>NW_024080970.1:1151785-1867134 GCF_003009895.1 Hyaena hyaena | reverse complement strand
CCCCCCCCCCCCCCCCCCCCCCCCCCCCCCCCCCCCGCAAACCCTGTCAGCACGTTCTAGAGCCTGTCGGGAAGGCCTTGCAGAAAAGCGAGCTGGTCTGAGGGTTCATTTCCCTGGATGCTGGTTCTGGGAGAGGTTGGTATGTGTGGGAAGGACAGACACCAGGAAAAGCCTGCTGACTTGCAGGGAAAGCCTCCCTCCCCGCTTTCTGCCCAGCACCTCCCCTGCACTAGGGGCCGTGGGTTGGGGCGCCGTGAAGACAGGTGAAACACCCCCACCATGGGCTCTTTGGCCTTGAGACAGCTCCCTCGCTGGGCAGGTGACATCCCCCTGCGGTTGAGCAGAGCACCTCCACACTCTAGGAACAGATGGAAGTGGGGGGACTTGGGGACCAAACCCACCCTTTCCCCCAGCGCCGCCCACCACGTGCTGGACACGGAACCAGGAATCTGGCCACCAGCAGGCCCTCTTCAAGGCCCAAATGGGACCCCTGCGATCCTGGCAGGTGGCTTCTCCGAAGCCCTCCACAGCCAACCCCACCGGCCGTGGGGGAAGGCAGAGCCCAGGCTGGAGAGGAGGAAGGGGTGTCGCCCAGGGAGGACCCTGGGAGCCTGGGGGAGAAGGTGACTGCACATCAAAGTAGGAAGAGAAGGAGCCTCCGTTAACCAAGTCTCCAAGTCTCGGGGCCTGGGAAGCCCGCCCCGTCTACACTCGAGATGTTGCTCCTGCTTATCTTCGAGATCCCAGAGGTGGCATCAGAGAAGACCCTGAGGGCCGGGGTGGGGGACGGGGAGTGAAGACACCTCTGACCCCAGCACTGGCCCGGCGAGTGCGGTGTGGGCCCGCACTTGACTGTCCCTGGGGGACCCGCCCTTTCAGCGCAGTCCCCACCTACACAGGGCAGGACAATGACACCCCTGGTACAAGTGCAAACTAGTTGCTGTGTTGGGGGAAAAAAAGAATAAAAGTTTAATAAACGTGTGCTGTGTTGTGAATGACTTTGTGACGACCTCTGCTGCAAATGGCCTATGCATGCGGAATAATGGTCTCCTTGCAGAGGGAAATAGCTTAGTGCAATCGTCGTTGCCGCGGTAACCATCAGAGTCCCCATCTAGCAAGAGAGAAATGAGTTATGAAAAGGCTTGAGTGAAGAAGGGATTAACACATGATCCCAGGGACAGTATGTCAATCAAAATCAACTGAGAAATTACACTGCTCTATTTGAGAATTTCTCCGGAACCCGAACGGTAGTGGAGTCGGGTGCGTATTTCTCTCTCTCTCTCTTTTTTTTAATTTGAGAAAGAAGGGGGGAAAGTAGCATCGTGATTAGTCTTCATGACTATCATTGCGAATTACACCGAAGGAAGGCAAAGACTCACCAAAAGAGGTTTGTTTAAGAAGACAGCCCCCCCACCAAGCCTTACCGCACAGTCCGGGCACCAAGCTCTTGTGTCCCCCAATCCTGGTCCCCCCCTCCCCGCCCACGCTGTCCCTCCTGCCTGGCGCACAGACCCCCACTCCGCAGGCTCACATGCACCCGAGAGGCCTGGGGCCTGGCTCTCGGGCCTGGGACGCACCCCCAGCCGGGCACTAGGAGTGGGGAGCTGGGGGCGCCCTGCGGGTTGGGGGTGTGTAAGGGGGGAGGGGAGACAGTGGGGATCTGGGTCCCAGCTCTGCCTGGACCCTGAACAGCAGCCTTGGAAGCAACCTCTGGCCTCCCCCCGATTTTCGACTCGATTTTCGACTCGGCGCTGGGGGATCTGAGCGGCTGAGCCGGGTGCGCCCCCCGCCCCACCCGCGGGCCTCCCACGCGGACTAGGGCAGCGACCCCCGCGCGCAGACCCGGCGCACCTGCGGGCGCACCACCCGCGCCGCACCTGAGCGCCTGAAGCCGGGTCAGAAAGCGGGGACGGGGTGGGCAGGAGAGACACCCTAAATCCCACGCAGCTGTCTTCATTCGGCTAATCGATTTCTGACACCGCGCGAGGTCCCCGATCTCCGCCCAAAGGTGGCTTCTGCGGGGGCTTCCGCTCTGGTGCTCCGAGTCAGGAATTTTGAGAGCAACCTCCATCCACTCCCCTCCCTCCCCGCCTCCAAAAAAACGATGCTCTCGTTTGGAAACACTTAAGAGACACAAGAGAGCGAGGAGACAGCGCCGCAGGAACCTGGGAAAGCTGGGCTTCCCCGGGGGTGACCCCAGGATCGTCGCCACAGCTCCTGGCCGCCGAACTCTGGGCTTTGGGGGAACCCCTCAGAGCTCACGCGAGGGTGTTTGTTTTTGTTTTTATTTTTGTTTTTTGGCTGAGACTTCTGGAAGTCCGTCCGGCCAGCGCCTGTGGGCCAAGCTGGGGGCGGTCCCAGGGTCCCCCAAGGCGCACTGGAGCTGGAGAGCCGGTCACCTCAGGCACCCACCACTCCCAGTTAACCGCCCTGGGCCCACTGCCTGCTCTTTTTCCCAGCAGGAGGGGGCCTTGGCCATCATCTCGTCCAACCCCCTCAATTAGCAACTGAGGCCTGGGCTAAAAATAATTACCAAAGGCACCCATTGACAGGGCCAGACCAACTTCTCAACTTTGCTTTAGAAAATTGGGCTCATCAAAAAAGAAAGAGAGAGAGAGGAAGGAAAGAAGGAGGAAGGAAGGAAGGAAGGAAGGAAGGAAGGAAGGAAGGAAGGGAGAGAGAGAAAGAGAGAGAGAGAGAAAAGAAAGAGAGAGAGAGAGAGAAAGAAAGAAAGAAAGAAAGAAAGAGAGAGAGAGAGAGAGAGAGAAAGAAAGAAAGAAAGAAAGAAAGAAAGAAAGAAAGAAAGAAAGAAAGGAAGGAAGGAAGGAAGGAAGGAAGGAAGGAAAGTTTCAAGGAAGTTTTCTCAAACCATGGGCCTTACTTTGCCCTGGGAGGGCGAGGAGGTGTGGGGACGTGGGCTCAGGGCACCTGTGTCTAGGTCCCTCTCCACGCACCGCCCGCCCAGCCAGTCAGCCAGCCATCTACCCGCCCACCCACTCATCCATCGGTCCATCCAGCCGCCCACCCTCCCTCCACCCGCCTTACTCCCCTGCGGGTCCCACACAAGTTTCGAGTCCCGAGCGCCCTGCACGGTTAACTAAACCGCCCTGACCCCGGCGCTATTTGATATTTGCCTCCTTGACACTCATTTAGGAGCGCGCAGCGGTAACGCAGACATTGGACAAGTCCAGCCTGAAACCGAAGCCCTGTGGAAGGGGGGAGATGGGGAGAACCTGATAGCTGGAAACTCGTTTTCTCCAAAGGCTTTCGGGACATTTTAGCCCGGCTCCAGGCCCTCGGAGCGCCAGGGCGCCGCCAGTGCGGGTGTAAACGTTAAATGTTAGCTATTTGTTCCAATGATTGGCATGAAAATCGACTCTTTCTCGTCTTCTTTTTTTCCTCCTTCTCCCTCTTTCCTTTCCTTTCTCTCTCTACTCCTCCGGATTCCCACAAATACTAATTCAACCAGTGGCTCCTCTAATCCGCCTTCCCATCCACCCTGCCGCCACCCAGGTCAGAAAACTTAATTGGAGAAAACTAACATGACAATAACAACCTGGACGAGGTGGGGGGAGGGGGGAAGGGGGACTTTTCTGGGTTTGCTCCATTCCTGCAGGAGGTGATGCTGTTGGCCAAGACCAACTCCCGTGTCTCCTCTTTGCCGTCAACTCTGGTAGCTCTCTCCACTTTTGGTTCCTCCCTCATTATCATTTTCTTTCCCTTCTTTTCTTGGGGGGGGGGGCTTTTATGTCTTATAAAGAGCAATGGAGAGAATGGAAATGCCTGTAACATATTAGAAATTCAGGAGTTCTGTGCTCCCTATTAAGGAGAGACAACCAGATGGGCCGATAAGAGAGTCGCCGGGCTTCACAAGTTCTAGTTTCTGCTTGAGGGGAGCCACCCCACTAAGCGCCTTCCTGGGAGCCTGGGGTTACCCAGAGGGGAGGAAGGGCCACGCAGCTGAGGCTTGCAGCTACCCAGTCTCCCTCAGACTCAGCCATGTTCCAGATCTCAGCCCCCCCCTCCCCAACCCCACTCCTGAATTCTCTCCATCGTCTCCGCCTCCAAGAGGCTAGTCCCACCTCTCCCCACCCCCACCCACCATAATTCTCCATCTCTCTCTTAATCGGTCTGTCTCTACCTATGCCTTCTTCCAACGTAACCTTTTCAAACTCTGATTAGTGAAGCTTCATTCTCCTCACTCACGCTTTTCCCCAAACCCCCATTCTGCCTTTCTCCCTCCTTCTTAAAAGATTTTGGAGCCGAGAAGATAAGATACGCAATCCTCTATCGGGAATCCTGTAATATTAAAGATCAAATGTGGCATCAATGGAAGACCAAATGCAGAGAGAGACAAAGGGGGGGGGGGGCTGGGAGATGTTCATCAGCTAATTACAGCTGCAAATATTATGCAAATTTATCTTGGCACAGAAATGGAGAACGCGAGTTTAAGTGTGGAGATAATGCCGGAAAATTGAATGTTCATCTGGGCATGGGAAATGGCCCAGTAGGCTCCGTTGGTCTGTTTCATCTAGGGAAGCACCGTTTTTTATACCCCTATCTGATCATCCACACTTCACTGGTTGGGACTGAGAAATTAATATTACTTATAATTGATACTTGAAATTCTTGGAGTGATGCGTCCTAAAGAGAGGGAAGAGAGAAAGCGAGGAAAAGGGAGAGGGGGCAGGGGTGAAGAGGAGAAGGAGAGGGAGAGGAAGAGAGAGGCTGAAGAGGGAAGTCATGCGATATTTAATACAAAATTGGAACCAGACACCTGAAATCCGCTGTAGTAAGGCCAAAGCGAACCGAAAGATAAAGGGAGAGTATCCCGGAAAATCAGGTCTCTCTCCATCTCCACTACCACCTAAAACCTGAAGCATCTTCATCACCAAGATGCAAGCTTTGAAAATCTGTCCTTATTGTTGCCAACTTTGCATAAGAGTGTGGGACCGGGTCAGGAACTGACCCTTGAACCCAGATCGCTGGGAACCTAGAGTAATCTCAGGAGAGGAAGGCTGTCTGGTGGGAAGGGGTGACTGAACCTCACCCTTGCTTCGCTCCCAAGTGCACCCCCCTCCCTTTATCTCTACCACCTGTGTTCAACATTCTTCAGCCCGCTCTAGAACTGCCTGGGAAAGAACATTCCCAGGAAACAAAGCATGTCGTCACACTTCAGAAGTAAATGTTCTGAAGTGTGGGGAGGAAGGGAAACAATATGACTATGGTGAAATGAAAAGAATTCTTAAAAATATATATATCAAACCCTGACCCCCCGCTCCCCCCCACCCCGGGCACCCTTCTCCCAGTACAGAATCTACCTCGACCTAGAGAAACGTAGAGAATTTCAGATGAGCGTTATTCGGGCACAAGCCATCCAATTACCAAGAAATTATGATCTGACGTCAGGAGGAACAATTGGAGAGCCAATATGTATGAATCTCCTCTCACTGGTTTGCATATTTGCAACGATTGTTTAATCCAAGCAACCAGAAAGTAATCAACAGGCACAAAAACCTTAAAGAGCAAATTACCAGTGACTCCTGCCCCTTCTACTTCCTGAAGCCGGGAGGTTGCTCCTGTTAGCTGCAGGGAGGGGACTCCCAGTATAGCCCTGGATTCTGAAATCCATCCTGAAAGAGGCAGAAAGTAAAGCCTGTTGCGTTTAGATGGCTTTTGTTCCTTTGGCGTTAGGGCAAAATACAAAAGAAACAAAAATGCCAATTATCGTAACTAATTAACCATTAAATGAGATGTGTGTCCTCTTCTTTCCAACTCTAAAATGGAGGGAAGATGATGAGGGTAGTAGGTGGGGGGGGGGGGGTCTGGGAGAACAGGGAATTCCACCCAAATTCCACCCACCACCGTGCTCTGGGGGGAAAAAAAAAACCCTGTGCACATCCTGCATGTGTTAACAGACAAAGACAGAAGAGCTGAATATATAAATAAATATATATGTACTTTTAAAAAGAGAGCAGCGAATAAGAGAAACCTGAAATTGATTATTTTCTCTTGTTTACTTGGAATGAGGCTGGAGTGGGGAGCCGGTTGGGGGGGAGCTGTGTTGAGGGCAGGAGATGGCGAGGAGGGAGGAAATCTCAGAAAAATTAACATTACTGGTATCTTTCTATATAAAGATGCAAATGGCATTTTATCTTAACTTGGCTCTGCGCTTTAGTCAGTGTTTATGATTAATTATCTCCTTTTTCATAAAAATAAATCATGTTAAAAATTAGGATCTGGGTGCTGGGGAGAAAGTAAGGGCTGGTTTCAGGTCGATCTTGTTAATTTCAGCCTGAAATTGACACACTAATTAAAGAGCCGCGTGGTAAGGCACGAGCAGGCAAGATTATACCCAGCTCTTTTTTTTTTTTTTTTTTTATCAGATCTACCTTATATTTTCCCAATTAAAAACTGCAAAAAGCAGTTTCATTGCCCCGGGATAAAAAATAAGGGCCCCCTTTTCACAACGCTGGCCATCACTTTCTACCATCAGATTCATTGTGATGTATTAGATGCAATAAATTATCCCATGTAACAAAACATTGGGAGCTGAAAGGCAGATAATCTGGAAAGCAGAGATAAGGATTCATTATTCCAAATCATTATGAATCCAACGTTGCCTCTGACTTCTTTCTTAATCAGCTCCTCTGATCCTGGATATGTGAGCAGTACAGATAAGGAAAGAGTCGTTTATAATTCTCCACCTCGTCTAATATTTTAAAATAAAGTCAGAGGCAAGAAAACGCCATAAAACACTGGTGAGCAGGCAAGCGCCGAATGAAAAATCACTTCCATGTTATTATATCCACAGTAAGATTTAATTAAAATTCTCCACGTCCACGTGCTTTATTTTCAGATAGGATTTTTTCCCATCACGTAATAATTGATAGGAATTTGCAAACGGGGCTATTTATTTAGGGCGCCTGGGTGGAATAGGTCTGATTTTTTTTTTTTAATTTCCAGTCACTGCTTTGTGAAACTTTCATTTGAGATGTCCATGGTTCCAAACCACCCAGGACACCCCCCCCCCCCACAGTCCTGCACCACCCACCCACTCACCCACCCCCAACCAGGCTGCGATTCGTGGTCACGGAAACAGTCAAAGTCACAGACCTAAAAGTTGAGTTTAATAAAAATGTTCTGCTAGAAAAAAAAGGGGGGGGAAAGAAAAATGAAAGAAGTGGTTTTCCTCTCCGCAGACCCCTTTACACCCTCCCAATTTCCCCCCACCCTACATATTTAGAAAAGAACAAATCTCAACGAGTGGAATTGAAAGATTAGAACTTTTAAACCCAGGTTAATACTGAGCGTGTCTTCATCTGGTAGAGAGCACGTGAGAAAGAACTACACCAATCTGAGGGTGGATCCAGGAAGGTAGATAAATTGACAAGGGGGTGATGCTGGAGACAGAGAGGCAGAAAGAAAAATATTACCTGTGTTTTAGGGAAAAGAAATGGGATGTTGGAAACCTGGAGGAATAGATGGCCGGTTCCCTAGCCCTGCTTAGAACAATCTAAGTGGCCACACATTCTTAGAAAGATTGGAGATTCTGCCGGCGATTTACTTCTTCCTACATGGTCTCCTTTTTTCTTTACCCAACAAGTGAACTTCCTATCTACTCGGCCATCGAAGAGATCTGGGACCGAGTGTTCCTATTATCATTAGTCATTTACCGATCGGTCTTCTACCTCCACTTGCCCAGTGACTTCCTTTCATATTTAAAATCCAATCAAACGCCTTAGGTTGTAGGGATGTGGCCCAACACACCGCGGGATTTAAAGCAGTTGAGGCTGGTGCCAATTAGGATGTCGTGACTGCCTCCAGGAAGACTCCCAAACTGAGCTCTCTTTTCCCCGGGCCCAGGAGTCTACTCTACTTGGTTCGGCCTTGGAATCCTAGCCCAGGGAAGGATGTTCGCTTGCCCAGGGTTAAGGGGTTAAAAGGCCGGGTGGTAGGTGGTCCGGGAGGGGAAAAGGAGTCAGGGAAGCCAAGAGGCAGGGTGTGCGGGTGAGGGGGGAAGAGCCCCCCAGTGTGACCCCGTGAGCTGGGTCTCTTGCATTCTGGCCTCGATGCTCCAGGTGCATGCCAAAGGACTCCTCGAGGAACCGGTCACTTGAGAGTCCTGCGACCTCAGGAGCGGAGCCACCCTGTGCCCTTGTTAGAACACGACAGGCTCCCGAGCCCCTGAGTCCCGCTGCACCTACTGGATGAACACAGACAGCGGCCCTGAATAACGTTGTTGTTGTTGTTTTTAAAAAAACTCTCTCTCACAGGTATATACACACGCACAGAGACCCGAACCACGAATCAGCGAGCCAGACTGGTAGCTTTTAAAAATTCAGAAAGCGACTTGTAGCTTCATTAAAGCAACATCTTTACAGTGTGCAGGGGCCGGTGTCCAGGAATCAGGAATAAATCTTCAGCGCCTGAGACGGAGCGACCAGCGTCTCTCCCTCGCTGTTCACTTCTCAGGATAAATTCTCCCCTTCCTTCGCCCAGTCCTCCCCGCCCCCACGCCCCACCAGCCAGCCCTGCCCGAATAATCCGCTCCTGCACCCCTAATCAGCAGTGGTTTCCGCCCCGAAGCCCAGCTGGGCATCTCTCTGGATCTTGCCCTTGCTTGACCATGAAACTGAAAAATCAGTTCTGTTTTAAGTCCTTTTACGCCCGAGTGTCTTTGGCAGTCGAATTCCCTTAGAGGAAGCCTGCGTTTGCTAACGGTAGTATTGGGGTGCTATCGGGGCCGCGGAGCCTGCGATCGGGTTTCTCAGTCCGCGACCAAAGCGTCACCCTAGACCCGGAGTCGAGCAAGTGCCCGCGTCAGCAGAAGAGGGACGGGGGCGAGGGGCGGCCAGACCGGCCGGAGCCGGGCGTGGGTGGGAGGGGGGCGGCCTCGGGTCCCGGGGGTGCAGGGCGCGGTGCCGACGCCGGGGTGGGGGGTGGGGGGGGGGAAGCTTCTCCATCGGGAAGCGCCGCCGCGGCGGGGACAGGGACCCATGTGGCCCCGCGGGCCTGGTGGCCACCGAGTCGGGGCGCAGCTCACGCCCGGGCCACGGGGACGGGGCCCCGCGGTCCCATCCCCCACGAGGCAGCGCTGGAGGAGGAGCGAGCGGGTCCGGGGGAGCCCGCGGGGACCCTCCCCCCCGCCCCCTCCGCCCGCCCCCGGGAAGGGGCCGGGCCCGCAGGTTGGGTGCAGGCTGCCGGGCGAGTGACCTTCTCCCGCGTCCTCGCGGCGCGCAGCCCCGCACACGCGGCGTCCCGGCGCCCGAGAACTTGGCTCCGCCGCTGGGGGGCGGCAGGCGGGCGGGAGCGGGCAGGGGGCGGGGAGGGGCCGGGATCGTGACGCCAGGTGGGCTTCGCGGCCCCCTCCACGGCAGGGAGACCCCTTCTCCTCTCCCGGCCGGCCTGGCAAATGAGAGGCCCCGCCGCCCCCACCCTGGGCTGGGACCCCGACCCTCCCGAGGGCGCGCAGCGGAGGGCGCGGGCCGCTGGGCGGCGTGTCGCGGTCGAGGGGCCCCTAACGGGGCGCCCCCCCGGCCTCGGAGTCGTTCTGACCTCCCCTGCGCACCCCGCGCTCCAACCTGACGCTCACGGCGCACCCCTCGACCATCCCCACGACCCTCCTCGGGTCGCGGCCCACGTCTGCACCCCTCATTCTGCCCTTGCTGGGCACCGGCCTCGTCCTCCCCGCCCCCCACCAACACCCCCAAGGGACAGCCACCCCTAGACCCTTGGCAGCATGAAGCCGGGGCAACTCCTTACCACCGAACTGGGTCCCGCGCAAGAAAGTTCTTAACTTCCTGGCCCGGCAATGGATACATTTTGTTTCATTTCTTCTCTAAGATCTATTTGTTTTTAAAGTCAGTCTCCATATTCTTGTCGTATAAATATTGTGACGGGAAAACGCTACCTGTCAAAACAAATGGACTCTGACCTCTCTACCCCAGCGTTTACACAGTCTCATCTTACTCTTGCAGAATTTTATTTATGACAGGTTTCCTCCTCTGTGGATTATTTTTTGATCTCCCACCAGCAGAAGCGAGATGGTTCAGGAGAGGGGGCTTTGAAGGAGAGGGCTGGCGTTTGCTGGGTCTGGTGCGTAGACTCATCGGGTAATTCTCCTTCAGACCTTTTCTGCCCAGCGCTTCCTTATCCCACTCTCCTACGTGGCAAACTTCCCTCTTTTCTTCTTGAAAAGAGTTGGGGCCCCTAGAGAATCTCCTTCCCAGAGGTCTGCGTGGTGCGTGCACAGATGTGTCTACCTCCAAATATTTTTATGCCCACCATGAGGAGGGCCAAAGGGTACCAGCGAGCCCAGAGCCTACTCGCCACCCATTCTGCTTTCCTAAACTTTTACTGGCCAGCTGGACCCAAGACAGATGAAGGCAGAGCACTGGCATCTTTGAGGCATCCACCTAAACAGGAGGAAGAGACAGAAGGGAGACGGAGAGCGCAGAGGGGCAGAGGCCCTGCTAGCCGTGGCTCCGGGCTGCTCCTCTAGATGCTCCCACTGGGTCCCCACTTGCTCCAGAAATGGGGAGGCAGAGACTCCGCAAAAGCTTTTCCTGTCTAGGGTAGGTAATGACCCAGTCAACACTACTGATGACATTTGCAGTGTGGACTCCAGTTCTGCCAGAGACAGTGGGCTGTGAGGCGCCAGGGGCTGGTCACATTTCAGGCAGTCTCCCCCCCTCCCCACCCCCCACCTCTGCCGGTTTCACACACCCCTGATATGCGGTTTGTGTGTTTGCAAAAGGGGGGTGAAATCCATTCCTCGCTCCGTCTTCTTTCCTCCCTCCCTCCCTCCCTTTTCCCCCTTGGCAACCCGGAAGAGCTCCGCTGCCTACAGTGAGCAGAAGAAGGCGGAGGGAGGGGGTTCCTAGGAAGGATGCACATCACCCAGGTTTTACTGCCTGCTGGAAGGCTGCGTGAGATGCCGTGAGCTGCTGGGGAGGTTAGGACCGACCGCAGCGGCGACAACAGTGGCCAAGTCTGCCTGTCATTTCTGCCTTCGGATCTCTGGCAAGTCAGGAAAAAATATAGAACAGAGCTGGCCCGCGGGAGCAAAACACCCAGGTCGGTGAATATCGTTATCCTCTCTCTAACTCCGCACCCGCTTCCCCTGTTCCACGTGGAGAGCATTAAGAGGAGGTCTCGACTCCAAAGGCATAGCTGCCCCTGGAAGAAAGTGAACTAGATCCCAGCCTTTATTGTTTTTGTTTTGTTTTGTTTTGTTTTGTTTTGTTTTCCTGGTCACTGGCAATCTTTGGCTTTCTGCAATGACCTTGGGCGAGCCTGGTGTGTGTGTGTGTGTGTGTGTGTGTGTGTGCGTGTACGCCGTTGTATGGAGGAAAAAGCTGGTAGAGCTAAGCATGAGGAGAAAAACTAACCAGAAGCATAAGCATAAGAGACAGTGGGAATGCTCGAGAAGGGCTGGACGCACATTTTCCACTTCAGAGAGGGCAGAGGATTGGGGGAAAGAACTCACTAGAAGAAGCTGAGCTGCTTCTCCCAAAGGTGGCTGAGGGTTCCGAGTGTCAATTGCATGCTTATTTCTCTTTGCTTACAAGTGTTTGCTTAGGCTCATTGTCTCTGCATGTAATTAAAGAAACAGCTGTGCACTGTGAGATAAAAGTTGGAGTCCAGATGTGTGGGCATCTGGCATCCCTGGAGAGCTGGTGGCCTGGAGGCACCTTCGTTTCCAGGAGCACCCTGACAAAACCACAGCCTAGAAGAGAGGGCGCCCAGGGTCGTGGGGAGCAGGACGGGCAGAGGGGCGAGAACTCTATACTTTCTCTTGGGACACTGGACCCACAGACCTCCAAACAGTCACTCAGTCAGAGGAGGTTCCCAACAAAGACACGCATCGGTTAAAATGCATGGGAAGTTGAGTGGATCTGGGTAAGAGAGTTGCTCTGAGATGTCTTTTCTTCCTCTCAATATCGCAGGGTGCCCTGGGACACGGACCCGGTGATTCCGTCTAGGGCAGGGGATGTCTAACCCCCAGGTTCTTCCCTGGGTTTGGTTCCTGTGTGTCTTGGCTGTCTTCTCCTCCCCTGGGGCTCGCATTCACTAGGACACTGGGGTTATGGGTAGAAAGGAGCTTGTGAACTTTGAGGAGGCAAATAATAAAGTAGCTTTTGCAGCCCTCCATCCCTTGGCGATTGTGGCGGAGAAGGTGTGTGTGTTGGGGGGCTGGGGAGGCGGCAAGGCAGTCCTGTGTCGGTTTCGGGGAAGGGAGTCCTAATCAGGCCAGTCATCGTCATCGTCATCGTGGAGTCAACCCAAGTGTCCGGATATGCACCATGCTTGCAGGGCCCAAATGGCCGATTGTGGGCAGGAGGCTCACCATCAAACCTTTTGAACGTTTGTGTGATTCTAAGGAAAAGAATAGTTTGCTGCCGGTTAGAACAGGGGAGGGGCATGGTGTCCAGATCAGCCTGACCAGCACCCAGGTGGGGGTCAGGTCCCCTGGGCTCCCAGTATTGATTCCCTTGTGGGATCCAGCCAGAGGGCCAGCTTTCAGCTTCCAGACAGCCGCCCTGCTGGGCGAAGCTTCCTGGCTTGAGAAACAAGCTGGGTTCCGAGGACACGGGTGAGTGGACGCTGGTGCACGGTCCCCACGGGCTCACCCCCCATTCTACGCAAGCCGTCTCTGCCAGCCCGGCGGAGACCCCGGCGTGGGGTTAGTCTGTCCAGCCAAAAGCCCAGAGACAGAGGAAGCCACATTTTCCTTTATTGATATTTCCACTCTGCTTTTTCTTTCTTTTCTTTTCTTTTCTTTTTTTTTTTTTTTGCAGCTGATATATGAGGTGGGGGTAAGTCGGGGGTGCAGTGAGTGGATGGGAGTGGGCGCCCCCAGGCACTCATTGGTGGAGCCTCCATGTTGGGCCGCCCCGGCAGCTCAGGGCCACACAGAGAGAGCCTACGGAAGGTCAGGTGGAGGTTGGTGGCTGAGAGCCCTTCTTTGGGTACTTAAGGTGATTTGTATCTGGGAACCCTGGAAGGCGCCAGGGAATTAGGGATCCTGATGAGGTGTGCAGGGCAGAATCCCAAAGCCCCGTGCTCTCGGGCCCCCGGCTATTCCGATCATTTCTGGGCTGCACTGCCGTGTTGTTTCCTTCGCTTCTGAGCCTTTTCACACATACATGTGCATTCGTTTTGCAGTCTGTCTTTGTGTGTGGACCCAATATTTCTGATCACCGTTTTCTTAATGGTTGGGGTAAGCGGAGGGAGCGATCGCAGGGATCCGGCCAAGGAAGCCCTGGAACCCGAGTCCGAACTCACTTTGCTTGTTGCTGTCGCTGGGCAGCGGGGACTAGAGGAGGTGGCGGGGTGCGGCCGCTGAAGGGAGAGAAAGAGACGCGTCGCCCAAGGCGCCAGTGCGGAGGTCTCCCTGGGTGTCCGATGCTGTGGGTCCGCAGGCTCATGTGTGTAGTGGCTATTTTGTTTTATATAACAACTTGCTTGAGGTCCACGAAGTGGCAGGCGGTGGAGAGCCAAGCACGGCGAGGCAGAGGCCTGGTGGGGAGAGGCAGGCGGGTGGGCGCAGTCCCGGAGGGAAGGGAAGCCGTCTGCAAACAGCTCGGAGCCCCACGCATTCAGATTATACCGTGGGGGCTCCAGCGTGTCCAAAGGAACATATGAACCATTCGTGCTTTGGGAAGCTGACGGCTCCTGTCTCCTGATCTGAATGAAACGATCTTTCCCCGTGTTCCCTCTCCCTGTGAGGAACTTCCCCTTCCCTCCTTCCCTCGAAGCCCAGTGTAGATGATCCGGGAAGGAGCACACCCGGGTTTCCTGGCTAATCCAGAGAAGTGAAAAAACACAATAGCTCCAAGATTAAGCCTCCAAATTGTAGCGGCCTGAGAGTCGCCAGGGTGAGCGCCTGGGGCTCCGCGCTGGGGTCGGCCAGGGGCCACAAGACAGGAGGGCGGCGTGCTAAGGGGAATGGAGCAGGTGGTCCAAGTGCACCCCTTTTCGTCCGAAAAATACTGGGGCCTGGACTTCACACGGGTGACTCCCGCGCTGGTGACTACTTCCTGGCTCCTGGGCCGGTCCCTTCCCGGGAGTCCCGGAAGCTTCAGCACACTGGTCTGAGGACCCCCTGGAAGGAGAGCTTGAGTCCAGATGCATCGAACTTCCACCCAAGGGCCGGTGGTAGTGCTGGGAGCCCAATGAACAGCCGGTGGCTGGGGAGGGGCCGCGGGACCGCTGGAGCCCCTCAATCCCTTCTTCCCCTCTAGGGTCGCCCACCTGGCCCCCAGACCACCAGGGCCAGGAAACAGGGGCAGCTGGGAGGCTCGCCCTTCCCCGGCGTGACTCGATATTCCTTTCCAAGCGTTCTCCAGGGGAATCTTTGACTCCTACCCAACCCCGGAGCCTCCCCCAAAGCCACCCGCCAGCCTGTGCACTCTTACACTCGAAACAGAAATCCCCTGGCCTCTCCCTCCCTCCTCCCTCTTTCCACTACACCCCTACCTACCTAATTTTTTTTTTTAAATCTCAATACCATTGGGGTTTTTCTCACCCAGGAGAAGAGGGTAGTGGCAGAGGGAGGGCAAGGATCCCCCGAAGCTGGAGGGCCCAACCTGGCGGTGGGGAGTGGGGCAGGAGGGGGTAATCTCTGCGCGCATCTCGTTTCTCTTTGACTCTCCCCATCTCTAGCTGCTCCTCCTGGCCTGGGCGGGTTTCCTTCCGAGTTTTAAACAGTGATAGATGAATAAGCAAAAAAAAAAAAAAAAAAAAAAAAGTAAATCAAACCACCCACCACCCCCAAGGCGGTGGCTCCTCTCCAGGGCAGGTAGACCCTGAGCCTGAGGCGGGTGGGCGTGGGAACCGGGAGGCGAGCTGCGCGTCCGGAGCTCTTCTCGCCTGAGTTCCCGTGGGTTTCCCCGTTGACGTCTCCGCCGCCAACATCTGCCCTCTGACAGTGAGGTTTGGGGGCCCCTTTTTCTCTGCGTTCCCCAGGTCCGCCGCTAGCCGCGTTTCATCCGAGAGCAGCCAGCACCGGCCACTGCCTGTTCTTTCTCCTCGCCTTGGTTTCTCTCCCCACTCTCTGCGTTTCTATTCATGCGGGAAAGAGGCAGGGGGCTTGGAAGGGAACTGCGGAGGTTCCACGCGGGGTGCGTTGACCCTGCGCGGTCCCAGGGCGCCGCGTCCAAGCGGGCTCCTTGGCCATTTCACCGGTGCAGCTCACGCCGGCGGTGGCGCCTTGGGCTGTGTCCCCGGCGTAACCCGCCCGCCCCGCAGCCTGCGAGCTGTTTATACAGCTTTACCTGTGCTATTCTCGTCACCAGTAAAAATCCTCGCCCGGCCACGCTAACCTAATCCCGGGGCCACGGCAGAGGCGGGGAAGGTGTGCACGCGCCAGAAGGGGGTTCCTCCGTCTTCCCGATGGGAAGGAGCCTGAGTGACCGAGGCGGGGGCTCTAGGGCTGCGGGGGAAGGAGGCCCGTTTCCCACGTCCGTGGGCTCTCTACTTTTCTCCCCCGAACAGGCACCGGGCACCCGGCGTGGTGGTGGTCGCCGCGTGGACGCGCGCGGCCCGGGAGGCGCCCTGCGGGGCCGGCGAGGCCCAGGACTCGCGTCTCCGCCCTGGACCAGGACCTGGGTGCCCGCGTTCTGCTCCCCACTTTTGCCCCCTTAGAGCTCGCACACCTCCGATCAAACCGCCGGGGCAGAGAGCGGCACCTAACCAGGGCCTCCCCGCCCGGCCTCTGCTTCCAGAGCGCCCCGGTGCCGGGCGCAGCCAGCGCAAGTGATCGAATTAAACGCCTCTTGGCGGTTATTGTCTCTCGCTAATTGCCCCAACAATGGCCACTATTAAAATGGAGACACCCAATTAAAGGCCCCGCCAGGCAGCGCTAGGCTCCGGGCGACGAGCCGGCCGCGGACCCGGCTGGTGGCGGGCGCCGGCCTCGGCACCTCTGGCCTCCACTTCCTCCCCAGACGTGCAGCAGCCGCGGCCGCTTCGCACCATTTTTAGTGACCGATCGCAGCCGAGGAAGACGGATCGCGCAGGAGCGGGAAGCGACTTCTCCCCCAGCGCCGGCTCGCCGGGCCTCGGGGCGCGCTCCGGCCCCGCAGGTTCGCGGCTGCATGTCTGCCTTTCACAGCGCGGCCGGGGCCGCCCAGGCCGGCGCCGCGGCTCCGGGGGGGAGGGACGCGGCGTCGCGGCCCGGCTCCTCTCCTCTCTCCCGCCTGCAAATATTTGCTGCCTCGCTGCAAAGCCGACTATTTCGTGCGCGCTCCGCTTGCAAAGTCCTTAAGTAAACACGCTCGAATGACCGCCCCGGGCGGCCCGAGGCACGCTCGCTCCCCCTGCGCGCGATTAGGAACTTTATGACTTGGACCCCGAGGCTCGGCTCTCGGCCGCTGGGGCGCAGGCTGCGCGCGGGCGCCCGGGGCCGCTCCTGCCGGCGCCTCGGCCCCGCGGAGCTCGCCTGGCTGTGCCGGTCGCCAGGCTCGGGTGGGGGGCGCCGGCCGCGTGGGGCGCCGCGACCCCGGGGCCGGGCAGGGGGCGCGCCCCTCACGCCGTGCGCCGCGGGCTGCGCTCCCTTCGCCGGACTGGGTGCCCCACTTCCTTCAGGACAGGGCCTCTGCGCTCCCGGGAGGGCGGGTGGGAGGGACCTGTCCCGGGGCATCTGTGTGTGTGCGGGGGGGGGAAGGGGGTGTGGGCCCCAGCTTACCCCAGCCGAGCGGAGAAAGTGAGGCTCCATTTCTTACCCTTTCCCCAAGAGGGCACACACACCCCACTCAACTTGACGCCTAAAGCGGCCGCCTCGAGGCCTGGCGTTGCCGAGGCCGAGCTGGGTCCCGCCGCCCCACGCACGGCCGCGGGACCCGGCTCCCGGGACGGGGCCGGTGGCTGGGCCGCCGCTGGTTCGGCTCCGGGATGCTCGCCCCCAGGGCGCCGGCCATCCGGGCGCTGCGACAGCCCCTTACCCTGCCGAGGGAGGCCCCGCGCCGCGCCGGAGCCCGGGGCCCTGCGGCGGCGGCCTCCTCCTGGGTCTCCTCGCTGCCTCCACCCGCGCTCCGCCGGCGGCTCCCGGGGAGGAGGGGGTGCCCGCCAGGCCGGGGCCGGGGCCGGGGCGCCCCGGGGAGCCCCGGGGAGGGGGGCCGTCAGGTCTGCAGCAGGGCGCTGAGGCGTCTCCGCAGGAGGCCAGGATCAGCTTTGCGGGCTCCGGCGGAGGGGGAGTCGGGACCCCCTCCCCCGCTTCCCCGGGCCTCGAGCCCCCTCCCCTCCCCCGCCCGCACGGGGAGGAGGAAGGCCGGCCTGCCGTGGCCGGCGAGGCGGGTCAGGCCGGCGCCGGGCCGGGCTCAGACCCCCGCAGCCCGGCTCTGCGCCTCAGGCCACGCGCTGCAGCCTCTCTCCGGCCTCGCTCCCTCCCCCCGCTTCCCCACGGGGTCCCGGGGCCGACCTCGGCCCTCCCTGCCGGGTACCCCCTCCCCTCCTTTTCCCGACCCACCCCCTCCCTGTGCTCCGGGCTCTGGGGCTGGGCCCGTGACGTCAAACCCGTGTGGCGTCGGCGAGACTGGCCGGCGCGGGCCATCAAAAGAGCAACGTCCTCTTTCCCAATTACCCACTGTCAGTCCGGGAACAGGGGCGGACCGGCTGGGAATTAAATGTTAAATACCCCCTGCAGGCTGGCTCCATACCCCGGGCGTCCGGCCGCAGCCCCCACGCCCCTGGCAGCCCCACATCACCCAGACCTGCCAGGGCCTTCGAGACCTTTTATTTTTCCAAGGTGTGGGGAGGAGGTGGGGGGGAGGGGAGAGGACTCTGCGTCTCCGTGCAGCCCACTCGGTGCTCGGAGTTAAAACGGGTAACGCCCGCCCCCCAACTTTTGTGCGTTATCGGAGAGGCGCCCATACACCGGAAGGCCTCATTTTCGCCAAATATTTTCTTTGTCTTTTAAAATTGTTTCAAGCTCACAAGGTAACATTTTCAGGTCCCGGCGTCAGCAGCTGTGTTCGCCAGAGGATGGCCTCCCCCCTCCCCCCCTTTTCCCCCCCTTTCCCCTGGCTTCCGTGTCTTGGACCGAAGAGCCACGTTCGGGACTCCCCGCGCGACTTGGCACCGGGGTCCGGGTCTAGCGTCTCCTGGGCCGGGGCCGGCGCGCGCAGAGGCGCTTTCCCGGTTTTCTCTCCGCTTGCATCCCTCATCTTCATCTCGGCGACTTGTAGCAAAACTGTGTGCGCGTCGGTCTGTCCTTGTTTATGAAGCGGTTTCCGGCGAATGTTAGCCAGAAACTAAATAATTAAAAGGTTTGGAGAGCGCCGTGCGCAGGAGTAGAGGCTGGGAGCTTGGCCGGCCCTGCAGGGAAGGAAAAAATCGATGCTTCCTTACTGGGCCGCCCTCCTAAACGGGAACTAAATGGGCTCAGGAGAAACATTAGGGGGAGACGGTGTGTGTGTGTGTGTGTGTGTGTGTGTGTGATGTTTCTCCTGTCCCGTATTAGAAACTCAACCCTGATTTCTAACAAGCCTCAGATTTAAGAAGATGGAGATTCCAGAGAAGCTCCAAAGCCAAGATCGAGGGGACCCCCGTTTCCACTACTTTTCTTTTCTTTTTTCCCCCTAAATCTTGTTCCTTCTTACATGTATCAAAACTCCTACTGAGCCATGAGTTCTGGGTTGCAAAAGAGGATTTATTTTCTGCACTGTGGTCTAAGTCTTTGTCCACAGAACTGAACAGAAACAAGCACAAGTGCAATTCCACTACTTTCTAATACATCTTTACTAGTCTTTCTACAAGGATTGTGTATTGAAACAAGACCTCTCTCGCCCCCGCCCCAAAACACACACACACACACACACACACACACACACACACACACACCGCGTTATGGCTGCATATTGATGATTTTCCTTCATCGCAAGGAAGGCGTCCTCCGGAACTTACTTTTAGGGACGCTCTCTTCTATTTCGAGTTTTTGTGTTTGCAGGGAATTTTATGGGGTAGAGGACACAAGGGGGAATGATGGCTTCCGTTCAAAGAAAACCCCAGACCGAGCTGGGTGCCGGCCGCGGGGCGGCCCGCGGGAGGGACCCACACTGTCGGCGCCCACACGGCCCTGGGGTGGGCGGAGGGTGGAAGCGGGGTCCGCTGGTCCCGCCTGACCCCGCCCGCCCCGGCCGCGTTTTCGGGCGCGCAGGCTGCAGCGGCGAGGGCGCCGCTAGGGGATGCCGTGGCTCAAAGGAGCGAGCGCGGCCGGGGAGGCTGCCGCCCGCGGGGCCGGCCAATCGCCGCCCGGCCGCAGCCTCGCCCGCTGATTGGCCCCCGCCCGGCCCCGCCCCGCCCGCCCCGCCCCCTCGCCGGGGCGTCTGGAGCCGCGCCCCCTGCGCCCCCGGGCGGCCCGGCCGCGGCCGCGCGAGTCCGGGGGCCGCCGCCGGAGTCCCGCCCGCCGGCCGGCATGGGGGTCGCAGGCAAGGGGCTGGTTCCTCGGCGGGGGAAAAACGCCGGGAGCCCGAGTAAGTAGGGCCGTGGGCGGGGCGAAGGGGAAAGTTGGGCGAGCTCGCGCTGTGCGGCCACGCTCCCTGGGCGCGGGGACCTTCCCGTCCCCTCCGTCGCCGAGGCCGCTCGGGCGGGAAGCGCGCGGGCACTGCAAGCGCCGGTCCGGAAGGGCACGCACCCCCGCCGAAGCGTGCAGTGGAGACGCTTGCTCACACAAAAGGCCGGGGGACCGCGACCGGCGGCCGCCCGAGGGACACACGCGTTGCAACGCAGCCCCGCTCCTCTCGCCCGAGTCCTCGAGGTCTCGGGCACTTCTGTCCAGAGGCACATCTCAAAGTCCTTGGGCACGGAAACCTTGTACTTTGATAGTCACGTAACCCCAAATCCATAACGTCCCAAATACCCCGGATCGAATTGAAAAACAAGTTTGGTCGTTAAAAAAAAAAAAAAAGAAAGAAAGAAAGAAAGAAAGAAAGAAAGAAAGAAAGAAAGAAAGAAAAAGTCTGAAAACAAGAAAGGCTGCCTGTAGGAACGGACTTTATGAATGGGGCTGGCCGGGTTCCCCGGCGCGGAATTATCCACCGGGCCCGGAATGAATTGGCTGGAGCGGGAGCCACATTTAAAGGGCCAGAGCGCACATTCCCTCCTTGGCCCCCCCCGCCCCCAGCCCGGCGGGCCTGGCCCACCCGCCCCGCCGCCCCTCCGCCCCGGGCCGCCCTCCGCGGCGCCCCCCTTCCGGTCAGCGGAGGGGCGGAGGCAGGGGCGGAGGGGGCAGGGGAGGGGTGAGGTCCTGGAGCGGGTTTGGGTTGCAGTTTCCTTGCACGAGTCCCCTCCTCGCCAGCGCCAGGCTCCTCCCCTCGGCGCGGATGACACTAGAACCTCCTTAAGTTGCGTCGCGCCACAGCTGTCTGCGAACACTGAGCTGCCTGGCGCCGTCTTGATACTTTCAGAAAGAATGCATTCCCTGTAAAAAAAAAAAAAATACTGAGAGAGGGAGAGAGAGAGAGAGAGACACAGAGGGGAAGAGAGAGGGACCGGGAGCGCGCGCGACGGAGCGAGCCACGCAGCCTGCCCGAGCCGTTTCTGCTCTCCCAGGGCACACGCCTCCTCCTCCTCCTCCTCTCCGCTCCTCGCCACCCAGGTTGGTACCGGCAACTTTCTTTTTTTAAGTTTGATTTTTAAAAAAAATTTTTTAAATTCTGGCTCCATTTGGGAGGACTTTAAGAAATACTTGAAACTCAGCCCTCCTCTTTTGGAGAGTTTCTGGAGGCCGGGAGGCAGGTCCCGGGATCGCTGTCCACCCCCCCCCCCCACCCCCGCCCCCAGCTCCCCGCCGCGGGGAGGAGGGAGCTGTCGGCCGCGCTGGATCCGCGCCGTGCGCGCGGGGCCCTCGGGAGAGCCGGGCGGCCGGGCGTGCACTCGGGGCCGCCCGGCTCGGGAGGAGGCGCGCGCGCGAGTGCGCGTGTGTGTGTGCGCGCGGGTGTCCCGGGCGCGCGGGCGCGGGGCCGGGCGGCTGGCGGGGGGTGGTGCCGCTTCCCAAGCTCAGGTGCTCGCGTCCGCAGCCGCTCATCCAGGTCTCCCCGCTTCTCCCCTTCGCAGGTGAGCCTCGGAGAGCCTCGGCCTCGCAGCCGCCGAGGAAGCGCCGGCCCCGCGGAGCCTCGCTCAGCTCTGCAGAGCTCCAGCCGCCTTCGCCTGCCCCTCGCCCCCCGCTTTACAGTTTGGTCTCCTTTTTATCCTTCCCTACCTGCGCTTTTTATTTTATTTTTATTGTCTGGCATTTCTTTTTTCTTCCTCCTCTCCCCTTGGCCACATTACCACTTCAAGACTTTATCTGATTTTGTAAACTTCTCGGCTCACCTTTCCTTCCCAGCTTTCCCATTGCCCCACTGAGACCAAATCATTAAACGACCCCCCGCGCCCCTCCGACGGCAGCGGCACCTGCGGAGCCTCGGAGCCCCCCCCCCGCCCCCACCGCCTCCCGCGACCTCCCAGCCCGACCGCCCTCCCTCTCCGCGCGCGGGTTCCGGGCCCGGCGAGAGGGCGCGAGCGCAGCCGGGGCCATGGAGGTGACGGCGGACCAGCCGCGCTGGGTGAGCCACCACCACCCCGCGGTCCTCAACGGCCAGCACCCGGACGCGCACCACCCGGGCCTGGGCCACTCCTACATGGACGCGGCGCAGTACCCCCTGACCGACGAGGTGGATGTACTTTTTAACATCGACGGTCAAGGCAACCACGTCCCTTCCTACTACGGAAACTCCGTGAGGGCCACGGTGCAGAGGTACCCTCCGACCCACCACGGTGAGTCCGCCGCGTGTGCGGGGGCCCCGCGCCCCAGCCCCCCCAGTCAGGGCGCGGGAGGCGGGGAGGCACCAGGGGGTGCGCAGACCCGGCGAGAGCCCCCAAGTGCCGTTCCTGCCAGCTTAAAAAAAAAAAAAATTGGGGCCCGGAAATGGGCGAGGAAGCAGCCTCAGTCGCCGCGAGAGTGTGTTTTTAAAAAGTCGCAGCAGGCGCCTCTCGCGGCCGGCGGGCCTGGGGCCTGGCGCTCACCTGGCCGGCGCCGAGCGGCCACCCCCTGCGCCCCGCGCGGCCGCCGGGCCGGGAGGCCGCCGGGGTCCGGGGCGCGCGCCGGGCGCGGGCTCTGCCTCTGCGGCCGCGCCTCGCGGGGCCCGCGGCCACGCCGGCCGAAGCCGCTCGGACTCGGTTTCTTGCAGGGGTCCCGCTGCCCCAGCTAAGCCCGGAGTTCCCCCTCCGGGGGCTTCTGCCGCCGTGCCTCAGTTTCCTTCTCCGGCACCTTTTCAGAAAGGCCCGAGAGCGATTTAGTCACACCCCCGGGTTTTTGTTTTCATTTTATTAGTGCTGTTGCTGAACCTCTCCCCAAAGCCAGCGCATTGGGCTTCTCGGCGGGGCGGCGGGGCGGCGGGGGCCCCCGCCTCCTGGCTCTGGGGAGTGGGGTTCTGGTACTCGAGCAGGTTGTGGTGGACAGATGACGCTCTTAAATTTAAGACGTTGCAAGTTTCCTAGATTCCCGGCTGCACAGAATTTTCCTGCGGCTTGTTTTTCGGCTGCGTCGCTGCCTGCACCCCCAAAACTCTCGTCTTCTGCCCCCCGCCCCCAGCCTACGACCGTCCCATTAGGCTCCCAGGGAAGAGACGGGATCCACCAGGGTTTCTTTTTTGATGTGGGATGGATTCCAGTTGTCTTTTTTTCATTTATTTTCTTTCTCTTTCACCTTGAAAAGTTTGTAAGAGTTTGGAGATGTTAAGAAATCCAGCCCTAAATAGTTAGGGGGTATGGGGGGGGGCCGCTAAGCCTTCCAGCCTCCCTGGGTTCCTGAAGAAGAAACAGAGGCACCATTTTAGGCAGGGAAAATGTGAGCCCCTGTTAGTCCAGGGGCCCCGGGTCTTCCCTGTCCCCCTACTTGGAGCCAGTGTAGTCGGGCCAATGACAGCCCCTCCCGCAGCAGGCACCCTCTGCCCTGCTGTCACCAGGCTTGAAACAATTGTTTCTGCGGACGGGGCGCTCTTTGCCCTGCTTCTGAGCGGATCAGCAGTTAGGTGGAAATGTAGATGCAGACTTAATATTATTTACGATACGACTTCCTGCATAACATGAATCTTGACCCTTGGCGTTCAGAGAACTCTCCTTTCCCCTCCCCTCCCCTTCCTCTCAAGATTTTAGTTTCAGTATTGTTCTTAATGGTTAAATAGAACGTCAGATGCAGGTAGTGGATTAAAAGATCAATAAGTGTGTGGATTTGCACCTACAGTTTGCATTGACCCCCTCTCAGAGTGCGTGGGCTTGTCTGAGTTAGGGGCCTCTGAAAACTGCTTGCTCTGGGGCTAAGTGAACTGTAGACGCGTGAGCCGGAATTTGGTGTCTCGGGGGCTCAGGTGAAGGCTCACATGTGACACTGGTGGAATGACAGCTTTGAGGGCGTATGAAGGTTGACTTTATTTTTCTTTCTATGGGATTTGGGAGAGTGAGAGAGGCAGGGCCCAGCCTTGCAAACTTCCTCCAGTGGCCTGAGCAATTCATATTCGCCATCTCAGGCCTTTGCCAGTGGTGAAGGCCCTGCAGAGGGGTGGCCTGAAGGGACCCCCCCCCCCCCCCCCCGAACGCTGCCCCTCCTCCCTTCCAGGCTCTCTCCTTCCCTGCACCGGCCTGGGGAGCTGGGCCTCTCTCCAGGGTCCGCGGATTTTGCTGGCGCGGAGCAGTGTGCGGCCAGTCTCACCCCTTCAGGCCTCATCATTCACAGCCGACTCTCTTATCAGGCTGCCCGGGATTAGGGCTGGGATGGGGGGCGCTGGGCCATTGATGGAAACCAATAAATTAAGTCAGGTTCCAGAGAGGGACCGCAGGGGAGGCCATTTAGAGAGTGTGTCTGGAGAGCCCACGTATGGCCAGGGGCCGCCGGCTCCCTCCCAGCGCCTCTCGGGTGTGGGACGCGGGTCCTTCCTGCTGCTGCGTCTGCTGGGACGTTGGTGCGGGGGACGCGGGCATAGAGGGTGTGCTGGCCCAGGTTGCAGTGGCCCGGCCTGCGCCCCGTCCAGCCTGGGTGTAGGTGGGGAGGCTCGGGTGGAGGGGAGAGGGCCCCCCCAAGCTGCTCTCACGGGCATTTCTCTCTCTCTCTCCCTCTCCCTCTCCCCACCGCCGTCCCCCCTGCCCCGCGCAGGGGGCCAGGTGTGCCGTCCGCCCCTGCTGCACGGATCCCTGCCCTGGCTGGATGGCGGCAAAGCCCTGGGCAGCCACCACACCGCGTCGCCCTGGAACCTCAGCCCCTTCTCCAAGACGTCCATCCACCATGGCTCCCCGGGGCCCCTCTCCGTCTACCCGCCGGCCTCGTCTTCCTCGCTGTCGGCGGGCCACTCCAGCCCGCACCTCTTCACCTTCCCGCCCACCCCGCCGAAGGACGTCTCCCCGGACCCGTCCCTGTCCACGCCGGGCTCGGCCGGCTCGGCCCGGCAGGAGGAGAAGGAGTGTATCAAGTACCAGGTGCCGCTGCCCGACAGCATGAAGCTCGAGTCCACGCACTCGCGGGGCAGCATGGCCACGCTGGGAGGGGCGGCCTCGACGGCGCACCACCCCATCACCACCTACCCGCCCTACGTCCCCGAATACAGCTCCGGACTCTTCCCGCCCAGCAGCCTGCTGGGGGGCTCCCCCACCGGCTTCGGATGTAAGTCGAGGCCCAAGGCGCGATCCAGCACAGGTAGGAACCTTCTCCGCGCCCGCGCCCCCCTCCCTCCCAGGTCCCTTCTCCTCCTCCCTCCTCTCCCTTCCCCTAAATCCAGGGCAGGGAGGAGGGCGGCAGTCTGGCCCCTCAGGGGAGCTGGCTGGTGTTCGAGACCCTTCTGAGATTTGATTTCTTCCCATTCTTCCAGCGGGGAAAGAATGAGGTGTGTCCTATCTCGTTCCAGTGCTCAGAGCAGAGGGGAAGTGGGATCTAATTTACCCGGCCCCGCTCCCCCGCTCACCCCCTTGAGCTGGGGAAGGAAAAAGACAAACAAAAACAAATAGCCGGTCCCGGCTGCCCGGGGACCTCTGGGCTCTGCGAGTAACCTCTAGTCCGCGTCCAAGACCAAATGGGAAGCCGAGGGAATAAATCTTTAGTGTTTTAGGCTAAAACGAAAGCTTAGCAAGCACGGGTCTGTCGTGTGAGCAGCCCCCTCCCCTAGGCCTCGGCCTGTTCCTCCAGCTGAGCCCACAGGGGGTCCTGCAGACGGGACTTGTCCGACAGACACGTGTAATTAAAGCAAGGGTATGTTTTGGCGCGGGTGGTCAGGACCCCAGCAAAAACCTCGCGCGTATTCTTGGCGTGGAAAGGGGGCTGTCATCGTAACTTCTGGGAGAGACGTGGGCTCTGCCCTGGGGATAGCGGCAGGGAAATCAGCCGGCGACGGCGACGGAACCAGTTACCTGCAAGTGGTCACACAGGTGTGTGGGGGAGGCAGGAAGGCGTCTCAGGACCCGGTCCTCCACTGATCTGAAGGCAGAGGGACGACTGGACATTCCCTACGTGTGCCTCTTGCTTCCTCTGCTCACCCTCCCTCAGACAAGCACCCCTGCCTGAAAGCGCGCTGCATTTTTATTCTCCTGCTGTAGACACTTGCCTTAAAAAACAAAACAAAACACCAAACCCACACTAAATATTTCGGCTCTCAAAATACAAGAATGCATCGCCCATGTTGCTTCTAACCAAAGACGTGGAGAGAGAGCCTCGGGAGTCTCTCGCTTGAGATTTAACTGTAGTTTAAAAAGATGATTTTTCACAGGTTGTTCGGTCTTCTTGGGTGGCTCCGTTTGGGGGGCTGGGGTGGGGTGTCTCTGGCCCGGCTCCTTCCAACGCCTCACCTCTACCCTCTCTCTATAGAGCTCCTGCCTAGGAGGAGGTGATGGAGATCTCGCTCGCTCGCTCTTTTAGGGGGAGGGCCAGCGGTCTTGCAGCCGGGTTTGCAAAACCCCGGTTTAAAAAACTTCCGCGGGAGGACTCTGGGAGCCCAGTGACCATGAGATCACTTTTCAGGGTTTTTTTTTTTTCCAGGGTGACATTCACTCCCAACTGCCTGGGCAGGACTGTCTCTATTTAGTTGATATGTTTTAGCTAATCCAATTATTTTCAGACTGCTGCACGCGACAGTCGCATTGTTTATCCCGCGCCAGGAACTTTAATAGAGTCCGGATGCGGTTAGGCTGACAGAAGAACTCAGACCTGCGTGTTCAGTACATGAAAGCCGGCAGAGGGAGAGGGAGGCAGGCGAGCTGCTGGAGGCGAACAGAAAGCAGGGGGCCAGCGGCCACGCCGCCTCGCGGGGCTGGGCTGGGGCGTGGGGTGGAGGGGGGCCAGAGAGACGGGGCTCAGCTTGACTCAGAAAAGCCGGGAGTAGCTCGAGGCTTGAGGACTGATTGCAGAGGGAGCAAACCGGTGCACGTTGAGGTTAGCGATGGGAATTTTTTTCTTTTTTTCGAAAGTTCTCTTTTCTGGCAGCGCGAAGTTCTGGGGGAAGGTCGTGGTCTCTGAGGCCGGTGCGGTGCGGTGGTTTGTGGGGGGGGAGGGGGCAGAGCGGCTTTTCCAAGAGCCTCTGCTTTCTCGCCCCTCTGCGTCTACACCTTCAGCCCTCGGATAGTCATTTCCTTTTTCTCTCCCTCTTTCCTCTGAACATTTGGGGGCGGGTGGGGGTGGGGAGTGGCAGTTACCCTAACCCAGAACCTGGAGCCGCTATGCTCCTGTTATTACCAGTAGTAGTAGTAGTAGTAGTAGTAGTAGTAGTAGTAGTATTTACTTTTTTATATTTTAGGGGAGAAAGGACAAGACAAAAGACATTGCAGTCCGGCTTTTTACTTCCTCTTTTTTATTCCTTTCTCACAGTCAGACAGCCCAGAGCAGCATCCTGGGCAGCCAGGGAGCTGGGACATTTGGGAAGGTGGGAGCGGGAAGGAGGGTTTCCAGACCCTTCTGGGCGAAGGGAATGTCAGTGGCACACTTCTCTCGAGGCCGGAGTTCTCTGGGTTTTAGTGGTTGCTTTTTTTGTTTTGTTTTGTTTTTTGAAGTCTTCTTTGCAAGTGCACTTGCCGAAGGTGGAGAAGAGAGGGCTGTCACAGTTTGGAGAGACGGTTGAAGCAGTGGTTAGGGCACCTAGGGCTTTTTTAACGCCAGGGCTGTCGGTGCTGGGTCTCCCTCCGCAAACAAAAGACCGAGCCTGTTAGCCAGGGGACCCGCTGTGCTGGCCCCACCCTCGAACGTCAGATTGTGGGCATCTCGAAGTCTCATATCCCCACCCCCCCCATCCAACCCCTTCCATCCAGCCCAGTTTCTCAGGATTTCAATTGGAGGCCAAGAGGTGTTTGAAAATGGCGGTCGAATGTCAAGAGGCCTCTGTGGTTGTTCTCACCTAAGAGAGAGGTGTCTGTCTGAGCAGCTCACACCAGGCAGTGAGCGAGGAGAGGAGACAAGTCGGGCCCTCCATTAGGAAAACTGGCCGTTTGCTGAAGTCACACACTTGGAGGCAACAATGAGAAAGGAAAAAATAAGAAAAAGCCGGACAGGGCGCTCGCAGGCTGGCAGAGTGACTCAGGACAGAACATCGCTCTAGTGAGCAGAGCCTTGCTGAAGAGGCAGCCGTTGCTAGTTTTTGAAGGTCCCTCTGCAGAGGAAGCTGTCACCCTCCCCACTGCCTGACAAAGGAAAGGAAATCAGATGGCTCACGTCAGGCTGGGAGATCCCCCGGGCAGGGTGCCTGGGCACCAGGCTGCGGGCCCCACAGGGCAGCGGGGACTCCTCCCTGAGCCCCTGGCAGAAAGGGACAGAATAGGTGGGCACCTGGCAAGGGCCGCTCGCCCCCCTCCCCCCGCCGTCTTGGCTGGACGGGGCATGGGCTCTCCGTGTCGCTGCCCCCAGAAGGATGGACCCAGCGCGTGCCTGGGGCCCAGGACCGCCTGCCCCTGGCTGGGCTGCTGCAGGTAGCCAGCTCCTCGCCCCCTCGCCCTTTCCTCCTTCCTCCCGCCTCTCCTGCCTCCCCCTCGCCCGCCATCCTCCATCCGGCCCAGCTTCTGACCCCAGTGTGCAGTGTCTGGATGTAGTTCGGGCCCCAGCCTTTCTGGTCTGTGGACACTGTTGAGAACGTGTATGCTCCCGAACGCTACTGCCCGCGCCGGGGATCATCCCAGCGGCTCGTGGGAGGCTCTGTGTAGACCTCTTCATGGAATCCGGAGGAAAAAATATATATACAGTTTCTCTTAACTCCTTATATTCTTTTTGCAAAAGGCAAAGGGCACAAGCTCTTCAGCACCGTCACGAACTCCAGTGGCAGGCAAACCCCCTCCGTTCCTGGAAGTCTTTTTTCTTCCCTAGAACCCATCCCCGGAGAGGGAGAAACAACCCCCCAGAACAACAGGCTTACAGATGCGACCCCCCCCCCAAGTCCTTCATAGCTGGCTTAGGGGTTTCTAAAGGCCACCAGGTCCCAGAGCCCTGGAGCCAGTCTTCTGCTCCCTGTACAGGGAGCCATCCAGGTCCCCAGGCTTCCTGCCCACGTTGCTTCCTCCACGCTGTCTTCCTGGTGGTTTAGAGGTAGCTGATTAATCTCCTAAAACGAAACAGCCTCTGGGGGCTCCTCCTTCTCCCCTTCTGTCTTCCTGCCCCTCCCTCCCGGCACCCCAGAGAGTCCTCCTCCTCCGGAGAGAGCAGCTCAGGGGCTCCTGCCTGGTCCGCGGGGGCGGGGGGTGGGGGGGTGAGGGGGCGCTGGGGGGGCTCCTCCCAGTCTGGCTCTGCTGGTGGAGATGCTGGTCCACACCCATCGTCCTTGGGAGGGTGAGCCCCCCACCCAGCCAGGCAGGTTCTCCCAGAAACGGATTCCCCTCCCATCTCCCGCAGAAGTCGCAAAGAAATCAGGGATCAGACTCCCCCCCCCCCTCCCGTCCTCAGAGGGTATTTTGAGGGATTCCCTCTGGCTGCCTCCCCTTCTTCCCTCCCCTTCTTCCCTCCGGGAGATGGGTCTGGGTCACTCTTCCGTCCCTTGAGTGAACCGGCCTGGCCGGTTTTTTGTTTATTTTGTTTGTTTGTTTTTTTGGAAAAAGAGCAACTGCAGAGAGGCCTAGGTTAAGGAGTCGACCAGGAGGTGCCCCCCCCCCCCCCCCCCCCCGTTTCCTTAACTGGCCCGTTCTCCCCATCCTGCCCCTCAGGCTGCTTTCCTCCTTCAGGTTGCCCTGCTTCCCTCCAACACCTCCTGGCTTGGTCCAGCTGGGGTCACACTTCCCCTTCGGTCTCTGGCAGACTGGCTGGAAAATTCTAGAAGACCTTGGCCTTTTCTAGAGAGAAAAAAAGATGGTGGGGGAAATGAGTGGATCCCATTGGGTCCTCATCTATTACTTGGCAACCAGGGACATTTACAGTTCTATTGGAAGTAAAATCGAAAGCCTGGGGTCCTAAAATCAATCAGCCAATTGATCAATCTGTTCATCTATTTATTATCCGTTTATCTATCAAGCCATTGGTTAATCTTTCCTCCCCCACCGTTCCTAGTCTCTGTGATTGAATCAATCTATACAGACAGACCCGGCCATGATAATGGGGCACCTTTGTTTTCCTTTGAAGGAAATGAGTCGAATGTTTCCCTCTGCTATTGTCCAGGACTCAGAATTTTCTCAGGGAACGATTTCAAGTTGAAATCTGCCTTCCTCCTTGGCTGAGGCCCATCTTCCCGGTCAAGTGAGGCAGCCCCACAGCAAGGTCCTGCTGCCTTTGCTTCATGTGCCTCTTCTTGGGGCCGAGGCCGCATGTGCCCAGGGCCACACCTGGAGGGAGGGGGGAAGAGGAAAGCCCCCCAAAAGAGGGAGAAGAGAGAGGAAGAAACGTCCTGGGTTCTACCTTCATTCCCTCGCTCGCAGTGAGTGCTGTCCGCTTTTTCTGTGTGTCCTCCCTCCATGAGTGACTTATGTGTGATCTTGTTTCCAGAAGGCAGGGAGTGCGTGAACTGTGGGGCCACCTCCACCCCGCTGTGGCGACGTGACGGCACCGGGCACTACCTGTGCAACGCCTGCGGGCTCTACCACAAAATGAACGGACAGAACCGACCGCTCATCAAACCCAAGCGGAGGCTGGTGAGTCCCCCTGAGGAAGCGCTGGTCTGACGCTAACCATTGTGTGTGTTTTCATTTCCTCTCTTCAGGAAGGAGAGCTTTCTGCAGGAAATGGCAGGACGGCTCAAAATCATGTCAGCTTGCTTGGGATAGGGTTTCTCCCCGCCTCCCCGTTTCTTTCCTCGAGTTAGCCATACAGAAAAGCTCTCTCTCTTTCTCTCTCTTTTCCTTCTTGACATTTCCCAAGTCCTTGCCCGGTTTTTAAGGATGCCGCCTTTCTGGTGATCATATCTCGCATGGGTTTGCATGAGAGCTTTCAGGGGACCAGAGCAAGGGATTTAAGCTTCGCGGATAGTGACGGGAAATGCAGTGTGCAGGTGGAATGTACCGGCCACCATCTAGGACGTGTCCCCAAGTGCCAGGGCTCCTGGGCAGTGAGCACAGTCTCTGAGCTTCCTTAGGGCCACGGCTGCGTCTCGTGTGCCCGTGCCCGGAGATGGACGGGGCCAGTTAACGGACTTTCACAGGCAGCGCCCAGTGAGTCCAGCGGAGGTGCCCTTCCTCCGCGGTCTTAAGAACTGAGGACTTGCCACAGCTGATTCCTTTGGGACAAGCTGCGTGATTCCTGTCTCTCCTCTTGGTCTCCTGATTTCCCCTCTGAACTCCCATCGGTAGGGGGAGGGCTTTTAATCCCCTGCCTCTTTCTTAAATTTCCTGACCTTTAGGACCACTCGAGAAAACCCGGCACCGCCCAGCATTTGTAAAGAAAACTAACAGGAGAAGTTCATTTGTAATGCTTGTCTTTGGTACCTCAGGCTCAGATTGAATAGCAAGTGTAGGTAACAGACAAATAAAAGCAGGCTTGGCAAATGATAACCTAACCACAGTCAAGAGATCAAAATGCTTTTTGTGGTGATGACATTCACCAAGTAGAGAGGGGAGGAGGGGAATTTCCCCACGCAGATTAATGGATAAAGTAGCATCCATCACATTCTAAGTGTGTGTGTGTGTGTGTGTGTGTGTGTGTGTGTGTGTGTGTGTGGTGTTCGGGGGATGGGGGGGGCAGGAAACAAATCCTCTGTTTTCTTTTCAAAGAATTATTTGTCTCCATCAGATTTCAGTGCAACTCAACACCTTTCACATCCTTTTCAGGAGGAAAAACTTTCTAGGGATGGAAGTGCCCACGTGACTTTAATTTTTGGCGGTCTTGGGCTCTAAGCTTCATTCCTTCTGATCTTTGCCCCTTTCTCCAGCTTCTCTCCACCTCCCTGTTAGCCCCCGTGCACTTGGACATTTTTCCCCTCTTTCTCTCGTGTGCAAAGCTGACTTCCTAGGAAAAAGCTGCCGGATATCTGAGCACTGGAGATAACTCATAAACAACAACTCAGCTTCCCCAACCTAAACATCAAGATGTTTGAACGTATCAGAACAAGATGTGTTTGAAAAAAAAAAAAAATGGCTGGAGGTGTTAGCACAGAATGAATATGATCGCACCACAAAAGAATGTTCTGAATCACTCAAAACCTGGCCTTAGTAAGAAAAAAAAAAAAAAAAAAAGAAAGAAAGAAGGAAAGAAAGGAAAAAAAGAAAGAGAGGAAAAGAAACAAAGCCTACAACAAAAACTTTCTTGTTAAAATAAGTCACGGTTCCATCATCATAACTGGACTTTGTTTTTTAAGGTAAAAAAATAACGAAGGAAAAAGAGGGTGTAAACTCTCAGACGATGGGCTGAATAATGAGCAAGGGTGCACTTGACATTTTCTTGGGGTTTCTTCTGTCTGGGCAGACTGCATAGGAAAGCTCTACGTGCATTTTCTAGACCTTTGTCTTCATTCATCTTTCGTAGGTCTCCAGAACTCTGAGTAATAATTGCTTTTACTTCTGGAGTTTATGGGCTGTCACATTCAGAGCGTCTTTTCTTTCTTACTCATCCGTTCTGGGTGGTTTTACATTTTTAGTTCCATAGAACTCGTAAGCTCCAGAGAGCTACTCAGAACACATTCAGGATATAGATCTGTTTTTTTTTTTCTTCTGCCCTTAGATGTCTTTGACTTCTGAGTACCTAGAACTTTTCTTTCTCTTCTTTCCTATGTTTCCCGTTCCCTCGCTCCAGCCCTGCCTCCCCTCGTTTGCTCTTTTTGCTTTGCACGTTTGCAGATTCCGTGCAGACCACCCAGCCCGTGCGCTAGAGCTAACCCTTCCGCCCGGTGCGTGTCTAACACTGAATAAACTCGCGCAGGGAAGAGAAGGAATGACCGGAGAGAAGAGCCCTAGGATACTTTTTTGGCCTCGTGTTGCCAGGTTTTCCGTGTGTCTTCCGGCGAGCTGCGCGCCTTGCTTTATTAATCTACCTGGTCTCCCGCGGGCGAACCGGACGCTGCGGCTCCTGGAGGTTCCGTATCTGTTCGCGTCCAGTCTGTGGCCCCGAGTCCTGTCCGGAGCCCGCTTGTGCCTGTGGGACGGTCCATACACGGGGGAGGACCCACCAGGAGCCTCGCTGCCTGCAGCTGAGCGGCCGGCCGTGTGCGCCTGCAGTGCGCGTTTCAGGCTGCTGAGCCGGGAAATCTGGGGCCCGGGGAGATATTAATCTACTACATCTGAGTATCTCTTTTACAGAAGAAAGTACAGGAAGACAGTAATAATCACACGATAACATCGTTGTCAGAATCATTAAGCACTGATTTTGTGTATCATTTTCTTCCCAAGAGCCGACGGGTGAAAGTTATTTGCGTCTCAGGTCGGCGCACTTCGTTGAGGCGAGGCGGGCATGGGCATCTAGGGTCAGCTGGGGTGAATGATTCCAAAATGGGAAAGTAGAGCTTTCTCAATTATGACAGATTAGAGCTGGTTTTTTTCAAGTTATTAAAAAAATCTTAACGTTTATTTTTGAGAGAGAGAGAGGGGGGGGAGAGAGGGGGAGAGAGAGAAAGAGAGCGAGAGAGCGAGCGAGCACGAGCGGGGAGGGGCAGAGAGAGGAGACAAAGAAGCCGAAGCGGGCTCCAGGCTCCGAGCTGACAGGAACATGTCTGTGGGACAGTTCAGTGTGTTAAAGGAAGGGGACCAGTCCGGTTAATTGAGAATTTCCCCCAGGGTTCCTGTATCTGGCAACTGTAGATGTTTGGCTTGACATTTTGCTCGATGAAATATTGATGGAAAAGCACACCACGGTCCCTAAAGTTTTCTTCCAGGCTTTTATAAACCTGCCAGGATTTTCTTGATCGCAGATAGCTCCGTTCTTGCTCTTTCTCTTGCTTTCGATAATATCTTTGAGTCCAGGGCAGGGAATACTTCTGCAGTTAACATTTTCTTTTTATATTGGGGGGGGTGGCGGTGAGGGGTTGACAGACAGAGGTAACAGGTTAAACTTCATTTTCTTTGGAAAGTTTCTGAGTTAAAAAACAATCCTTTTTAAAAAGCGTGGACATCGAGAATAGCACCCTTGTTAATTGAAGTGCGTCAAAAAGTGAAAGAGAAATCTCCCTCTTCAAGGAAATGAAGGCAGTGACACAATCGCAGAATAAAATTCAGACTGAGCCTGATACCTGACCCCCAGCTCCGCTCCCTGTAAGCAGCCGGCAGGATGTACCTAGTTTCACGGAGGCGAAGTGACGCGGCAGCAGGACAGAGAGGGGTTCCTGTCGATGAGCAGAATTCTTCGTGCTTTTCAGTTTGTCTCCTGAGCTGGAAGCCACCCACGGGGAAGGAGGGTGGCGGTCCCCAGCGGGGACCCGGCCAGGAGGGATGGGCTGGTGCACGTCTGGGGCTGGGGCGCCCGGCTTGGTGCTTCCTGATGGGCAGGTCCTGTGAGTGTGCGCACACACACACACACGTGCACACGCGTATGCACGCGCACACTTGCGCAGACAGCCTCCCACTGTGCCGGCCCCTGTTCTCTTTCTAACCCAGCGTTTCTTCATTTGACATCTGTCCGGGGCTCTCGACATTTGGGGTTCCTCTTCCTCTGCTCTTAGTATGTTGTGATGGCCACCAGTGGCCTCGTGGAGAATTGCTATTCTTGGCAGTTGCCCTTGACAAAGACCCTCCCACCCCCCTGGAGTTCTCTCCTTGAGGCAGCTTTTAGGGATCTTTGTGACTTTCATGTGGGCCACTTGCTAGTTTTGATTTCAATGACAGTTTTTTCTTTTTTTTTTTTTTTAAGTCTGTCTCCGTAGTTCTGAAAACACAGTTAACATCTGTTTTAATGTCACCCTCTCTCTCTGTGTCTCTCTCTCTCTGCGCCTACTCCCAGTCGGCAGCGAGAAGGGCAGGAACGTCCTGTGCGAACTGTCAGACCACCACTACCACTCTCTGGAGAAGAAACGCCAACGGAGACCCTGTGTGCAACGCCTGCGGGCTGTACTACAAGCTGCACAATGTAAGTGTCACGGGGCCGGGGCCAGCCGCCGGCCTGGGGACGCCCAGGGGTTGGTGTCACCCGCCCCAGGCTTCTTCCTGCGTTTGGTGGCTCTCCTCTGGGCCCAACACCAGGCCTCAGGTGACCAGTGTAGAAGGGAAGCGACTGTGCCCAGGGCGGCCGGGCGGAGGCCGGAGGGCTCAGGGCAGAGGCCTCAGGTCTTCGTGGACAGTGTGCTGTGTGATGCAGTGACCCAGTGACCGAGGTGGGGCCGCTCCGGGCTTCCCCATCTTCCTTCAGGAAAACAGGGATAGCGTGATGCTTCCTTCCGGTTCCAGCTTTTTGCGAGAGAGAGAGAGAGAGAGAGAGAGAGAGAGAGAGCAAGCGTGCACGCAAGAGAGTGAGCAGGAAAGGGAGGTGGAATTGGGTAGCAGTGTGGCACATGCCGCGGGAAGTCCTGTGACAGAGGACAGTTCTGTGACTCGAAGGGGCAGAAGCCTTGCTTACCCGACGTTGTGAATTTTAAGCGGCTTCTCAGCGTAAGAGACATGAAATGAAGTGCCCGAGAGATGTCGTCAAGGTGTCTTTGTCCTGAGCGGCAGAGCACAGCCCGCCGCGGGGGTGAGGTTATCCAGAGACTGGGGGGGAAAGAAAGCCTCGTTTCCTCTCCTGTGTCTCGTCAGCGGAGGGATCACTGCCAGTCAGTCACCTGGGCTCGGCTGGGTGGCGTCTGACCTTTTAACGGGGGGGTCCTCCCGTTTTGCAATATGCTTACGTTAAAAAAGATTCAGATTTCTTCCCCCCCCCCCCCCGAAACAACTGGCTGACGGGCCATGACCTAATGAGGCCTGAAGTTAGTGAATCCCAAGGAAAGAACGGCCACTTCTCTCTCTCGGGCTCTCTCACTGTTCTCTTTTGCTCTGATCCCCCTAAAGGGTCTCTGCCGGGGTGACTTTGGAGGGAGTTCTTCTGCTTAGGTTTGTGGGGTCCTGGAGGAACTTCCCGGGGTGACACCTGGCGTCCTGGTCCCTTTTTGCCGTTTGGGAATAAGCTGCTGCGATTTCCCGGGACCCTGCCCCCCTCCCCGTGCAAAGCCCAGCTGAGCAGAACTAGCCCTCCGAGTCCTCGTGACCCGGGTCCTGGGACTGTGGTGTCCACCTGTTTATTAGCAACGAACCCCTGGCTCCGTTTTCACTTTGGGGACTCACTTGCTCACTGCAGTGGAGATAAGCAGATCTGTGATTAAAATCTGGAAGATTTGGGGCGTCAGGGTTTACGGGCCGGCCAGTCGTCGGCCCAGCCCCTCCAGTTGTTTTTGGCTGTAACTTATGGTTGTCAAAGAACTCTCGAGTTGCTTGATTACATGTGAGCCCCAGCTAGTCCCACGATGCAGACAGGGCAGAAGTCATTCGATTTCCCTTTGACTTGAAGAAGTTATGACTCAGAGAACCAAGTGTCTTGTGCAGACAGACACGGCTGATGGACCGGAAGAGCCGAGCAGGACTGATTTCCGAGCAGCGCAGGCCTTCCGGGGAGGTCGGCGGCGTCAGGACTAACAGGGGCCAGTGGAAAGTAAACACTTTCTCGTTTCAGAATGTGCCAGAGCTCAGTTCACAGTAATGAACTGTCTGTGCGCAGACACGTCTTCCCTGTTCCCATAGAAGCACAGGGGCGGTGGGGAATTGCCCGGCTCCAAATTTCTCCGACTGTTTAGCCGCGACGAGATACGGTCTCGGTTGTGTCCAGTGTGAAAAGAAAGTTGTGAAGGAGATCGATTTCTCATCAAATCAGAGAAGGGTCAGGGAAGCCTCTTGGCCGCTCGCTCCTGGGAGAGACACTCGCTCCCCGGCACGCGTGGGTTTTTCCTCCTTCTCTGGTTTCGCAGGACCTCACAGAAGGAGGCAATTGATGTGTATTTAACGATGGGAGATTATAATCTACGAGCGTTCTCATAGCACCATGTTTTGTTATGCCCACCTGGACACCTGCACATGTGTGGTATGAGTTAGTTCCTTTCTTCTTATCTAGGTGTTTCGATAACTACCTATCTCAGGATCAGTGTCTCTAGCTAGTGTGGAGACTAGTTATCTGGGTCTGCGCTGCTATCTGTGTAACTAGATATTATATTTAGATATCTGGCTGTGTGTGTCTAGATATCGGCGTCGAGAGCTGTGTGTCTAGACATTATCTTGGGGGAAGATGTGATGTGACAGTAGATTCCTATCACCTCTGTAGGCTGTGTCTTTATCTTGATTGTCACTTTGAAGAAGGAACCCTGAGATGTGCCTTTGGCAGTGACCTTTTACCTCTTCTGCCTTCCTGGCGCTTGGGGGGCCTGGGGGTCAAGTCTGTGCCCCTCTTCAGGGTGACCTCTCCCAGCTCAGCCCCAGGAAGCCGTGTCTGCTGCTTCTAGAAGCTTTGTTGACAGCCTTTCTCTCTTGACTGTTGGGGTGTCTTCCTGGACTGTCCTTTTCTAGGTTTGGGTACAGTCACAAGAGACCATGAGAGAGCCTCTTGTCTTGTGTCTCTCTGCCCTCGAGGGCCCGGGCGGGAGATGATGCTCTTCCCTAAGGAGTCAGGAACCGCCGAGACCTTGACATTCCCTCCTTGAGTTGGCTTGCCACCTTCCCCCGAGGTGTGGCCTGGTGCGTGGTCTGCCGTGTGGGGCACCTGCGTGCAGTTGAGTTTAATCCCCTTCTGACTCGCTGTGGGGAGTGGTGTCTGATGCTCTGTAAAGCCCCCTCTCTCGATTCTACACCCCTTCCCCCCTCCTGCCCCCCAAGTAAATGTATTTCACAAACAAAATAGAGGCTTCTCGAAAAGAGAGAGATGGCACGCCGTCTCGGGTGCTGAGACTAGCTGCAGACCTTCGGGGCCGGGCCTTGCTGTCTCTTCACTGGACCCCACTCTTGCTCCATAGTTTTCAGGGTGGGGGTGCCCCCATGGCACCCCAAAGTGATCGTTAGGTCCTTGGCGAGGGGCTGGGTGGCCGTCGGTCTACTTAGGAGTGCACAGTCAGAACAGGGATGGAGAATTGCCACGTAGCGACCGAAGTTGCTGGGACAGCGGTGAGAGGCTACCTTTTGGAGAGGCACGCTGTGGGGAAACATGACCCCGGAGGCTTCGGGGTGCCCAGGAAGGTTTTACAGCGCCTCTTACTGTGATAAAGCCGGGCAGGAGAGAGGCAACCAAAAGGTACTTTGAACAGGGGTGCAGCCCTGCTCTCTCAGACCCACACCCTTCAGGTTGAGTGCACTGGCTGTGGTTCTGTGGTCGTGGCACGGATGTCGGATAAGGAGACAAAATGTTATTTCCCTCTTGAAGGTTCCTCAGTTGCCCCCGTGCCCGTGAAACGTTCTGAGGAGAGTCCAGGAAATGAGACGAGTTATCGTCTTTTTGCTACCAGGGAAATGCAGTCATATCAGGTGGATGTCTAGAATGTGGTCCCCAAGAATGCAAAGTTTCCTGAGACAGGTTTTCCTCCAAGTGACTGATGGGGACAGACATAAAGAAGCCCCTCTGCTTGGGACACCTTACCTGTGGTCTCTGGGTTTCTGAAACCGATGGAGGCTGACAGGCCTCTCCACAGCCCGGAGCTGGGGGACCTGGGGTCCCTGGGAAGGGGACAGGAAGGGGCGGGAGGAAGGGGTCCCCCGAAAGCAGAACTCCAGTGTGGGGCGGTCAGAGCAGCCGCGTGGCGGTGCGAAAGCCTGTGTGCCCTCGCAGAGCCAGCCGGAAAGTGTAAAAAAAAAAAAATTGATCTTTGTTTAGATTAACAGACCCCTGACTATGAAGAAGGAAGGCATCCAAACCAGAAACCGGAAAATGTCTAGCAAATCCAAAAAGTGCAAAAAGGTGCACGACACGTTGGAGGACTTCCCCAAGAGCAGCTCGTTCAACCCGGCCGCCCTGTCCAGACACATGTCCTCCCTCAGCCACATCTCCCCCTTCAGCCACTCCAGCCACATGCTGACCACCCCGACACCCATGCACCCGCCGTCCAGCCTCTCCTTCGGACCTCACCACCCGTCCAGTATGGTCACCGCCATGGGTTAGAGTCCCTGCTCGATGCGTCAAGGCCTCCGGGCGAGAGTCCCTCCAGCCCCTTCTACGTGCATTTTTCCAGGAGCAGAATCATGAAGCCGAAACCCGATGGATATACGTTTTCTTGAAGGCAGAAAGCAAAAGGACGCTTGCCACTTTCGCAGAGGCGCTCGCTGTGGTGTCTGTGTTCTCGGTCGCTGAATCTGGATCCCATTTGTGAATAAGCCATTCAGACTCATCTTCCCTATTTAACAGGGTCTCTCTAGTGCTGTGAAAACAAACGAGCAAGCAAGCAACCGTGCTGAACGTTGCGTATAACTTATATTGTGAGAAATACCGTACATTTGAAGAAGACTTTATTGCATCCGGGTAGCTGTAAGAAAGGCATGAAGGACGCTGAGAATTTTAAGGAATATGGGGGCAATCGAGTGTGGAAATGGAGAAGAAACTAGGTCTGCTATTCAAATGGACCAACGGCCCGTGCCGTTCTCTTTCACTGGCCATAGTTGTTTGATGCATTAAAAGAAAAACAAAAAACAAAAACAAAAAAAAAAAAAGGAAAAAAACAAAAAAACAACAAAAAAAAGAAAAAAGTCGTAGGCAAATCATTTGTTCAGAGCCGTGGGCCTCTCTGTCCAGGAGAGTCTCTGAGCCCCGGGCAGTCCGTGTCACCGCTCACACGATGCCGTGAGAGGGGCTCGGGAAGCCTTCTCCGGGCCCACACGCTTTGCGAACGAGTCCCTTGTAATTGTTGTTTGTATGTATAATTCAGAGCACCAAAATAAGAAAAGATGTAGATTTATTTCATCATATTATACAGACTGAATTGTTGTACAAATTTATTTACTGCTAGTGTTAAGAACTACTCTTTGTTTTAATATTTTCCTTCTTTCTCAAGTTTTTTTTTTTGGTTGAATAAACTAGACAACATTCAGTTGACCTAAGGTGGTTGTGCTCCAGAAGGTATATTTTCCATTTTGTTTCTCAATGATATTTATTAAATAGCTTCTAAGGGTACAGTAGCATCTACCCTCCCTCCCGCACCCCGCAGCCTGTGCTATGAGGGTAGCAGTGTACGAGCTACCGACGTGCATGTCAGCGACTTGGGCTGGACAGACCGGGCCCCGAGAGCTCCCTGCCTGACACTTAGCGCCCTGTCGTGTTCTGTGTTAGTGACCGCTGCCTTCCATCCGGCCTGTTGGAGTAATACTATAAGAATACACAATCAAGTGAAAATATTTTGAAAGCACCCAAATAACATCGTAACAAAGTGATGGCTGAGCTCTTCTAGAACCTGGTAGCTCTCGCTCATTGAAACACAAAACCCAATCCTGTTAAGTTATTTGCTAGGAGATTGTGCAAACCTCAGAGAGTCACCAGGTCTCCTTTTGGGAGACTGGGCATCTCTGGAGCTCTCTCTGCAGCCCAGAGGCTGTCTCTGGGTGTGGTGGGGGGCTGGAGTGCCTTCTCTGTCCCCTCCTGCTGGCCCGCAGGGGGAGCGGTGGGAAGATTAACTCGTGGAGACGCACCAGTGGACTAGAGCTGACGGATTCCTCCCGCTTCTCCGCAAGACGTGAAGGCGCGGGGCTGGTGCTTGCGTTCATCTCTGTTTTCCTTTCCTGCTGTTGAATTGAATTAACGCCACAGTGGAGGGTTTGTTGGCATGTTTGCGGAACACGAAAATAACCGTTTTTTGTAACTTACGCTGTATAGTTTCCTTTTACTCTGTTGGCAGAATGTGTAACCATGGCACACATTTTAAAATCTCTGTTAATCGCCTCTCTGCTTTCTTAGCAAATATTTTAAACCTAAGGCTAAATGTTGAAATAAAGGAGTTAGAGACCTACTGAGCTGCACCCTGGAGATCTTACTGGCTCCTGATTAATGACCCGCACCTGGAACGCAGTTTCCAGCCACTTTTGAAGCACCGAAGGCTCCCGTCCTCTACTGCCATGTTAAATTCGGGAGGTTTCCTGTGAGGTTCCAATGTCTCAAGATCTGCCACCTCTTTTCTTCGCGAACAGATTTGAGTCTGTGCTCTTTCACCTTAAGAAGAGAGAGTTCAAATTCTTGACATTCTTGGGGCGGGATGGGGGGGTGCACACACGTAGAAAACTCCCAAACTCGGGACTCACACAGCTACGGTGTGTGTTAGGTACTGTGGGGATACTGGCATCTCTGATCCTACTTCTTCAGGGAAGTGTCCTTTTATCATTCTGTCCGTTGATCCAACACTCGAAGATATTTCTAGAAGATGGTGTGACAGATCTAAAACATAGCAATAACGATGATTCAGTTCCCTCTTTGGAGCAGTATCATGTGTTTTCGTGGTTTTGTTCTTTTTTTCTTCTTTTGACTTCACATAAAGTCCGTAGAAGGCGCAATAGACAGAGGAGCAATGTGAAGAGGGGGTTTAGTCTAGAAAAACGGAACAAGACCAGAGAGCCAACATATTGCTGGAATATTTTTGAGGCAATTGTAATCCCTAATTAATTTTCAGCCTGTTTGGCTTCACTTTAGAAATAGTTGCCTTAGCTCCTCCGTACGAGGTTAGCTGTGAAATATATGTGCAGAGTTGGACTATTTCTTTAAACCATTTGAAAAGCCAACATACTGAGAGAAAAGAGATGACCTAGTTCTTGAACACTGTTGCTGTTTAGGGACCCCCTCATATATGGCGGTGAAAATTCATGAAGCTGAAGTTGAGAATTGAAGCGCTGCCGTCACGTCTTCAACAAATACCTAGTGAGCGTCTAGGTCAGAGTCCATTTAGAAGCCCTCCCCCCCCTTTTAAAGCAAATCAGGAAATAGAGAGGCCAAGACTCCAGTGTCTTACTCTGCATGTGTGACATTTACATGGTATTCCCCTTCAAGAGCTGCACACACGCACTGTGGTGAGGCTCCCAGTCCGGCCTCTGGCTTATTCGCCAGGCAGACAGAAGGCCGCAGAAGTGGGGGGCCCCAGAGCCCGCCTTCTGAGATAGCTGTCTATTTTCTACGCTTTCCTTTGGTTTTAAAGTCATTTTAAAAGCTTCCTCCTCCACACAGGACTTCATTTTAGTGTTTCCTAATCAAGGACTGTGTGACGGAAGCAAATCCTTTGCAAGTACTGTGTGTCTGACTTGAGTTTCATAAAATAGATCTGTTCACAAAACTCAAACCTGGAAACTCAAATGCCATCCTACCCCCCCCCTGCCGCCCTGATACCTTCCCCACAACAGTGAATTGTCCCATGTACATTTCGGAGATTTAGAAGCATTATTACTCCATGTTGTCTTCTGTTCCATGACCCCTTGGTCCTCAACCTCCAATCCACCCCGAGGTCTAGAATCATCTCTGTGACCTCTCCTGGACAGCACTCAGGGTTGACTTCTCTAGATAAATTCCCTCCAATTTCCAAGCTAAGCAGAGATTTAAAACTTAATGACAGTAATCGCTTGAAAAATCATATGATAATTGAAAGTCCAAAAGAAAACATTGGAGCGCTAGTATGTGATGTACAGTTTTATCCACGAAGCAAAAAATGTTAACCATTATCCGAATAGCTGAGTCACACACCAGCCCCTTCCTGCACTTACAAACGAACCTCTGAAGCACACTTTCATTACCGTTCATTCCATCTTGCCCAAACAGTGTGACTGCATCCTCAGAGTGGACTCATCCACGTCCTTCGCAAAAGCACAGTGCACTGAAAACTTGAGATTTCAGAAAAATTCACTGATCATTTGAATATGTAGGAAGACAGACATCCTGGAGCCTGAAAGGGTGGGCTTGACCCTGGGCTTTTCCACTAATGAACAGAACGATCTGAGGCCAACTGTTTGATTTCTCTGGGAATCGGCTCTTGATTTGTATTATTGGACGTGATGATCTCAAAGATCCACTGGAGAAGACAAACACTGGGATTCCATTGGATTTTTTTTTTTTTTTTGAGAACATCCTTTATTAGGAAAGACGTCCTCATACCACTGTCAGCGTTTTGACCAGTGTATTTTTAAAGCCTCAAGTGATACTAGTTCCTAAGATTTCAAAGGGGTCGGGGTAACTCTCCTTCTGTTCTGTCCTTGGTACGATCTTGCAAAGCACAAAATCGACTTGTATTTTGTGACCGTCAACCCAGGACAGGAGCTAGTGTCCTCGTCTGCAGATCCCCAGCTCTTTCTGCCGTGTGTCCAGGGCCCTCTCGAGTGGAATACACAGGACTTGATTGTCCCGCTGATGTTGCCACCGTGGTTCATATTTCAGTCATCCATTGTGTAAAGAAATGCTGCCGGAATTGCTTACAGGCTCTTCTAGGGAGATAGCCAGAGGCCAGCGTTTTGTTTTCCCCGGGCCTCCCCCACCCCCTCTTTCTCTTTGGAGCCTGGGACCAGCAGAGGAACGAGATCAGTATCCCCCTCCAGAGCTGTTCGTTCCGGGTGCCCTATGCGGGTTCTGGTATCGCCAGGCCCTTCCCCACTCCCCCTGCAGCCCTTTGCAGACGATCCTGGTACATTAGCCACATTGTTTGTGGGGCGGTTTTACAATCCGCTGTCATGTCTGTGAGTTCAGCAGGCGCACATTGGAGTGAGGATTTGGAGAGCCGGCCCCTCCCCCCAAACCCCTGCCCCCCGTCACCCCGCCACCCCCACAGGACTCAGGCTAAACACAAGGCATGGATTAGACAGCACTCGTCTGTACCTCCGGCCCCGGCCCCAGCCCCCAGCCCCAAGACGTGCAAACACCTGGAGGGGAGCTCGTGTTCCTAAGGAGGCAGCTCTGGGTGGGGAATGGCGCACCTTAGCGACGTGTGGACCCAGGCAAGGCAATCGGCTCCTGGAACCGGGTACTAAGTCGATGAATTGGTCCGAACGGGACCCCACTGGAGACATGTTGAGTGGTGTCCGCACGATGCCTAAACTACGAGGCAGTCCGCTAAGAAATCGGCTAATCTGGTTTTCCTTTATTTTTGGCCTTTGGACAGAAAAACCGTCTGGAAAAGGAAAGTTTTATGTTCTTCCTGTGCTTTCTTTTTTTCTGACTATAAAATCCTTGAAGACTTATTGAGCAAATTTGTAAAGTACTAAAAAAAATTTCTTTTAAAGAAAAGAAGTGAAGAAACTGTAAATTTTGAGGGGTGGGGGGTGGGGGCTGCTGTTGAATGGGCTGTGTGCAGTCTGGTCTTTCAGTTGGTTTATCTCCAATGTCTCAGCCTATCTGCTGGCTCCGGATGGGGGTGGGGATGGGGGCGGGAGGGGCTCGGGTAGAACATCTGCTTTTTGAGGGTCATTAAAACTCCATTTCAGGAGCTGGATGGGGTCATTAAGTAAATCCACCTTGTAAAACGTGGCCGTTCTCTCCTTTCTTATGGGGGGGGGGGGAGACTCTACTTTATTGGGATTTCCATCCCAGCGCCTTACCGAGGACGGCTGGTGTGACGCTTGAACTCCAGCCAGAGGCTCTGAACATGCCGGTGGCTCCGGCCACAGTCCCCAGCCACCGTCACTGCTGCTTCCCTCCAGTGACAGTCCCACGATACCGAGTCCGAAATGCCCGTTCTCTCCCACAGGCTAACCATTCCTGCGCTTGGCACATAAGCCCTCCTGTCTTTTACAAACTTGAGAACCGAGTGCGTGAAGCTGTCCTCTTCTTCACTTTGAGCGTCGTCAGAGTCGCAGCAAGCTGGGCCTCCCTCAGATCATTTCCAGGGCTCAGCGGATTGGGTTCACTCTTCTGAGGACCCCCGGATTCCTGACAAGCATCTGGATCCATGGAGGCCCCCTGGAAGGATGAGGGGACTGGTCATTTGTTCAGTCTGACCCTCGGGGCTCACTCAGACTGGACGGTTTGAGAAGTAGAGTGGGTAAATGGGCTTGGAGGTGGCCATCCCGTATAGCTAGGCTGCCAAACAAAGCTCATGACCCGCTAACCTTTCCGTGGAGTGCATTGTGTGAGGAAGGCAAGGTGCCAGTCTCTCAAATCAGATCTTCTGCCTTAATTCTCAGGAGATCCCTGTTGAGTGGAAAGATTGTCATTTCATGGCTTACGACACTGTGGGGGAGAGTGGGCATAATTGCTCAAAGTCACACATCTGTTAAGTGGGTTTGCTTCGACTTGGACTCAGCTGGGTCCAGAGTCCACCCCTTGATGGAGGCCCGGCCCCATAAGGAGCAGCCAGATCTACGTCGGCAGCCCTGGGAGGAGGTGCTTGGCACATAAGCCATACTCAGCATTTTGTTGGAAACATGAATGACTCTGCTATGCTGCTTTGAACATATATTAGTCCCTTTCTCAGAGGCGAAGTCGAAATCACTCATTAAACATGGGGGCTTCCAATTAGACCGTGTTCTGGGCAGGTAGGAGTGGTTGGGGGTGTGTGAGACAGACAGGATGGTCTCACACTCCTCAGATGCCTGGTCATAGATAAGGTAGTAGAATAGGAACACCTAAATCTTTAGCTCCCAGGCGAACTCTCTGTGAATGTCAAGTCCAATGCCTCCATGCAGCCAGCATCTATGTTTCTCATTGCTGCTGTAACAAATTACAAAAAAAAACGTGGTGGCTTATTGTGGCCCAAATTTATTCTCTTTACACGTCTGGAGGCCCCAGGGAAGAACCGGTTTCCTTGCCTTTTCCAGCTTCTGGAGCCTCCTGCTTCCTTGGCTCATGGCGCTTCCACGTGTCATGCCATCCTCTGGCTTCCGTCCTCACATCTCAGATTTCTCATTTGTCAAAAGGGAGTGGCTGTCCCTCCCCCTGGAGAAGGAGGTGGCATAGAGGGTTCCATCCCCTGCTCCTCCCAGGTTGGGTATGCAGCACCAAGCTGGGGAATTTTTCCGCTACGCAGACTGAACGATGCCCACCTAGAGCTCGGGACGCCATCTTGGTTTTATCTGCCTCGGGCGGTAGTCCGCCGAAGTTGGACCCACTGGTCGCTGTCCACTCTGACACCGAGGTACTGGCGTAGGAAATACAGAAGCACAAAGATCCCCTCCCCCAAGCCCAGGGCAGTTTCATTCACAAACTCTAATCTCACAGGGTCACTGGGGGTTCCTTGGACCCCCAGGTGAGGTGAGAGTGCGATCTTTTTCATTTCGTGTGAACATCTTGAAACTTGCAGGGGGGATGGCTTCACGCAGGAAGGGCAGAGAGGAAACCCTCTTTCTGTGTCTTCTTGATACTCAGGATTTGTCTGTAATGGCAGGAGTAATAGAATGCTCGAGATCCTGTTGTTCTGTGTTCTTAGTCGAGTATGAATGATGGCCCTTCACCCACATGAAAGTGCTTTTGGAATCGAACTTCAGAAACTCTGGCGGGTGACGAGCAGGACATACCTGGGTAGCGAACAGCCTTCTCTCAGCTCCTAATAAATTGTACGTGCAAGTGAGCTTCTGATCCGACTGTATATGAGTTCCTCTTCTAGAGGCTTACTCTCTCCGTGCCTGAGAACAAATTTGGACTGCAGATCTCGCTCACCGGTTGGGCAGGTTCTGATGCTCAGTCCTAGGCTCAGAAGAGAGGAGACAGGAGGGCCGTGCCTTCTTAATTGTATCAGGGCCTGGAGCTGCCGCTGGGGCTCTTTCGGCGTGACTGGTGGCAACACGAAGGGGTGGAGCTTGAAGCCCGATCTTCCACGCTGCTGCTCGGCCCACACCACATCCCCAGGTCCATCAGAGCTTGACCCTCCGTTTTGTGGGGTAGACAAGCCATTTACTTCCGCAGCTTGTCCTTTGATCTCCAGATCCAACGCAACCCTCCGCTGCTTAGCATGTCCGTTCAAAGACGAGGAAGGGAAGGCGGCACCATCTATGCCGGGCCTGCCTCCGTGTTCACCAGCGGCTCTGATGAAGGTAGAGGTTTTCAGCTCCCGCAGCGTCGAAGACGAAACTTGGGGATTAGGTGTCTCTGCTTTCCATTACCACAGATAGAAGGGCTGGCGGGCTGTGTGTCCCCACAGCCAGCTGGCTGGACAAAGGTGAAAGAAGAGGAAAGAAGGAGGCACGTATCGATCCGCTGTTTCCGTCACCCTGGTCCTCTAAGGCGTGCCACTGGCCAGCCCTCTCTGTCATGACCCAGGAAACTGAAGCTCTACAGGCATATCTGAGTTACCCAAAGACACAGAAAGGCCTGTCCCCGAGGGCCTGTCCTAGACTGCGGCAGAGCTGGTATATCTGTCCTCAGCCTTAACAGTACAAAAGGGAAGTCTACAGTGTAAGCCTTAAACTTAAGCGAAATGCCGCTTGGCTTACCACTGAGGGAAAGGTGTTTCATATCTAGATGAAGATATCCCTAATGAAAGATGTCACCTTGACTTCACGTCTTAAAAAAAAACAGTTCCCATTTATGTCAATGGAGGTCCCATTTGATGCCTTAGAGCTGTACTTTGCACCCATCAGCCACTGAATTTACTGTTTGCAATGATGTGACCAGAGAGCCCCAGCTCGGCCCTGGAGTCTCGGTGGATTTTCAGTGAAGACAGACGGCCACAGTGCAGTGAGAGAAGATGCTCACGACGAGCTGATGTTTGCAAATCAATACAATATGTCGGCTTGCTCGGAACTTCCCGCATTTTGTTAAGGATTACGTTTCTACATGGTTTGCAGACTAGATGTTAATCAGTGGCTGTTGGCCAGAGAGGGCCAACCCTACCAGCAAACAAATGCGTGTAAGATGCTGGAGAACGAGCAAAGAGGAATAAGTACGCGGAAGCCTGGAGACTCTGAAACCCGTTAAGGACTCAAAGGTCATTTTGTTCAGGGCAAAATCCTTGTGCGTGGTGCTGACACTTTGCCCTCTGGTGTTTCCAGAGCTTAAAGGATCAAACTCGTCCACATGAAATATGGAATGTTTGATATAGAAGCCCCATGCAGCCCTTCAGCCCAACCTCTGCCCTGTAATTAACATGGCTTCAGCTTCCCATTGGGTACCACCCTGCCTGTAGCTCGAGCTTAGGCATGGCCTCGCTGAACTTATGGACGGGCACTTCCCGAGGATGTTTAAAGAAGGCTTATGTGTAATGAGCCAAAATGCAATGCTCATCAGTCCATAGCTGATTTTAAGCCATGTGTAGGTGGTGAGTTACCTTGCCCTTCTCCATGTCTGCGACCAGTTCTCAGTGGCAACTGAACTTCTTTGCCATGTGTAGAAACCCCACCAAGGCTGACCTGAGAATGCCCCTGTCAAAATGGACTGCTATCTAAAGGAGGGTGAACTGTGATCTTCCACTTAAAAAAAAAAAAAAGTTTATTTTCCTGGAGGTTGATGGGATAGAGTAGGATTTATTTAGTGGGATGTTGACTTGAGAAACCATGAGAAATGGGTTATGGATAGAGAATGGGTGACTGAGTCAAGAAGGTGAAGTTTGCCTTGGATCCGCCTTTGTCCCCTCTAGCTGACCCCCACCCATTGCCTTTTAGTATCTGTCACCATGATGTTGAGCTCCTGGGAGTGTCCCTCATTTAGCTGCAGAACCCCAATGCACGGAGGTCCCTGTACGCTGGGTCATGTCAACTGATCTTCCCTCCCGACTCCATGCTAGTAGCTAGCCAGAGCCGACACATTCTCTTGGACCTAAGGAGTAGATGACTCTTAAAGGCTTAAAGTTACCCTTCTTTGTTGAGCTCTGCATGCCAAAGACTTTTCAATTTATTTTTATTTTTGTGATTTATTTATTTTTGTCTCAAGTTTTTATTTAAATTCCTGTTAGTTAACATAAAGTGTAATACTGGATTCAGGAATAGAATCCAGTGATTCATCACTTACATGTAATACCCGGTGCTCATCCCAACAAGCGCCCTCCTGAGTGCCCATCCCCCATTTAACCCATCCCCCACTCACCTCTCTCCATCAACCCTCAGTTTGTTCTCTATAGTTAAGACTCTCATATGGTTTGCCTCCCTTTCTTTTTTTTACCCCATCCCCTTGTTCATCTGTTTCATTTCTTAAATTCCACATGAGTGAAATCATATGGTATTTGTTTTTCTCTGACTTATTTCACTTAGTTTAGTACACACTCTAGCTCCATCCACGTTACTGCAAACGGCAAGATTCCACTCTTTCTGATGGCTGAGTAATATTCCATTGCGTGTGTGTATACATATACATACATGCAAAAGTACTTAAATCAAGTACTTAAGCCCCAGGGGAATTCTATTCTTGGGCAAAGGGACCCTTTGGCGTCTTTCAACACCTATCAGTGCAATTTATTGAATAATATTATCAGCTAATGTGTAAGGTGGTCTCCAAGTCTGGAGACATAGCAGGTATTTTATCATGTAAGGAAATTAATATCAGTAAATCATTGACCCATCCGCCCAGGTTTCTAGGCTTGGTGGCCATGCTGCGAACTGAGCACTTACTATGTGCTTTCCATATTTTCTGACTTAATTATCCCAACGGCCTAGGATGTAGATATTATTATTTACCATCCCTGCTTGACATAGGTGGACAAAGAGGCTTGGTGGCAGAGGCTGCACTGGGTAACCAGACTCACAGCTTGTGAGAGCTGCGTTGCTGTGTTCTATCCTCCACTGTGAGTAGCCACTGCTCCTCAACCCAGATCAGGAGCTGAGGAGAGGACACTGTGCTCGTGTGTCCGCGGGCCTCCCCCCTCCCCCCCCCCCCCCGCCGCCCCCGGAGTGCTTTCCATTGGTTCTGTGGGTTGAGCCACTGTCCCGCAGTTTCTCTCTCAGGGAGCCTAACCATTGAACCCTGTCTCCCAAGAGGTGGAATCACTTGCCCAGGACCTCATGGCAGGCAAAGGTCAAAGCCGCAGTAGCAACCCACATCTAGGGAGCTCAGGGCTGCTGTCCCATGGGAAATGGTCTTGGCCGAGGCACGCTGGGGTTTAGATTCCGTTGCTTGTCGTGGGGAGTCTTCAGGAGCCTGGCATTGCCTCCAGTGTAGAAACCCCAGCTTTAAAATCCCCTTCCACGGACGGAAGGAGCGTGCAGCCTCTTGCTTGTATGACCTGTGAAGAGTGGTCATTTTCTTTCAAACTGCTTGCTTGCCCACACATTGAGCGGGAAACGGGTTTTCAGACACGGCTTGGAGACTTGCCGCCTTTAATTATATATAGCTGGTAAAACTCAACCAAGCTAATCACAAAACACTCGGTCCAATAAAAGAACCCACTTTTTATAATGGAGAAATTAACCAGTGTTGAGCAGTAAAGGTTGGGGAAACTGCCATAAAATATAATTATAATAATAACAATGATATTATTAATAGCAGTGCGCTGTACAGGCCCTCCAACCTTTCATCCTGGAGCTGAGCGTGACTGGCTAACGCTAATTAACATGACTTGCCCCATCAGAACTGTGTATGGGCTACAAAAAGGAGCAGGGGTTGTGCTTGTTTGTTTTTATAAATGGTGCCCCTTAGCGTGGTCAGAATGAAGAAGGAGACTCAACCCTGGAGCGTTTGTTCAAGGACCGGAAGGGCATTCCAAAGTTGTGTATTGAAAGGAAGTAGTAAAAACTTCCAGTATGGAGATTCTAGACTCCCCCCAGATTGTTGGGTCTCCTTCTCACTGACTTCCTGTGATATCTGGGTCCAGTCTTTCTTTTGGGGAGTGTTGGGGGATTGGGGAAAGAGATGGTGGGCTTTACATGGTGCCCCTCCCCCTTTGAGTTTGAACAGAATTACCGTAAGGACAGAATTCTGGAAGCTTGGTTTCAACTCGCGGTGCCGTGTACTCCCCCTCTGGGTGTGTTTGGTTTCTGTTCCCAAGCTTGCTGGGCTTGGCCAAGAAGCAGGTTCGGTGAGTGATTGAGATTGGTTCCAAGGGCCAGGGTCACTGACACTGTTGCTTTGGAAAAGGGAATGAAGGTGAGAGGGAGGAGCCAGCACGTGTGGCCAACTTTCCAAAGGTGGTGTGTTTCCGAAGGCTTGCATTTCTTCAGTCCCCGTGAGTTTGGAGTGGAAGGACAATACCGTGGGGGTCACTCTTTCCAGAGCCACCCATCAAGTGGAAGCTATGGGAAGAGGTACGGGTAGGAGGGTCTGGACAGATTCTTTGATTTGCAGACTGGGCTGTTGAGAGCAGGGTCCGCCCTGCAACTGGTAGCTCCTGTCCCTTTGGACGTCTGGCCCCAGCAGAACGGGAACAAGAAGACTTCGGAGCCAGATGGCCTGGCTACACGTTTTGACTCTGTCACTTAGAAGCAAATTTCTTCACCTCTCTAGGTGAAAGCAACTAACGTTGCTTTGTCTGCAATAAGAGAATATTCAATGCATTTCGTTATTGTGGGGATTAAGTGAAATACTTAATGTATATAACACTTAATGTATCTAATGTCCTTAGAACTATGTTGGGCACCAATTCAGCCTATAATATTAAAGAGTTATTATAATCCCTTTAACTACTGAAGTCTTTCCAGAGTTGAGTTACCAGTGGATTACCCGGCAAAAATTAGTTAGTGACAAGGTCACAGGAGAAGTGTCCCAGACAACCAGAGATCGTTTGGATAGGGAGAGCAGAGGGAGGGCTAGAGAGATATACTTGCCTTGTGCTATGACTGTCATTCGGAATCCTGCTTGGGACCTTCCAGTGAACTTGAAAGGCTGCTCTTGCACAATCGTGGGCAGAGGTGGGACTGGTGTAGGTGCGATGCTAAGTGCCCCCCAACCCAACGCTTTGGAAAATGATTCCAATTAATTTATTCAGCATAAACTTCGCAGATTGGGTGAATCTTCTGGAGTCAGCATGGCAGATGGAATTATGGACGATGGGTGAACATGTGCTGGACAAGGCACTTGAGGAGGCCCCCGAATTGGGGTGGTGCTACTGGGGAGGGCTGCTTCAGGACATTTCTGTTTCTAGAATGTGCTTCAGACAACAAGACCTACATTAGAGGCCTTATGAAGATTGATCTTGAATCTCAGGGAGGCCAACCATTATATATATTTTAGGGGCTGTGAGGGCAGGTAGTTGCTCTCTGATATCCAAGATAAGGCTGGTACTACGGTTCAGTCTTGTGCTTTATTCTTGACACCAGAGCACCCTGGAAACCAAATAACTCCATGTTGCATTGAATAGGTAAGTCCACATTGGCATACCTCAAATGATACCCATTAGGGACTAGTGGAGGAAACGGGAACATTTATAATGGACCAAAACTAAATGAAAATCAAAGTGGCTGCCTTTCCTAGCGGGGGCTACTGGACTTTTAAAAGGCAGTTATTGAAAGAATTTGCTTTACAAAGGCAATAAGCATGAATATGGAAGCCGTGACTCATCAGGAATTGTCCAACAAAGTCAAATTTCTAAATGTCTGTCTGAAGTCCCCCCCCCCTTTTTTTTTTTAATTCCTAGAATTTGAAGGATTGCCATAGCAATGTGCTCATTTGTATCTTTCTCTGTCAGTGGGATGAAAAGGCAAGAACTCAAGTCATCGGTAGGGAGAGAAATGGGTATCTGCCAAGAGCTAGGATTTGATTCTTCAACTTCTCTCTTGTACCCCATGGAATCAGTAGGTTCATGATAGAAAGTGATGAAGATTATCCAGAACGCTGGAGATTCTCAGTCTTGGCCTTAACTTGCACTTGTTATGTGGCACGTGGCAAGAGTTTTCCTTTCTCATGCTGCCATGTTCTCATTTCCAGACCATGAAATGTCATAGTAATAACAGCTTCAGTGGTCCTTTGGTGAAGAGCAAATCAAAAAGAAAATGTTGTCAGCTCCATCATGGCCTATTTTGTGACCCCCAAGGTTTACTAGTCTAGTCAAGGGTGAGGTCAAGTAGTTGGACAACATAGAAAAATGTTATAATGCAGCATGCTATTTAATCCCCTGTACACAATATTCTTGGCATCCAGAGTAACATATTGGCAATGTTGATTTCAGCTCGGACATCGACCCCACATGTGTTCAGGGGAATCCTCAGGAAAATAAAAAGTTAATGAAACTTAACGCTATTGAGACATTGGCCTCCGATCATGGGATCAGAATCCAGGCAGACTGAGGGTGGTCCCCAAAGTGGGTGCTGCTGTCTGAGAGCACGTGCGTATGTGCTTCTGCACAGATACGTGAGCATTGACCTGTTTGTGTGGCCACCTTGTATTTCCCAACCCAAATATAAATCCGTTTATTCACTATCTTGAAACGCCTGTGGTTTTTCTCTCTGCCATCAGAGCAGATAGCCGAATCTCAACATTTGGGTGGGAAAGAGAATATTTTGCAGGGCTGCCTTTTCTTTATGTAGGACTAATTACTGGAAGGAAACTTTGCAGAGGTCCACTCTGACCCTCTGATGCTGGGACTGGCTGCTGACTTGGTGAGAACTCAATGCCCCCATACATCCCTGGGCACGTGTGCACAGGGGAGTGTGCTATCTTCTCTGTAGACTGGCTGCTACCCTGTGTGTAGTTGCCGGCCTTGAACATCCCCTGGAGCACAGAGAGGCTGGGAAGAGTCCTTGGACTTTGTTTAAGGTTAATCAATGATCTGAATTCTCATCTATACCTGTTTCCTAAAAAACATTCACGCAAGGTCTGCAACCAGCTTTCATATAGACTCAGGTATCTGACTCTCCCAAATATGGGAATCTTAGAACTCCTGATGGGATAAGGAGGCACGTTCTCTTTTGCACTTTTGGAAGACGAGTTTCCATGTGAATGAGGCACACTTGCTTGGTTATGTTTTATGGCTGTGCATACACACGATTTGATTATGTTCTAAAAAGGGAAAGAAAATTTCAATAAAGCTGTTAAGGGCCCATTAGATTTCAGATGTTGGGCTATGCCTTCAGTGGTGATCTAGTGGTATGGAAGACGTGTAAAAGTTCAAAACTGAAAAAGAAATGATTCAGACACATTAAGACAAACAGGTTTGACTGCTTCTTCTGTCTCTGGTATCATACTGACTCGTGGCTAGAGCTGATTAATAGCAATGGCAAATTCCATATGAGTGGCTCTTCATAAAGAGAATTAGTGGCTACTCAGACTCAGATATTCTTACAATTAGGCATGAAGGCGAAGTCCCAGTTATTACCTCCCCAGGCTCGCTAGCTGCAGTAAAGCTCACAGGGGCAGAATCACTGACTCACACATTTAGGGACTGGAGAAAATACATTTTGTCACCTGTAAAATGGGGATTTCTATGAAGATTGGATGAGATAACGTAGGAAGAACATTTAGTCTGGTGCACGGCATAGAAAGATATTCAACAGATGGTGACTGTCAGTATTATTAGGAGGGTCCAACAATCAGTATGTTTAATGCCTTTGAAAATGACACTGAAGATAACAAGTGTTGATGAGGTTGTAGAGAAATTGGACTTTTTGTATCTCAAGAAATGAAAAATAGAACTACCATCTGATCCACTTAATTTTTTTTTTTTTATGTTCATTTAGTTTTGAGAGACAGAGTACACGTTGGGGAAGGGCAGAGAGAGGGAGACACAGAATCCGAAGCAGGCTTCAGGCTCTGAGCTGTCAGCACAGAGCCCGATGCGGGGCTCAAACCCACAAACTGCAAGATCATAACCTGAGCCAAAGTTGGACACTTAACTGACTGAGCCACCTGGGGGCCCCTCATCTGATCCACTTTTGGGTACGTTTCCAAAAGAACCGAAATAAGGATCTTGAAAGACGTTAGCTCTATTATGCTCATTGCAACATTATTCACACTAGCCAAGGTGAAAACACAACCTGAATGTCCCTCAACAGGTGAATGGATAAAGAAAATGTGGGCTATGTATACAAGGGAATGTACTCAGCCTTAAAAACAAAGAGAATTCTGCGGTCTATGAGAACATGAGCAGACCTGGAAGACGCTGTACCAAATGAAATAAGCAATCATGGAAGGACAAATACTGCATGAGTCCACTTACATGAGGCATCTAAAATAATCAAATTTGTAGAATCGGTGGACTGACGACTGTTAAGAGCTGAGGGAGCAGAAGACACGGGGGATTGGTCAGTGAGCACATTGTTTTGGTTGAGCAAGATGAATAATCTCTGCTCTACAACCTGGTGCTTAGAGTCAATGGTAACATGCCGTACACTTTAACACTTGCTCAGGGGGTAGATCTCTTGTTAAGGGTTCTTACCGCCAGAAAATAAATCTTAAAAAAAATCAGAGTAGAGGGGTGCCTGGGTGGCTCATTTGGTTAAGCGTCCCGCTTCCGCCTGGGTCATGATCTCGTGATTCGTGGGTTCGAGCCCTGAGTCGGGCTCTGTGCTGACAGCCAGCTCAGAGCCTGGAGCCTGCTTTGGATTCTGTGTCTCCTCTCTCTCTGACCCTCCCCTGCTCGTGCTCTGTCTTTCTCTCTCTCTCAAACATAAATAAACATTAAAAAAAAAAAAAACCCAGAGAAGTTTAAAAAAAAAAAGAAAAGAAAATGCTGCTTTCCAAACAAAGATGTCAGAGGCCAAGTGTTCAAGTCAAGGACTCTATAGGCCACGCTCATGATCAAAACACTTTCCAGCTGGAGGATCAAGTGCTCCCTGAGAGTGGGCTTCGTGCCGGACACAATGCCGGGCTGCAGGCGCACTGTCAAGAACAGACTTCCCTCGAGGAACTTGGGATCCACCATCTAAGGGGGAACAGGAAACACATAATCAGTAACAATACTGGTAAGCGTGGTAAACCAAGAGGTGGATGACAAAGAGTGAGAGCAGGGAGGGTTTGGAGAGTGAGTGAGCATCCATCTGAACTGGGTGGAAGGGTGGTAGCATTCGGCAGGCATGGTGGTGTGAAGAGGAAAGGCGTCTCTAGCGGACGGAAGGATGTGAACTCCCCTTGGAGGTGGGAGAGGAGGTTGCCCTCACCTGGAGTTGCCTGGGTTTTGTTTTTTCTTCAATATTTATTTTTGAGAGAGAGAGTGCCAGCAAGGGAGGGGCAGAGAGAGAGGGAGACAGAGGATATGCAGCAAGCACAGAAACAACAGCAGGGAGCCCGATGCGGGGCTCAAACTCATGAGCCATGAGATCACGACCTGAGCCAAAGTCGGATGCTCAATGGACTGGGCCACCCAGGTGCTCCTGGAATTGCCCGGGTGTTCAAGAGTTTAGAGGACATATAAAGGCTGGAAAGAAGCCAGGGTCCGATTACGAACGGTAGGTCAAAGAGTCGGGGCTTTCTTCAGTAGTCGATACGGAGGCAGAGGGTATTTTAGCAGAGAAGTGGTCTGGTTGTGGTCACACACTTGCGAACAAGTAGAGGATGCGTTGGGGGCAGAAAGATGAAACCGTCCAGGAAGGCACAGCAGGCTCCCAGTAGAAGGTAATAGATGGCATCTATTTCAGGGTCGCAACTGGAGAGGTGGGGATGGACGGGAGGGATCTTCTGATGGAAAAAACAATAGATCTTGGGAACTGGGTAGTTGAGATGGGCTGAGGTAGAGTGAGCCTACACCAGGTGTCAGGGAAGACGGACCCACCGTTCTCTCTTGCTCTGCCTCCCAAACACCCACGCTGCCTCTTAGAAGAGCATGTCTGGTCCCGAAGGGCAAAGAGCCCAGAAAAATGATAAACCTAGTCCCAAAGATATTCAGTTGTTGGTGAGGCATCTTGAACGAATTGTCCAACGGGCAGTTAGATGCCTGGACTTGAACTGTGGAAGAGGTGAAGATCTGGGGGAGTGCTCCTTGCAGGCATGGGAAGACTATGAGATCACAAAGAGAGCTTGACGGTAGCGAATATGGGTGATGAATGGCGACACAACTTTGAAGATCGCCCCCATTTCAGAGGCGGAGGCAGGAAGGACAGGGGCTGGGTAGGTAGGAGCAGAACCGGGGAGGGAGGAACTGCCTCCCGGAAGCCAAGGGAGGAGACATTTCAAGAAGAAAAAGCAAGTGTCGCAGAAATCAATGGTTACGACGTGAGAAGAGGCCAGCAGCTTAAAAAAAATTTTTTTTTAATGTTTCTTTATTCTTGAGAGACAGAAAGAGACAGAGCATGAGCAGAAGAGGAGCAGAGAGAGAGGGAGACACCGAATCCCGAAGCAGGCTCCAGGCTCCGAGCTGTCAGCACAGAGCCCGACGTGGGGCTCGAACTCACGAACCGTGAGATCATGACCTGAACTGAAGTCGGACGCTTAACTGACTCAGCCACCCAGGTGCCCCGACGCCAGCAGCTTTTGAGTTAGGTAACTCTTCTCATCTGGAAGAAGAGTTCTTGGATGGTTGTGGTGGCTGAAGGATCGTCAGGGGCTAAGAAAGGGATGTGTTGGGGGTAGGGAGGAACATGAGGCCCAAGACACACAGACTCGTCCCTGGGGGTCTCTGCCTGAGAACAGCCTGGGGGCCGAGAGGTAACAGTCAAGTCGGGCTGTTGAGCAGAAGGAGGAATGGAAGGAAAGACAAGATTCAGGATGCACGACAGGGGCCACATGGAGAGAAATCCCACAGGAAGGGGGAGAGGGAGGGGTCGCCAGCAAAGGCCCTGGAAAAAGGAGGTGGAATCAGTCTTCTTCTTCAAAAAAAAAAAAAAAAAAAAAAAGAGGAGAAGAGATGGAAAGAGATTCAGAAGCTGGTAGAGAAGGGTGTTGCCACACAGATGTCACACCTCCAGTCGGTTGAGGCCGGTGGCAGGCACCGGAGAGACAGCATGACATGGGAGGCCGTCGGCAGGGAGGACTTGAGGCCCAGTGGGATGCAGCCGGGAGTCAGCACGAGGTGACAGAAGGATTCCCAAGCACCGGGAAGTCTGGGACTTTCTGCAGCAAGGCTCTGAGGTCCGGGCACCAGGGTGAGGAGATGGAGGCGGGGCCTGGGGCTGAGCGACGCCCACGACGACGGTGGTAAACCGCGTACCTGAGGGGGATGGACAGTAAGAAGTCAGAAGAAATGAAATTACTTTCTACTTCTCAGCCCTCCCCTGTGCCTCCTGTAGCTTCCTGGAATTGCACGATGTTTCTTTCTTTTTTTCTTTTCTGCAAGATGAGGGTGACTCCCCTAAGAGACAGGAAAATCTGGCTCACGGTGCCCCCATGCCGCTCATCGGTGCAGGACATCCGCTTTCTTTACGGCCCCTTTAATAGGCCATGTTTGGTCATCACCGTGAGGCACCGAAGGGCAGCCTTCAGCAGCAACGGCCTGGTGGCAGTTTCTAGTCCCAGGGCCATATGTTCCGGGGTGACATTCGGGGCCGCCATTCTAGAATGACAAAGAACGGCAGCAGCAACACCACATGAACCAAGAACGATGGAACTCTGCGGGTACCTGGCAAAGTTGGTCACGCGGTGCATGAGCGTGCCCAAGTTCAGAGTTAAAGCTGTGTTCAGGGTCGCCCAGGTGGCTCAGTTGGTTAAGCGTCTGACTCTTGGCTTTGACTAAGGTCATGATCTCACAATTTGTGAGTTTGAGTCCCGCGTCGAGCTCCGTGCTGGTGGTGCGGAGCCTCCTCGGGATTCTCTCTCTCCCCTTCTCTCTCTGCCCCTCCTCTGCTTGTGCTGTCTCTGTCTCTCTCAAAATAAATAAATAAACATTAAAAAGAATAAAGCTGTGTTCAGCATCAAGTGGGTTTCTGAGTCAGCCGTGGGAAGTCCCCCCTGAACCTGCGAGGGAGCCCTGTATGTGAGGAAAAACGGGGCTGGTGAATATGGATCACAAGTGCTAGGGTTGGACTCGGAAGACCTGGATTCGGGTCCGCAAGCGTCCACTAACCCACTGGTGACCTCTGGACCTCAGCCTCGTCCTGTGGGCACATTAACACCTGCCTTGTGGCATCACTGGGAAGCGACACGAGATTGTCTGCAAAACCATGACTGTAACACGCAGCGCACGGACTTTGTCGTGCGATGTCATAGTCATTGATTTCCACGCTCGTGTCCTCATTGGACGATGATGTCGTCAGAGGCACCGGTGTTCAGAAAATAATTGTTGAGCAGCCGAGTCGCTGGACATCAAGAGCCAGCACTCACTGTTTGTGCACCAGAGTCCGTGTGGCCTTATCTTCTGGGATCGTCACAACAACTTTACGAGGGAAATACTATTCTTCTCTTCCAGATGAGGCTGCAGGGGCTCACCGGGGCGGGTTGGCTGGCCTGAGCGCAAACAGCTAGTTACTGGTGGGGTGACCTCTTGGCCACTATTCTGAGCTGTCTCAGGAGAGAGACACTGGGGCAGGAAAGTGCTTACGTCAACGAGTCGAGTCTCAGGGGTTGTAGCAGCCACTGTGAACCCAAGATGGGAAGATAGCTGGTCAGGAGCTTCCCTGGGACGGCCTTGGAGCTGTGTCTCCTACGGGAACTGCGCCCAGAGGTAATAAGGCCCCCCACCCACCTCGTGCACTAGGTAAAAACACAGACCAAGTATTCTCGCAAGTGAACACCCATGGAGGGGGACACAACGGAGGGCGCCTCAGTTGGGGCGCGGTAGGCGGCAGTGGGGCTGGGTGGACCCTAAGACCTGGAAAGCCCTGTGCGGAATTTCCTGCTCCCAGACTGCCGCTCTCATGATTAATGGGGCAGTGGAAAATTCCTCTCTTGGTTTATTTTTTTTCCCTGACCTGAGAGCTTGATTTAGGAGCAGTAAGTGCCCCAGGGTGATGCTTCCCTATTCGTCAGGACCGGGAGGGCTCCACCCTCACCTGGACGGGTGTCTGGGATCGCAGGCGGGCCAGGTGGGGACTGGGCCAGGCAACGGCTCCACGGGCTGGGGTCCCTGCGTGCTGGGCGGGAGGAAGGGGCCCTGGGGACCTGGAGCCACGCTTCTCCGGGCTCGCAAGGTTCAGTTGTCTTCCTCCATGGACTGCAGTCTTCTCCAGCAGGGACTGGAGCTGCCATCACGTGGAAATGGAATGTTCTGCCTCATTTACGCCATTTCAGAAAGATGTTCTGTCTTTAGAGAGTTCCAGAACTACGCCTCCAACTTACCGGTGGTTACCTGGGTGGTGGGATTACAGGGACGCCTACCTCTTTACTTTATTTTCCAGGTTTGCTACAGTGAGCGTGAATTACGATGGTGACCAAAGAAAGCTAGCAAAATGTCAGCCATCCTCTGAACTCGTCTGATTCCACACCGCACTTCTTTGGGGGGGATGGAAAAAGTGACCATCCCCTTCCTCTGAGTAAACCCTACCTCCGTTTACCCTCGAAGGCCCTCCTGGTTCTTTAATTTTTCTTTAGAGCGTCCATTAAAACACACAACGAATAATCAACTTAAAAATATTTATTGGGCATCTATGATGAGTCTAATCCCTTAATGTCTTCCATCTTCTCTGTATCTGTCCCAGACATTCCCGCTCCTGCCCTGGTGCTGCTGAGAATCGCCTTTTGATACTATTTATTCTTCGCTCTCACATAAGCTTCTTTGTCTATCCTGTTAATGATTATTTTTCTTTCATAAAATGCCCCCAAAACCTTTTCTTCAGGGCACAAAGGTCGGGCTTTGCTCTGGTGAAGAGACAGGAGAAATTAAGGAAGGAGCGAATCTATGGAACTTATCTCCAGGATCCACTCCTCCCGAACGCTTTCTTCCCAGGCTGCTCCCAAAGTAACGTCCTTTACGGAATCCCGCGCTGTGCTTGGGATAATGTGGGATTAGCTTTCAGTACAGATATGCACTTCAGTTTAAGTAAAACTGACTTAGGAACATCCAGAGGAATTATTTGCCTTGCAAAAAGATGCTTTCGCTAATGAAAAGGATTCACCATAGGATTACTTTAGATAGCCAACTCCCAGGCGCATTCAAAGGCTATCACTCCAAAAATTCAATATAAATACAGTCGTGCAGAGTTTGTGGGAAGTAGGGCATACCTGTAATTTTCTATATTATTATGAACCCTGACGTCATGTTTCCTTCCTTCCTCCCTCCCTCCTTTCGTTTTGAGACTTTGGGGCCACCGTCTTTTTATCCTAAAGGTGATATTGCTGATAGTATTTATAATTCAAATTGTGCTTACAAGTGAGGTTAAACTAGTAAGCAGAGTGCTTCCAGCAGTATCTGTATGTGGGCTAGCACAGAGGGGTTACCCCATGATGGCAATGCTAATTTCTTCTTGTCATTATTAGCTGGAAGTAATGAGACCAGGATTCCAGGTTAGTTTAGCCAATTCTTAACATGTTCTTGGGGAACGCGCACAGCTCTTTGAGTGTGGCCTGGATATAGGCCATTCTAGGTCTAATTCATTTAGTTTTTCATCACACCAAGCAGTGCAGATGGACAGATAGGACTCTCTTTGGCAATTACACATGTGATCATGGAATCTGATTTTATCTAGTTGTGGTTCCTTTTTTAAAAACATTTATTTATTTATTTTAAGTAATCTTTATACCCGATGTGGGGCTTGAACTCACGTCCTGGCGATCAAGAGTCACACCCCACTGACTGAACCTACCAGGTGCCCCTATCTGGCCGTAGTTCTTTTGCTTTTAAGGAATTCCATGAGAAAGATGGAGACAAGACACATTTCTAGAGGACGGCGGTGTTTGTTACGTAGCTTTAGGAAGGAGGTTAAAAGCTCAGCTTGGACTGACTCCACATTCCATACCTTCCCATCCTCTGCGCATGAACAATGGGGGAAGCTGAGGTTATTGTAGTGCAGGCCCTGGGCTCTAAAGACTCCAGATCCCTTGCAGGCTGCTGGGAGGGGGTCTTCTCTGCTAGGGCACCAGCGCCCCTCAGGCTCAACACTTCCCTTTCAGTGCCTCAGTTTCCCTGTCTGTCAAATGGCGCATAGCTGTGAGTTCTCAGCTCACGAACACTGGAACCTTGGAGAGAAATGCAAGACTGATGATCAAATACTGCACTGAGAAAGATGCTCCTGGTTAGAAGAAGAGAAGCACCCAGGACCTTCCACTGTTGTGATGTAGAGATTCTCACGGCTTCACCGGCAGGTCTGGGAAGAAGCTGTGCAGCTAGGCACTTAAAAAGGAATGACTGTCATCAGGCGTAAACCCCCAGTCCTCGCCGACTGCTTCTGGGGAAATGTCCCCTCTACCCAAGCATCTAGTGGCTGGACATTTAGCAGAGAGGAGCTGGGGGCCTGACCAGGGTCTGAGCTCATCCTTGTTGAGAATAGAACGGACACGGGCCCGCAGAGGGGCCTGGGGACAGTGGACCGTGACCATCGCAAGCATGCCCGCCTCTTACCACATGCCTGCACGTTGTCTACTTTCCCATATTTCTTCTCCATCACACTTTACACTTCAACCCATCTTGCCCCTGGGTGGCCTTTCTTTTCCACGCCTCTGCCTCCTTTTCCTTCTCCTCAGTTCCTGTGTCCGGCCAGCCGGGAGACGGGCCTGTCTTATTTTGCTCCCAGTGTTTAAGGTGACAAAAGCCACCCATGCATGGACTGGAACGATGAACGCCCTTGATCAAAAATTACAATTGTCTTGGGGCGCCTGGGTGGCTCAGTCAGTTGAGTGGCCGACTTTGGCTCAGGTCATGATTTCACAGTTCATGAGTTCGAGCCCCACGTCAGGCTCTGTGCTAACAGCTCAGATTCTGTGTCTCCCTCTCCATTTCTGCCCCTCCCCTCTTAAACAGAAATACACATTAAACAATTACAATTACTGACCACTTCTTGCCTTCCCGTCCGTCTTCTTTTAACCTCGTATCACTGCCCACCTCGAGCTGGGCTTCCTGGGAGCCCTTTCTCCCTCCTGTTTGCCTTTTTCTCTCTAAGATTCCTTCTGGAAGGTGGATTGGCAGGTTTTGATTTTGGGGGCTCTCACTGTTTCCTTAGGGCGCTACTTCCCCACAGCTCCCTCCTCGTAGGGGATCTCATTGTGGGGGAGTGGCCCTCGTCTGGAGGGGGAGGGATGGATTGGGGGTGCTGGACCATCCTGTGATGGGTTCACGTCTCTATCTGGGATTCTTCCCTGCAGCGCCCGGGGCAGGCCAGGCCACGGCGGGGCCAGGTATACACTACAGTGGCCATTTCCTAGAAGGGCCCTCCATGTTTCTAGAAGGGCCCTCCATGTTTCCAGAAGGGCCCTCCATGTTTCCAGAAGGGCCCTCCATGTTTCATTCGCTCTCCAGCCAGTAGCCCACCTCTCCAACACAGCTATCGTGCGGATGGTGGACCCAAAGATCTGTGTGGAGAGCATCTACAGGAGATCCGATGACCCTCCTCCACCCTGAACCTTCATGTTCTTGAGGAATTCTCTTTCCTCCTCCTTTCTATTGTGGGAATCAGATATGGGAGAGACCGAGGTATGCTCTCCCAAAGTCCTCCAGTGTTCAGAGTCAGATGAGATCCAGAAGCAGGGACAAAGAGACCTTATCAAGCCAGGGCTGTAGAATGGGTTTGTAAATCTAAGTAGCCCAATCTCTGTCTCCTGCGGCAGACTCTAAACTCCTCGAGGCCAGGGCTGTTTCTTGCATTTCTTCCCCGTTGCCCTAGCCAGCCGCTCCCTCGGGGCCGGGACTGTAGCCGTGCCTGACGCCAGGTTTGGGGAAGAGGCTAAAGTTGTGTAGAAGGCAGCCTTGACGAGGCCTCCATAAAGCTTCTTGGGGGTGGCAGGGATGGGGGGAAAGAGGTGGGGGAGGAGGAGGTTTGGATTACGGCGCTCCAGCCTTCTGCTCTGAGAAAGGAGTTGGTAACAGAGGTCCCTCCCTAAACCACAGCCCTGGGGGCCCACAGGGAGTGGCTGGGACACCTCCCTAGCCGCCCACTCCCCCTAGGAGGAAAGAGGGAGCAGCGGGAGGCACCTGCATTTGCCTCTTGCCCTGGGAGAAAAGGCGAGGCAGAGGCACCTGCTGGGACTAAGGCCAGGCTCCTTCCCCCCAGGGAAGGGGGAGGGGAGCTGCTCTCTCTAGCTGCTGCTCGCCCCCCCCCCCCCCAGGGGAGAGAGCTGGGGGCAGGCAGATGTTTGTGGGGCTTGGGGACGTAGGTTTGAAGGGGTTTGAAGATCTCAGGGTGGTGGTGTTTCCTCGGAGAGCTCTGTCCAGAATTTTCTAGGCCATGAGAGCTGCCCCCCCTACCTTAGAAGTTCAGAGTCTGGAATGATGCCACTCTGGAAGAGACAGAAGAGATCACCCTTGGCACCGACCATCTTCGGTGTTGGATTCAGACCTGTCATCAGAGTGTGCCGCATGCTCATTCTCTCCCCCCCCCACCCCCGCTTCATTCTTAGTGGGAGAGGAAGCAGCAGCGGCCCGCTCTCAAACCTTCCCGACCTTTCCGAAGGCAGCCACCTACCCAGGTGGGAGACCAGGTCACTAGATGGATGAGCACCCCCAGTTCTGGTGTTGGGCAAAGCCCGGCTCTGCAGGATGGCTTCTGTGGCGTTCGCCATGTTCCGTTTCTACAATTTACGCCATCTCGGCTTATCAGAGCCTGTGATCTGATCTTGTTTTCCTGTGCAAGCTATCAGTTCTCCATAGGTGTGTGTGTGCGTGTGTGTGTCTGTGTGTGGTGTGCATTCGATGAATATGGGAATGTTTCTTTGGTCCAGAAGTTAAGAACTTGGAATCAAGCCCTTCCCACCCCACGACAATGACCGTACAGCTGACCAGTCTCAAATGCCGGTGGGGCAGGCAAGTGGCCCAGTTTCTTATGGCTCCCAGCTGGGGCTTTTCAGTGACTTAGGCAGCAGGCCAGCCCCACCAGCAGCCATGCTCCCGCTCAGCAGGGCTGACCAGCCCTCCCTCACCTGCAAAGAGGGACATGGAGGCCCCCAAGCTGGCCGTCTCACAAATATTTGTGATTGAAAGTGAAACAGAGCCCTGAGCTTCGCCCCGGGGCCACACAACGCCCAAGGAGTCCGTGGGACCCACGCAGAAATTTTGCTCAGCGGCAGAGAAGAGTGAGGCCCCATAGAGCTCCCCGTAAGCAGAATCTTAACTATTTCACCTTGACTTCTGAAAACAATGGACTCCTATGGGGTGGCTGAGACGCATGGCCTTAGTGTATAAAAAGAGAACGTCTCATGGGGCGCCTGGGTGGCTTAGTCGGTTAAGCGTCCGACTTTTGCTTAGGTCATGGTCTCGCGGTTCGTGGGTTCAAGCCCCGTGTCGGGCTCTGTGCTGACTGCCAGCTCAGAGCCTGGAGCCTGTTTCAGTCTGTGACTCCCTCTCTCTCTGACCCTCCCCTGCTCACGCTCTCTCTCTCTCTCCTAGAAATAAATAAAAACATTTAAAACACACACACACACACACACACACACAAAAGAGAACGTCTCCTCTTGATGTGTGCTTCAGAAAACTGCTATTACAAACTTCCCAGCAGACCTGGGAAAGAGGCTACATGGTGCCGAGGCCTCCATGATGGGAGTAATTCCCAAGAGCTGGAGGGAAGTCACCACTGAGTCAGGCTGGGAGCGGGCAGTCAAGCCCCTTATCCCGAGGAAAATCGCAGACATCAAAGGCGAGCTGCCTTTAGGGATCAGATCTCTGGCTGGGATCAAATCTGGAAGAGGCTCCAGCCCAGGTAGCCGAAACTTCTCATCTGCGCCATTATCTGATGGGAGCAGACAGGAGTGGGGCTGACTTCCCTCAGAATGACCAGGGGGCATCCCCCTCGCTCTGGGCACTTCGAATCCTGCTGAGTGTGCGGTCGGGGCTTTCTGCAAATAAGAATCCGAATGATGAGCAATGGCAGCCACTGTTTCTTGGTCACAAAGTGCGTTTCTTCTCCAGCCCTGGGTTTACATACACCACACGAGGAAGGAAGCAGGGCTTTGGCCATTCCCCAGCCCCCAGGCTTGTTTGCTCCAGAAGCATATGGTCGCCCACACCCGGGCGCAGGGCGAGCCCCAGCCGTCTCTCCTCCCGACTGGGAACTGCACCCTGGGCTCTGAGGCAGGGGAGGGTCGGGAGGGCAACCCCCTCCTCCCTCCCTGCCCCTCTTTCCGCAGTGGAGAGTAACAGGCGCGTGGGGTCTTGTGCCTTCTGGAAGATGCTTCCCAAACCGGCCTTCACGAGTCCCATGACGGCTCTTGGAGGGGCCCGGGGAGCCGGGGAGCCGCTGCCGGGGATCAGCGTGGAGGCCCGCGCGGGGCAGGGCCCTGCAGAGACGCCGGAGCCCGCCCTCTCTCCCCGGGGGTGGGGGGTCCCCTGTGACGTTCGCCAGCATCAGCCCCAGCACCCTGGCCTCGGAACGGAGGTGCTGTGAGAGCTGCCGGGTCCTTCTCCGTGGCACCTGCTCAGGTGATCGGGGGGCCTCTGGGCACACCCGCCAAGTGGGGTACCACTTTTGTGCAGGGTTTTGGAGGCCCACGGGGGCTGCGGCGCCCCGATCCCAGCCCACTACCTGCCGGCGGGTCATCCGGGCCAAGTCCCTTCACCTCAGCCAGCCTCACCGTCTCTGACCGTGACCGTGACAGTGTCCCAGAGGGGTGCGGGGACTGGAAGGCGGCCGTGTAATCTAGTCCTTAAAGCGGCGCTGGGCATTTAGTAAGCGCCCAGGCGTTAGCCGACGCCTTCCTCCTCATGCACTGCAGAGACCCGCGGCCGTCTTCAGCCCTGAGCGCCGCTACCAGGGTGTTCCCGAGGCTGGAGCCCGGGATTCACCCGCATTCGCAGGAGAGAAAACCCCGAGCGGCAATGACCGTGGAAGGAGGGCCAGGACACCTGGGGACTTTCTCTGCCTCCCATTGTAATTTAATTTAATTATTTAATTTAATTGGATTTAATTGATAAATGTTTGTTTATTAAGTTTTGAGAGAGAGAGAAAGAGCGAGTGAGAGAGAGAGAGAGCAAGCGAGAGAATGAGCGGGGAAAGAGCAGAACGGAGACAGAGAACCCCAAGCAGGCTCTGAGCCGTCAGCACAGAGCCCCACGTGGGGCTGGAACTCACACGAACTGAGATCATGAGTTGGGCTGAAACCGAGAGTCGGACACTTAATCAAATGAGCCACGCAGGCTCCCTTTTCCTTTGATTTTAACTTTGTGCCCTTTTTCTTCATGCGCCCTCAAAACGTGACAACTTGGCAGACCAATTTCTTTTTTTAGAAGGGGACAAAGCACCCGGGTTACGTGTCTGATTCTTGATTCTGGCTCAGGTCATGACCTCACGGTTTGTGAGATCGAGCCCTGAGTTGGGCTCTGTGCTGATAATGCAGGGTCTGCTTGGGATTCTCTCTCTCTCTCCCTCTCTCAATGCCCCTCCCCGACTCTCTTTCAAAAGTGAGTAAATAAGATTAAAAAAAAAAACAAACAAGGGGACAAAGGGGATTAAAATAAAATTATCGATAATTATTTCCTTTTCTAAGGAAATTTTTAATTTTTGTCAAGGTGATAGAAGTGCATATGTGAAAATTCAAACACTACAGCTAACTAAGGTTTAAGAAAAACGGCCATCCCGTGGCCTGGACTTTCCCTGCCCTCCATTCCTGTTTCTCAGAGGAAACGACTGACACTCTTTTCGCCGCTTCTTGTGATGGTTACTTTCGTGTCTCTGAAAAATGCAATTATATTGATTCTTCTTTCCTGATTTTTCACTTTTATGCATGGCAAACTTTTTACTGTCTTTAAGGTTGCCACATCCAGCAAATAAAAATACAGAACGCCCATGGAAGTGTGAATGTAAATTAAAAAAGGGTGAGTAGTATAGGAGCATACGTATGTCCTGTGTAATACTTGGGACATACTGACACTAAATGGTTATTTGCTGTTATCTGAAATCCAAGTTGAGCTGGGTGTTCTGTACCAACCTACCAACCTTAGCTGTGGTAGATTACATTTCAACTTTTCCACAGGCAGCTGACCTCTCTGGCTACACCTCGCGGCTATTTTCTCTAGGGGAGAATCCTGGGAACGTGCCCTTCCAATATATTTCTCCTTTGTTGCGTCGACTCAAACCTCTGGTCTCATGGCCTTTTATCTTTACTCAGGGGCTTTGGGATGAGAAAGGCCAAGGCCAGCGTACATTTGTGGCCAGTGTCCCTTTGCTGGGGAATGACTACATCTTTCTCTTTTTCAAGTCACTCGGCATTCACTCCTTAGCCTTTCACCTCTGCAAGAAACGGCATAGAGTTCAAGACCAACAAAATGTGGCATCTGAAATCCACCTTGATTCTAACCTGGCTCGAGACTGTTAGGCTAACAGCTCTTAATGACTTTGATTCCAATAGTGAATTCCATAAAGGCAAAACAAACAGACAAAACAAACCCCTTCAACTCCTGATTCTGCACGAACACCTCTCATTTATGCTTTAGGTGAAAATTTGTGAGTTAAATATGATTTTATTTTTTTCCTGGCATTTGCTTTCAGAACCAGGTTATGCCCTCTCCTGGTAGGAAGATCTTTCTTTCTTTCTTTTTTTATGTTTTTATTTATTTTTGAGAGAGAGAGAGAGAGAGAGAGAGAGACAGAGCATGAGCAGGGGGAGGCAGAGAGAGAAGGAGACACAGAATCTGAAGGAGGCTCCAGGCTCTGAGCTGTCTGCACAAAGCCCGATGCGGGGTTTGAACCCACAGACCACAAGACCATGACCTGAGCTGAAGTCGGACACTTAGCCCACTGAGCCCCCCAGGCGCCCCATGATACGAAGATCTTAATTTTGTCCTGGAACATGTTGTCTGTTCGGATGTTTCCGCCATTGCTAATGCGCATGGGATGAATTTGGCTTAACTGCTCAGGGAGTTATAAGGGGAAGTATTTATAAGCTGCAAACATTAAGCGCTCAGTGATCACTTTTAAGAGTTTCTTGCTGCACAAAATGACTTCTCTCTGTTTTGGAGCACAGGAAATATGTACTTCGCTGAGTTCAGTGTGGGGTTACCTGCTGTTATGTTAGATTCTACCTTCCTCCAACGAACCACGTATGTTTACTGTGATTCCGAACAACAGAAGGTTCTATTACTTAAAAGTCAGGAAGTGTTCTTTTCTCCAACTCCCGTCCTTTGCTTCGCTCAGGTCCCCTGACTCTTTCCTCCTTCTTATCTCTGAGTTTTCATGCATCTTAAGTGTGGAATGTCCTCACCACACCTTCCCAGTGACCCAGTCCCTGGGGTCCTTCTACACCCCGAGCAAGGGACACCTTCCAGAATGTGACTTCCATGGCCCCCCCCAACCCCCCACCTGCTTTACTCCCCATCTTCCCTGCACTCTGGCTGCCCTTGGGTTTAGTCTATTTCCATAGATTAGAGGGCCTGGAGACAGGTAAGTCGTTTTAATGAGAATCTCAAATATTTGTTTCAGTCCTGGTATTAAGGCACAGCCCTGCCTCGATGACTACAGTCATAATCCCCACTTTATAGATGGGGAAACTGAGGCAGGTGTCAGGTGAGCTGCCGTAGGCCAGAATCAGCCTCCAAGCCGGGATTAGAGGTTGCAGATCCTGATTCTGTGTTGAAGCTGACATACCCCCCCATCCCCCCACTCCTTGTTCTAAATAAATGGCTCCTGAGTAAGGCCGCAAACACGTCACCCTGGATGAGGCCCACGGTTTCCTTCTGTGCTGATAGTGGGAATCTGTGTTTAGTAAAGAGTCTTGGGGTCTCTTTCCGGTAGTTGGAGTCTTTTAGCTTTCTGCCAAACGAATCAATCAGAATTTCCTACTGCGCACCTTGACATCTGAGGCCGGAAGTATTAACCCTCTTAATCATATGCCATATTTTGTCACTTGATTGTGACTCGTTATTATGATTTCTGTCACCAACCGAGGAATCCCACAGCTTCAAGGTTCGTTGTGTCCCCTTTCTCTTTCTCTCTCTTAAACCTCATCCTAGGAAGAAGCTGCTGAGGGGGCCTGAAGTGGGTGACAGTATGTGATTGGCTCTCAGCCGCCATATGCATTTTCCATTTGCTCTGTTGGCATGCGCGCTGGCAAAGTGTTCTCGAGAACGTAAAACCCCACTGGCAAGCCCATGTTCTGTCCTTTTTGTTTGTTATCCCAGGAGGAAGCTGAACTTGAGCCTGCAGAGTTACAAGAGGTTTGAACGAAGGAATCAGACTGATCCTCAAACACGGGTCTGGTGGGGAGGCTTGTCCACACAGTCACTCAGGAACCATTTATTTACAGTAAGGAGGGTGGAGGCCAGGGGATGCCGGCTTCAGCACAGAATCAGGTATCTGCCACTTCTAATCCCGGCTTGGAGGAGGCTGACGCTGGCCTGCGGCTGCTCCCTTAAAACCTGCCTCAGTTTCCCCATCTGTAAAGTGGGAATTATAACTGTAGTCACCAGGGCAGGGCTGTGCCTTAATTAGCTAATGATCGTAAAAGGCTTTGAAGAGGATCTTAGAAGCCGCAGTTTAAGCGTTAAGTATTGTTATTAACTGGGCCACACCATCCGGCAGCCGGCCCTGGGGAGACCGACCACGGGTTAGGAGTCATCTCCTGACATTCACAGAGGCTGTGCTCTGAAGGACTGGGGCCCCGGGTGAGTGACACATGATGGCCGCCGGTCAGACAGAGATCAGCCGAATCCACTGGGTCTCTCTTGAGAACAGCAGCAAATGCTGCTGCTCGCCGGCAAGTGCAAGGGGCACCAGTGGGGAGAGAGGGGCCCGGCAGATGGCAGGGGACAGACAGGCAAGGCCACCTTGATGAGAGTCCACATCCATCAGTCAACAGATGCTTATGAAATCTTTTCCTTTGTGCTGCATACCAAGGGCGCTTGAAAGAGGAACAAGACACAGTTTCTGCCCTCAAGGAATTTACAGTCTGGTTTGATGTCACAGGCTCACATACCTACGAAAAAAAAAGAAGGCAATTTTTAGAAGTAGAAAATTCCTGAGAGTGTTAAACTAAACAAAACAACAACCCCGAGGATTGTTTTGCAAATGTCCCGAACTCCGGAGAGCTCCCAGGAGTGGGGGTGGGGGGTGGGGGTAGGTACGAGCACCCATAACGAAAACTGAGCTATCACTGAGATGTTTCCCCCTTGCCTCTCTGTCACCTTGACGTGCAGTCCACGTAGAGAACTTCCTGCCATCGATGGGGTGGTTGACTTTGAATCTGAATGAGGCTCAAATTCGGGATTGGTAGCCACAGGTTTTCAGAAATTTGTACATAACTTTGTTTCTTATCATAAGAGTAGTATAGGGTTCGGGGCGCCTGGGTGGCTTAGTCGGTTAAGCGTCTGACTTTCGCTTAGGTCATGATCTCATGGTTCGTGGGTTCGAGCCCCGCGTCGGGCTCTGTGCTGACTGCCAGCTCAGAGCCTGGAGCCTGTTTCAGTCCGTGACTCCCTCTCTCTCTGACCCTCCCCTGCTCACGCTGTCTCTCTCTCTCTCTCCTAGGAATAAATAAAACATAAAAAAAAAAAAAGAGTAGTATAGGGTTCTTCTGGAAATTTTAGAAAATACAGGGAAAAACAATGAACGTCACCCGTAACTTGTATCCTCTGGTGGAATCATGGTCGAGATTTGGACATATCGCCTCTCAGTTTGTTCTCTTCCCATTGGGTGGTAAGTGTTGAGTGTTAAGTACTAAGTAGTAGTAAGGAGTGCTCCTCCTGGCCTCAGCTTCAGCCAAGCGCTGGTCTTGTGGCCTGTGGTTCCCCTTCCACAGGGGCCCCGAAGAGTGGCCAGCTCCCTGAGGTCCCGTGTGCCCCACTGTGCTGCCTTTCTCTCTATTCCTGGGGTGGGGGGGATCCCCCACAATTTTTTATTGTGGTAAAATACATGTAACAGAAAATTTACCATCTTAACCATTCATAAGTGTACAGGTCAGTGGTATTAAAGACATTTATAATGTTGTGCGGCCATCAGCACCGTCCGTCTCCAGAACCCCTTTCATATGTCTCTCTCCACCCCTTTGTCCCTTGAGTGCTGATTCTCTGGGACCTTCTGTCTCCTCTTTTACCCAGAGAACATTCCCCTACAGCTGCACCTTGCTGGCCCAGGAGGATGCCCCCCAGGGAAAGAGTGCTGCTTATGGCCAATATTGCTGGTCCATCCCTGCTCCCTTCCCAGAGCCTGGAACGTTCCTGGGATGGGCTTTCAGGCAGCCATGGCCCCATTCTCTGGAGCTGGCCCTGGAAACGAAGCCTGATCTGCCCTCCTTTCTCCTGGCGTACGTTTTCAACACCAGCCAGGCCAACGCACTCACATTGCCTTACCTCCTACTGCCATTTTACTGCCCCCAATTCTGTCCACCTGGCTCAGAATTCTTTTCTCTCGTCTTTTCTATTTCTCTTCCTTCCTGTCCCTGTCCTTTTGAGCTGGCGCCGTCCGGCCCCCTCGCTGTAATCTTTGCCTTTCTTAAACGCTTAACTCTGATGCATTCATATCTGTACAAATTCTGACCTACTTATCCGAGGGCCCAGTCTACGGCAGGCGATCAGGTACATGCTTTCATATAACTCTTAATGGTGGGTTTTTTTCCTTCTGGGGAATTACACCGATTGTTAGTTAAGAATCAGTTCTTATAAAGAAATGTGTCGACAGAAGTCGTGTACATGCACCAACCTGTCTTATTCCTTTAGTGGAGATTTATTTCTACCAAGTGTGCTTGTTCCAGTGAGTCTTACAGACTGGAAACCCGCTGAAGGCAGGGGCCCCCTCTCCTTTCTATCACCTTGGTGCTCCCACTCAGTGTTCCGTGCGTTAACTTCTTTCTCCCCAAATCCTATGAGGCAGATAGTTCGGTTATCTCATTTCACAGAAGCTTGTCAAGGTCATACAGGTATTAGGGGTTAGAGCCAGCACTTGACCCAGGTCCAGGACCCCACAGCCTTGGTCACTACTGACGTTGGAATCCAAAGCGTCACCTTAGCCCTGCCCCATCATGGTTGGGATGAGGCCACTGGGACCCCAAGAAATGAGTGGCTGTTCCAAGCATCACTAGGAGTGCTTGACTCCTACTCTGATCATTTCGATGATAGAGAAATCCATTTTGCTTGCCCCATACGGGGACCCGGCCCTGGGTCTGCGTGACTCTCTGCGGTGTAGCGTGGGGTCACCACCACCAAGTGTGCTGCCCCGAGTCCCCAGTCTAATTACTATTAGTCATTGCTCTGTGTTCCAAGTATTCTCTTTAAGGTGAGGTGGTGTAACAAATAATGACCTCTCTTTTCAGCTTAATGATATGATCCTTTAATCCATTATCTTTAATGATAGACAGTCATATAGAGACAGGACGGCACCAAAGAATAGAGAACATTGGCTCTTTAGGCTTTTCTTTCCTTCGAGTGCCCCTGCAAAAAGCCGAAGCCCTGGAGAGCAGGGAGGGATGCGTCTTCAGGGAGAGCGTGTCTGGAAGTCCTGCCGACTCAACACGAGTCCAGCTGACAGTGACCTTCTTTTCTGGCTCTTTCCCTTCTCTCTTGGGCGTTGCAGGACCCGAGCGAGAATACGCTGTTTACGAAGGTTGACACTATTAACGAAATGACAAGACCCTTCCAGGAACCACCTTTCTGGCTTCGGCGTCGGGTGGGGACAGCTTAGTCATGTGCCAGTAGAGGACGGGGTGGTCCCCGGGTCAGTCCCCAGTGTGTTTTTTTCCCCCATTCTGCTTCCTTCTCTGTAGGAAGGCAAACAAATGACTTGGAAGGGAAGAATGGGCCTTATGTCCTCGGGCATGGCCCGCCTCATCTGGTAGAGATAGTGATCCTTGTTTTTTTCTGGGCCTTCCACGCATACATGCTTCTCCCCGCCTCACTGTGTATTAGCACACGGATAATGCCTTGTCACTTCATGAGTTCATTCCTTTCATTCCTGAAGTTCTTCTCGGTCCTGGTCCTTCCCTTCCCTCTGGCCAGAGTCAGTTTGGACCCTTGACAGAGAGAACCTAGCCCCCTTCTGTTCCTTAGTCTTCCTCGAGGAATAGAAATTCCTTCCTACACTCATAAAAAAGAGGCCAGATAGGTAATTTGGGCCCAGTCTCTCCGGCCAGTGCAAACTGGTTTCCCACCCGCGTTTCTTAGGGAATTCGCATGGCCCGCTACCTAGGTCCCTGCGCCTTCACTGAAATATCAACCGTCATTTTGTTGAGTGTCTAGTGTGTTCCAGGCACTGTGCACCGAGTTGTACGTATTCCTTCATTTCAGCTTCTGCATTGTTTGGACATTCGTTGATCACGAGCTCAGGCGCAGGGAGACTAAGGAATTCGCTCAACATCCCACCTGCAGCAAAACAACACTGGGCCCCCAGACCAAGACTTCTGGCTTCAGAGCCGGGCCTCCCACCGTGCCATGCCTCCGTGACAATGTGTGGCTGGGTTGGTGGCATCTCTGCCTTCTTCTAATTTGTGGCGGGCCCTGAGTTCTGCGAGCCAGGGCTCCACATCTGTGTCTCCTAGGAGGGGGCGGAAAGTGCTGGCCCAGCCACAGTCCCACCTCTGTTTGTTCAGTGTCTTGATTTCAGACAAATTGGCCAAGGTCAGGTCTTGACTCTGGCCTTCCTACACTCGCAGAGAGGAGAGAACCCCCGACATTTATGAGCTTGGATGTATGAGTATGAGGGTCAGGGCTTTTTCAAAGAATTTGTGGGAGGTTGACTTGAACCCACTATCCTTTTCAGAGGCTTTGGCTGTGATAACTTTTTCAAGGTCGCCAGATGGTCTGGACAGTCAGGATGACACTCCCTCCCTCAGAGGCTTCTGGAGAATTTCTCTCTCTCTTTTTAATTTTTTTAATGTTTATTTATTTTAGAGAGAGACAGATTGGGAGCAGAGGAGGGGCAAAGAGAGAGAGGGAGACACAGAATCTGAAGCAGGCTCCAGGCTCCGAGCTGTCAGCACAGAGCCCGACGTGGCGCTCGAATCCACAAACCGCGAGATCATGACCTGAGCTGGAGTTGGACACTTAACTGGCTGAGCCACCCAGGCGCCCCAGGAGGCTTTCTCTCTTGAGGATACAATGAGAATCCTGGATTGGAAGGGGCTTCAGGTGTCCCCAGTCTATTATGCCCATTTTACGGATGAGAAAACTAAGAGCCGAAGCAGCTAAATGACTTGCTCAAATCCATAAGGGTAATGCCTCGGAAAGACAGGGGAGCCTCGTGGACACCCAGGGACTGTCCCTCTCTGCTGCTTCCCGGGGCTCACTTTGCCCATTTTCGTTCCTTCAACTGCTTACCACTTAAAGATTATTTAATAAAACGTTAACCCTATTTTTGGTAGTGAAGTCAACCCCAAAGTATTAGAAATAATAAAAAGAACACACACACACACACACACACACACAAAACCCTGAAACAACACCTTCACCCTGGTGAGCAGCTGAGACGCATGAGCACAGGGATGGAGCAGCGGTCTGCTCTTCCTGCTGCTTTTTGGAAAACAAAATTAATTCTCCATCTCTGTAAACTTGAAATGGCCACTTGCGTGCAAACCAGATACACTTTCTCACATTTATAAAAGGGGGGGCAGAGAAGAGATAAGAGGCAGAACCCCCCGGGCAATATGAATAAAGCCTTACTAACCAGAATTTTTAGCTGACCAGCAGCCACCGCACCCCCATCCCCACCCCGCACTGGTCTGATAACAAAGCTTTTACTGTCATTGGCATACTTTATAACAGATGATGATTGCTCTGCCATTCGTTTAATTTTATTTAAAAAAATCTGATTTCAGGATGGAGCTCTATTTGCTCGGGCTTCTCAAGCCACTTTGTGCTGCCTCTTCTGAGCCACATGTGCACGTTGAGCTGGGACATGTGAAGCACTGTGCACTATTTCAGATAGTCTGCATTTCGTCTCCGGTTCAGGACACTCGGGCTTGAGCTGAGTCCTGACTCTGACTCACAGTTCAGAGTCATCTTCCGAAGGAAGTACGATGTCCAGGGGAAGGTGTGTTGTGCCCTGACCTTCTCTACCAAGTAGATTATTATTATTTTTAAGTGTTTATATATTTTTGAGAGAGTGAGTGAGAGAGCGCAGGGGAAGGACAGAGAGAAAGGGAGACACAGAATCTGAAGCAGCCTCCATGATGCCAGCCCAGAGCCTGATGCGGGGCTCGAACCCACAAACTGTGAGATCACGACCTGAGCCAAAGTCGGACGCTTAAATGACTGAGCCACCCAGGCGCCTCTCCACCAAGTATATTCTTAAAGGCAAACTCACGTAAAAAGGAACCCAGAGGGAGATTCAAAGGGCAAATCTTAACAGAAGCAAGGCTGGAAGAGTGTTCTGCTTTCTGGATTGGAGGACATGGGTGAAGGTGGAGGCTGTGTATATAAAGCGCTTCACATGGTTTTTCACACAACAGGCCAACTTTTGCCCTGATGTTCCACGTTCTTCTGGGACCTTCATTAGCAAGTGAAGCATTGTGGGCTTCATAAAAGACCAGGTCCGCCCGGATTGGAAACAAGGTGACAGCCCCTTTTGCTTTAACTTGGAGATGTGTCCACCACGAGTCAAAAGTCAACCTCAAATGCTTTCTTTTGAGACAGATGAAGGCATGACAGACAGGCTCATGAGTTTCCCAGAGACATTTCCTAAGGTACAGTCTCTCTAGAAATGGTCGACTCTGGGGGCGCCTAGGTGGCTCGGTTGGTTAAGCGTCCGACTTCGGCTCGGGTGATGATCTCGTAGTTCACGAGTCAGAGCCCTGCGTCGGGCTCTGTGCTGACAGCTCAGAGCCTGGAGCCTGCTTTGGATTCTGTCTCTCTCTCTCTCTTTCTCTCTAGCCCCTCCCTCTCTCTCAAAAATAAATGAATATTTACAAAAAAGGAAGAAATGGTCAACTCTGGGAGAGCTGACCTAAGGCTTGGCTGGGTTTGGCTTAGATTTGGAAAGATCTATGTAATAGTGGTTGAACTGTATTCTTTCCAGAGTGTTCCTGCTCTGTTAGTTGCTGGGATCATCGAAGAAATCTGGAAAGATGTAATAAGTAATCTATGATTACAGCTGTCCTTTAAATGTTTTTAATATGTATATTTTTAAAATTTTATTTTTAAGTCCAATCTACATCCAGTGTGGGGTCTCAAACCTGCAACCTGGAGATGAAGAATTGCATGCTTCACCAACTGAACTGCCCAGGAGTCCCCGTCCTTTAATTTTTATCTGCCAATTTAGAAACTCGACACTCCAGCTCACCTGAAGATGTGTTGGGTTTGAGTTCATCATCTCCTCCTTCGGGTGTAAATTATATGCGTTGTTGTGGAGGAAGGGAAGACTGGAGAAGGGAGATTGTTACATTGCCCAGCACGGGAGAAAGCACATCCTGAGAGAACCAGTCAGTTCTCCTCCATTAGACTTTGTCTCCAGGTCTCTCGTAGCACTGAATTCTCTTCTTGACCTGGGATGCATGCACATTTGACCAAATGGGGCAATGAGTCAGGTACTGGCTGATAACACGTGGCTAAGTTACAAAGCAAATAGTGCCTATCTTGGGATCTAAATGGAACAACCTGATTCTTCCTTGAAACTTTTTTTTTTCTTTCAAGTTTTTATTTAAATTCTAGTTAGTTAACATACATGGTAAAATTGGTTTCAGGTGTAGAATTTAGTGATTCATCACTTACATACAACACCCAGGCCTCATCCCAACAAGGGCCCTCTTTAATGCCCATCCCCCATCTCCCTCCATCAACCCTCAGTTTGTTCTGGATCTTTAAGAGTCTCTTATGGTTTGTTTCCCTCTCTCCTCCCCCCCGCATATGTTCATCTGATTTGTTTCTTAAATTCCATATATGAGTGAAATCATATAGTATTTGTCTTTCTCTGACTCATCTTGCTTAGTGTAATATACTCTAGCTTCATCCATATTGTTGCCAATGGCAAGATTTCATTCTTTTTCATGGCTGAGTAATATTCCTTTATAGATATATACATATCTTCTTTATCCATTCATCAGTGGATGGACATTTGACCTCTTTCCGTAGTTTACCTATTGTTGATAATGCTGCTATAAATGTTGGGGTGTATAACCCCTTCAAATCTGTATATTTGTATCCGTTGGGTAAATACCTACTAGTGCAATTGCTGGGTCGTAGGGTAGTTCTATTTTCAGTTTTTTGAGGACCCTGCACAGTGTTTTCCAGAGTGGCTGTACAAGTTTGCATTCTTACCAACAGTGTAAGAGGGTTCCCCTTTCTCCATAATCTCGCCAACATCTGTTGTTTCCTGTGTTGTTAATTTTAGCCATTGTGACAGGTGTGAGGGGGTGTCTCATCGTGGTTTTGATTTGTATTTCCCTGATGATGAATAACGTTGAACATCGTTTCATGTATCTGTTAGTCATCTGTATGTCTTCTTCGGGAAAATGTCTGTTCTTGTCTTCTGCCCTATTCTTCACTGGATTATTAAGTTTTTGAGTATTGAGTTTTCCTTGTTTTTTTTTTTTTTAATGTTTTATCTATTTCTTAGAAAGAGAGAGCGTGAACAGAGGAGAGTAAGAGAAAGAGGGAGATACAGAATCTGAAACAGGCTCCAGGCTCCAAGCTGGCTGTCAGCACAGAGCCCGACGCGGGGCTCGAACCCATGAACTGAGAGATCATTACCTCAGCCGAAGTCAGACGCTTAACCGACTGAGCCACCCAGGTGCCCCGAGTATTGAGTTTTCATCGAACCTTTGGACTATGAAAACAACTTATAGGACAACGAAGCTAAGCCAAGCCAAATGTATAGTTCTACATGCAAATTTTTGATCACCTATTTATTTCCAATGTGCCAGAGACACAAAGCAAGCTTTACAATAGATTTAGAATAGATTGAAACGCAGATGGTTTGGCCCATCAAAAGCTTGGGATTATTTATTTATTTATCTATGTGTTTTATTTACTTCCAAAGACATGGTTGTTTTGGCCGTCAGTAGACTAGGCTATAGGATCACAACACCTGACGTCAGTGTTCTTCCTTCGCAGGGATAATCGCTACTGAGTGGGAAATTGCCACGTTTGAAATTACTGCCGGGGAAAAAAAAAGGTTGGTAGAGGTCCACACTTGAGACTCTTCCATTTTATGTCCTTCTCAAAGCTTGTTCATTTATATGGAGAAAAGTTCTTTAGTGAAACATTCAAAATAACAAACATCAATTAGAGGCTGTGCTCGTGAGATGCCTTTCATCTTCGGGCCTGGGAGCGCTCCACAAACACTCATTAAGTCCTTCCAAATGCTGCTGCCAGCGAGGTACTCGAACCTTCCTTCCCGCTGAGCAGGAAGTGCTGGTGTCAGGAGATAGTTCTCTGTGTGGGGTGCAGTCATGGTTTCGAATGCATAGTTCCCAAGCCAGGATAGAGTAGTGGGCAAACTGAGTACCGATTGAGCCAGAACTCCTTAGCGTAATCAAGACTGGCATATTAGCAATAACCAAACCCTTCTCTGGGTGAGACGTGCCATATTTTCTAAGCTGTATTCCAATTTTTCATCAAATGAATGGACTTCATGGCCTGTTTTCTCTTAATTGTACGCTCTCTGCCATATACCTCACGGAAAGACACATATTCAGCTCCCTTTCTGCAAAGATATCAGTGACTTTGGAATCCAACCTCTGTAAACACTGGCATCCTCAGAATGAAGGCAAATGTCTCCATAACAAAACCTTCCTTGGTCCTTGTGCTTCATGTTGCTTTCACTTAGAAACTTCTGGCAGTGTATCTGGATGACAGTTTGGTGGGTTGGTTGATTTGTGCCCCATGTTGATGCCTCTCCCAGTTGGAATTTCTTCCTGGTTCCCACCTTTTGGAGAACGCGTTGGATCGACACTGCCGGGAAGGAGTGGATCCGAATGAGCTACTGAGGCAGAATTCCCGTGGCTTGCCGAGGCTGTGAGGAGCGGGGTCACCCAGAGGTCAGAAAGAGCCTCGGGCGGAACGAACGAACTGTATTTCCTTATTTTGGTGAATGGTACCGTGAGCCACCCTGCTACCCGAACTAGGGCCTGGCAGTTGCCCATAATTCCTCCTCGTTCACCTCTAATTGGTCATAAAATCCTGTTGCTATTACCTGAAGAACGATCCCCGTGGCATGAGTTCAAACCCTCATCGGTTTGGTTTTGTTTTTAACCTGGATTTTTCCAACAGTGTTCTAACAGGCCTCTTTGTCTCTCATCTCAGTCCACACGTCAATTACCTCCACGCTGCTGCCAGGGTGAGTTTTCCGCAGCCCAGATAGGACTACATCTGTCCCCTGTCAAACTTCCCCTGGCTCCCCATCGTCTTCCAGATAGTACCCAGGGTCACAGGAGGCCACAGCGCGGGGTGTCCTCGGGCCCGAGTCAGCGTGCTCAGTGCCAACCGTCACCACTTGGCCTGCAGGCTGCGTTCCAGCCCTTCCAGCTCTTTCTCACCATCTGGGGGCTTTGCAGGCCCCTCTGCCTGTTTCGGATGTCACCTGCTCCAGAAAACCTTCCTGAAAACGGTCCCCTCCACCCAGACCTGGATGAAGACCCCTTTTATCTGCCCCCAGAAGCACCCTGTGCTTATCTGTGTCAAAGCACTTATCAAACTCAGTCATTGTGTCCTTGATTCCTCTATAGGCAGCGAGCTCTTTGAGGGCAAAGAATGTCTTTTGTCCCTAAAGCCTCACATATGGCAAGGAATATAATATTGGTGGCTAAAAGTTTGCAAAATTAGTGAATTAAGAATTTAGAATTATATTTCTTTGTAGAAAAACATTCAGAAAATTTTCTAGGGGCGCCTGGGTAGTTAAGTGTCCAACTTCAGCTCAGGTCGTGATCTTGCCGTCTGCGAGTTCGAGCCCCACGTCGGGCTCTGTGCTCACAGAGCCCGCTTTGGACCCTCTGTTCTCTGCCCTCTCGGCTCCTGCCTTGCTTGTGCTCTCTTTTTCAAAAATCAATCAACATTAAAAAAAAAAGAAATTCTTCTAATGTTGTGTTTTGCTGACTGCTCTGTGGCATGTATATTTGTATTTCGTTCAGCAATCACAAACATGTTCCCAAGAGTTGCGATCCCAACTTCCGTTTGTGGGACCCTTGAAAGGCAAGGTTTCATTTTCACCTAGAATCAGTATCCACAGACATTGTAGAAGAGAAGAACGATTTATAAAGGATCCAGTAGACTTTTTCAAGAAGGAGAAAAAATACCCTCCTTTGCACTTGGGATCAGCATTATTCGAACTGCTTCCTCTCTCTTTTGATTGAAATGATTCTCCTTTCAATCCCCTCTTCGTGTGTTGCTAAGTGTGCCTGGTTTGTATCGCCAATATCTCAGAAAGAACTCACTCAAATCCATCTTGCCTCTTTTCTTCCTCTGCTTAATGGGCAGAATGGTGGGTTCTCCCTGCTCCCTGTCAGGGCTGAAACACAGAGGAAAATGCTCCCTTAGCCTGTACCTTGCTGCTAGTCAGTGCTCTGGGTAATATTTCTGTGGTCACCAACCGAGATTTCAAAGTGGTGAAAAGGACTCCAGAGGCAAATGCTACGAGAGAGCCAAGGACAGTATTAAATATGTGCATGGTATGCACGATCTTTTATGGAAAAAATGTTTGATGGTATTTGCGTGTTATCTAGGGCTGTTTTAGTAGGTAGTGAATGGCTAGCCATTCTATCCATGTCTCCATGTTTTCCGGCCTGCCTCAGCCTGAAGAAGTTTGCCTTTCTTTGCAGTGTTCTGCATGAAGAACATTCTCTAAGAAGGTAATTCAAGCATCACTTGCTCATGTTTCCATAATCATGAGACCAGCTAGGTCATGTGTACAGAATATATGCATTTTCTATGATATATCATTCAGCCCAAGTCCTTAATACGCAGCTGTGGGACAGCTACTGGGTTTGCCTTCAAAGTTCCTACAAGCAAGAGAACACTTGGGCACCTGACTTTGGCTCCGGTCACGATCTCACGGTTTGTGAGTTCAAGCCCTGCATCGGGCTCGTTGCTGTCAGCATGGAGCCTGCTTTGGATCCTCTGTCTCCCTCTCTCTTTGCCCCTCCCCTGCTGGCACACTCTCTGTAAAACAAAACAAAAAACAAAAAAACATTAAAAAATATAAAATGGACACAGAATGAAACACAAATGTTTATTTGGCTAAAATGCAAATTCTCTTCTATATTGCACAAAAGAGAGCATATAGGGGTTTTGAAGAAACTAAAGAAGACACATGTATGAGTTTATATCTTACATAATTGAAAATATTAGAGTTTATTCCATTTGATTTGGGATTTTGGCTTAATAGTCTTGTTAGAACTTTCCATTTATCATGGTTTCCTTCAACAAGCTGATATTATACCTATAAAAGGAAAGAAAGTACCCAGGAGATCAAACAAATCTACCTCCCAGCTTCAATTTTCTAAATTTTGAACTATTTCAGACAGGCTTATTTTATTTTAAGATTAAAAAAAATTTTTAATTAATCTCTACACCCAAAGTGGGGCGCAAACTCACAACTCCGAGATAGAGAGTCGCATGCTCTACTGACTGAGCCAGCCAGGCTCCCCAGGCTTATTTTATCTTTAAAGTTTCAGCTAATTACCTCAAATGTTTTAGCTTATACATACAGAAAGAAAAAAAAAAATGAATCTAGATGATCGTTGAGTAACATGATCAAGAACATGTGTCTGTTTATTTTGTGCGCATCACATGCTCGCGGGCTAAGTGAGGGACGTGTCAGCTCCAACCTCACAACACCCAGAAGCCAGGGACTGGGGAGGTACAGCATTTGCCCCAGGCCGCCAGCTTCTAGTGGAGAAGGCAAGACGCCCGCCCAGGCCTCACTTGCTGAGCGCATGCCTTTACCACTGGGCTCCCTGGGGACTGAGAAGAATGTCCATCAAAACCGGCCCCATCCTGGTGCCAACCAGAGGGCGGAGATACTGAGAAATGAGTGGCCGGAGATACAGGGCAGCTCCTTAGCCTTCCAGCACTATACCTGCAGCCCAGGCTCCTGGCTCCCTGTTTGGGTGGAAAAATCCATTCCATGTCCCTAGTGTTGGGGTTTTGTTGTGGACGTGCCCTTACGCATCTCAGAACTGTGGAAACACTGCACAGTGCACACTGCGGGGGGTGGTAAGTAAGCTGAAGCAATGCCAGTCTGTGGCACTCACTGCAGCGTTCGAGATGAGGCTTGAAGTTTTCTACCAAGTCTCTGTTGTAAAGCCAACATCATAAAAGCTCTTCGTTCTCCCAAGAAGTATCATTAAAGGCAGTGTAGACACTCAGCTGTGCCGTCCTACATGGAAGAGAGGGTCTGCATGTGGCCCCTGAGTGCTTGAAATGTGGCTGGTCTGAACTGGGCTGTGCTCTCAGTGTAAAATACAGCCAGGGTTTGGACTTAGAACACCGAAAAGAATGTAAAAGAGCTCATTAATGACTTCTACGTCGATTGCATGTGGAAATGATAATACTTAATATAACTGGGTTAAATAAAATATATTATTAAAATTAATCTCACCTGCTTCTTTTTTCCTTTCATTTTTTAAATGTGGCTCTTAGAAATTTTTGTTTTATTTATTTAGAAAATGTTAAATTTTGTATGTGGCTAGTAATATATCTACCAGACAGCACTGTTCTGGAAGTGTACTCTGTGGGTTTGAATTCCATCTCTGTCCCTCCCAGGCTAGATGGCTTTGGGCCAGTTATTTAATTCCTCCGTGCCTCAGTTTCCTTATTTAAAAAACAGGGGGAGGGGCTCAGTCAGTTAAGTATCTGACTTCAGTTCAGGGCATAATCTCACGGTTCCTGGGTTCAAACCCTGAGTCAGGCTCTGGGCTGACAGCTTGGAGCCTGGGGCCTGCTTCAGATTCTGTGTCTCCCTCTCTCTGCCCCTCCCCCACTCATGTTCTGTGTCTCTCTCTCTGTGTGTCTCTGTCTCTCTCTCAAAAATAAATAAACATTAAAAACAAATAAAAAAAAACCAAGGAGAGGGGCGCCTGGGTGGCTTAGTCGGTTAAGCGTCCGACTTTCGCTTGGGTCATGATCTCGCGGTTCGTGGGTTCGTGCCCCGCGTCGGGCTCTGTGCTGACTGCCAGCTCGGAGCCTGGAGCCTGTTTCGGTCTGTGACTCCCTCTCTCTCTGACCCTCCCCTGCTCACACTGTCTCTCTCTCTCTCCTAGAAATAAATAAAAGCATTGAAAAAAAAAAAAAAAAACAAGGAGAATAATAGGCATGCCATAAGGTCTAAATGAGTTAACATATTTGCAAGATACTCAGGAGTCAAAGGGCTCATGATAAATACCACATATATATATATATATATTTTCGAAGTAAACTTGGTGTTTTTAATTTTTAAATTAAAAAAATTTTTTTAACATTTAATTATTGTCGAGGGACAGAGTACGAGCAGGGGAGGGGCAGAGACACACACACACACACACACACACACACACACACACACACACACACAGATTCCAAAGCAGGCTCCAGGCTCTGAGCTGTTAGCACAGAGCCTGAAGCGGGGCTTGAACCCACGAACTGTGAGATCATGGCCTGAGCTGAAGTCAGATGCTCAACTGACTGAGCCACCCGGGTGCCCCTATATTTTTAATAAATTAAGTAGAGTCATTTCTAGGGGAGGAAATGATTGCTTTCAAGGCATACTAGATTTTTGCCAGGGGCAAAAATTTTTCCAGGAATTTTATGTCCGACAGTCACTTTCATACCTCACAGCTGGGCAAATCTATAAAAACGGGAAGAATTGCTACTAGCAAGTAAGCCTGGTGTCCTTCTCAAAGTAGAATCCACTTCTGGCTAATCTAGACTGACTTGAGGGGGAGAGATGAATTATTGGTCAAGGGTAAGACAATGCATGTAATTAGTTAACTTAAAAGTTCCGTATCCGGGGCGCCTGGGTGGCTTAGTCAGTTAAACGTCCAACTTGATCTTGGCTCAGGTCATGATCTCATAGTTCATGAGATACACATCCACCTCTGTACTGACCGTGTGAAGCTTGCTTGGGATTCTCTCTCTCTCTGCCCCTCACCAGATTGCTGTCTATCTCTCTCTCAAAAAATAAGTAAAAATAAACTTAAAAAGTCCATACCTATATTTAAAATAATTAAGCAGCTGAAGGCTTGGGTGTATGTGGGGGTCGTTTACTTTGTATTGGGAAATCGTTCAGAGATTGGAACCTAAGAGCCACGCATTGCTGTGACAACACTGAGCTGTATGCTTGTCAGAATTTTCTTCTGGAGAAAGGATTAGCAGAGGATCATGAACTTGAGTCTCTAGGAGTCTGGGAACCCAGCTCAAAGCAGCCTTAGCAAACAGGGATTCTCCCTGAAGCCTCGTGTTTTCTCTTAACGTTCTGTACAGCCTACTCCTTAATATGCCCATGTTTATTTTAATATGAAAATGGAATATTAAGCTACTCATCTTCAAGTAAAATTTGTACTCCAGCGAATTATCCATGAACATGCGACAGCCGATATTTATCTGCCAAGCATCTATTCTAGGCTGTGGGGTATTGCAGTGACCAAGGCAGAATTCTTGTTCTGATAGGGATGGCATTCTACTACAGAGTAGAGGCGATCAATGCACCATGCAGGTAAGGGGATTTCAGGATGACACAACAAGAGGGAGTGATTTGATAGACGTTTGGGAGCAAGGGTTGGGGTTGGTACGGAAAGGACAAACAGAGGACTCTCTGAGGAGGTGTTACGTGAACTAAGATCTGGGTGTCGAGAAGGAGTCACGTGGAAGTGTGTCTGGAGGAAGAGTATTTCAGGCAGAGGGTCAGCAAGTGCAAAGATCCTGCAGGCTAGTAGGCTGGGGTGCTTGCACTTGATGTTTATTTGTTCGTCGAACTCTTTCTACTTCAGGCCAGCAAGGCACAGTGAGAGGGTGGGAGACGGGGGTGGAGAGGGGAGAGTAGGCTGATCACGGACGGTTTCGTAGGCCAAGGACGTTTGGGTTTTTATTCTCAGGGCCATGGGGATTGACACGGGCGACTGACAAAAGCTGATAGATGTTAAGTTTCCTTTGGCTGTTGTGAAGACAGTGGAGGCAAAGTGAAGAAGCAAGTTCAGTCACAGGGCTCTGTAGGCTCTGTGCTGATGGCAGAAAGCCTGAGGTGAAGCTCGAACTCACAAACCTGTGAGATCACGATCTGAGCCTAAGCGAGACGCTTAACCAACCGAAACACAGGCGCTCGGCTATTTCTTTTTAACAAATGTATAAAGAAACGTTTTGTTATTTAAACGGAGTATAGAACTACTTTATATAGAACCATAGACCATTATTAGGATCATATCACTAAGCATTTGTTTGTGCATCAAACTCATTCCACTAGCTTCTTTCAGGTGTATAAGAAGTGTTCAGTATATGCTTGTCCAGTAGCCTAATGAGTGAGCTGTGTTGGTCAAACGGTTTCGTTTGGAGAAGGTCTTTGCCCGAAAATATTAGAAAATATAAAACTATAAGAGAGCAATACAAAGGAAAAAGCAGAAAATGACACAAATATAAGTAAAATATATATCAAACAAACTGAAATTTTTTTAAACAAATCATTCACATTCAGGAAGTGCAAATTATGAAATGATGAGTTCTAGAAGAACTCTTAGAACAGACAAGGTAGAAATGTGGGTGATTTGCTCGCTTTTCCCTAAATTCTTCCTTGAGGAGTTGGAAGTTTCAGGAGCTGCTGCTGCTGCTTCTCGTTCTTTTAAAGTTTATTTATTTATCTTGAGAAAGAGGGAGCACAGGCAGGGGGAGAGAGGAAGGGGGGGAGAGAGAGAGAGAGAGAGAGAGAGAGAGAATCCCAAGCAGGCTCTGGAGCTGACAGGGAGGAGCCTGACGTGGGGCTTGAACTCACAAATTGTGAGATCATGACCTGAGCCAAAATCAAGAGTCAGACACTTAACCAACTGAGTCCCCCAGGCACCTCTTAGGAGCTTCTTGGGTAAACATCCAGTTCACATGACTTTAATTTCTGATTTGGCAACTGACCCAAGAATTGGGTTAGGTAGTCTTATCATGAACTTTTCTCTTCAGACAGGCATGTCTCTTGCCTCACGGAACTCTTCTGTTGATCAGAGATGTAAGTCTTCCCTCCACTCATTTATCTTCGGTTTCCACTCTCCTCATGCTGCACCCAGCTCTCTGCTTTTGCCTTGTGATTACCAGTACTTTAGTGGTCAGTGGCCATCCAGTTTTCATGGGTGCCCAAATGCAGTAATAATACCACTTGAAATGTGCAGAGCACCCTATCTCTGAGGAGATCAAAGTGCTTTTACAGACACTATCTTGCTAATCTTTTATACATGGTCATAGAGTAAATAGGATACAGCTATTATTATCCCTATTTTACACATGAGGAAATGGGGCTTCAAGAAGGCTAAATGATTGGCTTCATTTTACAAGCACACAGTGGGCTAGGAATAGAGTCATGGTATTTTCGGTTCCATTGTTAGGCTCTTGTGACTTTCTAGGTGGATAGTCTTTTTTGGTCAAGCTATGTAGAGAGGCAGGGATGTCAGAATTTGCCCTGCCTTCCCCCCCTCCCCTTCGGTTTATACTGCATTTTTTGTAGTGTTTGGCCTTTTGCCGTAGGTGATGTTTATTTTTCAGGAGAGTTGTTTATAGGATGGGCTTGGACTTGAATACTGTTGAGATTTGAGTGAGTTGCAAGTCAGAGGAGAGCAAATGGCTAAAGGCTACTTTGGGGTTTGGGAGATCTCAGAGAAAAGAGATCTCCCTAATCAGGAAGTGATTCAGTCGAAAGGCAGGGATGGATGGATTAGTGTCTGTGGTTCCTCATATCTTTGTGCCACTTGGATTGGTAGTGGTACTTTGGGAGGGTGGGTGTGGATTTCAATGGGTGAAAACTCACATGGCTGAGATATTTAATGGAAACCTGTGTTCCTCGGATTTCTGTTGGTAGTTGGCTGTAGTTTTTATTTTATCTTATTTTTATTTTTATTTAGTGTTTTTCTTTTGAGAGAAAGAGCGAGCAAGCAGCGGAGGGGCAGAGAGAGAGGCAGACAGGGGATCCAAAGCAGGCTCCACGCTCACAGCAGAGAGCCGGATGCAGAGCTTGAATTTACGAACCATGAGATTATGACCTGAGCCGAAGTCCAACGCTGAACCGACTGAGCCACCCTGGCTCCCCAGTGGTGGGCTGTAGTTTATCCAACTACTATCTTGTTGACCATGGCTGCTAAATTATACTTTTGGAGAAATTCAGGGCCTCCTTTGGCAGGGGCCTTTTACACCAGTGTTTGGAGTCAAAGGAGCTTTATCTTGCAATGTTTTATTGGCTGTTCTGAAACTCCCTTGTGCAAGTATGATGAAGCCCAAGTATGTGCAGCGTAAGGTGTGGTCTTCATACAGTTGCCAAGCGAGACTTGCTTTTTCTTCCTTAAGGTTTGTTGAGACTTGGGCAATCATAATTTGGGTCTTTTCCAGACTGATCTACAATATACTCCCTAAATGTAGGCTCCTTGGGCTGTGGCGTGTCACTTGGGCCTCATGGACCTAACAACACATTAGAGACTGAGCCTTCTGTCTCAAGTTAACGGGGCGTAATAACACACCTCCAAAAGGTCCGTGCAGATGGTACCCATTGTCTGCTGCTCTTGGAACGGGGAAGCCAACTTTCCCAGACCTGGCACGAGCTGCTTGGAGGCTGCTGTTATAAATTTGGGTTTCCGTCAGCTGGATTTCCGATAACAAGGTTGATGATCTAGTCACATGGATAAGAAGTCCACATGCACTGGGGAGAACGTGAGTGTATAGGTTGTCTGCGCCTTCCTCTGCACAAGGCCACCGACGGAAGGAAAAGCCACAGTGGCTCTGCCCCTGTCCTTGGAAAGTTGAGTTGCTTCCCAAACCTCCGTCCCCTCTTTCATAAAATAAGGATTCTTGTCTGACATATGGAGCAGAAATGTGAGGATCAAGATGATGTAGTGTGTGTGACAGTCCTTCCTCAGTTGGTAAAGTTCCGTGGAAATCACTGAAGCCACCCACGAAAAAGGCACAAAGATACCCAGGTAGTAGAGCTGTCGCAAAGAGGAAAGGAGATGCCTTTTGTAAGGCTCCTAGGATATTCCTTGACACATGGCCAGAAACAAAATGCAGTTGCCCTCCCCAGCCCCCACTCATTTCTACCCAACACTCTGATGTTATTCTTATTACCTGCATTTGCCCCACCTTTTGACCTATAAGAGAATTTGGAATTTGTAGTTGGGCCCCTATCTTGGGGCGTTCTTTATGTGAGTCCAGTTTCATTAGTTGCCCACATTGGATTAAATCCCCTTTTACGGATCTCCGCGTTTTCATTCCCATGATCCTCATGTCTTCCCCGGTTTCTTGACCAGTCTCGACCTCCCCCTGCAAGCTTCCCAGCACTCACCACTGGGGCTGGGCCATCCTCCACAATGCCACCACGCATACAGATGCTTTCCACACCTCTACGTAGCCCTTATTGCACCCTGACTAATTTACATTTATTTCTCCTCTCCTATTATAAAATCTTTGATGGCAGGGACAGTATTTATTTATTTTTGAATACTAAACAGCATCCCATTCAGGCATGCAACAGGCATGCGGCAAGAGTTAAGTGAGTATAAATGCACGAGTGAATGAAACTGACAAGTATCAATGACCTCTCTGCAGTTGCTTATAGATGTCACTTTCCAGGATGTTCTGCTAAAACCAGTTCTAGACTCTACTTGTGTTTTCCAATCGTGTAATCTCTTAGCTGCTGAGAGAGGGTCCAGCTACAATGGTCTCTTGGAACAGTAATGTTCTGATCATCTGCCACTTTGAATGTTGTCCCCTGACTTTGATTCCAATGACTCATTATGAATTTGTCTTTACAGTGCCAAAAAAGTCAGGCTATTTAGTTTCATGAGCTGAAAAAATGAGTCCATTTGACTGACCCTGGTCAGTTGATTGAGGTTTTCATTTTTGAGCTGGGTCATCGCGGCACAGGCAGGCTCTGTGTGACTCTGAGTGGCATCAGAATGGCTGGTGGTCAGATGGCAGGATCAGAAGGGAGTAAGGAATTATCCGTCCAGCTCAGCCCCCAGCTGGCCTTAGGCAACTTATGTACATTTCCCTGTCAGATATTTCCTGAAATAAAAAAGGGAAGTCGTGAATGGGATAATAGTGATAATTCTGAGAATCTGTGCTCCATTGTGGGTAAAATGTGTACCTGTTGCTCAGGGATGTGGTGACATACTTTGAAAGGCTTGAGCGCTGGGGGAGGGAATAGGGTTCTGTTTAAGTACATCTTTTCTCTTGGACTTACTCTTGATTTTCTTCTCCATCTGCCATTTCCACCGGGTTCTGGGGTCACTGAGATGTCTCATGCAATTAAAAATAAACTTTATTTGAAAGATCATATACGCAATAGAGTGGTATTATGATTATATTCAGGGAACTAAAGAAAAGTTATTATTTAACCCCTCCCCCCGGTTTTATGAAGAAATGGTTGACTGCATCACTGTATAAGTTTAAGGTGTACAGCATACACAAACGAAAACACGGTTTGTTTTATATGTATTGTGAAATGATTACCACGATAGGTTCAGCTAACATCCATCTTCTCATAGATAAAAGAAGGAAGAAAAGAGTAAAGAAAAAATAATTTCTCCTGTGACAAACACTCATAGGATCCACTGTCTTGATGATTTCCCTGTACATCACCCCACAGTGCTGGCTGCGGTCGCCATGTTGTACAGTCTACCCCCAGGACTTATTTATCTTATAACTGGAAGTTTGTACCTTTCACCACCTTCCTGAACTTCCTCCTCCCCCCCTACCCCCCCTCCCACAGGGAATTGTATGTCTGATCTCTTTTTCTGTGAATTTCTTTTTGGTTTTTAAAGATTCCTCATATACATGAGATCATACAGTGTGTGTCTTTCTCTGTCTGACTTATTTCATTTAGTGTAATGTCCTCAAGGCCCATCCTGTCACAAATGGTAGGATTTCCTAGTTTAAAAAAAAAAAATTCCTGAATACTATTTGCGTGTGTGCGTGCGTGCGTGCGTGCGTGTGTGTGTATGTGTGTATCCCAACTTCTTTGTCCATTCATCCATCGACGGATGTTTAGGTTGCTTGGCTATTGCAAATATGCTGCTATGAACACGAGGGTGCGAACATCTTTTTGAGTTCGCGCTTTTGCTTCCTATGGGTACGTTCCTTTTTTTAATGTTTTATTTATTTTTGAGAGAGAGATAGAGACAATGTGAGCAGGGGAGGGTCAGAGAGAGAGGGAGACACAGAATCCGAAGACAGACTCCGGGCTCTGAGCTGTCAACACAGAGCCTGACGTGGGGCTCGATCCCACGAACTGTGAGATCATGACCTGGGCCGAAGTTGGACGCTTAACCGACTGAGCCACCCCGGCGCCTCTTCCTTTGAGTACATTCCTCAAAATGGAATTGCTGGATCCTATGGTAGCTCTATTTTTAATTTTTTGAGGCTCCTTTATACTATATTTGAAAGCTTTTCTTTCAATTATGCCACTATTCGAAATACACCAGGATCCCATGCACACAGAGAATGGTTTCACATAACAGTATTGCTGATGAAGCCCCTGTTTTGAATGTTCAGAAATTTATGTAATGAAGCAGCACTCACAGGTGACCGGCACTGAACATTCCGTAGTTGGTAGCGAGACTGGGGAAGGAAGGAAAGAAAGGAAGGAAGAATGAAGAGACAGCTCTGGGTCTTTGGACCTTAGGCTCCGAGTTTCCATTTCTGAGAGGAGAAACCAGTCTGAAGGTTCCTTCTAGCCTTTTCCCCCTCTTCCCTTCTCCATCTCTTCCTTTTTCTCCTTTCTGTTTTATGTCTTTTATTCTTCTCCCACTCTCTTTTCTGTCTCTTGGGGTAACTGGAGGGGGGAGGATGTGGTCAGAATTGATGAGGTGAGACTTGTTCCAGTTCCCTTTTTCCTCTACCTCAAACCCCTTAGCACATGTGAAGCTTAATCAGACCATGGCAGCCCAGACCACGGATGGAAACTCCAGAAACCTCAGCCCGGGGACATTAGGCCACAACCACACTCTCAGGGGCGGACTTGTTCTAGAAAGCATTCTGACCATACATTTGTCACACTGCTTAGAAATCCATCTACCTGGTCGTGAGGAAGGCACTGCAAGAATTTGTTAGTGCTTGTGGGTCACATTCGTGGGTGAGTGACCATCCTGATTGGCGAGGGGGACAGAGTCCCCAAAGGCCAGAATCTCAGCATGCTATTCAATCACTACTGCTCACCCTCACCCCTGTCTTGCATTTGGAGCTCCGCTGTGTGTGTGATGCTGTCCCAGAAGGAAAACTGTGTACTGGAAAACATATCGGTCTTATAATAAGTGGATTTTGCCTAGCTCATCATAACCCGGGTGGTATCTTAGATCTTACCATCTTGAAGAAGATGATAATATTTTTGCATCCAGTTCTCTTATTAATTAAAAGACAAGAAGATGACAAGGAGAGGAAACTGTGACATGCCCCCTTGCCCAATATACTCGATTATCACTGAATTGAGGTCCATTTTCCCCTGTTTTGCTCCATGAAAATTTATGCTGGTTTCCAAGCTCAAGGAAGTTTATCTCATTTCCAAGAGAGAGAATCGCTTCCGCCGTTGTCATGTCTAAAATCAAAAACGTGGCGTAAGTTTTCCTGTAGAAGTTCAACAGTTGGAAAATTCTTTTTGGTAGTGGCTGACTTGGGCATTGGAAATACATTGATCTGGGTCAAAGTGTAATTCCTGAGAAGCCTTGGGTAACAGATGGAGAAACAATCTCACCAAAGGATGTTCTTTAGGGTGACTTGGTTTCCTGGTCCTGGATGTAAACTTGAACTTGATGGTCAGGCTCCCAATTTTGTAAAACAAAGCACAATAGATCAGGTTGTTTCCAACTGTGGACGATGAACAGCATAGAATATACAATATCTGAATTCATCACATCCAATAGAGGTATGTATTCTTGAAATTTTTCCCTCAGTCACATGTATATGTATATGTGTACTGGGTCGATGGAGACTTTCCTACTATGGAGAATGGTGGTAATCACTGCAAGAGTTGATGGCGTCGTTCCTACCCAGATCAGTAGAGCCACGGTTAGGGTATTTCAGTTAGAGAAGGATGCCGTCTTTGATGTATTTAGCACATACATTCCTTTCTACAGAAGGAACAAAACAGCATTTTAAAGTAATTTTTTTCCTTTTCTCCAAAGAAATGTGTGCTTATTTAAAAAAATCACAGAAAGTATAGATAGGCACAAAAATCGATTAAAATCTGTCTCCATTACCTAGATGTGACTGTTTGATATTTTGATGTATGTCTATTTCCCATCCTTAGGGCACACGTGTGTGGGATGTGCGTATGTGTGTGTGTTAAATGGATTGTTACTACATAAATTTTATAACCTGCTCTTTTCAAATAACCATAGCATTCCATTCACCATTTTCCTAAAACGCTATTTAAAGTGGCAGAATTGCATTCATTGTAAGCACTTCTTTCTAGAAGTGGACAGATGGGTAAATGAAACTTGTACTGTTGGCGACAGCATTGGCCATCGTGGCCTCTGGTATTTGGGAAGAACATTGTCAAGATAGGTCTGAAGAGGAAGAAGAGCAGTGACCTGGGTGCTCTCAGTGAAAGGGAAATCCATCGGGAAAGCAAAAGTCGGAGATGGCGTTATTGGAGTGAAAGAGAGAATTCCTGCTGCCAAATGTTGCTGTCGAAGGACCCACGGGTGGCAAGAGTGTCAAGAAATTTATTTTCATCCAGGTTGGACGCAAAGCGGCCTCTAGGATGTTAATAATTTGCTTCACAAGGGGTGGAAAGTTGTCCCGGTTTTAGAGAGCATTCGTAGGTTATTTGCCACATGCACGTGTCCCACAGAGGCTTACACGTTTTCAAAGATTTTTTCAGTAAATGGTCTCATTCGGGCCTCATCAGAGCCCTGTGTGGAGGAACAAGGTGGTCACTGCTGTCTGTATTTTCTGCACCGGGAAACTGACACGTGGCCAGAGGAAGGGGTTTTCCCAAGTTGCTGGGGAGGCAATCCGGAGCATGTGATCTTTTGACACATCACTAGGCCACACGTGACCAGGCTTTGGGACTGGGACTCCTCCTTATGAGGAGATCCAGAGCCGCACACTCTTTGTCGGGCTCGTAGTCTTACGAGGGAACGGCTTTCCCTGTTTGGGACTCCGTGTGCCCCTTTGCTCTGCTTAATGTTTCTGTGACGTGTGGCCAAGCCCACCGTTGCGTCCGCGAGTAGGGGAAGGCTGCGTGCAGGCTGGCCATGGGGGGACTCGCCGGGAGGGGGGCCTTGCCCTGTCTCGTCTCGGTGAAGGAACCATGGTTCCATCCAGTGCTTGGCGGCGCTGCGTTTCCGTGGCGACTCTGGCACTGAGCTTCAGTGGGCAGTAAGGGCTCAGACTCTCACTCTTGATAACGGCCAACAGGTGCCCCTTGCTTGAAATCAGGGTGCTGCTGAAGTAACTGAACCAGGGACACACCGGCTCCTGACATGGTGTCCTCCGTTGGGGACCATCAGACCCATTTCCACGGTCATCCGTGAAGCTCATGTTGGCCTCAGTTATTAGGTCTGGGCTGGCACGGGAAACGATGGGACCTATTTGGAGAGACCACCACCCCTTGTTTCTGGGAGCCTCTAGCCTGAGACTAAGCAGTGTTGCGATTCTGTGGAGAATGACCAGGGAGCAATTCTTAGACGGCTTCTTAAACTGAGCCAAGGGCAACTAAAGCTCGAGCAAAACTTCCTCACAACGCTGTGGCACTTGTGTGCTTTCGGGTTGAATCTTCCTTACAATGACAGGTGCTGAGCACACCAGCAACACCCCAGTGTGAAGGGTTCGGGCTGGATCTGCCTTCTAAGGAATGTCACTTTCTAAAAAGAGAGGCTGATTCTCCTGCAGCACTTGCTCGTGGTCCCCTGAATAGACATCTCTGCTCGCGTAAGGACCTCCCTTAGCACATCTATAGAAGCGAGCCGAACAGTGAAACCCCGCCAGAGGATTAACCTCTGCTTTTCTCAGGCTTCCAGTGTGCTGACTTGCTTTTCTTGGTTCTCAAACGATGCAATCTGATAGCTCAGCAGCTTCCTGCTTGAGGGTTAATTATTTCTTTTTATGCCTATATTTAAGATGCTTAAATTTGTGATTCACTCCCTCTAATTAGATATAATGCTCAGACTCTAGCCCTGTCTATCACATTAACGTTTCTCCTTTCGGGGCCATTAATTTCCCCTCTGAGCCCTTTTGCCAGTGGACTTAGATCATGAAAACACGGCATGGCCTTGAACTCGCAATTGCTATGGCCATGAGTCAGGAAGCCCCAGCTGTGTCCCTGTGACAAGTGGACACCACTCCACCCCGGGGCCGGGTGCACTGAGAGCCCCTGGCATGCGTGCACCTTTGTGGTTTGAGCCGTGGCTCTTTTCTAGCTGAACAGCCCCATCTTGTCGGCTTCTTGGCCTCTTGAGAGCGAAACCAAGAAATGACTTTCAGAGTGGGAGAGCAGTCAGCGAAAGGGTGGGGAGTGAAAATAAGACCTCGCGCAGTGAGGGAAGGGTGGGGAATAGTTTGAAGTTCATCTGAGGTGGCAAAAAAACGGTCTTCCCCCCTCCCCTCCCTTGGCTCTGTTGAAATAAATAGATGTTTCAGCAAATTCTCAGAATTGAGCCCGTTTCTCCTACATCGGGGCTTCTCACTCAAGAATGAGTGCTTGTTCAGATTGAGAGGGCCACCTTTTCTCTTCCCCAAGCAGGCATATTCTAGAGGGGGAAGGAATGGAGAGCAGAAAGGGGAAGAAGAGTGAATTCAGAGAAGAAGAGACGAGGAAGTGAGAGGTGAAGGGAAGGAGGGGAACCCGAGGTAGAGGAGGCGGCCAGCACGACTGGATGGCATGACTTGCTTTCTCGGCTTTGCCAACAGCTTACTGGCTGTCACTTTAGCACCTGGGACTTCCTCTTTCTCCAGACGCACTGAGCTGGCATTTCACTGGTAACAATAAGTTAATTGAATAGTCTGTCGACAGATGGCCACGCTGTGGCTGTGAGCTTTGGGTTCCTTTGTTATATTTCTATGTGAAAGAGTCTGAAATTGCACCTATCCTTCAAAAGAACACACACACACACACACACACACACACACACACACACATCTTCTTTCATCCAGCACCTCCCGCCCCTCCTAAGCCTGGCTTTTCCACAACTCTGCCTTCTTAATGATTATTTTTTTTAGAAGTAATAGAGGATTTCTAACAGGGGGTCTTTGGGCTTGTAGGTGACTGTGTCAGGGACAAAGTTCATGCCAAGGAAGATCTGGTTATAAAAGGGAGAAATGTATGTACTCTCCTACAGTGGTGAAATGAATGAATTAGATCCCGAAGCGTCAATTCATCTCTTTTTCACATATTTTCATACACTTCGCTCACTGCACAGAGCTACACGGTAAATCTGTCTTCCCTCCTGGATATAGGCTGTGCTCCTAATAGCACTTCTCATTTTCATCATGAAAGGCAAGTCCCACCCCGGTGTAGGAGGGTCTGTGATGCCCCCGTTTAGTTACGAGCAGCAGAGGCCACTACACTTGGCCAGGAAGTGACTGACCCCAGGCCGGCTCTGCCTGCGTTACCACATCGGCTGATTTCACTGAATTGACTGGTCAAGCACACTTTGGATTAATAGGAATGGACCAAAGGGAACGTCCTGCCGAAAGCACGACAATCAATAGGTTGTTACCACTGAATGAGCCAGTTCATGTCCCACAGCCTCCTTGGTCCTGCCCTCCCCCCGACACGGGGGACCAGAGCTGTGTGGTCTGGTACGTGGCACTGTCCACACGCCTGGGAGCCCACCTGAGTGCAGGTTCTCTTGTTGGAACCTTGGGTAAATAACAAATGTTATTTGTGGAGACGCTTTTCCACTTGCTTCTGTGTGACCAGTTTATCAAGGCTGGACGGACGATCGGAGAGGCCTCATAGCCCAGGCAGGGTCAGGCCAGGTGACCTCATGGTAATAGCGGGGCCTCTGATGTACCCAAGTGTCTACAGTTGCTGGAGACTTACAACCACTGCTATGCCTCATATTCCTCCTTCAACCAAAAGTCACCCCCTCTTCTATCTAGAAACGTCTCTGGGAAGCTAAAATGGAGTTGAATCAGTGCCTCGGTGACTCCAACTTGACTTGGAAGCTTGTGAAAAGATGAGCTTCCCAGGTCTCCCTCTGCCATTTTGAGTCAGCCGTTCGTGGGTGGGGATGAGGAGTCTGCATTTCATGCAGGGAACTTTGGAGATGCCAGTCGAGGTGGACGCAAGACTTGTCCTGAGAAACACCTCACGGAGGACTCTCAGGGCCCGCACTTCCCTAACGCCTCCTTTAGAAACTCGGCCAACGGGCCACGTGATGGGCCCCAGCTGCACATTGTGTTAGGTGTGGGTGACAAAAAGATGAAGAAATACAACCTCTGCTCTTTGTTCTGGGGCTGACCACTCAGAAGGATCTGTGCAGAACCTCCCAGGGAGGCCGAGGAAGAAAGGTTTTCAGGCTGCCGAGGGGAACGGTTGAAGGCAACGGGAAAGCCTCATTGATCCCAACCCAGTGAGATCCAAAGTCGGATGCGGTGCTGACTGAGTTCTAATTTGCATGATACCATTTATTCGGTGAATAATGAAATAAGTATCTGGTGACTCACTAGCCATCTAGAGAGCCTTATCACATCCCGAGTGAAAATACCGCAGACTCCTGAAGAAGAAGGGGAATTTTCTGGGCTGATGTCTCATTGCAAGCAGTCGCTGAAGAAATGATGGATGAGAAGGGCAGGGCATAGGGCCCAGTCCCTCTGGCGCGAGTACAGGAAATCCATGGAGGCAGATCTCCCTTCTGTGGGAGCTGATGGGGCTGGGGCTTGGCCAGTCGCTGTACCAAAACTGACCCTGAAGTCTTTGGTTCCAAGTGAACCCAGGCCGCTGCACTGAGTGGAGCTGAGGAGGGAGGGGGACTGGGGTGGGGGGAGAGGCAGAAGGGGAGTCTGCGAGTGGGAGAGCACTGGAGGGTCACAGAACCCAAGTTCTCAGTTTGGATCCAGGGTGGGTGGCAAAGCAGGTCAGCGCTGGCAGGGAGGTGTGGGAGGCCGGGCGTGTCTCGGAGGCTGGGAGGCTGGGTGAGCACGTCTGCAGCGGGGCGAGGCCGCCACGGCCCTTCTGGCCGCTGTGTGCTGGAGGAAGCCCCTGGAAGAGAAGAGGAAGGCCCGGGACAAGTGAAGGGTGGGCAAGAGCCCAGAGCAGGTCCAAACAGCTGGTCGGGCAGGGGCGGGGCTGGAAGGGGGAGCCCACGAAGGCCAGAGCTGGAGCACATTCTGTTTCTCGAGACTCAAAGCCAAGCTGCACATCTGTGGTGAAGTCTGATGGTCTCCTACCCGGCTCTGCGCCCCATCTCAGGGGCCAAGCGGCTCCACGCGACAGGAGCGTGTCTCAGTGGGGCCTGGACTGGGCCAATCGCTGCTTCTAGGGTCCTGGGGCTGGCGAGTCAGGAGTCAGCTGGGGCTGGGGCTGGGGAGCCCTGCCTCTCCTTGGGGCTCCTGTGGCCCTGGCCGGGCAACACCACATTTCTGTCTCCTCCGGAGCCTGTTACCAAACAAGAGAAAGAGTGCATCCCAGGCTTTAGACACAGATCCCCACTCACTGCACCTGGCCCAGGTGAGGGCCACTGGTGGCTCAGGAGGCACTTTCTTAAAGAAATAGACACAAACTAGGTCAGTTTCAGGGATGGAGTGTTGCAACGCTGTAAGGGAGAAGCAGATGCGTGTCGCAATCAGAGATCGGCAAATGAGCTCTGAAAAAATGCCCCCACCCCCGCCCCCACTCTGCCTAACTTTCCCTTGTTTCATATCAGAGCCAAGTGATAGCTCAAAAAAATATTTTTTTTTTCTATGAGCAAGGACCCCCATGCACCCCTTTCCACTTGGGTCCCAGCCTTGGTCTGAGATTTAGCAGCAATGCTCTCTGAGCTCTGTTGACTCCGAGGTCTGCAGGCCCTTCAGATGATCATTGAACGTAAAGGAAATCCAAGTGGTCTCTCCCCTGGAAAGTTCCAGCTGGACGGACCTCTGAGACCACCCTCAGCTTCCGCTGAAGCCGGGACTGAGGCTTTGCCCACAGTCCCGGGACAAGGTCTCGGTCTGCCTAGTACACCATTTCAGAACAATCACTCCAGACATTTTTTTGCGGGGGAACCTTCGGAGGAGCAGATTCCATTACTTGCTGGGACACCATCCTTTCACCATTCTTATTTAGCTATTTCCAAATTTCTTTGCATAGAAAACGTAATAAAAAAAATAAAGCATACGATTGAATGGGTAATATTTTCTCCAGAGACCTTGTTTTTAGAAGGAGTGTTGCAAAAGTCCCCGTTAACAGGAGGCTGGGTTAGCATCAAGATGAGTACTATGTCTGTGGTCTAAGAGAGCACAGGGATTGGCTCATGGAGAGTTTGGCTCCATCCTTTGACCACTGACATCTGTCCCAAATGTGTGGCATAGAGGGACTGGAATGATGGGGGGCCAATATGGAACTTCATCTAGCTGATGGCATGCTCACCCTTGAGGCACGTCCCCATGGATGTGACAGAGCCTCCATCCAGAGAACCTACCAGTTGGCATGTTGGTTGGAATCCAACTGGGTGTCAGTGGAAGTATGACGTGTCAACCTCTCCTCTCCATCTTCATTCATCTGATATTTGATTGTAAGCCGTGGACTGAGCAAGGGATGTTTTCATAAGTCCTTTCAGGAAGAAGAACTAGAATGTGAACACAGGAAGTGAGCGCTTTTGGAGCGTACCCTCGGCCTCTCTTCGGGGTCCAGATTCAAAATGGCAACCCAAATGCCTTCATGTTTCAGTGAATAATGGGGCTATTCCCATGTGTCCCTTCACAATGGTGTTCATCAGCTCGGGGACCTCGAGTTGAGGAATCAGGATTCCAGCAAACAGGTCCCAGAAGCACATGTACATGTGACTGGGGGTAAAACATTCAAATCAGCTTCCAGTCTGTAGGTACGTTTGGCTTCTTGGATCTGAACTGATGGGAACAGGCTTTGGAAATGGCTCCTCATGGAGCCATTGCAGCTCGCCCTTGAGTGTCTTGGGCTCCAACAGTGTGCCTGTTTTGATAGAGGAAATTGATCCAGAGAGGATGGGGGGGGGAGGGGTATAAAGAGCAAGAAGACAATTCTCTTTCAATTCCTAACGCAATAATGAATTATTTGGGGGGTGAATTGATGTGGAGAATTACCAATATTCTAAAATCCTACAGCAATAGGGATTATTGAAAGGTCATTAAACCCACCTTTATTCTGCTACAGAGAAAGGGATTATGAAGAAATGCCTATTTGTATCCTTTCAAATAGGCTGAGGGGCATTTAGAAGTTACTCAGGGCTGCATGGGGGTTACAAATGCTGCAAATCAGAGCCCCTACAAGGGTTTCTGCTAAGGCATCCCAGGATCTGTGTTTTTGGAAGTTCTTTTCATTGGTCGGCAGATGCTGCATTAGCTCTATGCTGATTAACACCAAAAGGAGAAAAAAAAGGAATCCAATTCTTTCAGTAGCAGAACACCAGTCATTACTGTTATTGTTTCTATTCAGACAGTGCCGTGCCCATTCTGGATCACACGCGACCATCGCGCCGTGTGATTCCTTCTATTGCTCTAAGTGCTTGGAAACATACATCAGATCCCCACAACATCCGGTGGGCTAAAGAGGTGGGGGAAATATCCAAAGCAGACTTTTTAAAAAATGTTTATTTTATTTATTTTGAGAGAGAGAGAGTGAGCAGGGGAGGGGCAGAGAGGGAGAGAGGGAGAGAGAGGATCCCAGGCAGGCTCTGCACTGTCAGCGCAAAGCCCAAAGCAGGGCTCTAATTGTCAAACCGTGAGATCATGACCTGAGCTGAAATCAAGTCTGACTTAACCGACTGCGCCCCCCAGGCGCCCCCTGGAGCAGAAGTGTTTTTGTTCACTGACAGCAAAATGGGAATGTCTGGGGAGCTTGATTCTCAAATACACGTTTATAGACTCTTCCTTCCTCTCGGGCACCCTCATTACAAGAGAGCATTTTCTTTTGTAGTGCCAATGAAGGGAATATAATCGGTGGAAGATTCTTACTCTGAGCCATTTCCCAGTACCAGGTTTACTCAAAAGTGTCTCCGTTTTCTGTTACCCAATTCTCCCATCGCCTCCCACAAGAACAGGCAAATCCAACAAATATTTGTCAGTTTCCAGGCTGTCCATGGGCTCGTGCTGTGTAAAGGCACAGTGGGGGGGGGGGGGGCACAAAGAAGGAAAGAGCAAGGTCTGAGCCCTCCTGATGCCCCTGGGGAAGTAAGGTGCCCATACTAAGTAGAGATGAACAGATAAAGAGGGGCCAGAAGGAAATACATGCACCGAACACCAATGAATGGTGCAGGCAGAGACTTCTGTCCAAGTTCAGTGAAGACGCAAATTGCAGTCCTTGATCCAGAAGCCTTGTTGGGGAGGTAAGAAGTTCACCACGAACTAGTTAAGGCTACTGCTGGAATCTCGTCTCTCAATTCTTTCCCTTCCCTTTGAGTTCATAAGCATCGACGCCGATTTGGCCCATAACCCTGCCTTTGCTTGCAACAGATGCTGGAAAATGGAATGATTTACCCTGACCACTCTTGAGTCGATGTAGTCTTAACTACAAAATAGACGATGTCTAGGGATTGCTAAGGAGAAATCTGAAATTGCACGCGGAACATCAGTATTCTCAGGCATGGAAGCGGGGGGTCGTAAGGACAGAGCGCAGAGCCCACAGCCTTCCACTTCTGTCTCTGTCGCTTACTGGTAGTTCGACTTCAAGCAAACTACATCATTTGAAAGCAAATGATTAGATCTTAATGATGAATTTAATTGTTTAAATTAAAATTCAGCAAAAGGTAATCTTTGAATAGCAACACTGACCATGGCAATCACAACAGAAGACGAAAGAAGATAATGCCTTGCTGACTGTTGTGAGGACTGGAGAGCCTGCAATTCTCGCCCTCAATGAACTTCTGGATTCTTCCTCTTGGATTCTCAGCCTTGTCCCATCATTTTCTCCAGCAGTCATTTTTGTCTCTGAAAGGCACGGGGCTTTGGGGTGAGACCATTTGGGTTTGTGTCCTGGCTCTGGATGGATCTAGGGGAGTTTCTTGCCCCCTGGGAATTTTACTTTTCCCCACCTGGACACATCGGTGAAACGATCTACTTCTTCGGAATGCTGGGGGCGAATCGAAGGAGACGTTGCTTGTGAAACGCTTAGCGGAGCCCTGGCATGTATTAAGGACTCAATAAATAGGGTTAAGGATCTGGTTCTTGTTGATGGGACTCATACAGGAAGTCCGCCGTTAGGAAGTGAGGTGGGAGCATCTTTTCCCACATCTTCAGGGTTGGAGCAAAAGTGACATGCAGTAGGGATCGAGGAGTGTTAGTCTGTTTTAGAGCCACCACCAGTTGTGCCATCTTTGGCCAGTTATCTCCTTCCTCTTGTGCCTCATGTTCTCATCTTGGAAATGAGGAGGGGGGCACCTGGGTGGCTCAGTCAGTTAACCAGCCCGGCTTTTGATTTTGGTTCAGGTCATGATCTCATGGTTCATGGGTTTGAGCCCTGTGTTGGGCTCTGTGCTGATAGGGCGGAGACTGCTTGGGATTCCCTCTCTCCCTCCTTCTGCCCCTCCTCTGCACTCTCTCAAAATAAATAAACAATTTTTACATGAGGAGGAAAATCATACCTACTTTGTAAGTTTGCAATGAGGAAGAGAGGACTTAATATACACAAAGCAATGGATGGTTCCTAGCATACAGGTAAATTTTAACTATCATAATTCACTGTACAACTCATTTAACATCTTCTAGTGGAGTTATGGTCTGAGTTCCCAGAGAAAGGCAGTTTCTTTTCTGCTCCTATGACTCCTGGTTATTACAAAGTTTAATAAGATACAACCCCTACTGTAGCAGGAGACTTCCTCGTGTCATTAGAGCTTCCCGCCATCGACACATCGCTGACATTCGTAGGTGTAGGGAAAATGTTGTGGTCTGGTCTGTGTAGCCAAAATGTTTGTGGGAGCCCCGCTGATTAGCTTTATTATTGCTTCTAATGCATTGCACATGGCCAGTCAAACAGTTTGGAAAGAGGCCATATTGGTTTTAAAGACAGATGATCTAAAACTAGCTTTCATTCAATTGTGGATTTGAGGAATTCCAGCTGATGTTCCCAAGAGCTGCCACCAAATAGCAGGATCCTCCTCCCTGTGACTCGCAGTGCTCTTTTTATTCTTTCTCCACCCTACACATTCTGCCCTTGGTCTCTAACTGGTGTAGATATAAAACAACATATCTGAGTATTAATATTTTAGCTTTTATTTTCGTTCATCAAAGTTACACATTTGCATAATTTTAAAGGGTCAGATTAACAAGATTTATTATGACTAATGGCAGCTCCTTCCCCAGTACTCTCTGCCATGACCTGAATGGTTATGTGCCCCCCAATTCATATGCTGAAGCCCTAATTCCCAATGTGATGGTATTAGGAGATGGGACTGTTGGGAAGTATTTAGGTCATGAAGGTGGAGCCCTTAGGAATGGGATTTGCATTTTTATAAAAGAGGCCCCTCTCCTTTCCCCATGTGAGGATTTCAGGAGAAATCTGTAACCTTTACTTACTGTACTTTCCTTTACTTACCTGTACTTACTGAAGTGGGCCTTTACTCTGGTCTCAGACTTCTAGCCTCCAGAACCGTGAGACAGAAATTTCTGTTGTTTATAAGCCACCTAGTCTCTAGTATTTTGTAATAGCAGCCCAAACAGACTAGGACACCCTCCTTTACTCTCCTGATCCCCAGAGGAAATCACCTCAATTGTTTTAAGTATTCCTTTTGATATTATGCTCCACTATCTCTAAATAATGTTTGTGAAGGTTCTTTCTTGAATTTCAATATCAGGCATTCTCTATTTCCTTCCATTTTTGAAGATGGAATCTTTCTTTTTTCTCAGACACGTACCTAACTTACTAATACTTCTCTCAACATTTACTTCCTACTTTCCTCTTTCTACCAATACAATTATGTAGTAAATGCAGTTGTGTTATTCTGACTATGCAGATGCTAATCACAGCTGGGGCACTTGTTATACTATGATTATCTTGCTTTCTTACAAAGCCTTTTGATTTTCCTGGAGTTAATAATTGTCTTGTTTTCACTTGGTGTTTTTGTTTTTCATTATCAGTGATCTCCAAACTTCCTCTGACTTGTTTTAACCACCTTTCAGTATATACAAATTTGTCAGCTATGCTCTTTATGTTTTGGAAAGCTATCTCCTTCTGACTGCCAATTTAGTGATTGCTCTCTAGCCTTGACATCTTCCTTCACCTCATCCTGGGGATCCATTTGCCCCTTTGTGGGACTGAAACCCAATATCCTGGCTCCTGTGTTTTCATGTCTTCCCTTCTTTCCTCACTTCATTTTTGGAGAGCATCCTCTAGCAGCTTCCTTAGAAAGTGCACATGGGAGATGAATATTTGAGACCATGCACGTCCCCTTAGACTTTCCTCACACCTAATCCACAGGCTTAGTGTAAAACTCTCAGTTGTAAATGGTTCCTAAGCATTTTCAAGACATTACCCCACTGGCTCCTAGCTTCCAACACTGATCCTTTGTATGTGAGTTTCTTTTTCCTCTCCTCAATATTTTAGTATCTTTTCTTTGTCTCCAGTGATTGAAACTTCACAAACATATGCCTTTTAATCTACTCTTGTGGGCATTAGGGCTTTTTAAATCTGGAAACTCATATTCCTAAATCCTGAAAAATTTTCCTGAATATTTTATTCGATAATTATGCCCTTACCTCCATTTACTCTTTTCTTTCTTTCTGGAATTCCAGAACTGATCTCCAATTTTCTTTCACTTTTTTATTTCTATTTTTTTATCTTTATGTACTATGTTCTGGGGCATTTTCTGACTGTAACTTATAACACTTATTGAAGTTTGTATTTATTTAGTTTTAGAAAGAAGTGTCTTTTTTTAAGTTTCTTTATTATTTTGAGAGAGAGAGAGAGAGAGAGAGTGTGAAGGAGCATAGGAGTGTGTGCAAGTGAAGGTGGGGCAGGGAGAAGGGGAGAGAGAATCCCAGGCAGGCTCCGCTGGAACTCACGAACTATGAGATCATGACCTCAGCTGAAGTCAGACGCTTAACGGACTGAGCCATGCAGGTGCCCCAGAAGTTTCTGTTTGTGATACAATTTTTTATTGAGGCATAATTGACATATCATATAATACCATGTTATTAATTTTCAAGAGTTTTCTTGGTTTTCCCCACTTTTTGGTTTTTGAAAAGAATGCTCATATACTGATGATGGTTTCTTGAAATGTTCATCTTTCTGCATAGTTTCTCTTTCCCCTTGTTGCTTTTGTATGTTTGTTTCTCTTCTGTTTTTGTTTTTTTCTTCTGTTAAAAGCTTTTTCTTTGAGTGTCTGCTGATACTTCACGGGTGGGAAGCTAAACAAGGCTAATTGGATGCTCTATGTTCATGAGGAGGAGGTGTTGACTGTAACTAGACTCCTCTATAGGGTAATCTGGCTGGGTCATTGATTTGGGAAACCCCACATCAATGTTTAAGGTTATTTTTTTCACAAGCTTCTTAACGTAGATAGAGGATACTGTTCTAGTCTTTAGTCTACATGAAGAATCCCAGAAGCCGGTGTTCTGGGGGAGTCAGAGAGGGGGTTAGGGAATCTCAGTTTGCAGGAAGTGAACTTTAATTTTAATTCATCTGTTTCTTGTGACATCCCTCATTTCCACTGTGCCTTATGTACTGTAATCTAAAGACCCTCTATTTTAGCTTCTGCAGAGATTCAGATTTCTGTGAGGATAGGAAATAGATAATTAGTTACCCGGCAATATGGGTCTCCCCTTCTGAAGCAATTTCAACGCACCTTGCTGTTTGGAGCCCCGTCTTCACTCCCACTGCCAAGGATACCTAATGGTGGCATGTGTGCCTTTGGGGATTTGGGCGGTAAAAATCTGTTTCTTGGATTCCCCGACTGTGGTTTAGGATGAGGCTGCTGTATTTCACAATACAATGGGACTGCTCATGACTCAGCTTACTTGTAACTGCTAATTCCACACCCATCCTCCTTTTATTTTCTAGCCTCCGAAGTTTTCTCCTATCCCACTATTTTGTGCTTGTGGATTTACTCCTTAAAATAAACCTCTTTACTGTTATTTTTTTTTTATTGGGGCTTCAAGAGAGAGTGGGGACAGCCACATATTTTCAACCCATTTATAAATGGAAACCATGATGGAGGATTTTTTGAGAAACAGAATCTGGAATGTTGACGTGAGTGAATATTATGTTGTTTTAAGTGATTGCATCAGTGGGCTATATTTTTCTTTAAACTCAGCTGCCATTGGCCAGCACAGTTTCCTGAATCTTCTTTCGCAACTGCCCTCACAACCCAAGCCATATTCCTTTGAACTTATGTGAAGGTAAGAAATTTTATATTTTGATGGATTTGATTTCTGAAAGCACCCAAAATGCCACCTGGAAACTAGGCTTGGAAAAGACTGATGATAAACCTTGGCCTTCATTCAAAAACATCTTTCTGATTCTGTAATGGCCACAATCAAGTCATAAACTGACCTCTTCAGGGCAATATACAGTGGAAAAGACATGTTTTCATTTGCAGTGTTTTGAGCCAGGATATCGTTACTGAAATACTTCATAGTCTCCTAATAGCAACATCAAGTTGTGTCTACAAGCACAGGTGGCTTTTTTCTCTCTTTTCCCCCAAATCATATTGAGATATAATTGGCATATAAAATTGTATGGATTTAAGGTATACAACATAATGATTTGATATACGTATATATTGTGAAATGATTACTACAGAGTTTAGTTACCATTCGTTGTGTCGTGTAGTTACACATTTATTTTTCCTTGTGACGAGAACTTCTAAGATTTATTCTCTTAGCAACTTTCAAATTTACAATACAGTATTGTTAACTATAGCAATGGTGCTGTACAGTATATTCTTGAACTTACTTATCTTATAACTGGAAGTCTGAACCTTGTGACCACCTTCAGCTCTTCTCATCTCCCAGTCCTGCCTCATGCAATAGCTAATCTGATACATTTGTTTCTATTAGTTTGTTTATATTTATTTATTTATTTTTGGTTTTAAGTTTGTTTGTTTTTAGATTTCACCCCTAAATGAGATCATACAGTGTTTGTTTTTCTCGGACTTCTCTCACTTAGCATAATGTCCTCAAGATGACAGGATTTCCTTTTTTTTTTTTTTTTTAAATGGCTGAATAGTATTTCATTGTGTCTGTCTGTGTATCTATCTATCATCTATCTATCTATGTATATCACACTTTCTTTATTCATTAATCTGTTGATGGACAATTAGGTTACTTCTGTATCTTGGCTATTCTGGATAATGCTGTAATGAACATGGGGTACAGATATCTTTTTGGGATATCAATTTCATTTTTGTTAAATTTGCATTTATTTATTTGTGAGACAGAGCACAGGCAGGGCAGGGGTAGAGAGAGAGAGAGGGGACAGAGGGCCTGAAGTGGGCTCTGTTGAGGACAGAGAGCCCAGTGTGGGGCTTGAACTCACCAACAGTGAGATCATGACCTGAGCTGAAGTCAGATGCTTAACCAACTGAACCACTCAAGAGCCCCGATTTAATATTTTCTTTTTTTTTTTTTTTTTTGGATATTCAGAAGTGGAATTGCTGGATCATATGGTAGTCGTGTTTTTAGTTTTTGAGGAAACTTCATATTGTTTTCCACAGTGGCTGCACCAATTTACATTCCCACCAACATCGCGTGAGGGTTCCCTTTTCTCCACATCCTCGCCGACATTTGTTCCCTCTTGTCTTTTTGATGATGGCCAATATCAACAGGTGACATCTCATTGTGGTTTTTATTTGACTTTTCCTTCAGTGATGTGGAGGTGTCTTTTTTTTTTTATGTACCTGTTGGCAATTTGAAAAATGTCTTTGGAAAAATGCTTATTTTTAAAATTAGATTGTTTTTTCCCTTTCTTTGTTTTTTGCTATTGAGTTCTCTGAGTTCCTCATATATTTTGGATTATTATCATATATGTGGTTTGCAAACCTTTTTTCCATTCTGTAGGTTGCCTTTTCATTTTGTTTATTTCTTTGGCTGTGCAGAAGGCATAGGTGTCTTTTGCTCATTTTTCAAGGATGAGTTTTGTAACTTAGTCACACCTCGTGATCATTCAGGTAGATTGCATTCCCCCAGTTAGAATACCATGGGTATGTTTAAAATTAAACAAAAATTCTAACTTAGAAGTACAAAACTTTCTCTTAAAAACCTAGACCAACATGAGACCATTGCTTTCATGGGTCTGGGTTTATATTTTGGCTCCTTAGAGCACAGTGTTCCATTCCTACTCAAGAGTAACTTTTTTTTTTTTTAAATTAAGTTTATTTATTTATTTAGAGAGAGCTTGTGAGCAGGGCAGAGGCAGAGAAAGAGGGAGAGAGAGGATCCTAAGTAGGCTCCACGCTGTCAACATAGAGCCTAACGCAGACCCAGTCTCACAAACTGTGACCTGAGCTGAAATCAAGAGTCAGACACTTAACTGACTGAGCCACCCAGGCGCCCCGAGAGTAACTTTTAATGAGGGGGTCTAATCAAAGTCTCTTAAAAGCGAAGTTGATGGCTAATTGGACTAGTAACTCTGTGGTACTGTCCACGCCTTTATATGATGATATCTCTTGAGTGCTAAGCACAGTTACTATATATAAGCAATCTCTGCAAGTTGACTCATTTCGAGATATGAGCATGCCACATGCAGCTGAGGGATGGAAATGGTCACTCTTCTCTTTTTTGAAGCACATGTGCTGCTGAAGCGAGCACTGGTCACTTTTGACTTTACCTCTTTGCCCAATGTATTAATACAAGCTCTTGTTAATTCATCATCGAACTTGTTACTTTAAGACTGCTGGCATTCTTCTAGGTAATGATTCTCCTTATAACATCCATATTGGCCAAACCTCTTAACCTCTTAAAAATTAATACTAAAAATCCATGTTCAGCGTAGAATCACAGAGCTGGAAGAGTTTATAAAGGTGGTTCAATTCGCACTTATGGATCAAGACACAAAGGCCAAAACTGGGAATCAATTTGACCAAGCTCACATACTAGAATGCATAATATTGATTCTAGTTGCAAACGGAAGTGAGTTTTACTTATTTTTAAGGACAATTTGGCTGAGAGTTGACTGATCACAATCTTCGTGAGAAAAGTGCACAGATCCTTATTTTTCTCTTTCTATGCTAAGGAAATGGATACCTGTTTATTTTTTCAACATAAAAGGGTGAAAATGCGAATATGGCATGGACTGCATGGAATTCAATTTTGTAGCAAAAGAAAAATACATAGAAAAATGACAAAAGAAATAAATAGAGAGAGGAAGAGAGAAACAGAGACCTTCTTTTCTAGCTGATCTTCAGCTGAAATCTGTATCAGTGAGGTGCATCTCTGGGAAGTAGGTCAAGGGCACAGCCCAGATTTGGTAAGCAGAAAGAAGAGCCTTGATTGAAAAAGTAGTATTTTTAATGAAAACGGTTCCTGTTTTCTTTCAGCTTCAGCTAGATGACATACCGTGTTCCCTGACTATGAAAAGGGGAGAAAATCTGCACCGGCCTCCTTCATAAGCAGCAGAGCATGTGAGCGCGGCCTTCCTCTGGGGACTGAGGGTACCCTTGACTCCCACTGGGGAGCCAGAGAACAGTCTGGGTGAAGGACAAAAATGACCATTTTAACCGGCAGGCCTGCGTTGATTTCAGATCTGAAATGATCTGTAGCCTCACAACTATGGCTGCCTGGAGTGGCTCATGGCATTGGTTGACTGAATAACCCACTTGGTTTGATTGAAGGAGTCAAGTTTGATTGACTCGACCGGTTCATAAACCAGCACGGAGCCTGTGGGAGTACGGCCCCAGCCACACCATTTCTGGTATCTCTTGCTGCACTTATCAGCAGGGACTACTTTGCTTTGCATAATGCAAGAGAAAAGAAGCTCCACAAAATGCACTTGGTTCTGTGTGTCTACATGAGCCCTTAACAAATTAGCACAGGGAAGCTTTTGCAAATGAGAGATTAAATTTCCTTGTTTATGTTGGAAATCTCCCTTGGTCTCTGTCAGCAAATGTGCAATAACATTCTTTCCGCGCTGGGCTGGCTTTCAGTTCGTTTGTTATTTTTATTTCTTTTGTTCTTGCTATGGGCCTTCAGAGTGACCATCTCTCTCAGGGTAGATAGAAACTCTTGTTGGGGTTAAGGGAGGCTTCCTGGGGGAGGGGTGGGAGTGGAGGTAGAGTTGCCAGAGAAAATACAGGACGCCAGCGTAATTGAATTTCAGACAAACAACGACTAGTTCGTTGTTTTTTTTTTTTTTAAGTATAAGTATGTCCCAAATATTGCATGGGACATACTTACACTTGTTTTTTGTTTTTGTTTTTGTTTTTTTGTTTTTTTTTGCTTGCCTGAAATTCACAGTGAGCCAGGCGTCCTGCATTTTCCGTTGGTAAATATGGGCAGACGCAGCCTCTCCTCTGGGGGCAGAGGTGGGGCTTATGTGCCTGGGACAGTCTCAGGGCTGTGGGAGAAGGCTGCTTTTCTCACCCTCTTCCTCTTTGCCTCGAACAGACTAGATTTCAACTGGCACCTGAGACTTGGTCCTTTAGGATTGGGACCAGGCTGGGGAGAGGGAAGCCCTTGCCTCGGGCATAAATCCAATAACTGAGATGAAGAATATTTGAACGCAACATTTTAAAAATATTAATATTAAACAAATGTCTTTTTTAAAGTGTCTCATATCTTGCTCACTGTATAGTTTCTTACATTGTTTCTGACTTCAAAGTATTGTGTCAAAATAGTCTTTATCTTGATTACTGAGGGGTTTTTTGCACCCCCTTCAGTTTTGTTCAGGAGGTCGTGGGGTGGTGGTCCCCCGCCCCACGCAGCTGTGGTCTCCCTGAGCACAGAGCCAGAATTCTTCAATTAGAACTAAGATAGGAATTTTTCACTGTGATGGGTTGCTGTTTGCATCTAGATTCGAAGAAGCCTATGGTCTTCCCTCATCAGTTTTAATACAGTGGTTACTTTGAACTTCTGTGAAGTGTCTAACCCCCTTTGCTGTCCCCAGCCCCCGGTTTTGGATCCTGGCTTTCTTTCAAGTCTTCAGAGATTCCTGTCTCTTTCATCGCTTTAGGCCTGAGGCTCACATTTGGGGATAAGACCCTGGCTTGGTCCAAGTGGCACAAACTTCCTAAAGAAGCTTGGAGAAACCAGTGGGCTTGGATGCATGGGGTCAGGACTGAATACTAGTGCACTTTAATATCATCTTATTGAGCATTTAGAATACTTGCAGGCTACTATTCAAAAAAATGCTCCAACATTACATTTAGTTGATTGTTGTATATTCACGAAATAAATGCTACTTAGCAACACAAATTGGCATCCTTAGCATGATAGTTTTGTTAGTATTTGTACTCCGTGGTATCCAGGAACCCTAAATAAGCACAGGTTATGCAGCCCTCCGTTGTGTCTGTAACACCCAGTGTTTCCGATTCACCACATGGAATGAAAGTACTCAAATATTAGTAAGTCATATCCCCCACTGGACTGGGAAAGGCCTACAATGTTCACACAATAATCACACGTGTGCACACATACACACACACACACACACAGACACACACTTTCTTTTTTTCTCCAGTGAGTGAAAATTTAAAAGCAGAGATTATCAGAAGACAAAAACGTTAGGGGCAGAACTGACATTCGTTGCAGAGATGAGTAATGAGGGAGGCAATAAAGCCGGGGGTTGGGGGGCTGGTGGGTACAGTGGTGGCCACACGGGGCAGGGCTGGGGTGTGGAGGGAGATCCCAGCTGTGAGGAGCAGTGATGGCTTCTCGGTCCCTCCTGCAGTTGGTCGTGGTTGATGGTGTCCTGACTCCAAGTTCAACGGGCTTGTAGTGGTGAAAAATTCAGATTCTTGCTTCCGCCCTTCAATACTCAACCGCTGCTTTGGGTTTGGCATCATTTAATATCTTCTTAGTATTCTGAAGAAGAGTGAATCAATTGGCCTATTTAGAAAAGAGAGATTATCTCAAAAATAAATCTGATACACAGCATTTTAACAGATGACATGCATTGAATTTACGAGTATTTAAATGAGCAGCAAGCGCAGAGTAACTCTCTGATCGAACAATTTTATCTTCATGAGTTTATCCTAAGAAACTTAATCTTGAATGTAAGCAAGAGTCATTGACAATGATGTTCACCATACAGCTGTTTGTAACAGCAGAAAATTGCAAACTACCCAAGGACTACAACAGGTGAATTTATTAAATAAATGATGGATTAATGGCATGCTAAAATTGTGTGCCGTCATTAAGAAATCACGTAGTAGAGAAAAGAATATTTAACAATACGGGGAATGTGTATTTCATTACATCGTTAGATAAAAAGATTACAAAAGCATGAAAGAAGCATTATCACTTTAAAAAAATCCATCTATGCCTTCTATCTTTCACCTACTCATCCATCATCTATCTAACTAACCCAGTTATATCAAGGGTGGGGAAAATCTAGGTACTATTACAACATGTTGATACAAACAGTTTTCATTCAGTGGTGGGGCCATTCTTCTTTACTGTTTTCACTATTTTTCATTTTTATAGTAAACATCGATTACTTTTGTAGTTATGATTACTCTTATAATTATAATTACTTTTTTAATTTAAAAGATTTTTTAATGTTTTATTTATTTCTGAGAGAGAGAGAGAGAGAGAGAGAGGCAGCATGAGCAGGGGAGGGTCAGAGACAGAGGGAGACACAGAATCTGAAGCAGGCTCCAGGCTCTGAGCTGTCAACACAGAGCCCGACGGCGGACTCGAGCCCGTGAACTTGTGAGATCATGACCTGAGCTGAAGTCAGAGGCTCAACCGACTGAGCCACCCAAGTGCCCCTATAATTACTTTTATAATCAACGAAAATTCTTGTTTTCAGAGAGAAAAAAAATCCAGATTGCAAAGTCATTATGTAGCAAGTGATCTGAATATGAGTGTGTGTGTGTGTGTGTGTGTGTGTGTGTGTGTGTGTGTGACACATAGAACACAGAACATAAAGACACATACACCAAGATGTGAAAATTTTCACGTGATATAATTTCAGATGTTAATGTTTACATTTGATGTGATTTCAAACGGTTAAAATATTTTTGGGTATCTTTGCACATATTCCATGATTATGTATATTATGTTTGAAGTCAGAAGGCAAGTTACACTAAGTTGAATCTATGAGTAACTATGGAAAAAAGAATGTATTTAAATTATATGTAATAATATTTTTTTCTCACCATGTCTTTTCATGAAAAGTCTCTCAACAACGGCATGAAATGGTTACATATAAAAGATAGTGCAAATTCTCAGTCACTTTCACTGGATCACTGCATAGACTTCTCTTGTACTGTGTTTTCTTCGGGCTTTTCTGCATCCCATAGGTAGTGGTGAGATACATTTTCTAATGCACGCAGATATGCTCATGCTGCATCTCTGTTCCAAAAGCTATGCCTTCCTGTTAAACTCAGGATAAAGTCCAGTGTCTTTGCCTACATTTAAGGCTCTTACTTGTCTTTTGACAATTTAGTATTCTTCTTCCAGACTTCGTAAAATTCATTTCTTCACTCACAAATCTTTAACGAGTTGTTATTCATGGATATCACGCTAGGTGCTGACATACCCGGTTTGTACTAGTCAGACTAGACAATTCAGCTTTTTCATTTGTGATCTGTGACGACTCATCACTGTGTTTTCTCTTAGGCCACTTGCTCTTTACGGACGTTCTTTCTTCCATTTCTGCTTTTCAAATCCTCTCCATCTTTCAATTCCAACCTTATATTCCAGTTGGTGATGGTTCTTTTTACTTCCCTGACTAATTCCTCTTTGTATGTTTCTTACCATTCTTATCAGGCGCTGCCTTCTTATACAGTTGGCAGAGACTTTCTGTGTCACAGAGGCCATCACGTGGGGACAGGGGTGGGGTCGAGGCAGGGGAAGCTCCTTAGAAGGGTATGTCAGAATCTCCGGTGGGCCAGGCCTGTGGTGGTTCAAAATAGCATGTTAAAAATAACCATGGCTTCCATTTATTTTTAGCTTTGGTATGAAATTTGTTTGTCTATGTGCTGCCGAAGCGAGCAGAGTATGAAATTTGCTTGGACTTTAAAAATCAGATTATCAAAGGGGCACGAATTAAATATACTGAGCTGCCCCATTTCATAGGATCATATGGATGTCTTCCTAGCCGTCGAATGAATGAACGTAAAAGAATGAATGAGCTATTTTCCCCCATAGTTTATATTAGTGTCTGCTCTTGGTGTTGTACTTTCTATGGGTTTGGACAAGTGTATCTTGACATGTATCCACCATTATAATATCACGCAGATGATTTTCATCACCCTAAGAATCCTCTGTGCTCTGCCGGTTCATCCCTCCCTCTTTCCCAACCCCTAACAACCACCAATCTTCTTACTGCCTCCATCGTCTCGCCTTTCCGCAATGTTGTAGAGTTGGGCTCATACAGTATGGAGCCCCTTCAGATCAGTTTCTTCCACTAGGTAATATTCATTTGCAGCTCCTCATGCCTTTTCATGGCTTGAGAGCTCATTTCTTTTTAGTGCCGAATAATATCGAACTGATTGGATGGACCATAGTTTATTTATCCATTCACCTACTGAAGGACATCTTATGGCTTCCAGTTCTTGGCAATTCTAAGCAAAACTACCATAAACATCTACGTGTAGATTTTTGTGTGGACATAAGTTTTCAGCTTATTTGTAGAAATATTAGAGAGCATGGGTACATGTTTTTTTGGTTTTGGTTTTCTTTTTTGTTTTTTTGGTAAAAAACCGCCAAACTGTCTCCCAAAGTGGCTGCACCATTTTGCATTCCCACCGGCAATGAATGAGAGTTCCTGTTACTCCATGTCCTTGTCAGCGTTTCGTATGGTCACTTAAACGTGGTTAGGTGTCCTAACAGGTATTTAGTGTCATTTCATTCTTGTTTTAGTTTGTAATTCCCTAATTGTACCTCTAAAGCTTCTTTGATGAGGTGTCCAGGTCTTTTGCCATTTTGTATCCAGTTATTTGTTTTCTTATTGAAGAACCACTTTCGGTAATCATGCGCCCATGCATGTGGTGGGCAATGTTTCTGAGTTTTGGGGCTCTGATGGTGACACTGTCCCTCGCTGACCTAGGAAAAGGTGACTCTGTCCATCACTGATTTGCTAAAAATGACAACTTCCTCTGCAGGGTTTTTGAGAAGAACTTAATGTTCATTTCTGGTTTTCTACAGCAACCCGGCATGCCCCCTCTGCCCCCGCCACCCACAGTGTGACCTTCTAAGTGAGTGGAAACCCCGAGGCTGATTATAACCCCAAGATGTCTTCATTGAGCTCCTTCAAGTCCCGGGCTTTCTTAGGTCCTGGCTTTTTGTACCTGCTGCTCCTTCGGCCTGGGCTCCTGCCTTCTTTGACTCCCTCACTAACTCGCCCGTCCCAACTTGCTTTTCTGGCTAATTCATACTCATTCTCCAGGGCATCCTTCCAGAAACTCTCTTTCCCAGACCTGAGTAGGGACTTCTTTGGAATTCTCCGTGAGGTCCTTCTCTGTCAAAACACCTACCACAGGCTGCTGGGACTGTGTTCCTTCCCTGCAGCCCCCGGTCAGCAGTGGCAGAGAGCGGGCTGAACGCTGGCACTCTGGTCACTTTTGTAACCTCAGAGCCTAAGAGGCGTTGAAGTATGTGAGTTAAATGAATCCATTCAATGCAAACTTAGTGAGCACCTAATAGGTGTGCTGGGATTTCTTTTATTTACTCTGGATGTATCCACAAGTGAAACAAAGGCTCCTTCCCACTAGCAACGTACAGTCTCACTGTAAACAACGACTGTTTGGATAGATGAGTGTAAATTCAAGTTCCAGAGGGATGAGAAGCATCCTGAAATTCACTTATTCGCAGTGTTAACTGTGAATTTACAGGATTGAAAATGTGCCCGCGTGTCCTGCTCTCTTCATGGCATGTGGCTTGTTTCTTTTTATTGGGGGGATTTCTTCCTTTATGCTTCCCTCTGCAAGACAGAGTCTGAAGTTGTCCTCTGAGCCCCTTCCTCAGCCGGGGTTTTGTGAGTCAGCCACAGCCACACGGGAGGCACAGCTCAGAGGACAGCTTCTGGCATCTGGAGATGAGGCGCAGAGCTGGTATCGGGCTGGTGGAGAATGGCAGGAACCTGCGGCTCTGGGGGCCTGAGCAGCTGGTGGGAAGCTGGCTTCCATAGACTGTGCACATTGGTCCAGGCTTCCGGGCCCGTAGCTGCAACCCTTTGGAGGGGCAGTCTGGGGACTGTTCCTGGCTGGATAGCTTTCCAGCCTGATTCTCTGGTCCTCTGGCAGCTTCTGTGAGCTTCCTACTAGGCTTTCACAAATTTTCTATTCAGGCCAGTTAGAGTGGATTTGCAGCTTGTGACAAAGAACCTGGTGGATGCAGAGCTCTCTCTTGGGTCTACCAGTAGTCTAGTCCCTCCCACGCATGCGGTTCTGAATCAGGTATGACTGTGCAGAGATGAATGACTTCAACCAGCCGCGGGTCCTGCTGGGGCTGTCTCTCTGTTGGGAATTAGAGATCTCCCAGCCCCGAAGGGCAGCAGCTGCAGAAAGAAGGGTAACTTATACGTCGGGCTCAAGTCCAAATTTTTATATGTGTAATTATGCCAGAATTCAGGTCAACCTCTAGGCTGGGTTGACTCATATTCTATGGTATATAGGAAGGAAAACACCATTCGGGCTGCCATTGTGGCTCCCCCCCACCCCTGCACTTTGAAACATTGTTTAATTATTTGGACTCTTATTTAACTGCAAATTACTTGACTCTTCCACGTATCACACTTTACCTGCTTGAAAAATAAACACCCCCAATGACTAGGAGCGAAGGACTATAATTAAACTATGGGATGTTGTAATGGACACTTTGAGGATGGAGGGAGTTGGTGTTTTTGGAAAACAAACTCAAAGTTTTAAACCACTGAAACATTGGAGGTGGCCGAATCTGTCTACTACCCTCAAGATCATCTAAAAAGATCATGGCGCCTGCCTAGCCAGAAAAACACTGATTTTAGTGTGTGTGTTGCTTCTGTTTTTTCAATGCTACAAACTTCCCTGCCTACCCTGCTTCTCTTTTGCCAGTGTCTGTAGGAATTCTCCGAGACATGCGACACGGGGTGGCTAGCTCCATTCTCTTGTTAGTTGCCTTGTCAGAAACACCTGCAGGAGGAAAAAAAAAAAGGCATGTAAAATTAGCATAAAGTCAGGAAATGACAAACGGAAGCCAAAATTCCCTCTGCCCCAAACTCCCCATTTTCGTGGTTTGTCTTACTCACGGTAGGTAGAAGATGCAGAAAGCCTCTTAGTTTAGCTCGTCTGCTCTCTGGTCCTTGTTGTGAGCAATTACATTTCTGGGTCTCACTGTCCTCAGGGCTCACCTCTGTTTTGCTCACTTTTATTCTTTCCAAATGTTATAGTCCATTCTCCCATCCCTGGCACACCCTCGGGTGCACTCATGGCTCCCTGGGTTCCTTTGAAAACTTGAACTCACACTTTATAATTTCAAGGAGAGAGGACAACGTTCTTAATATTCTTAATTTTTCATGACACTGTCTTTCACTCGCCTGTCTTTCTTACCTCAGAGTCCTTCTTCCCAGTCAGTCAAAGGGCCTCCCCTGCCCCCCTCCGGTGATATTTCCTGGGTCATCTAGAATCTCTGGCCAGCGTCAAGTTAGGGCATACTTGTCAACTAGTTCATGACAGCAGATCTAATGATGAGTGTGTTACAGGAGCCATAAGGGCTCCAGGGTCAGTGGGCTTGCAGAAACTTTCTTTAAAAAAATTTTTTTTGAAAATATTTTTGTTTCTTATTGACAGACAGAGACAGAGCATGAGCATGGGAGGGGAGGAGAGAGGGGGAGACACAAAATTGGAAGGAGGTTCCTGGCTCTGAGCTGTCAGAAAAGAGCCCGACATGGGGCTTGAGCTCAGGAGCCATGAGATCATAACCTGAGCCAAAAATAAGAGCCGGATGCTTAACCGACTGAGCCACCCAGGTGCCCCCAGGGTCACCTCTTGAATATACAAACAGTTTCTCGGATGAGGACACCTGCCTTCTTCCATCTTTGAGAATGCTGACCTCTCTGCCATCAGTGGAAACATGTTCCCACTTGAGTCTTGCACAAATTATACAATCTGAACGTCCACGGGCTGTCAAATTTTTTTTAAAAAATTATGATTTCATTTTTTAGAACTGTTTTAGGTTCACAGCAAAAGGGAGTGGAAGGTACAGAGATTTCCCATATATCCCCTGCTTTCCCCACATATGCATAACCTCCCTGAATACCAACAGCCCCCCAGAACGGTACATTTGTTACAGTTGATGAGCCTGCGTTGACTCCTCATCATTCAACCAGAGTCTATAGGTTACATTCGAGTTCACTTTTGCTGTACAGTCTATGGATTTGGACGAATGTATAATGTATAATGACACGTATCCATCATTGTAGTATCCTATAGAGTGGGTTCACTGCCCTAAAAGTCTCCTGTACTTCATTTATTTATCCCTGCTACCCCTCCACCCCCAATCTCTGGCGACCACTGATCTTTTTGCCATCTCTGTAATTCTGAGTCATGCAGCAGGTAGCCTTTTCAGACTGGCTTCTTTCACTTAAATATGTATTTCAAGTTCTTACATGTTTTTTTCTTGGCTTGACAGCTCACTTCGTATCAGTGTTGAACAATATTCCACTGTCGAGATAGACCTTGGTTGTTTCTAAGTTTTGACAGTTCTGAATAAAGGTGTTATGATGTCTGTGTGCAGGTTTCTGTGTGGACATAAGGTTTCAGTTCCTCTGGGTAAATACCAAGGAACATGATCTCTGGATCATATGTTAAGAGTATGTTTAGTTTTATAAGAAACCGCCAAACCATCTTCTGAAGAGAGTGAGTTCCTGTTGCTCCACATCTTTGTCAGCACTTGATGTTGTCAATGTTCCGGATTAGGGCCATTCTAACAGTTGTGTACTGATATGCCGTTGTTGTTTTAGTTGGCATTTCCCTGATGACATACTATGTGAAGTGTCTTTACCTATGTTTATTTGCGTCTATGTATCTTCTTCGGTGAGGTGTCTCGTAAGGTCCTTGCCGCCTTAAAAAAATTTCATTATCTTTTTACCAAGGCAAGTTTTTCACACACTGCAAACCACAAACTTTAACTGTAGCGTTAATAAGCTTCAATTAAAGTATAAAGACATACAGTAGTGAATCAACATCAGAGTCAAGATCTGAAACATTTCCACCAGCCAGAAAGCTCCTATCTCCTTCCAGTCACACCTCTCGTGCGCAACCATTGATTTGATTTTTATCACCAGAGATCAATTTTACTTGTTCTGAACTCCATATAGATGAAATCAAACAGCATGTATTCTGTGGCTTCTGCCTTTGTTCCCTACGCATAAGTTACATAATGTTTTCTGTTTTAAGTTAGTGCAAGTTGTTTCATGAATTAGTAGTTTGCTCTTTTCATTTTTAAATCAGGTTGTTAGTTGCCTTATTATCGAGTTTTAAGTGTTTCTTGGAATATTTTTGTTTCCCAGGCTGTGAGTTGTCTTTTGGTTTGCTTAAAGATTTCTTTTCTTTCTTTCTTTCTTTCTTTCTTTCTTTCTTTCTTTCTTTCTTTCTTTCTTTCTTTCTTTCTTTCTTTCTTTCTTTCTTTCTTTCTTTCTCTCTCTCTCTCTCTCTCTCTCTCTCTTTTTTCTTTCTTTCTTCCAGAGAAAGATATTCTTTCAGAGAATATATCTTTCAGAGAAAGATATTTTACCTCTAGGCTCTGTTGGACTGGATAGTGTATGTACTCACTTAGAAAAGGGAAAATTAGTATGTTTGAGATAAAATATAAAATAATAAAAACAAAATAAATACAAAACTTTGGTCACTTTGCCTATGAGTACAGTTATTATAAGCTATATTCTTACGATTGGGCTCTTGTACCTTCAGACTAATGGAGCCATATGCAAATCTAAGAATCAGAAAATGCAGGTGCCTTGATTATTATCAGTGTCACTCAGAAGATTGCTTATGCATCTGTCAGAACACAGGAAACAAGTTGTGGAGACTCCATGTGACCCCGTATCAACCACATGTATTGATGTTTTATTAACGCTCTTTATCTGCAACTCTCATAGTGTGTGGTTCATAGCTCATGCCTTCCCTCCTCTGTTATTGTTCCATAGGCTTGATTTTTTATTCCACCTTCTAAACTTTAGGGCAGGGTGTATAAACCAAAGGGGTTATCTGGATGGCAAAAGTGAATCGATTATTGATTAATAACAGTAATAAAATAATATCATGCCTCTTGCAAAAGCATATTAAGTCATGCACAAAGGGTAAAAACAGGTGGTTTGAGAAAGGTGACTTTCCCTCCCAGAAGCCTTTTGCCTGGAGCCTTGCAGACTCCCGATCGACTTGGGTGGCATTTTCTTTCCTTCCTAATCTCCAAAATTGCTGTTTCAAGCTCTGGATAAGAAAGGGGGCCGCATTAGGGTGAATGTCAGAGAAGACCAGAGAGGAGAAGGGAAGTCCTTTCAAGTAAACATATCATGGGCTTACACACAACAGAAATCAAGGCTCCCCACGACCATTAGAAAGATTATGTCATACCACGTTTAACTGTTTGAGGAGCCTGCGTAAAAGATGGTATTGAGGTGGTTCTGAGTTGGCTCTGCTTTTATTTACATGTATTCCACTTCTTCCCAAGTCCTGCATTGTATTCTTTCTTCCTGGGTCCAGAGTTAGTAGTCAGGATACTACTGTGTGGATAACATTAATATTGCTCTACGTGAGTGGTGTTTCTGTTTTTGGCACTTTCTTTGAAGCAATGGGGTGGCCCGTGTCACAGGCGCAAATAGAGATCAGGAGCAGTTGGTATCTGCTTATTGGTTTCTCATTATTTTCATTTGGAAAAGAAAGGAATTGTGTGTTTTCTTGGAGATCCCTATCAGTTCTTCCTCATCATACTTTCCCCGGTTGGGGATCTATCCGTGTTCTGGAGTGTCTCAAACTCTCTCTTGGCACGTTATTTGTAGACCATCTCTTCCCCTCCTCTGTTACTCATCCAGAGCCTCAATTTTTTTGTTCCTTCTTAGAGACTACAGGACAGCCAAAGGGGTTATCCAAAGGTCTCGGCTTACTACCTTTTTGTTTGTTTGTTTTTCAAAGGATTATCCTTGCAATCAACTAACAAACCCATGGCCTGACCCAATGGGACGTAAGTGCCAGGTGGCACAAAAAGAGAGCTGCAGATTCAAAAGGTTCCCGTGCTCCTGTGAATCTGGCGGCTGAATCTGACAAGTGGGTGCCTTTCTGTTTGCCAGCCTTAAATAGAGAGCTGTCCCCACTGCAGCCATTGGGAGTGGACTTGAGAGGATTTTAAGTAAATACCATCAGGAGGCCAGTGTGTGCGAACTGTCAATTTGTATTTATATGATGTGTGACTGTGCGGAAGCAGGATCACCCTTATGGAGAGGCTCTAATTCTGCCAGGAGGATTACAGGGTTCCAAGGCTATCCATCAGCCTTGTCTCTCAGGGAACATCAGTAAAGTCACCCGCGGCCCGACCTACAGTTGAAACACTCCATTTCCAAGTCTCGGAGAAAAGTCACCTAACGGTAATGGAGTATTTTTGTCAAGGTGCATAGCCATGCCCCTGAGCTGGTTTGGGAAAGTACCTTCTGGAGCTAGGGGCACAGTAGAGCAGGAAAGGGCGGGATGGTCCAATGCCCTGGACACTTCTAGAAAATGTCTTCTTGGATGATAGATATTCATGCCACTTTTAAGAATAATCCTACTAAAATGCAGTGTTGAAGTCTTCATGAAGGAGGGGAAATTAACCTTTGAGCGGTTGTGGTTGCAGACAGGTAAGTGAGGAGGGGACTTTGCGACAGGTGGTTTGGAGCTCCTCCCCTTTCTGTCTTCTCACTTCAGAGCCTTTGAAGCATTGCTGGATCTCTGTGGTGTTCAGCCGCCTTACCTTTATCCTCTGCGAATCACTCTGGATGTTTTGGTTGACCTTGAACATGTTTAAGTATCGAACCAAACTTTTACAGGAGGTGGGCTTTGCTGAGTCATCAAGAATGAGGAGAATGACGAAGGCTGACAGAAAGAGTAAACTAACATAGATTTGGGATTTTATAGATTTTATATCTGATGTTCGAATTCAGTCCTTGTACCCACTTCCCTGCCCTTGCTGGCAAGGTATTTTCATCACTGTTGAACGTTCCAAGTCCCATCGCCAAAGAACCAAGGGCCTCGAGGAAGGTGAACGCTGATACCTGGTGAACTCTCACACATTTTAGCATGAAAGAATCCCCGAGTAGAACACACAAGAAACATAAGTTGCGGACAGGAAAGTAAAGCCGGATGCAATTTAAAAAATGGGTCTTGAAGTTCAAGGATAGAAGAATCCATAATTGCAAGTAACAAATGACTTGTGTATATTTTATTACATAGTACATATTAATATAGGGAGGTATTATTATCTACCTCGTTTTATCATGCTCCCTCTTTCTTAAATTTATTCTTAATTTTTTTAATGTTTATTTATTTTTGAAGGGGGGAGGGGCAGAGAGAGAGAGGGACAGAGGATCTGAAGCAGGCTCTGTGTTGACAGTAGTGAGCCCGATGCGTGGCTCGAACTCCTGAGCTGTGAGATCATGACCTGAGCTGAAGTTGGACTCTCAACCGACTGAGCCAGCCAGGAGCCTCAGTGTTCTCTCTTATTGTGCTTCACAGATATTGTGTTTTTTACAAAATGAAGATTTGTGGCCTCAAGCAAATCTATTGATACAATTTTTCCAACAGCATTTGCTCACTTCGTGTCTCTGTATAACATTTTGGTAATTCTTGCAATGTTTTAAACCTTTTCATTACTTTTATATATGTTATGGTGATCTGAGATCAGTGACCTTTGATGTTACTATTGTATTGCTTGCTCTGGGGCGCCACAGACCGCACCCATACGAGATAGTGAACTTAATTGATACATACCGTGTGTGTGTTCTGACTGCTCCACGGACGGACCAGCTGTTTCCCCCATCTCTCTCCCCCAAAATACCAAAATATCAACACTCACAGGAGTTTGGGAGGAGCTGACTCCAGTTTCCGTGGACGACATTGAGAGATTCAGGACTTCAGTGGAGGAAGTCACTGCAGCTGAGATGGAAACAGCGAGACCACCAGAATCAGAAGAGGAGCCTAAAGGTGGGAATAATGGCTGTGATCTCCTGATAATCGTGAGCCGATGAGGAGTTGCTTCTCATGGAGGAGAAAAGAAAGCGGTTTCTTGAGATGGAATCTAACCCCTGGTGAAGATGCTGTGCAGATTGTTGAAATGACAAGCAAGAGTGGAGAATATGGCATAAACTCAGTTGATAAAGCAGCAGCAGGGCCGGGGAAGACTGACTCCAGTTTTGGAAGAAGTTCTACGGTGGGTCAAATGCTATCAAACAGGATCACCTGCACAGAGGAATCACTCATGAAAAGAAGAGTCAGTGGATGTGGCTAACTTCATTGTTCTCTTATTTTAAGGAATCGCCACACCCCAGCCTTCGTCAACGGCCACCCTGATCAGTCAGCAGGCATCACCACTGAGGCAGCAAAAGGATTACAACTCGCCGAAAGCTCAAATAATGGGTAGCCCTTTTTGACAATAAAGTACTCTTTAATAAAGGTATGTACATTGCTTTTCAGACATAACGCTGTCGCACACTTAATAGACTCCCGTATAGTACGAACGTAACGTTTCTAGGCACTGGGAGACCAAAAATTTTATTGTGATATTTGTTTCACTGTGGTGGCCTGAACCCAAACCCAGAATATGTCTGAGGGACACCTGTGTGATGTAGGAAATTACAACTACCCTAGCATCGACAAGGCTCCAAACAGAGGAGCAGGCATGGAAAAGTTGTCATCTTAGAAGGAAAGTGTTGGTATTTTAGGTCATCATGTTAAAGTTTGGCAACTATCCTTTTTCTTGTTGAAATATTGCTAAGAGGTTTAAAAATACCCAATCAAGTCACATTTTCAGGTATTTTAACCGGAAATACCAGTTTTTAAGGAAAAAAAAATCACTGTCTTCTTTCTCATCCCTGCCCCCTGAGACGCCTTACTCAGGGTTCTTCATATTTTTTTGCAAAGCCCCCCCAAAAAGAGTTGGACAAACTATATATTCCCACACCTGTTTTTAAGTGAGTATTCAAAATTTCACCCTGTAAGTTTTACATGGTTGCAGAGAATATAATTTCTGGTCTATTGTAAAATTTGAATTTTAAAAAAAGCTATTACATTACTTGAGAAAAACCAAAACTGAAGTTCAAGTTCAGTCAGTTTGGCATGTACCCTTAGGGGAAAATCCAGGCTCATTGTGTCATTGTGTTCCACTTGTTACCTGGTTCCCTATTCCACTTAGACCCTGGCCTGGTTATTGTTCAAATTTTTGCCAGCTCATTGATGCTTTTAAGGAGATTACATTTCTTTTTACCCAAAATTTTAGCTGTTTTCAACAGGAATGTCATTTTATGAGTCCAAACACTGGATTTCCAGAGCGTGCACTGTTTTGTTTTTGAAGAGCGGCAAACATAACCTTTATTCTAGTATTTTAAAAACAGTTTTTAGTATAGCTATCATCATTTATACCTACCTACATATATATTTCTTCTTTATGCAGGGTATAGTGAAATGTGATTACATAACACGTGAACATGTCCTGAAAACAGATGAAGAATTCAGTTCGGCTCTTTGAGTCCCAGTGAGCAGAGCGCTGTACTGGGTTGACTGTGACAAGCTGGGAAGAGATTAATGGCATAATCCCACCTCCCAGAAGCTCTTAATCTGGTATTGGAGATAAGCATTAATTTTTATGCCAGATAACCCAATGATAAATGATATGGTGCAGGAGATATATATATATATATACATATACATGTATATGTATATATATATATGTATATGTATATATATATATATATATATGTAGTGAGATTATGAAAGAGGGACAGATTGGGCGGAGGGTAGGAGAGAGGGCATTTTGGAGAGAAAGCATAGTTATCATAGTTAACTGTTTGAACAAAGGCATGGAGATGGGAAAATGAAGCGTGTTTGGCAGATACAGAGTCGGCCAGAGTGGATGGGTCAAAATGTGGACGTGTGTGCACGTGTGCACATAGCATGTGAGCCTGTGGGCAGTGTGGTGCTGGTGCAGGGGTGGGGGGGATAGATGGGGACACGGGCCGTTGTGATAAATGGGCTAGGAAGGCAGGGTATTCATCAGGGTTCTCCAGAGAAATGGAGCCAATAGGCAGAGAGGGAGACAGAGAGTCTGAAGTTCCAGGCTCTGAGCTGGAGCCCAACACAGGGCTCGATCTCACAAACCGCGAGATCATGACCTGAGCTGAAGTCGGATGCTTAACCGACTGAGCCACCCAGGCGCTCTGATAACTGGTAAGTGTCTAAAAGATGGATTGGAGGACAGAGAAAAATACTGTGAACACAAAATAGTATGATCTTGCCCTAGGGAAAGGATGGAATGGAGTCTATTTCCTATTAGTTTTGTGACTGCAGGTGGGTTGCTTAATCTCTCTGAAGCTTGGTTCTCTCATCTTCAGAATGAGAACAAAAATTAGGGTCCTCTTTACAGCGTTGACAGTGTTGCAATAATGTATGTGCACTGCCTTTTCCAGAGCACCAGTAGACGGCCATCAGGGGTTGGGACTCTGGGAACCAGCCCTCAGGATGACCCCTGCGGTCCCCGCCACCTGGCATGTGCGCTTTTGTCCAATTCCCCCTCCGCGGTCCCGGGACCAGTCTGTGTGTTTGGTGGAAGCAATGTCACTTCTGATACCAGGTCATGAGAGACCGCAGCTTCTGCCTTGGGCTCGTTTACACTCACTGGCCCTCTGTGTCCCCTGGGTCCCTGGATCACTGTCATCAGGGCAAGCAGGTGGCCACCTTGTCAGCAGCCCTATCAGAGACCTTTGTGGTGAGGAACTGAGGGCCAGGGGGCCCGATGGCATCACTGGCCAACAGCCTGGGGGCAGCTTGGTGAGTGAGCCGGCTACTCACTGTGCGCCAGTCAGTAACTACTGAACACCTAGGCACTCAGCATGTGCCCGCGATTTTGGAACTCGGGAGATGTGAAGCAGGGGCAGGTGTTGGTGCTTTCTTCTCTCCGGGGAAGACTGGTACGTCCTGGGGGACACAGGGAGTGAGACGGCGTGGGGCTTAAGAGACGAGAGAGGGAAGGAGAGTTAGGGAGGCGATGTTCTCTGATGACCTGGAGAACATGTGAGCGACATGCCTAAGCAAAGTCGGAGGAAGGGAAGCCACACCCTTCACGACTGGTGAAGGGACGAGGTGGCCCTTTGCGGTGCCCTCCTGCCCCATGACGTGCGCACACGCCTCACCTGGATGACCGTCTAGGGCCTCCGCTGGTCTGCTCTTATCCTTTACTTGAACCTCTGTGCGCCCCACCTCTGGACATCTTCAGGCCTACGGCACATGACTTGGCAAGCTGACTGCGCCTTTGTGTGAAGGAGAAGACACCTCTTCTCTCACATGGATCCAAGCCAGTGCCAGGGCTCAGGGCTTGGCAGGCATGACGTGACCTGGATATCAGCCCGCGCCGTCCCCTGGGTCAGCTGTCTTGTGCAATGTACAAATCACCCAACTGTGCTGGCGCTAGCAATTACCTGAACCCTTCTGGAAAAAGCTGCTTAAATATTTATGGGAATTGGGTTCAGGGAAGGCAGGAGAGCGGGAGGGTTTTAGAATCCGTCACTGGGGGGTAATTCTGCTTCCTGGAGTGGGGGCTTGTTACCAAGCTGGGTGGTGGGGAATTTCCAGACAGGACATTGCCCACTTGGGATGCTGATTCCCTTACCTGCCCCTCCCCTGGTGTGTGTGTGTGTGTGTGTGTGTGTGTGTGTGTGTGAGCTCTGCGCTTCCGAGAGAACTGCCTCCCTGGGTACCAATATTCAATAACACACTATTCACTTGATGCTACACATTTCCATGAACAAATTTCATTTGTTGTTTCTTTTAACCAAAAAACCCAACTTTCTTATCTTTCTTCTCCTACAAATCCCTCAGTTTCATATAATGCTTAGACTAAAGAGCTTTTAATGCCCCCATGGTTTAAAACCCAACCAATCAACCCATAAACATAGGGGCCAAAGATCATCATAAGATGACCCTGAGTCACTCAAAGGTCAAGTGTCTGGTTCGAGGTCACATAACTTTCGGTGGCTGCAGTGCGACTGTAATCCGAGACTCCTGCCTCGAGAGGACCACGGCCAGTCATGTGCCATGCCTCCTGGCAAAGATGGACAGGTAAACAGACAGTTCTCATATAAGGTCCTATCACAGAGACGTTTTCTACCATGTCTTGACCAGTGGAAAAATATGATGAGTCCAAAAGTCTTCTTTCAAAGGATACGATTCTTACACATTTGTAATCATCTGGCTGCTAATACCTAGGCTGCACCCAGCTGCTGTGGGTCAGATGAGCAAGAGAGGAAAAGAATTCATGCAGATTTTGCTTTGCAGTGAGTGGCAACAGAAAAAAAAAGTATAAATAGCAGTAAAAAGCTTGGGACTCAAACCCTATTTTGAGAGTCATCTGAATTCATCTACAGATAAGGGATTTGAACCAGTCTGTAAAAAGGGACCGAGTGAGGCCAAGCGAGACTCATGGCCTTACCCGGATCGGGAGCACCGGCAAACTGTGAGTCCGTGGGAGAATTTTGCAGGAAAATGTAAAGCTGTGGCCCAAGGACAGGATTCAGTGTAATAATACTAAGAATTGTAGAAGGGTAAACAGCAAAACATCACCCAGGCAGGATGGATGGGTTTTGTGTGGTGCACACATCAGCCGTGGTAATATTTACAAGCCAGGAAAGATGGGTGATGGGAAACCTAACAAAACCCCGAACCAACGGCAACTTCATGTTGTCGTGTGGATTTGATGCAGCGTGAAAAACGGAGAGGTGTGGCAGCTCCTACTGAGATAGTGTAGGGCACGTGGGCAGCTGGAAAGCAGGACCGTTTCCCGAGGGAATTAGCAGCTTTCTGGTGCAGTCTCGAGTCTGTGTTCTCTGCTGGGACAGGAGAGGCCAGTGGCCAGGAACTTTCTGGGTCTACCTGGCAGATATACGTCTTTATATGGAGAAAATGCCCTGTCTCGTGCTGATTCATTACTTGCACGTTAAAATTTGGGAACCATAAGGACACAACTTGGACCTTTAATTTGATTACTTATTTTTAGACTTTTTTTTTTTTAAGTTTATTTCTTTTGAGAGAGAGACGGTGCCACTGCGGGAGGGGCACAGTCAGAAGGGTACAGAGAATCCCAAGCAGGCTCAGCACTGCCAGCGTGGTGCCCGACTCGGGGCTCGAACCCAAGAACCATGAGATCATGACCTGAGCCGGATGCTTAACTGACTGAGCTGCCCAGGCGCCCCTGGGTCACGTTTATAAATTTAGGTAAATTCAGCATTTGGAGATGCTCTTGCCAATGACAAACCTGGAGGGCCCAGGGAACTCTTGATCATGTGTTCCGGCTTTGGGAAGATGCTCCTGGTGCTTCCCAGGTCTGCATTTAATGCTACAATTTTTGTTCCTTCTTTAAAAAGTACATATACACATGATATACAACAATTCTGCAAAATAAGTTTCAAAGAAACCCAAAGGTGTCATTTTTCTCATCAACCATGAAGTGTGGTCGGTCATGAGGTAAGCTCATCTTCCCTTCAGACTTGACTAGAACAGTTCTTTCCCCTCAGCCCCAAGGTCTTTTTCCCAGACATGGATGCCCTTGGGCAAGCCCCACAGCTGAAGCCCTGGGGGGATTTGTCATCTGCTTTCCGGCATTTATGTGCCTCTGTCTCAGACTCTCCCTTGCTCTGATGATTCCATCCAGTGAACTGACCGACCAGCCGTCATGAGTCTGACCTTCGAGGATCTTCACTGGGCTGAGAGTCTACCTCCTTTTGCTCTCCCAGGGTCTTCTCTCTTGATGCATCTATAGCTGGGGGTGTGACAGAAAGCGAATTTTGTACGTCATGTAACCTCCTCCTGACCACTGTTTCTGCAGTTGGAAAATTTCTTGTTCAGATTGAATCTATGTCATTTAATCTTTTTCCTGCTCCTTACTGGATTCGGGACAGAGCAGGTCCACCGTAAAAGCTGTGGAACTGAGTTACGGAGATGATAACTGAAATATAGACATGCTTCCTGTGAGCCCCACTAGGAGATACTTTGAGGAAAACAAGACTAGAACTTGCTTCTTTTTATGATCCCTTGAAAACAAAAAAGACCAAACCACCTTTACCTTACTCTTTCAATATGGCGTCATCCAGACCAGCTGTTCTCAGCACTGGCTAGACATTAGTATAAAAGTATTAATGCTCAGTTCTTATACAGATCAGTGAAATCAGGGCGCGGCTTTCTTTATATTTGTCCTTTTTGGAATTTGCTGAGTTTTTTTTTTAATATCTTTCATCAGTTTAAGAAAAGTCTCAGCCATGATTTGTTCAAATATTGCTTCTTGCCCATTCTTTCTTCTCCTAGGGTTGCAATTGTACATCTGTTAGGTCATTTGACTATAGTTTACACTTCTTTTCTGTTCTTCTTTTTACCCTCGGTGTATTTTATTTGGAATGATTTTGACTTTACCTGTTGCTGAGTTCCCTAACCCTGGCTGCTACTGCTGCTGCTGCTTCTTTTAATATTTATTTATTTACCCATTTATACTTGGTTTTATACTCTTATTTATTTGTTTGTTTGTTTGTTTGTTTATTATTGTTTTTAATGTTTCAAGTTTATACTAACCCTGGCTTCTGACTTGCCAGTCTGACATTAAACCCGCCCAATGCCTTCTTACTTTCAGATATTCAAAGTTTTCAGTTTTATTTCCTTTGATTCTGTTTCATAGATTTCAATTCTCTGTTGAAATACTCCATATTTTAATCATCTGTCCACCTTTCTTTTTCTTTTGCTTAACATATTAAAAATTTTTTTAATGTTTATTTGTTCTTGAGAGAGAGAGAGAAAGAGAGAGCGTGCGCACACGTGTTTGTGCACACACGAGTGGGGGAGGGGCAAAGAGAGAGGGAGACACAGAATCCAAAGCAAGCTTCAGGTCTGAGCTGTCAGCAAAGAACCCAATGCAGGGTTCATCAGATCATGACCTGAGCCAAAGTTGGTCACTTAACTGACTGAGCCACCCAAGTGCCCCTGCTTAACATATTAATAACAGTGACTTAAAGACCTCGTGTGTTAATTTCAACATGTAAGTCATCCCTTGGCTTGTGTCAAATGACTGTTTTATTTTCTCTTCTTCTTATGACTTGTAACTTTTCATTTTATGCTGGACATTGTATATAAACAAGAGTAGAGACTAAAGTTTATGTTTCTTTGAGTCAGAGAGAATTTGCCATTCGATGATTTAATCAGGGATGAGGCTTTAGTCAGGTCCCGTCTATCTCTGGTTTCAAGTGTTTACGAGTGGAGAAGACCCTCCTGGGGGTTTTGACTGCCAGCCTAGTAGGTCTCTGCCTCCCCCATTTGCCTGCAGAGTCTACAGGGCAATTGCTCAGCCTTTCGGCGATTTTAAGCTTTGTTCTCTAATTGCTATCCCGAATTTGGCCTATATCTGACAGAGTAGACAGGCTGTGTGTTTGAAGCAGGTGCCCCTCCTTGAGACAGACATTGCTTCCACATACAGACCACAGTGTATTTCAGGACACCATGTATAGAAGGTGCTAACATTCCAAGTGCCCCTTGACTCAGCAAATGAACCACAGGGGAAAATGGCCTTTGTGTACTCAGGGCTCCTGAGGTTTCCAAATTGTCACTGTAGCTCCAAACAATCTCCAAAAGCTTTGGTGGTTTTTCTCTCTTACGATATTCAGGCCATGCTTGAGCCTCACCTTGCACTTAGAAGTGGCAAACATTCCCAGGGTAGAAAGCAGCCAGGGGCCACCTGCTCATTTTGGAAGGGCTCTCTTGTCTTCAGTTGAGTTCATTTGGTCCTGTATGCTTCTGCACTTTATGGTGTCTTGGATAACATTTACTGCAGTTATTTCATTGGCTTTTTAAAATTGCTTCAGTTAGAACAGTCTGGAACCACAGTTCAATGAAACTGTACTCTCTGATGGGTAAGCCTTGATTTTGGTAGATGGATCTTATAAAAATGGAGGGGGAAAAGTAAGAAATCAATAAAAGAGACTATTATCTGGGGGGTATATTGTTTGAAAGCATAAGCTCTTTTATTGTAATCCTCGCTTCTAAGGAAGGTCATGCTCAGATATATCCTTATTCTCTGTTGCTATTCAGTAATCCAGTGAAAGAGATGCCTTCATTCCACAGGAACTGATTATCGACCTTAAAAGGCTTAAAGGACCTAGAACATACAGCAGGAGAATCATTACTGAAAAGTCCGTTAGTGAGATCTCTGAAAACACAGTCATTCTTAATATGAAAGCTTAAGAATTTTCCTTGAATTGAATACACATTATGTGATCGTTTTTCGCACAGTATTTATCCTTTTCCCCTTCTGACCTTTTGCAATCTGTGTCACAGGTATATACAAGTATGAGTAGAATGTGTGTAATTTTTTTCTCATATGATAATTCTGTGGCCCGAGATAATAAGCTGCCTGTGATCACGACAAATTTGAGAGTATGCAGAACAGTGCTAAGCAGACACTTTTTTGATTAATTGTTTGTTTAGTGTTTTCTGAAAATCTGGACAGAGGAAAAAACATATTGGGCTTGCAGATCCTAGAATATGTGTAATGAATTTAGAGCAAAGACAGACACAAACATTATGATAATTCGTCATTCGTGGGAAATAATCAGATAAAAGATGCAGGAGGGTTGCTAATTTTTTTTATATTATGAAAATCGTTTAAAATTGGAGGATCAGGTAGTAGAATCCTTTCCCAGAAGGTAGTTGGATATAGGGTAAATGCATATGGGTCCTGAATTCGTTCTGGAAGGCAGTGGTTATTAACTGATTCATCCTACAAAAATGCTTCTCTCTCTACCATCCTTATTTTTTCATTTAATCAAGTTATATAAAGAAGAGCTAAAAGCAGAGCTTCAGAAAGGAGAGAATGGACTTTAGCATGATTTCCTTGACCTTTGAATCAAAATCAATCCAATACCACGCCAACACGAAGAAAAGATCATGAACAGAACTTGAGGTTTGGAAAGACTAAGAACTCCTAGATTAAAGTCCTCTTGAGTCATTTACATTTAAAGATATACATTTATTCCACAAAATAGGTTTAATATTTTTGATCATTCAGATTTACATCAGTCTGAAGAGAATAATCTCTCATAGGATCTTAACCCTGGGCAGCGGATCATTTCTGTGTTGAGGTCACACTACTTGTCATTCTCACTTGTATCTGTGGGTGAGTGCATGGGCATGAAGGTATGTCAAAAGACCTGCTACTATTTGAAGACTATCTGTTGACTTGCGATTTACTGGGGGAATCCATCCCCTTTGATCGTTGGAGCACAGAAGGAAGCTTTCTGTGAAACAAGTGTGTATATTTCCTTGACTCTCACTTGCTCTGTATAACACTAAGTAGTTATCTAGTGTAGACAGAACAAACTTACACGTGTACAGATCTGTAGGTTGTGGATCATTTGCGCAGATGTACATTATTCATAAATGAAAATATTATCAACCCACAGAATATATTGAATATTAGGATATCTGATTACATTCTAAATTAGTCTCAAACGTACAGTTCCTCATGCTTTAACATTTCATTTTTGCTTTTGGCCAGAATGTTTCTAGGCCATCAGATGCCATTAACTAAAAAGAGAAACGAACTTTCCACCTCTGCTGCATTCTAAGTTATCCTTTGTGGGTAAGTTCACATTATTGCTTGAAATTATTCATATGTTGGTTCTTCTGTTTGGAGGGAATGGGGTTGTTCCACTTTGGGGAGTAACTGGCAGTTGGCAGGGACCTTGCTGTCACCTGATAGTCTCAATGAGTGTTAGGGACAAAGAGTGCTACTGTCGATTTCATGGAGCGCTATAATATATGCATAATGTATCAGAACAGACTCAGTGAAGTCAAGCAAGTGACTCAGTGTCCCACGGCTCAATTGGTGACCGAGTCCATCTTACAATCAAGGTCTTGGTGTTCTGGCTATGCCACATTCCTGCTGTTTTTTACCCTACAACTTCACCATGTTGATGCAGTCTTGCTTTCTGATATTGAATATACTGCTGAACATAATGCTGATGCAATTATGAATGCGTTTAGTTCCGGAAAATCTTACGCGTGTGGATAACAAAAATAACCGCCTTCTTTGGAGAAGAAGGTCACCCTTCCTGTGTAATCAGAGCAGGTGGGACAAGTCCTCCAAAAATTTCCTCCCATAGGCTTCCCAGAGGGTAAGTGACACACTCCCCATTTTACTTGCTTTAGACTGTTGAGCTAAAATCTTGACCTGTGAACATATTATATACCAAGTGGCTGGAAACACAGCAGGAGAAAATCAGCTTTATTGCGTTTTCTGTTGGGAGAACTTCCTTAAATTATATCGAATTCTTGCCTTATAAAGCACCACATGGCTCTCTGCTTTAGTGGCTGCTGCTTTTCCATGCAGGCTACTTGGAAAGTAATTAAATTGAACAGACACTGCCCTTGATTTAAAGTCAGAGGGGGAAGCAGTTAATTGAATAGAAATGACAGTTCTTCTGTTTCTTCTTCTTCTTTTTTTTTTTTTAAAGCTAAGCCAAGCTTAGAGACAGCATAAATATTAAAGGGAAACTGCCCCAAACAATCAATAACCGAATAAAATAAATCGGGTACGTACCCCATTTATTTTATTTCACTTGATAAGCCACGGCGATACTGGAGATTTTTGGGGTCCCCCGCAAACCCTTTCTCTCTAGACAAATAACAGTCAGACTTTGCGAGTCCTTGTCACCTTGGTGCAGAGGCTTGCAAACCTTTCCTCGCTGGATTTTTCTGGTCTGTTTTCACGCTGAAGGGGCGTGTGTGACAGAAGCGGGGAAATAAAAGATGGGATTGTTTTCTTGTCATCCTGAAACCTTGCCACCTGGCTGCCGTGATTCTGATGAGTGGAGATACATAATAGCCATCTCAACGCAGCCTGCTCCTTTATTTCCTGGGGGTCAGGCACCGGGAGGACCGGGAGAGCATAGGATCTGTTGAAATGTGACCCTCTTTGGGGCAGGGGTAGGAGCCCCCCGGCATGTAGAGGGTTGAAGGAAATGACTTCAAGGCAAAGTTCATACAGTTCTGAAATCAATAGCCACAAGTAAAAAAAAAAAAAAAGAAAAAGAAAAAAGAAATGCTCATTTTCGAGAACAGAGTATAGTGAAAAGGTCCCCAGGGGTGAATGAAGAGAAGTGATTTCCTTATCAAGCAATAGATATAAAATCAAAGTCCCAAGTGGAAAAAAATATATCAAATTTCAACTCTAAATTCTGCTGCCGTAGAGAGTTGTGACTCTTAACACCCTTCGTGTCGAAAGTCTTCATAGCTTACCCTGCTCAATCTATTTTTCCTTTAGTGGTTTCTTACTTATCTCCAGCCAACTTCTTAACCTCCTACATCCCAGGAAAGATCGCCTGGACACTGATGGATCTGTGTAGACGGAAGACAGAAAATCGGCATTTCTCCACGTTCCCTCAGGCTGGGAGACTCCTGCCGCTGCCCCCAAGAGGGTCACATTTCAGCAGGTCCTATGCCCTTCTGGAACTATTAGGAATAGAACGCTTCACTTTGCACTATGACTAAGGCAACCCGGCATTAACGATACATTGGCTTCTGCAAACTCTTTGGTAAGCAAGTGCTTCTGCCACTGGGCCCAGTTTTCTAGTCTGAAGGTCAGGGAGCCGGCTTGTGTAACCCTGCGGAAGATGAATGTGGGGATGACGGATGGGAGGCAGCCAGGTGAGACTCAGGTGAACAGCTGGCTTTGCCGCTGTCTATCCCTTAGACAGCGCCAACTTCTCTCTTTGGGTCAAAATTCCCTATGGCTGCAAAGTGAAGGGATCCAATGAAATGACTCTAGACTTCTTTGAGCTCTGACATGACTGTACACCAATTGTCCCCTGCCATCCCCACCCGCTTCTCCCCAGGACATTTAAATGGAGGAATCAGATATCAATTCAGACAACCAGGCACCTGGATTGGAGGGTATGAGCTGAGTAGGGCCTGAGTGCAGCCTGAGAACATGTGTGTCCAGCACAGGTGAACTATTTTTAAGCAGGACCTGCATTTTAGGAAGGGTCCATGAAATGAGGGCGTTCTTCTCTGCAAGAATGAATTGATCTGCAATTAACAAAGAATAAAGACTGTTGATGTTTAGCTTGAGGAGGGGTTTATACTTCCCCATTCGAAACTTTTGCAAGTTGCTGTCTTTCTAGATTCTTGAAGCATAAAAGAAAGAGACTGGATTGGTGATCTCAAGCAGAAACTCCCATTACATATTTCATAGAAATGTTTCAAGAACTAGTAATAAGTGTTTTGGAAGGGGGCACTTCCCCCTAAGCAGGACTCTGCTTTAAAACAAGATTAAACAGGCATCATTACTGAGGTACCTGGGCGGTTCAGTTGGTTAAGCGTCCAACTTTTGATTTTGCCTTAGTCATGATCTCACGGTTCCTGAGTTTGAGTCTTGTTACGGGCTCTGTGCTGACAACGCGGAGCCTGCTTGGGATTCTCTCTCTCTCTCTTCCTGCCGCCCCAATTAAATAAAAAAAATCTTCAAGAAAACAGGCATCATTACTACTGGACTTCTCAAAATTGTTAACATGGTAGTAATACATTTTGAGCTTATAAGATAGAGATGTAGAATATAGTATTTAGTGAACTTGATAATTACAGAATTCATTCCTGCACCTCAAACTCATTATTACTATTATTCTTATTCTTATTATTATTACCCAAAGCAACGAGTGTCTGAGGAAGACAGTTTGGGAAACATTGCTTTCAGGAGTTAATGCTTTTAATACCCACTTACTCTCTGGAAGAAATGTCCCGTATTTATGTCAGCAAAGGGGAGGTTCAAGGTAGATGTACTGAAGAGTTTTCCAGGTAGAACCATGCAATCGGTGCCGAAGATGATTGTGAGATTTTCCCAGTGAGACTTTGCTCCATCAGCCCACGGACCATTGTCTGGGTTCCCATTCACCCAGGGCTTTCATATGCGGTTGAGCGCTCCTGCTTTGTGAACGAAATAAAAAAAAGAAAAAGAAGAATGTTGTGCTTTAAAACGAAGACCCAACGATTAGAAAAAGTGAACACTCGTGTACAATTGGTTGCCGTCTTCTGTAACCATTGGGAGCAATATTTTGAAGTTCACTTCCGTGGCATTCCTCACCTTATTATTTCACACTGTGGCCAAGAACTCAATATTAGCATTTTCATGAGATCTGTGGGTGTGGTTGCTTATCTTGACTGTTATGTAATCTTTATTACTCATTAGGATGTGGTGTTCGTCTTGTGTCACCTCCAACATTTCTCAGGCAACTTAATTATACGGGAGACTCAGTAGGGTAGCACTGAAACATACACAAAAAGCATATTCACATTTGCACTTTTTTTTTTTAAAAGGCATATGCCCCTTTAAATGAGGTGGCATTACAATTTCTCTTCTGTTGTTGCAGGTTTCAGTTTGAAAAGAACCTAGTTGTTTGAGAAATGTAGGTTACGCACCACCTAGGAAAGTCCCTCTCCGAAGCATAGTAGACTGTGGAGAGGAAGTCAGAGGTGGCCGGCTGAGATTGCTGCTACCTCGCGGCTCTCAGTGGGTCCAACGTCTGCATCTCCCCCGACTGGTGTGAAAAACAAAGCGAGTGAGTGATGAATAAACGAAGGGGGTCCTGTCGATGCTCTCCTTCGGTTTCCAGACGAAGGTAACTTTCACTTGCCATTGCCCGTTTCTGTTGATCGCAGGGTTGCGTGGCCCCATGATCATCCTTCTTGGCATAGAGGTGGTGCCCGATGCTTACTCTTGGATGAAAGAACGAATGGGTTGCAAAAGCTTGGGGGGAGTGAAAAGATGTGCACGCGGAGGCTGCTCCATCAACAACCAGCTCCCTGACCCTCGCGGAGCACAGCCTCCCTTGGCCATATGTTTTCGCGGGGACTTAGGTTAGGGCTCCGCACCCCAATAGGAGGCTGTATTTCCAGTAAAACACAGTAGAGGCTCCGAGCAGCATTATGAATCAGGTTAACGACATTTTTGCTCCTTGTTTTCCCCTGCATTGCTCAGAATTTCCAGTAGAAAGAGGAACGAAGACCGGTGTGGCAACCTCTCTCTGTTCTAAAAACTTTTCATTCCCAACACTTACTCTTCTCTCTTCGGCTACCATGTGCCTCACCCCTCCTCCACCCCACCTTAACTAGATCTCAACTTCCAGTTACAAGATAAATCAGTCCTGGGAATGTAATGAACAGGATGGTGTCTCTAGTTAACAATACTGTATTGTATATTCGAAAGTTGCTAAGAGAGGAGATCTTAACAGTTCTCAGCACTTGAAAAAAAAAATCGGTGACTATGTGGTGATGGACGCTTACCAAACCTACCGCGGTGACCATTTCACAACAGACACATCTATCTGATTGTTATGCCACGCACCTTGAACGAATACAATACTATGGGTCAATCACATCTCAATAAAAGTGGAAGAAGATCTCAGATAATAAAGACAAGGGTGATAATAACATCATAAAGATAACAGTCACCTGTTAAAAGCTTACTACGTTCCAAGTGATTTTCATTCCCTATTTTATTTAATTCAGTTAACATTTGTGTTGGAATCATTATTCTTCCTCTTCTGGAAAGGCGAGAATGAGGCTATAAGAGGTTGTCATTTACAGTCACACAACTAGAAAGCATCTGAGCTAGAATTTGAACCCAAGGGTCTTTGTCGGCAAAGCCCACACTGACTTCTCACGGTAATGGCGGGGACCATTGGACCAGGTCACGTCTACAGTCCCTCGCAGCTCCACAGTTCTCTGAGTCTACATCGCCATTCTCTTTTCTGTTTAGTATCCCATTCTTCGTGCTTCTTCTAATGGAACAGCCACAGTGGTAGCAGGATTGTTTGTTCTGGCATGGGGATCGTCAAGAAGCTTGTTCAATCTGGATTGGAGATGCCACTCTGAGGCTTCTGGGACCTCCCTCAAATGCCATGTTTTCAAATCTAGAATAAACCGTGTCTATAAAACTAGAGTTGCCATTTTACAGACAAAGAAGCTAAGGCAGAGGCAAAGAGAGGCTCTGCAGATACTACATTATGAAGTCAGACTTAAATCCGGGACCCTTTTCTAAAAGTCAGGTGCTATTTCCATTCAATGCTGGTACCTAGTAGGCACTTAATAAATATTCATCAAATGATTAATGGTAGCATAAAACCTCAACTTGCTGTAGCATGCTTTTAAAATAGAGGTATCATGGGGCGCCTGGGTGGCTTAGTCGGTTAAGCGTCCGACTTTCGCTTAGGTCATGATCTCGCGGTTCGTGGGTTCGAGCCCCGCGTCGGGCTCTGTGCTGACTGTCAGCTCAGAGCCTGGAGCCTGTTTCAGTCTGTGACTCCCTCTCTCTCTGACCCTCCCCTGCTCACGCTGTCTGTCTCTCTCTCTCTCCCTCCTAGAAATAAAAATAAAACATTAAAAAAAAAATAAAAAAAAATAAAATAGAGGTATCAAATGGCTCACGAGCAAAACATCTGTAGATCTGCTGTATCAGGAAGCCCAGATGTTTGCAAGAGAATCCAGGATGTAGCAAAAGAACAAAAATGAAGACTTTGGCCCCCACTGGCCAGTGCGAACCTGCCTGATGCAGTTCTGTGGGGAGCATGGAGGTCTGAAGCTGCAGGCTGGGCTGTTGCCACTAGTTAAGGTGACGCTGTGGGACTAGAAAAACGAAAGCTGTGGCATTACTGCAGTTTGCTCTAAAGGTCAGCGGCCCTTGGGATAATTTTTTTTTTCTTTTGTTTTTACCACTCAAAGAAAAATATGGTGTGCAAACAGGAGAATTCCTCAAAGAGATCAGACTCCTCCAGGCTCTCTTTCTCCTTGCTCACTCCCACATCCAGCTCCTAGATCTTTCATAGAAGAAGGGAAATACAAGCTCAGGGTGATAAGGTGACATTAACTGAAGCAACGAGTTTTCTGTCATTTGCAAGAAAAAACAATCCTTAAGCAACGGTTAGGAAAGAAAAAGATCCAGGGGCATCTGGGTGGCCCAGTTTGTTTAGTGTCTGACTCCAGCTCAGGTCATGATCTTGTGGTTTGTGAGTTCGAGCCCCACGTGAGGCTCTGTGCTGACAGCTGGGAGCCTGCAGCCTGCTTCAGATTCTGTGTCTCCCCCTCTCTCTCTGCTCCTTCCCCACTCATGCCCTGTCTCTCTCTCTCTAAAACAAAACAAAACAAAACAAAAACAAAAACAAATATATATTAGAAAGAAAGAAAAAGGTCTTCACTAAAGTGTTTCACGTTGGAGCTTGGATATATCTTTTCAGATATTGGTTTTAATACGGATCTCAGGCATGGCCATATTTGGTGTGGCTCCACGCATATTGTCCTTAAAATGCATCTCATGACAATATACTGATGCGCCTTGTTCTATGTGCTTGCTCCAACCTGGGACCCATTCCTCCATGATTATTTATTTGACTTTTACAAAAACACATGCCCTTAGTGATGTTTTTCTTTTTTTTACAGATCCGTTCCAATATGAATGCATTTTTCTACCTTCCTTCAGTCTTTAAGAAATCATGAGAAAGCCACCTAATTCTTCTGTGCTTCCATTTTCCTGGGAAGAAATAGAAAGTGAGAGTACAGTAGCTGTCACTCAAGATAACGTGTGTAGGCTCTACAGCAACCACACGTGCTTGTTCGTACTACTTGTGTCCATTCTGCTTTCATAATAAGAAGCACATGCTTCTTCATCTGTCATCATTGCCGCCACCGCCACCACCACCATCGTCTTCGTTGTCACTATTATCAACATTCACCGAGCACTTATTACCAGAAGGACAAGTGTCAGACCTTGGTGAGACAAGGAAGCATAAGGCATTTTGCAGCAGAGAGGTTTATAATTTAATTGGAAGACCACATAGGCTCATAAATTAAATAACACTGCAGAGTATCCTAAGATAAATGTTGATTGAGTACCGTGGGTACTAAATTCTCGGAGGAGTCAGGTGGAGAGGTCACACAGAAGACGGTGTGTGTGGGGCGATGCTTGAAAAAGATGAGAGATAGCGCTTGGCAGCCAGTGGCCCAGTAGTATGTCTGCCGGCCAGGGACTATGCAACAGTTAGCTATGGGGAAGGGATGTATTGACAGATCCAGACAGGTCCTGTCCTTACTGACACTCTGCCCTGGCCATCTGAACTAACCAGTGATGGCACCTTATCATTCTGGGTTTCCCATTCCTCTGCCTTTCTTAGATCCCGGAAACCCTGACAACACGAAGGACTAAAGATATTTTGTTAAGCTGTTCAGTTGTTCCTCACAATATTTATTGTACCTATTGAGATCAGGCTAGATGCCTGAGATACGCACATCTTTGTATCAACAGAGGTTGAAGAGAAAATTAGTTTGGGGTTTTGTAATCTTGAAGATGGCAGCCAGTAAAATAAGATGCGTATATCATCTCCAGGATTGTTTATATCTAACTTTTATTTCACAATGTGCAACACACCCTGTATCTCAACCTACTTCTTGTCCTTCATAACGAACAGCTCACCCACTTGGCACTTCTGGCAAAAACAGCCCTGCTGGCTCGGTTCCTTAGGTTGTAGACTGACCTTTCTGCACAGGTTCCCAGGAAAGTGACCCCGCGGAGGAGATGTGCCCTCAACTTTGCAATTAATGAGCTCTGCATTCTGGTGCAAGTCACTTTCTGTTTGTAGGCCTCAGTCTTCTCATTTCGATTGTGAAATAGCTGGACTCACTTGTGGTCTCTCAAACCCTGTTAGCAGTCAAGCCATACCCTCCTGCAGAATCTTCTTGGACTCCTAATTGATAAATTCTAGTGAAGTCAGAGATGAAGCAGATGGTAGAGCCCTCAGTTCTGCTGCTGGGCCTCTTTCCCCACGGCTTTCATCGCTAGAGCGCTGTGGAAACTGGTCAAATAGGGTTGAGTTGAAGACTCTTTAAAGTCTCTTTCAGCGATGACATTTGGTTATTCTAATTCTGTGCATGAAAAAAGATCATAACAGAATCAGGCCTGGTACCTGGTGTGTCATTAAAATGGAATTCCGCAGAGGCTCCATTTTTTTTGGAAAATCCCATGTCACCGAGAAACCGCTAAGCCACCGGGATTCCTTGGGTGGGTTTTTACAACGCAGGATGACAGGATTTGGGGAAAAGACCTTCTGTCTCGTTTCATTTACTTGGGGACCACACTAACTGTTTGTGGGAGGCAAGTCTGGAATTTCTGTACACTGATGTTTTTTAGAAAACACCGTTCATACGTGAGGAATCTCTAATTTATTTCTACTCTTCGTAATAAAGGCAAATCATCAAATGGTATGTAATTGCCACTCTTGCCTATTGTAATTTTCAAACCATCAGTGGGAAGAGCCAACTCATGTCTTATATTCATGTTGAATTTCATATGCATGTGACTTATGTGTATCTCCCGTGTATCTGGGTAAGAAGTGCTTATCTAACAAAACTGTAACACAAAGATATCTATCGTATTTTTGTACATTTGATAGGTTTAAAAACAGTAAGGAGATAAAACATTTTGGTGTCGAGTTGATAGCAATTATATTTTAGAATGAGCGCTTGCTTTCCTCCGGGAGATCATATCACCTAAGGCTTCCCAGAGGAAATGATCTTTGGGCTGTGGTTTGACTGGAAGTATTTGCTTATTAGTTGAAGGTAGGTTGTGGTTAAGAAAGGTCTTTCAGAGGGGCTACAGCAGAGGCCTGTTTCTGAGGGTAAGGGAGCGCTCTGCAAGGAAGAGTCTGGGGAAGCTCAGACGCCAGGAGCCCAAAGTTGGAGGAGGCAGGTGGGGCGGATTGAAGCCGTGGGTCGAGACTGAGGCCAATCCTGCACGTCATCTTCAAGATTTGGGTCTTTACGCTCTGGGTAACAGGAAGACGTGGGAAGGCTTGAGTAGTAGGGTGTACAAGTTGCGAGATCAGGCTGTGGTTTCCAGCGTGGAGCATGAACTGGAGTTGGGGGGGCTGGCAAGGGTGTCCGGGGACGGCTGTGAAGAGCGCTGGACACCCCGGGATGATTTGTGGGTGGCAATAGTGATGGAGCCCCGTGAAGGACTGGCTGTGGCTGAAGGGACAGAAGGACCAGAGTTGGAGCGTTTTGCTGTATCACTGACCCAGGGCGGACAATTTGACATTTTAAGCAGGGGTGGGTAACAAGCAGCTGGATGTGCCTCCCAGAGCCCGCAGGACTGGTCTGGGCTGCAGGTACAATTTTGGGGGTCGCCTGACCTATTGGCAATTCAGCCGTAAACAACCCAGGGGGAGCGCGGGGGGGCACTTGCTTCGGGAAAGAGCCAAGGAGGAGAACAGAAAGGACCTTCTGCGGAAACTTCCAGAGTCTCTACCGCGTAATCGCTCGGCAGAGTGAGACAGGCTGGCCGGGGACAGTGGCGGGAGGCCGGTGGAAGGGAGGGAAACCTGGAGGAGGCGCCGGGGCCCCGTGGCAGGCTGATGGGGACCCAGGAAGGGCGCAAGGTGTCCGGGATTTTGCCTTTGCCTTTAGGCTGGAAGCTGGGTGGGGAGACACTCTGGGGGGTGGGTGGGAGGGGAAACGGGCTGGACCGCGGAGGGGTGTCAGGGCAGCAGCATCTGGGGGAGTCGGGACCAGAAGCGCGGCCCGTTCACCCATCTGAGCCGTGCTACAGCGAGATGTGAGACCCCTGGGTGGGTGCAGATGCAGCCACTGGGTGCAGAAGAGGGACCTTCTCCCTGAGGCAGAAGAGAAGGGGTCCAAACTGTACGGAGAAGGTCCTGGGGCGTGCGGTTGCTCTCTCCGGGAGACAATTAGCAGATCCTCTGGGGCAGAATCAGTCTTTCTGGGGAGAGTTGGTGCAGCACCTCAGTCACTCAGCCAAGAATGAAGGAAGCTCGTTGATGAAGCACCTGTGGTTCAGCTCGTGTGTTAGCAATGCGCTGGGAAGAGGGGCAGGGCTCAGGTTCCTCCAGGCCCTGGGTCGGTTGTGGGGGCCAGATTGGAGCCAGGGCCACGGTGGTTCACAGCCCAGAGGGCTGTGGGGCTCAGCTCAGTGGGGCCTGCCCAGGCTCAGGCTTTCTAGGCCCTTCTTCCCGGTAACTGACCTCCTTTCCTTGAGACGGATTACTTACCCTCTCTGTGCCTCTGTTTCCTCACCTCCAAAGCGGAGGGCCTAGTGAGAAAAATCTAATAAAATGGTTGACCAGCAAATGTTAAAGGGTTTATGAACAATTAATGCTGAGTTATGAACTAGAATTACACCTTCATCAAAGCCAGAAGCAAGTTGGGCAATGTGTGCGGACTTAATCACAGAACAATGGCTTGCTTTCCAGAGGCCCCTCGGATGGAAGCTTTCCCCCTTTTTAATAAGAGGAGTACATATTGGAAAGATGCATAATAAAAAGCAGAAATATTTTTTCTTAAATGGGGGGGATCTCCCATTTTCCTCATTTATTTATATAATTATCAATTCATCAAATATCATTTATGGAACAGACAATGCTGAACACATCTCCACATTCTCGTCAGGAATCTATGCCCATTGTCACTTTGGCTTTCAGTTTTTATAAGTGAGAAATAGTCACTGCTCCCTTTTTTAAAGCATTGTGTGTACAACTCAGAGAATAATGAGCCTTAGCGTGTGTTTACATATCCCATTAGCTAATTAAAGCTAATAAATCTATTTGGTCAAATGGACCAATTATCCCCATTTTACAGATAACCAAGCTGAGCTGTTGAGAGAAAGAAATCAGCATGTTCGGTAACAAGTGACACAGAGCTATAGACCCAGTTCTGTCTAGTTCTAGAATGTCTTCTCCTTTTTTGATTCTCTATTTCCTCTCCCAAAGTCAGAATCTGGGTATCCTTCTTCCCCTCCATGCAATCAAAATATTTGTGGCTGTTTATTTGAAGGCCTGGTTTGTCTTTTGTTCAATGAATAAATCAATGAAATAGTATTTATCATATTATGGGAGCATGGAATAGTTCAGAGGCAAAGGATAACGTATATAGAGTTCAGAAATCTATTTATATTAAGATATTATTGTTAAATTTTTATGAACGATATTGGTATCGTGCTTATGCTTTTAAAAAGAGAGCATTTGGGGAGCCTGGGTGGCTCAGTGGGTTGAGGATCTGACCTTGGCCCAAGTCATGATCTCACGGTTTGCGGGTTCAAGCCCCATGGGATCCTCTCTTCCTCTCTCTCTGCCCCTTCTGCAGCCTCTATTTCTCAAAAAATAAACATTAAAAAAGTTAAAATAAAATTAAATAAAGAGTCCTTGTCTTTTGTAGGCACTTGGCAACGTTTGCAGGTGAAATGGCTCAGTGTTCGATGTCCACTTCAGAGACAGTGAGGTGGAAGATGGGTCACGGAAGGGTGAGGAGTGATGACCCTTGATGAGAACACGGGGTCCATGTTGTTATTTTCTCTTGTTTTTGTTTACATTAAAATTTTTCATAGTAAAAAGTCTAAAAAATAATTGCATTTCATAGAACAAGAACCAAAAAAAGAAGGGGGGAAGGGTGTAAAAGTCCATTGGAGGGAAGTTCTCTCTAGGGGTGTGTGTGTGTGTGTGTGTGTGTGTGTGTGTGTGTGTTTAATAGTCATTTGCTGGTTTTCACCAAACTAATTACAAGACACATATCTCTAAAAGAGCTCCTTTGGGAGAACACATTTTTAGATATAATCTACTTTTTTAAAGTTCACTTTCTTCAGTTTTTTAAAACATGTTTATTTAGTTTTGAGAGGGAGAGAGAGAGAGACAGAGCATGAGTGGGGAAGAGGCAGAGGGAGAGGGAGACACAGAATCCAAAGCATCTCCAGGCTCTGAGCTGTCAGCACAGAGCCTGACGCAGGGCTCGACCTCCCAAACTCTGAGCTCGTGACTTGAGCTGGAGTTGGATGTTTAATCCACTGAGCTCCCCAGGCGCCCCTCACTTTCTTATATCTAAAACTAAGGATCGAGTTCCCTAACCTCTTGGGTGACCCTGAGTCAGTATGAGTCTCTTTTTGTAGCTTTTGTAGGGATCTCATCTGCAAACGAGAGAACCAGTCTAGACAGTTTCTGAAATTCTTTCCGTTTCTAAAATTCTATAATTCTGACTAGCCGGTGAAATGCTATAAGCCTCATTACTTTGCTGTTTAATTGTGAGCACCCATATTCGTGGACAAAAGCAGCCTGAGAGCCCTGCCACGCCCCGACTTCAGGAAGTGAGACCACTGAATTTACCATTGCCTGGGGGGCAGCACACATTCCTAGGTCGTTCTTCAGAACACTAGCTTCATGTATGCAGCCCGGGCTTTCACCAAGGCCAGCAGGTTCAGCACACAAAAATCGGTCGTCTGATCGGAGGCTCTTACTTCCTGAGAGATGGAATTAACCAGCATACAACTAGAAAAGTCCTTCCTTCCGGGCAGCGGAATGGCTACCGTATGCTGTCCATCACCCTTCTCCAGGAGGTAGATGTGCCTGGGAATTCCTTCATCATAAAGACATTTTAGTAACTGCAAGTAAAGGTTGGGAGTTGATAAACCACTTCTATAAGATCCGATCCCATTAGAGCCAAACCTGTTGGAAGGAGGATGCAGGAAGATGTGCTGGAGCAATCGTCAGCTAACAGACCCACCTATAAGGTGATGTGATTTGACAGGCTGTGTCCTTAAGTGTCCTTCATTTGTGCATGTATCAGCTTACGAATCTGCCCAGATGGGGACTCCACGGTCCCGGAAAGACTTGTCAAGGGAAATTTTAATACATTAAAAAAAAAATGCTTACAATACTATCCCATAGCATTGAAGAAATTTGTCTCCTGAGCTTGCTTTAGGAGAATCAGGGTTTCAGGTATTTTTTAAAAGTTTGTTAACGTTTCTTTATTTTTGAGAGGCAGAGAGAGAGAGAGAGAGAGAGAGAGAGAGAGAGACCAAGCATGAATGGGGGAGGGGCAGAGAGAGAAGGAGACACAGAATCCGAAACAGGCTCCAGGCTCTGAGCTGGGGTTTCAGATACGTTTATACTTCAAATCTCTTTGGGGGAGTAGGTCCTACTATTATTATACTTTACCATGTATTTCGTACTAAAACCAATATGAGTTATACTACTTAGAGAGGAGACCCTTTCCAACCTCGTTTCCTCTCCTGTGTCCTTGCTATAATACTGATCTGTAAGGTCGCTGCAAATTAGAGGTAAAATAAGACACTTTCTTAAAACCCTTAGAAACCTCCTTTATCGAGTGAATTATTTCAATTCACACAGCGTTCTTCAGAGTTGAAGTTTCTTGGCTCCCAGGAGATGATTATAATTGGGTCTTAAATCTGGATTTAAGATTCAAATCCTCTCCCTTTTGGCTGGGAACAGTGGGGTCAAGGGTAAGAGTTCAATTTCGATTAAAGAGAAGGGGTGAGGGGTGCCTGGGTGGCTTAGTCGGTTAAGCGTTCGACTTTCCGACTTTCGCTTAGGTCATGATCTCGCGGTTCGTGGGTTCGAGCCCCGCGTCGGGCTCTGTGCTGACCGTCAGCTCGGAGCCTGGAGCCTGTTTCAGTCTGTGACTCCCTCTCTCTCTGACCCTCCCCTGCTCACGCTGTCTCTCTCTCTCTCTCTCTCTCCTAGAAATAAATAAAACATTAAAAAAAAAAAAAGAGAGAGAGAAGGGGTGAAGTAGGTGAATGAATGAACTCTCAGATATTCCCCATTTTACTCACACCGTTCTCGGGGTTTAGTTGGGAGGAAGCGGGTTACAGAGCAGGACCATTTCCAGGCCCCCGTGACTTTCAAAACATACCAGCAAGGAAAGAGTGGGCCCCGAGACTAGGAGAACATAAAAGTGGTTGAAGACCAGGTAGAAAGAGAGCCATGTAGGTGGGCAGGAAGAGGAAGTAGTAGCCCGCGCACGTTAACAAGCTAAGGCAAGGGAAAGAACTCTCCTTTTAGAGAGAGAGCTGGTAGCTCGAGGCGCTTCGTGTTGGCCCCAGTTTGCCACATGGACGATACCAAAGTGGCGGGCAGTTAAGAGAGGGGAAGAGACGAGAAGCCCCTGTGATGTCAGGCCCTGGAGTGCAGGGCTGGAAGTGCAGAAAAGCTAGACATGCCCCATTTCTGCGCGTGGATTGCTATCAGCATGGAGTCCCCCCTCTGCAGCTCTGGCAATGCTAATAATCGTGGGACCCTGTACCACCCACAGACGTGTTTCTGAGATGCAGTTAAAAAGAACTGCTTAAAAGTGTGTTCTTACAAGTTTACAGCATAAAAATTAGAGACTACAGATGAAGGGAAGTTAAAAAAATGTGTAATCATCTTATGGAGAAATAATCCTTAGGTGTATATATATTGTATGTATATACAACATATATACAATATATACTATATATATACTATGCAATATATATATATATGCAATATATATATATAATATGCAATATTATATACACACAGTATAACTCATGTTACAGTCTCTAGGGAACAAACATTGAATTGCCAATTTACATAAAACCACAGGCATGTTACCTTAGCACATAGTAGATCTTGATAAACTTAGTTCTTTTCTTTTTCACTTTCTAGATTTTCTTTCTCTATCTTAACCTCATGGAGATTTCTTCCTAAATTACTCCTCCCAATGGACTTCCCAGTGCATTGCTAGGCCATATAGCCCATCTAGGAAGGAAACTTATTTTTCGTATTTCGTTTGGACACCATAAAAAAAAAAACTTAGAAAATAGAGAATGTTTCTATTGGATATAGTGTCAAACTGGTTTTTAGACTTGGAAACCAAGAATAACAATAAAGGGATTGGTAAAACTCATTAAAATGATAATGGTGGGCGGTGTTCATCATAGGGAAAATGAGGAACTTAACTTTTTAGGATTAAGTTGGACCACACTTGGAAACACACAAAGTTCTTGTTAACAGTTAGGGAGGTGGATTGCAGAGAGAGAACTACAATGTAGCCAAGCACCTGTTAGTGGTGGGAATAGGAAACTGGCAGATCTTGCGGCGGGCAGGAGAAATGTAAAGTGTTCACATTCCAAGAAATGCAGTAAAAATTATGGAGATCCATTATTCTAGCTGCATGTAAAACACAACCTACCTGGAAAAGAATGGGCAAAGTGCAGTAACGCAAACGAAGGGTATTGTTGTAATGGCAATAGTTTGAAAGCAATAATGTTACCATTACTGTTCACTGTTGAGTTCTTCTCTCTGCAGTGTTTCTTCTCGGACATAAGCATAGGTGAGGGGTATTTATGAGTTGGCACAAAAGATACCCGTTAAAGTCATAACCTTCAGAGCACATGATCCTAGGAATGAATTTGGACTGGTAGGAAGGTAATAAGAGCCAACCTCCACCCCAGTCCCCCTCACAGCAGCCTGCCTTTGACGGATACAGATCTCTACTCATCTCTATCTGCATCTATATAATCTATATTCATGTTCTCATGTGCGTATCGGCAATATAAATTTAATTACTTACTATCTGTAGTTATATAGGATTTAAATTACTTTCTGATGTTGGTGATAACATACATTACTTGCCTGTTTCTTTCTGAGAACTGAAATGTCAATGTCCTACATATTTCCCATTTTAAGCTTTTAAAGGTCTTCTTTGCAGATGTATTAACTCCAAAATGCATTCAATGATTTGGTAATATCAACTTCTGTAGTAATCAAAAGAATGTAAGCGGAAACAACAATGTGACCGCACTGTACCCCCTGCAAAATCGGCCGGGTTAAAAGAAATAATGACATTATATCGAGAATGTAATGTTTGCTGCTGGAGGCAGTGGAGATTACACATTTCTTTGGTAAAGCAAGTTGGTACCAAGATTTGAAAGTCTTAAAAGTGTTCATAAACCTTGACCTAGCAATTCTGCATCAGGGAATTTATTCTCAGGCAATAGAGAATCAATAAAAATAAATTACATTGTTATTTATTAATAGAGAACAAATAATAGGATAAATATATGAATACACACTTATGCTTGTGAAGCCCCAGAAAGAATCCAAATATCTAAAAAGAATACTGGCAAAAGAAATTCTGGTGTGTTCCTATGGATAGACTACTTGGAGCCAGTAGAAATCATTTTGTGGGAGAAAATTTCCAAATTTAAAAATGAATCATGATATGCTCTGTGTGAATATAGCATATTACAATATGCTGTATACTATATGATTATAATTCTATACTGAAAATGTGTATGAAAATGAAAAATATAAACTATTTTTGGTTAGGATATCACAAGTGATTTTCCTGTTTTTCTTTTTTGTTTTTCCAAAATAATAAGGTATCATTTTATTTTTTATTATTTTTTTACCACATTTATTTATTTTGAGAGATAGAGAGCACGCACATGCAAACGGGGGAGGGCAGAGAGAGAGGGAGAGAGAATGCCAAGCAAGCTCCGTGCTGAAGTGGGGAGCACCATGTGGGGCTCGATCTCACAAACTATGAGATCATGACCTGAGCAGAAATCAATCAATGATTGGACGCTTAACCGACTGAGACACCCAGGCACTCCAAGAGGTATCGTTTTGAAGTAAGGAAAATGTGGGGCACCCGGGTGGCTCAGTCGGTTGTGTCTGACTTTGGCTCAGGTCATGATCTCACAGTTCATGAGTTCGAACCCTGCATCAGGCTCTGTGCTGACAGCTTGGAATCTGGAGTCTGTTTTGGATTCTGTCTCCCTCTCTCTCTGCCTCTCTTCTGCTTGCACTCTCTTCTCCCTCAATCTCTCTCTCCCTCTCAAAAATAAGTAAACATTAAAAAAATAAAGTAAGGGAAACGTAACCCATGTTATGGAAGTGAAAACTTATCTGAAATTGAAATCTGTTATTATTTTTATAAGCTGTGTTGATTAAATTAACCTTTGGGAATATGATAAACACTGTTGATATAGTGTTAATAGTAAGCAAGCCTTACTATTCGTATAATGACCCATATCATTTCTAATATCATATATAGACATATGTATGATGCTTTAATGCTTTATAGATTATAAAGTGCCTTTCCAGAGATGATCTTATTTCACTTTTAGATGACCCTGCATTAAATGGTATTATCTCCATTGTATGGGAGTAAAAAGAAGGCTGGAGAATTTTGCTTATCTGCTCAAGGTCTCTGAGCTGGTCTGTCAAGCCCTCTGGCCTCTGCACCCTCAGGGCGACTTCTATGTTGCCCAGTTGGGTTTGCTCTATGAAGTCACGTTGGGGGTACCGATCTACGGTATATCGTGTCAAATGGTATATTCTAGAATATCAGAACTGATCTTGTTTTCAAGAAGGATGTGGAGTAGGATAGTACTTGCCTTCAGTGCTTTGAGAATTTTGTCTCCTATTCTTTTTTTTTTCCCCCATTTTTAAGCCTTTGTTCTTTGAACTTGGAGAAGTTTCTGAACATCATAGCTTGTGTCAACTCAGCTAATGGAAACAAGGAAAAACCCAGCCTCCTCTTTTTGGTTAGAGTTTTAAAGGGAAACGTGTGTTGATAGCGGGTGGGCCAGAGTGATAGGATCCCAAAGACAAGTTTAAAGTCTGGGGAAAGGGCTCCATGTCCTCTCTGCAGCCACATTTCCCCACCTCGAGATTTTCCTGTCAGAGATAAAGCCAGAATTTTGGCATGCATTGGAATTACCTGGAGGGTTTGTTAAAACCCACATTGTTGTCCCTTCCCAGCTCACCCCCTACCCTGCATCAGAATTACAGATTCAAGGAGGCTCAGGGTGGAGCCTGCAAATATGCATTTCTCCTAAGTTCCCAGGTGCTATCAGATGAATCAGGTGATGCCTCTGGCCCTGGGACCCTAGTGTGCAAACTGATATTGTACCGGTTCCAAGTTGATTTCTTTTCTCAGGTGCTGTGTTCGGCACTTACAGACACAAAGATGAATATGAAATCATACCGGGGAAAGAGGAAAGGCAATGCACAAAGAGTTTTAGAACAATGTGGTAAAGGCTATAATAAATATGTGGGTTCAGAGGAGTTTGTAAGTAATACTGACTTGGGGGAATCGAAGAGTACTTTCCAGAAGGAGTGTTTGTGTTGCCTTTGAAGGGAGAGTAGTGGGCTCGCCAGGTGGAAAGGAGGATTCCAAGTACGGAGAGCAAGACAAGCAGAGAGAATTTCAGGCACAGAGCCTGAAAATTCACAGCATGTTCAGCAGTGCGTACCCACAGGATTTGGAGAGGATTGTTTAATGTTACCTTTATGTTTGTTGAATATTTTCAGCAAATTTACCCAAGACTGTTGATCTGCTCCTCCTCACACAACGTTATCATCTTTCCCCACTCTATTTGAATCTCAGCTTGCTCTTCCTGGAAGGCAGAAGAAAAGTCATGAGCATAAATGCTCTCGATCTCAAACCTGGAATGATTAATTATAATCTTTAATATGCATTACCCGTTCTTCGTGAAACTCACACATGTCTACATCCTGCCCAAATAACTAACTGAAAAGTTCAATGAATTCAGTCATTTGGCACCCTATAACTTTAAAAAGCCTATAATTTCCAAAATTCTCTGTTTTTTTGTGCTAAATTTTGTCAAATTTAGATCAAAAACTGCGTTATTAGAATTATTTTGCAACTTCCAAAGCACTGAGGTTTTTAGAATAAATACTGCCCCTGGGCAGAATGAATTATTGTTACAAGAACTCTGAAGCAATGTTCAGAAGTAAATATTCTCTCTGTAACCTCTTTCTGTTGCTTTCTGTAAACATCATGCCCATGCATTCATTTATGATACTGGCGAAATGTGCAGTAACCTATCTCGTACGTGTTCCAAGTTACTTGCCTTATTTAAAAAACTGATTTTAGTCATTCGCTTTGTTTTGTTTTTGTTTAGTCAACTCAGAGGAAGATGGGATGGTTTCTGAGGAACGACACCTGGTAGGTGCCCGAGGTTTCGGCAACGCTGCTCGGAAAGGGCGAGCACGGCTGCCAAGAAAATCCAATATGAGTAATTCAATACTCGCTTCCTGGCTAATGAGTTTATGTACAAATTTTAAAATATGGGCTTCAAGGACTGTATACTTTGTTCTGAGTACTCTCCGAAACTTGCTTGGGAGATATTCCTTCAGCTCAGTTATAATTTTATTAATTGCAAAATGGCATTTAGGAAAGTCTGGTGTACACATCTGTGAAATTAATTAGGTAACTTTACCTTGTTAAAAAGAGTGTAGACTACATGACCTTTAAGGTCCATTTCAGCTAGAAGATTTTGATCATTTTATGACTAATAAGTCATTTTGAATTTAAAGATTTATTTTTTGAAAAGCTAAAACTTCTTACACAAAGAAGGGATGAGCTCCTCGGTGCAAGAGCGAAGCAAACATTCTGTTTCATCCCATGGAGGACAGAGAGAAGGCGCTGAAGGAAATATTGAATGTTTGCCTGTTTACGTTTCCTTCATAGCTCAATTATGATGTTGACATTCTGATGACGTTAGAAGTGAGCGTTTCAGAGGTGAACCTACAGGAGCCAACAAAAAATTGAATCTCTCATTCAATGGACTCGAATTCATTTCTTCTTGTGAAAACGTTTCAGAAGAATATGCTTGAGTTATAAGTCATGGAAAAGTGTCCTTTCTAAAGTAGAGTGCCACACCTATTGTGTCTATTATGACATTGCAATGAATAAGTGGGAGGGTGGTCATTCTATTGACATTTGATAGGATTTTTTTTAACAGATTTAATCCCCTCATTGCACTTGCCTCAGCACAGAGAGTTTAAAGAGCTCTGCTGATTTTTGCTTATGGAAGTAAATCCATAAGCTTTTACAAATATGAGAGGGGAAAGAAATCTCAGCATTTTGAGATCTGGGGTAAAGCTCTCAAAAAATGGAGAAGTTTGTGCTGTCTTAACTGTTTCAGCCCAGGCATCATCCCACCATCTGTTGGCAGTATTCGAGACTTGGAAATCATCTTACCTTCTTCTGACATCAGCCGTCAGAGACATGAGATATTTATGATGTCATATTAACACTCAAGTTTTTCAAGGCATATTTCGTTGGACATGAGAAGTGATTTTTGCCTATGTGCCTGACTTTGGCCACGAAAAAGCCCTAATCAAACACTAAAAGACTTATCTTCCTTCTGTAAATGTGGCACATGGACCAATTTCCTACCACGGGAGTACAGAGAACAGCTTGTGGGTTTTATAATAGACAAAAGGCAGTCATCGATGTTATTTAATGGTGAACATAAGAAGCCACAGAGAAGCAAAAGGAGGAAAAGAAGAGGAAGAAAGAGGGGAGTCCATTGAATTTCCTTCCATATTCCCAAGACTGAGCACTATTTCTATGGAAAACTACCTTCCATAACAAAAGTGGCCTTGTCCAGAAAGTATGAATGGGGCCTATTGTGTGCTTATAATTTCTTTTCATCCTAACTGTTATGGCCTTAAACTGCAGAAAATGAACAGTAGTCACCAGTAAATTTTTGCCACCTAGTCAAATATTGCTCCTAATGCATTGAGAGCATTTATCACCTAATGAATTATGTTTATGAAACATTAAATTTAAAGAACCATAAGTCATCTTTATATGAAAAACAAGAGGCATGAGCTGCTTGCTTTTTCCTTGATTCTATCCAAAACATTCTATCTCAGATGATTTCCAATGGTGTCATCATCCTAGAGAGCTGTGCAGTCTCCAGAAAATACTGAAAGACCATTCCTTTAATAAAATGAAATACACAAATTCATAAAGAAGCGTGGGCAGAACTTATTTCTCTAATAGTGTAAAATAAAATGACAATTATATCCATCTGGTTAGAACTTGCTAATTGCCCATGATTTGCTTTAAAACATCATCAACCATATTGAAAGAGACTTGTAGAGCCTGGCAGGAGGATATATTGGTACAAAGCTTTCTGGGTTAGGTGGTCACCTTATTGCAGTAGTTTTGCTGTCATGGTAATGAATTGGCAAATACAGACTGTGCTTTGGTTGGGCTATTTGAAATCCCCTAAAGAGGACCTGAGTGGGACATAATCCCAGAGACACTTGACAACATGGTTTAAAAGCCCAATGATGAAATTTCGTTCCCGGAGTGTTATTCCTTGCATTTCCTGTTTGTCTTATGCATAGTTACTTTCTGATGTTCTAGTATCCTTGATCTAAGACAACTGGCAACTCCTATCTTGAAGCACGAGGTACAACAGGATGTCACAAACCCTATGTAACGGCCAAGTTCGTGTGAAATACGCTGATATTATTTGAAATTTGAAATCAGTGTTTTAAGTTGTCTTGTTATGATTGAAAAGAACATTGGTTGCCATGGTCAAGAATCAATAGCTACCCATTTTACAAAAACCCTGGAAAGAAATAATCAGGGTCTTATTTTGAATGAAAGAGTCAATTGTCCTAGGAAAGCTCGACATTTCTTTCAGATGGTTTCAAAGGCAAACGCTTCCACCCCTATGATCCAAAATCATAGAGGTATTATTTCCATTACATACTGTAGAATAATTGTAGCCCAAATATCTCTGGGGAGGGATCAGGAGAAGAAATGGCTCTCTTGGTCTTGGTAACCTACATAACACATTGCTCATAGTAGGTTCTCAATCACTGCTCATTTGTTGTGACTTAATCTGCAACATCAGTTAAGTTCCTCTTTGGGTTTTACTGTAACTCAGCCTACCGATGAAGCAAAATCAAGAAGAAAGAAAAGGGGCTTAAGAAACTTCAGGGTTGGGACACCTGTGTGGCTCAGTCAGTTAAGCGTCCAACTTCAGCTCAGGTCCTGATCTCAGGGCTTTTGAGTTGGAGCCCCACGTCGGGCTCTGTGCTGACAGCTCAGAGCCTGGAGCCTACTTTGGATTCTGGGTCTTCCCCTCTCTCTGTCCCTCCCCCTGCTCATGCATTGTCTCTCTCTCTCTCCAAAAATAAACTAAAAAAAAAAAAAAAAAAAGAAATTTCAGGGTATGTGTAATAATACTGGAAAACTTAACTAGAAGGTATGTACCAGTGGTTCTCAAACTTTTTGGTGTCAAGGCTCCAGGACCCTCTTAAAAATTACTTAGGACCCCAAAGTGCTTTTTCTGAATGTGCTGACCTGTGACATTTACTCTGCTAGAAACTAAGAATGGGGCACTCAAAATAACCGTGATAAATCTACCACGTGTTAACAACCCATATGTTTTATGAAAAATAACTCTATTTTCCAAAAACCAAGTAGGTGCAAAGAGTGGTCTTATTTTGCATTTTCCCACATCTCTTTAAGGAATATATCTGGAGTCTCATGTCTGCTTCTGAGTTCAGCCTGTGTAGCCTCACTTATTTGAGCAGCGGGAAAAGGGATGCCCTTTGACACCCCCACCCTCACCCCCACCCTAATAAGATCTCAGGGACCTCAGCACTCATCAGACCACACTTGGAGAACTTCCGGCATACATGACAGCTGAATTACAACTGAGAGCACTCCCTCCACTGAGGAATCATTCAAAACCTGATGTACCTGTCCACAAGATTGCAATGGCCTTTTCAGACAACAGAATTTTGTACAGTCATATGGTGATGATTCTTCTGGAGAACTTCCGGAACGTTTGTCTACACCTATAGCTGCATTCCTAAAACTTGGGTTAATTTTGCCAATCACTTGTTTTCCAGCTAAAGAAACAGGATGATCCATAGAAGGCATTCCTCTCTGCAAGTACCCTTGCATTAATTATCACCGTGCAATCCTCAGAAATGTTTGTTGGTCTGTCATTTAAGAAAATGACACAGCTACAGTGACCCCACAACGAGGGGTTTCCTGCCCACTAACACTGGCATCACTGCCCTGAGGAAGTGGCTTGGCTCTGTGTCTGTCTTCATCTAGCTGTTGTGATAGACCACGATGAGTTGGTTGATAAAGTAGGTGAGTCTGGTTACATGTGATCAGGATAGTAAAATCCCAAAGAGAACTGTCCAGTTTATGGACAGTTTTATGAAGGTAACTCTTCAGGCTTCGTCTATTGCCCTGAAATAGAAGCATGGAAAATTGTCACGTGTGCCTGTGGATTCCAAGTCCCAGACACCGCACAGATTGCAAATCTTTTACTTATTTTGTCACCATTTGCAGATGCAAATTATTCTCATTAATTTGCCTACTTCTCAGCTTCCTATAATGCAAAAGGCCCTAGAGAATATCTGTATATGCAGTGTTCACAGTACTGGAGATTCTACAAAGGATTTGGAAAATCTAAAAGTGTAAAAGAGAGACTAGAAATGTTAGATTATTGCATATACCACATTTTCTAAACCCAATTTTCTTCATCCAGTGGAATTAGGAACTAAGCTTGGTTTTGAGCAGCTGACATAAACAGTGACAATCTGCCTTTTGAGATACGGAGTTTAATCTTAGGTTCTCAGTATATATTTGTTGAACAAATGAACGCATTAGTTAATTAGCCATAAAATGAAATTTCTTTGTTCTGAAGAGTGACCGTTGATTTGTATAGTTGACCAGAGAGATGTTTGTGTTTGGCTTATTGTTGTTTTTTGTTTGTTTGTTTGTTTTTTTCAAGATAGAATATGAAGAGGGAAGGAACAGAGAGAGAGAGAGAGAATTCCAAGCCGGCTCTGTGCTCTCAGCACAGAGCCTGATGGGCTTAAACTCACCAACTGTGAGATTATAACCTGAGCCAAAATCAAGAGTCGGACACTCAATGGACTGAACCAGCCAGGCGCCCCAGCCTATCATTTTTAAATCAGAAGATATTTAGTGGTGACACTATGAAGAGCTATTTCTTTTTCTGAATATTTCATAATGGCAGTCACATTATGTGGCAGACTTTTACTGAATATCTACTATGTCTCTCACGTGCCAGTCCCTGCTTTGAAACTAGCAAAATACAGATGAGGCCCGTCTCCTGTTTTCTAGACTCCAGAGGCTCATGGTCAGATGAGAGAGGTCAGCAATGGGAGAAGTGCTGTAAAAGTGGCAGGCATAAGGCACTCTGCGAAAACCAAGGAGACTATGCTTGTCTCCCTTGGAAAGTCAAGGAAAGCTTTCTAGAGTGGTAAACATGGTAACTGAATCTCAGCTGGGGAGGAGCCAGGCAGTGTAACTCTCTCTACATATAACCCGGTGCAAGGGTCACTCTTGGATCTCTCTGTCAGAATAAACCGTGGGCTTAGAGTGAAGAAATGTACTTGGTGCATCAGCCAGAACTCATTTGTACATGGCAGAAACAACACCACCTCGTTCACACAAAAAGAGAATACGTTGGTTCATATAGTGGGAAGTCTGCATTCAGGGCAACATTATTTAAAGACTTATATGAGGTCATCAGTGGGCTCTTTCTTTCTCCTTTTGGCTCTGCTTGTTGCTCTTAATTTTCTCTACCTCAGGTAGGTTTTCTGCTCATAATAGAGGAGATAACCACCAACAGTCTCCAATTCATGTCTATCTACCTCTTGACCCAAGAGACTTCAGTTGAAACAATCTCACTGATAGACCCCTACTGTCATCGGTCCGTTCCTGTGGTGGGGGCTTTGAGGGTTTGCTTAACAGTTTGACCAAAGTTAAATTAGGGTGGGGGAGGAGCAGTTCCCTGAAGCAATGACTGGGGTACAGGTGGCAGTGCAGAAGATGAGATGGCTAAATACACAAAGAGCAATGGTCTCCAGCATGAGACAAATTGGACTCAATTGCCTTGAATTTGACAAGGATCTTTTTTAGCATTGGGATTGATTTTCCCCAAAGTTCATTTAGACATTTACCCAAATAGTTTTGTACTTTTCCAGAGTTTTTGGAGGCTTTCGTTTCATTTCAGGAAGATAGCCTTCTCAGGGAAGGTAAGAGTGAGGGCTTTCTTTAAAGACTTGTCCTCATGGCTTAACTCAGACATTTTTATGTGGCTAATGTTTGGCCAAGCAAATGGCATGAGGAGAAGAAATTCTGGCTGGCAGGATGTGTGAAAGAGAAAGACATAATTTCTCCTCACTCTCTCTTCTGACAAAGGCAAGGAATGTTCCTCTGGACATTTGATGATCAGATGTTGGAACTTCTTTTCCTCTCATCAGTAACTTGCTTGTCTCACAAACAGCCCAGACTGTGGGCCATTACCCAAGCGTTGGGAATGTTCAGAGAGAGAGAGAGAGAGCAGGGAGTAGGCTGGGCTGGGCACCCAGGATCCAACTAAAGAGGAAGGCAACTATCACTGGAAATGTGATGAGCTGGAGATGACTATGATTTATATAATTCTTCTCATGGAAGATACTATATTGGTTAGAAGCTGCCTGAGGCGAGGGCAAGGCTCAGGTGGTAGCTAACGTGCATTCAAAGGGGTGGGTCTGGTTAACTGGACACGTTGCATTTGCTGAATGGGTGCTTGGGTTTGAGGGCAGATTTCACAGTTGCTCAGCTTCTCACCTAAAGAAAACTGAACAAATGTTTAGAGAATATTGGTTTGAGACGCCAGGCCATAAACATTTCCGAAGCACTCATGCGGCTTATGCAAACCACATATAGTTCTGGTCCAGGGCTACTTCCTGTCCGGGTGCCATTTGTAAAGTTATCAGTATCATGGCTGGTTATGGAGCCCTTGTTTCCTGGGCTTTCATTCCTATGGCAAACTCTGAAAAACAAACTGAGCCTACCATTATCTGGTATTTTCATTAAAAGTTACTGACAATGTTCTTTAACTTGTGACTTTAGAAAACAACAAAAGTAATTACCTGCAAATAATAAAAACAACACCAGGGTTGTAACTGTTAATTTAGGCATATAAACACAACTAATTATGTGTGACTTTTGCAAGCAGAGTCTTGTTGAACTGCTGATGCTTTCTCTCTAGGCTGGTCCCTTTCATTGATGGCTGGTCAGAATCAGTCTTACTGCTTGGTCTTTGTCTCTTGTTCCCAAGTGTCGTATCTTCTCTAACTCACCATGAATTAAAATAATTATAACAGGATTAAGATTTAAACCCATTTTACAAAGAGTCCCCTGTTATTGCCATTACTGTGGTTTCCGATGCACTCCACAGGCCTGGAGTTGTTTTACTCTACATTTGACTTTAATTTTCTTAGGCGTGTTTCTTGTTTTGAGTTCTTATGCTGTTTTTAAGGCTGTATTTTCTTTTTGGTGCTATGCTAATGGCTGCTCTTAGGTGTTCTGAAACTGCTAAGACAGTGGCTTTTCAAACTTTTTTGACCACAACCCACAGAAATACGTTTTACATTGTGCCCAGTACACACATTCACATATGACTGAACCAGAAGTTTCTTAGAACAATATCTAAGTTTCATAGATACATTCTTATTCTATTATTCTATTCTGTTCTGTTCTATTCTGTTCTATTCTATTCTATTCTATTCTATTCTATTCTATCCCATCCCATTTCTAAGGACACACCTCCTAAAGCCCTAAGTTGAGTGACTGGCTAGGGGATTTTATTTCCTCTTGGTAGGCTGACAATATCTTTGGCCTCTCAGTGATTCAACTGACTCCTTTCTATTCACCAGACTGGAAGGGATTATTTATACATTCCTTGGGAGAAGGTGGTTAATCAGTTAGAGATGCCATTCAGAAGACAGTTGCACAGAAAACGAGGACTCAAGTAGGTTATTTCTCTTCACTCTTTTCCAAATTGTTTTCCTCAACACTGAACTCATAGGTGACCTTTTATAGTCAAATGCTACTTGCTCAATACTATTCTGAAAACCATTAAAGCAGCTCATTATTATTCAAATCTAGTTGTACCAATGTACCAAGTGTTTACAAAAATATTATAATCAACACAAATTGATTTCAAGTGGTTGGTCAACAAACAGTTCTCAGCCATATTTGCCTCTGGTCAGATTTATAAACGTGATAGCTTCTTGAAAGTTTGTATGCTTTTCTTCAGCTTCTTCGTACTTGTCAAAGGTCAATGTTATCAGTTGTTTGAATTTCATTATGTCCAAGGTGCTTTGAGAAACTCTCCAGACCCCCCTGTGGCAGGGGCTGCTAATGCCCACCCAAAGTGCATCCCCCTCTCCCTTAGTAAAAGAATTTTGATTTTGTCCAGAGTAGCAATGAGTCCAGCTAAACACACTCACTTTTGCAGCCTCCCTTGCATCTGTGTTGGTCATGTGACATAGGGCTGGCCAATGAGATTCAAACTGAGGGTTTCTGGGAAGGTTTTTGCTTTCCTGAGACAGGAAGTGCAGCCTCATGTTCCTCCTGCCCGGAACACAGAAATTCTGGGACATTTAGCCACCATCTTGCAACAAGGCAACAATTATAAGGATGAGGATCCACAAGCTAGATGTCATGGAGCAGATGTGTAGGAAGAGCCTGGATCCCTAATGGCAGCACAGAGCTGTGGCTCCAGGTCCAGGGGGTCCGCCTTCAGATTTCTGGCTATGTGAGGAAGACATTCAGCACCTATTTTTTATATGTATATAAAATTTTGTTGGTTTCATTTTATCAAGTAGTTTTAGCTTCACAGTAATTTCCCATATGCCCCCTCTCCCCACACATGCACAACCACCCTCACTATCAACACCTCCCCACCAGGTGGTATATTTGCTAGAGTTGATGAGCCTATATTGACTCATTGTCATCACCCGGAGTCCGTGGTTTACCTTAGGATCACTCTTGGTGTACATTCTGTGGGCTTGCACAAATTTGTAATGACATGTATCTATCATTATAGTGTCTGATAGAGTATTTTTACTGCCCCCAACCCTCTTACATTTTACACCAGACTTTTCTGTGACCTGTAATCAAGTGAATTGCATAACTGATTCCTTTTCTGATTTTTAGATTTCTGTATTTGTCCTTTTCTCTGATGGAAGTTTGATAACTACAAATTACTATGATGACCATTTCAAATGTCACCAATTAGAACCAAAGCTATTTTACACATTAATTACTAACGAAAGTGCATTGATGTCTTTCTGCGTAACATTGAAGTGAGAGAAGCTCCCTTTGCGAACTATCCCAGCAAGGTTACTGTGCTCTGAGAGCTATTCATCTGTCATTTCTCGACGTGCCTCCAAAGATTAAATAACGATGACCAGTCAGAAAGTAGGGCTCAACGAAGTGATTTCCTGATCTAGAAACAGCTTTTTCAGTCTTCAGTGGGTCATTTTAGATAGACTGTCCACCATCAAGTTCAGATAGTTCTTAGAATGTCCTAGATCTGAAAAGGTAAGCGAGAGATTCTATGAGGGCTGAACTTGTCTCAAGATTTGGAGATTCTTTCTGATTCTGTTCAGGATAAGGGAAGCCATTTTGACAACTGCTTTCCTTAGAACACTTTAGAGGCTGTTTCTATTTGGGAGGGGGAAAAAAAAACAATGAATGAGTGCCAGGGTAAGAAACCTTAATCAAACTTTTGTTTCTGTCATTTGTCTTTTGGGACCCCTCAATCAAGATAGAACTTTTCAGAGAAATGTGTCTTATTTCTTCTACTTCTCAAATGCATTAGGGTTTTTTTTTTTTAATGTTTATTTATTTATTTTTGAGAGGGAGAGAGAGAGAACATGTAGGGGAAAGGCAGAGAGAGAGGGAGACACAGAATCCAAAGCAGGTTCTAGGCTCTGAGTTGTCAGCATACAGCCCGACACAACGCTCCAACCCACGAACCGTGAGATCATGACCTGAGCTGAAGTTGGATGTTTAACCGACTGAGCCACCCCGGCACCCCTAAAATAAGTAACGATAAGCCAAGTTAAATAGTCTATAACAGTGATGACCAGTAAAAATATAATGTGAGCCACGTATATAATTTAGTTTTTCTAATAAACACATTAAAAAGGCAATATAAAATAGGTGAAATTAATTTTAATAATATATTTTATTTAACACAACATAACCAACATATTTTAACATGTGGTGTAATCACTATAAAAACTATTGATAGACATTTGCAGTTTTTTGATATTGAATGTTGTGTATATTTTATAGTTATGGCACATCTCACTTTGGACTAACCACATTTCAAACCCTCCAACCCATGTGGCCAGTGGCCGCCATATTGGACAGCACATAACTTTCCCTATCTACCATTCTCCACAAGGGTCACTATTATGCTATCAGCCTGGCCATATCTGCTTTCCCTACCCTGCCAGAGTTGTAGAGCAGTTACAACAGCTACTCAAAAGAACAGTGCTCCAGGGGCAGGAGATATTTCAACACAATATCAAGAGACTCTGAAAGTCTATTGGATAGCCCTTTGCCTGCTCTGTCTCCATTCTTTTGTTTTATCTGTATCAGAGAGATTATAGTCAAAATGGGAGATGTGATGAATGGGTTGCTGAAAAAGTCCCAGTGGCCAGAATCAGAAAGGACACAAGGCATGAAGTGTATTTACAAGTAGAAGAGAAAATAAAGACTGTAAGATGCCTTTAAAGTGGCTACACAATTGATAAGCAGGTCACTTTTTTTTTTCCCCCAAAAAGGAATTCCCACTCATGCTATAGGAAAGATTGAGCCATTGGGAGCTCCTGACTTGGGAAGGTAATTGTTGTATCTTAGAAGTTCCTATTGCTTAATGCATGTCTGTGACAGAGTGGCTTATAGAACACGGTAGTCTCTGTAGCTTCCTGTTCCTCTAACACTATCTTTATTTTCTTTGCAGCATAATTAAGATTGTGTCTATTAGTCTTCCTCAAATTAATGAGATGATCCTTTTACCCTCTGATTAGATATGAATCTTTCCTTGGACAATGATTTTGTGTTCAAACGAAAGAGCAAGTCGCTCCCTCCACCACCCTGCTTTAAAAACAAATAACTTCTGAGCACATGATGCTGGCTATCGTATTTACTCTCGTGAGAGTAAATATTTGAAAGTCACATGACAGAGTTGACATTTGAAAGTCTGATAATGCCCACAACCTATTAAAATCCACACAATTAAGGCAGAAACAGATTTCATAAAACATTTCCCTCCAATTTGTGCTGGACCAAATCTTGAAAGAAACTCAAAACACTTTACACACAGCACACAGCCGATACTGCAGCTAGCCTGAGAGGAATTCAGAGCATCAGCGTGACACGCATCTTTCACAGAAGACACTTCCATTTTACTGAATCCCTGTTAAATCCCTGTCATTTCTTAGGGTTGCTGGGTTGCAAAAGGTTAGAGACAGCCCCTCTGCCAGGGTACTGGGATAGAATAGAACGAATTCAGTACTACTGAAGAAGATCTTGATTTTGACTCCAGTGCTGGCACTTTCTAGCTGTGTGAACTTTAGGCAAGTCCCTCGGCTTTCTTCACATATAGAGTAACAGATAGAATAATAAAATGCTATCTGCCACAAGGGTGAACCCTTTGAAGACAGATACCACTTTTTTTTTTTAATGTTTATTTATTTAATTTTTAAAAAATGTTTTTTTATTTATTTCTAGGAGAGAGAGAGAGAGACAGACAGACAGCGTGAGCAGGGGAGGGTCAGAGAGAGAGGGAGTCACAGACTGAAACAGGCTCCAGGCTCCGAGCTGGCAGTCAGCACAGAGCCCGACGCAGGGCTCGAACCCACGAACCGCGAGATCATGACCTAAGCGAAAGTCGGACGCTTAACCGACTAAGCCACCCAGGCGCCCCAAATGTTTATTTATTTTTGAGAGAGAGAGCACAGGCACTGTAGGGACAGAGAAAGTGGGGGACAGAGGATCTGAAGCGGGCTCTGCACTGAGAGCAGTAAACCCGATGCGGGGCTCGAACTCAAGACAATGTGAGATCAAGACCTGAACCAAAGTCAGACGCTCAACTGACTGAACCACCCGGGTGCCCCAATACCACCTTTCTTTCTGGCAGCTCCAGTGTTTCCTACCAGTTCCCTGAAATGCAGTGGTTGAGTAGAGACTTTGCGAATGAACACACCAAATGACATGTTCTGTGTAAAATTATAGTTGACTTTTGAACAACACTGGCTTAAACTTCATGGGCCCACTTACACACGGATTTTTTTCTTGATACAGCACAGTACTGCCAATGCATTTTATCTTCCTAGTGATTTCTTTTCAATGATATTTTCTTTTCTCTAGCTTACCTTATTTTGAGACTATGGTCTATAATGCATACAACATACAAACTATGCATCGATCAACTGTTTATGTTATCAGCAAGGCTTCGGGTCAACAGTGGGCTGTTAGTAGTTAAGTGTTGGGGGAGTCAAAAGTTATATGCAGATTTTTGACTGTGTGTGGGTGGTTAGTGCCTTAACCCCCACTTTGTTCAAGAGCCAACTGTATTGTTCAATAGTCAACTGTACTCGTAAACTTTGTAATGTTATACTATCATAAAATATTTTCCTTACTTTGTTTCTCACTAAGGTTGTTCCTATGAGGCAAGTTGAAACAACAAATGGAAAGTTTTTTTGCTCTTAAGAGAGAATGAAACTTTAAGGGGGAGAAACATAGAAAATTAAAATGGTTTCAAACCTTGGTTATTTTATTACCTAAGCCTTTGATGGTGATAGTGTGAAGAGAAATCTGAGGTAAGAAATATGGTTTATGGTCATATTTCATAGACTGGGGAGAAATGGTTTGCTTTTTGGGGTATGTATGCTTTTATTTTTAAAACTGCATGCAAATGGGGGTGCCTGGGTGGCTCAATCAGGTTTGACTTTGGCTCAGGTCATGATCTTGTGGTTCATGGGTCCGGGCCCCACATCGGGCTCTGTGCTGACAGCTCAGAGCCTGGAGCCTACTTCGGATTCTGTATGTGTCTCTCTCTCTGTCCCTCCCCTACTCATGCTCTGTCCCTCTGTGTCTCTCAAAAATAAATAAACATTAAAAAAGTTAAAAAAGTTTTTAAAAACTACATGAAAAAAGGCTTATTGGAATAAATGCCTTTTTTATAACATTCATATAACAGCCAAATTAGTAACCCAACCTAAGTTGGCAATATAGACTCTTAGAGGTCCTTGGGGGACCCACATTAATGAGCAGATAAGAGTGATTTGTTGTTAACACATTCATTGTTTCCATTCTACACTAGACATCAGTCATTTGGCCCATTTTTCAAAGGCCCACTTGAATTATCTGAACCTCTGAACTTCCTGAAAGTCTAGCCACCAAACTCCATTAGGGGAGTCAATGAGCGCTCAGCTAAAAGGTATTTATTTTATTCCTTCCCTCAGTGCAAGTCTCCTCCAACCAAGGCTAACAGATGTATTTCCTTTTAAGAGGTCACGAACAAGAATATTTCATGCCATCGTGAGATAATTATTCTAATTGGCTAAAATCACTTCGGAATTTGCTTGTCTCCTTCTTCATACAGAGACCAGACTGGAGCTTCATGAAGAAAATTGTGTTAAAATTCAGACAGGCATTGGGATGAACTGTATCTTTGTACAGCGAACTCTTCGCAGATAATGCAAATAACAGTGTCAATGAGAAGAGAAGCTTGTTTCCAGTACCTAAAGCATTGTGCCAGTGGGCCCTTACCGAGACGCAATGACAGATTAATGACAAATCTCTCCCTTTTATTGATCAAAATGGGTTTCCTAAGGACTTGCCATAGAAATTATCCTAGCTTAGTTTGATTGCCTTGTGAACTTGAAATTAATAAAACGGTACTTCAGAAAAAAAGGTCATCCATTGGAGACATCCATAATTAATGACCATTTCCTGACATACTACAGAATTTATCCAAAGTAAGCCTTTATTGTGCTCTTTTAGTGCAAGGTGCCAGAGGTATAGGCCAGAGATAAAGAGCCCGCTTTAATATATACGTGTATGTGGATCTGTTCTAGAAAGAAAGGTTACCAACACGGGCTTCTCATCGTGCAGGCAGAAGAGCAGTAGCTACTAGGTAAGTGGCTATTTTTGGCATGCTGGACAGTTTGCTTGGTGCTCTACGTGTGTGATGACAAATGGGTGAGAGTCATCATTTATTGAGCTTATTCCATGGATCAGCATTTTACTAAAAGCTACAGGAGCCACTTAACATAGAAACTATTATTTCCATTTTACAGATCAGGAGAGAGGCTTGAAGGAAAAGTCGCTGCTCACCATCAAAATCTAGTGGACAGTAGAACTGAAATTTGAATCAAGGCCAAGTACTATACTGCAGAGATATCACATTAGGCTCCACAGGCTCAAATCCATTTCTGTCCCTGAACTCATACTTCGTATATAACTTAGATCTAATTCTGATTCTTTTTGTTTTGTTTTGCTTTGTTTTTAATGTTTATTTATTTTTGAGAGAAAGAGAGAGAGAGAGAGAGAGAGAGAGACAGCGCAAGCAGGGGAAGGGCAGAGACAGAGAGAGGGAGACACAGAATCCAAAGCAGGCTCCAGCCTCTGAGCTGTCAGCACAGAACTCCATGTGGGGCTTGAACCCACGAACCACGAGCTCATGACCTGAGCCAAAGTCGGACGCTTAACTGACTGAGTCACCCAGGCATCCCTCCAATTCTTGATCTCCTTGTTCTCATTTTGAAATGAACTTAACTTTAACTTGAATAAGGACACTGCATTTATAATGACATACAGTGGCCTGAATAATGTCTGATCCACAGTAGGTGTACAAGAAGTATTTGTTAAGTAAGTGTTCTGACTTTTTTTGGGGTAGCAGCCCCCTCTTTTTGGGGTATTTTGATGGGAAGAATGTGGATTGAAGACTGTCAGGACCAAGTATCACAATTAAAAGTAAACTTTTCATTATTATAAATAATCCGTTGCATTTCCTGGAGAAGGCATGCTCAAGCTATGGGGCAAATTGCAAATATCATTAGGAAATTATTCATCGTAAGCAAAGGAATATACTTAAGAAATGAGACGCTGTGTGTTTTCCCATTTGGTGATAGACAAAAATCAGTATTTAGGCTTCTCATTTGGAATTCACTGAAATGAAAACATAATCCCAGTTAATTACTGTTCCCTAAGGTATCTGGCTGCGCAATGTTTTACAAAATTAAAACCTGTTAAGCACACAAGAAAAAAAAAACACCTTACTTTAGATGCAAAACATTAAAAAAAAAAAAGAAAAGAAAAATTAAAAAGGGAACATCCCAAACCCAGTTAGCACTGTTAATTCTTGTCATGTGTGCCTGAATAATTTGGGACAACAGAACTTATGAGAGTTTTGGGCTATTAGAAAATTTCTTAGGCCTGATTTCCTAAATTGAACCAGAAGATCCAAAGAACCACCTCTGACGGTGTTTGTCGTTTGGACTTGCCAAGTTGCTAGTCTTCAGCGTGATTTTAAAATTAGGGAAAAGATACCCACAGAGGCACAGTCAAGTTTCACCCGGAGTAGATGGAAGCTTCTAGAGCTTCTTATTTCATGGCCATTTCTCTGAGGAACAAGCATGTGAGTTTTGGATTTGTTAGTAAGAGGTAAGTTAACGATCATAACAGGAATCGCCTTAGAATCCTTACGAAGCCAAAAATAATGTTCAGCTTTTCCAGACAACATGTCTGACTGCACACTCGCCTCCCTTATTTGTGTTCAGTCTATGTCAAGATGGATTCCTCAAGAAAGGAATAGGGATTTGGAATGGGGATGTCTGATCCAGGTCTCGTCTCCGTATTTCAGAAGCTGGCCGGTTTGATTAATTTAGCCAAATCTTCCAGTTCAGTGGAAGAAAGGTCAACGGAGCTGAACAGAACCGGATTCATGCCACATCTGTGTTGGACATGGGAGGCATTTTGAAGCTGCCACTTTGGGTTTGGTCTAGCTTATGTGTGTCCTAAGAGATGGCAGAGTTGTTGAGTCCAAAAGCCTAGATTTGCGCTCTAGTCGTGCCTATCAGCAAGTAGCTTTGTGACCTCAGATGAGTCACTTCATCTCTCTCCGCCAGTTTCCCTATTTATAGAGCACATGGAGTTGTCTGAGCTCTGGGATCACTTCTCACCTCCCACATGAGATGGCTCTGGATTGCTGAGCTCCTGTGAAAGCCCTGGAAACTTGATGGGATATATGTGGTTCGTGAACGGCAGCAATTCACCAATGAAAAATGAAGACAGCGAAGCTATGGTTTCTCTAAATTACCTCCTTGGGGGGTATTTTTGCTAGTCTATTTTCACTTGTAGAACTGTGATCTGAGAAGGAACCATTTGTTGATTGAAGGAAATAGAGCTTTGGGCATATGTTTTCACCCAGAAGTCTTGATGATTAGGAATTTTACTTAAGTTAGCATTAGACACGTGTGAATTTGATAAGACTAAAACACCGCATACTCACCACCTCCACCGCCAGCAATAAAACATTCTGTCATCATGAAACAGAAGCAAGACCACAGCTTTGTGTTCCTTCTGGGATGTGAAGACTCACACTAAGTGTTCCTCTTTCCATGCGATGTAGAGGAAAGGCCCAAGGCTTTGGGGCCAGAACAGAACTTAAGTTTGATTCCCGTCTCCATCTGCTTCAGAGGTTCAGTATCAGGAGTAAATTAAATAATATATGTAAACCACCTGTCCAGTGGAAGAGGGTGAACACATTTCAGTTCTTGCCTTTATCTCCTCTCCTAGAATTTTCCAGTCTTCACGAGTTTGCAACAGAGTTCCCCTATCCCAGTTGAGCCAATCTCTTTCCTCACCTCTGGATATCACATAATACACACCCCTCCCCACCCCAATTGCTTTTCCGTACTCTTCTCTGTGAATCTCATAGGGCATATTTCATTGAAAGTCTTCTTTTCTGGGGCACCCTCTGTGGTTTGAATCCCTTGGGATCCCTTTGGTCCAGCACTTGTAGCTGTTACCATATTAATTGGCATTTGATTATGTATCACTTTGCCAAGCTTTCAAATTAGTCTTTACCTATGGGTGTTCTGTATTCCTGACTACGTTGCAAAAAACGCTCTGTGCTGTTGCAGCTAGACTGAATAGGGAATGTTGAATTAGGTCAGGACACCTTCATAGAGAAGAGTATACATTAAAGACACCTGCTAGGATCCTGAGGGAACTCATTTCGATTTTCATACATGAATTGGTTGAAGAGCTTGGGCCACCCATCCTAGAAAAGACTAAGGTTGTTGGGAGTATAGGATAAACTGTCTGCCTATAAACACTTGAAGACTTACCATGTGGAAGAGGTATTGAAAATTTTCCAAATTAAGGCCAATGATATCAATCTCTAAGAAAGAGCTTTCTAGCGAGCGCAGTGATCTGAAGATGAGTTCCCTGGCTTTGCAAATATTCACACATGGGCTGAAAAGTCATTTGTTTGGAATACCGTATACAACATTATAAAACATGGAAGCATCAGATGGGCGAGGGAACTGGAGGAACATGATGAGGAATGCTCAAGTCCCCCCTAACTCTGGTTTTGTTTTCATTCCAGACGGAAAACGCTTCTCATCCATGTTGTATTTGTGGAGAGGGGGGATGAATGTCCTCCATCTGACATATCCTAGGAGCCTTCAATAAATACTCAATACTGTTGAAAATATTTTAAACGAATACAAATCCCTTTCAGATAGATGTAAAAAGCTGCCGTCAACTGCTCTGTAAACAGGGCTCTTGATGAAAACCTCTGGGTCTACTCAAATGACACTATTTGCATTCCCGAGCATATATTGGGGAAAAGAATATACCAAAGCCCAACCTCAACTTTCTCAGCAAAGTAAAACCAGACAATAGATTAAATAGAAATAAGGGAGGCATAAGAAGAGATGGTTTGTACTTGAATCCTTGTTTCCCCTCGAAAGCTGTGTGACCCTCCGGAAGTTACTTATTCACATGCATTTGAGTTTCTGCATTTGTAAATACTGAGATAATAATAACAGCAGTCCCCGAAAGGTCATTGAGGGCACAGACCAATCAGAAATGATGTCTGGCCAATGGTACTGGATGCCAGCCAGGACGTTGTACTGGGGCAGACCAGCTGAATGTCAGCTCTGGTTGTGGGGATTAAGCGCAATTTAAAATGCCCGTACAGTGTCCAGCACATACAAGATCCTGAATAAATGTGAATCTCCTCCCACCACTGAGAAGCGGAGATGGCTGTGTTGCGTGGTAGGAATTATCTACAACTTCCCGTGGGATTCAGAATCAGTTTGAATAGCTATGAAAATATTATTCCTAGTCCTATTAGTTTAGGTTCAATTGGTCTTAAATTGTTATTCTGAAAACATATTTATTTTCCTACAGTTCTCCTTTGGCTTTGGGTGTGTAGGACAACAGAAGCATGCACGAGTCTGGGACCCTCCTTCCGATGAAAACAGGCAAATGTTTCCCTTCATAGTCTGATTTTCCAGGTGAATCTGTTGAGTTAAAGGAAGGTGAACTAGTTCAGCGTAGAGGAGAAAATTTCACTGACTCCGTGGAGAAAAACACTGAGGGAGCATTACCTTATTACAACTATTTTCTGGACCCGATTTTTATGTTGAATGGAGCTGTTGGGCATGGCCTCGTTGACTCTTATCCGGTTGATTAGTGCTGGTGACTTACCTCCTTCCACACCACACACCTAACGGGAATCAATGCCTGTATTAGTTTGGGGGATGAGTATTCCCAGGCTTCTATCATGTTTTATTTCATTATCTAAGTAGCCTTGTTTCCTCAGAGAAAGGAATGTTCTGTGACACTATGATCACCCAGGTTATGATTTCTTTGGGAATCAAACCCAGGCTCTGCTTCTAGGGAGGGGAAGCCTGCAAGGCCATGCAATTCGGCGTGCCATGGTCAGGAACTTTGCTTTGTTCCCCTTGAAAAGAACTAATATTTCCTGCTTTTCATCCTGGCATTCCCAAATGTTCCCTGTAAGTCGTACCTCCTCAGTTAAAAAACAGAACAAGTTCTAATCTATGTAACGTGTAAACGTGAGACATTAAATCTTTTCTCAGGAAACGCAAGAGTATTTAAGTCAGAGCAAGGAGTCCCACGAAAGCTAGAAAGTCCCTTCACACATTTAATAAAGTCTATTCCCAACCAGTTTTCCTGTGGCTTGGCAAAAATGTGACCGAGGTAGTAAAATGAAGACAATCGTCATTATTTTCTACAAGCTGGCCTCCATTTGGCTTCTCCAAATGATCGTACAGAGAAATTATTGCTGATGCTCCTTTAGTCTTTAGCGATAAGACACTTCAGAGAGGCCTGGGAGCCCGGGCTGGAGAACTCCTTTCTGTTACTGTAATCCTTGAGGAGTGTATCTTTAAGGATGTGCAAAGGCCATCTTTTAAAAGTTCCCCAAAACTCTGATGGACCTGCAGAGAGATAAAACCAGTTATCTTTCTCTTAGGTCCCTAAAATTCATGTGATTGGCTATTCTAATTTTTGTAAGTCCACTGCCCCATTCCTTGCGTGTGTGAATCAGGGATCCTGGCATAAAAACCGTTGGGAACGTTACCTCTGCTCCAAAGTTGTTATGGGAGAATTTGCCCGTAGGAAAAGTGGTAGGTGCTGACACTTTCACTGAAGCCTCCCAGCCACCACCACCCCCCCCACCCACGCACACCCTCCTTTCTTCTAGCCCTCCTTACACTGCACGGAGAGAACCTTTAATAAATCAATGTTTTAGGGCCAAATTCCTCAAAGGCCTTCGTAAGAGCTTTGACCCTGCTTGTTGTGATAGTGTGTGAATGGCCTGGATAGAATCAATAGTATCTAGTCCACAAATCATGCCATCTCACAAGTGTTTTGTGGCTTAAGCCAGAGGAATTGGTTTTTTATCATCCTCACTAATTGCCATGCACATAGACGGCTGCAGGACCGTAAACGAGTTAGCAGATATTCCGGCTGCGGGCCCGCAGAGGGATTTCTGTAAGAAGAGTTAAGGTATAATCAGAGGGCACAGGTTAACGGGCAGCAGGCAGTGCTAGGCAAAGGACACAGTGCTTTTCTTGGGCTTGGTAGGTAGTTTGGTGGGGAGGGAAGAAAGCCCGGGTTCACGATGCCCTGGCCAAGCCCGCATGCTGGAGGCCAGCACGTCTGCGGTCCCAGACACGGGCAGAGAGCTGCTTGGGCCTTTCAGGCACTGGCGTTTGGTTGTTTACGCCCCTGAGCCCCTGGGTGGGAGCAGCTGATGACCCGTGGACAGCAGAGAGCAAGTGTGGACAGAGCCATGGGTCCCGGAGCCAGAGCAGAGGTCACAGGCGGAATCGTCCAGAGCAGCGACTGAAATCCTCCGTGAACTAGTGATGGCACGCGTGGCCCGGGGTCCATTTTGTTTCCATTGAGCAGCTACAGCAAAGGCAGCTCCTGACCTCTCAAGGTTCACCCCAAGCCGGTTCACTTGGGACCCCCCCCCCTTTTTTTTGCTGTTCCCTCATCTGTTCCGACTCCTGCAGGAGTCGCGTGGGCCCCCGCTGGTGCTGATGAATCACGTAGGCCGAAACGAGGTGTCGACTCCCTTCAAAGGGTTTTGTCTGATGAAATGCGATGACAAAGTGTTTACCGTATGCAATTTTCCAACACCTTGAGTTCCTTGCAAGCTCATCCACCTATTAATATGATGTATCTGTTTATCATTTATCCATCAGGCTGTCTGTCCGCTTCCAAAGGCCCTATCAGATAGGACCTGTGTACTCTGAACTCGTGCCCACAGGCATGCTGGAGCTTGACCTGCGCCGAGAGACTTCGTTCTTGATCTAGTTTTATTGAGAGCAATTAGCATAGAGGGAACAGGTTTATAGGTAGCTCGCAAACTTTAAAATGTCTCATACGCATCATAATCAAGCTCTTAAAAAAAAACACCAACCAACCAACTCTGGAGGAAGCTGTTAAATCTTTCCTCTCCTTTTCTCAGGCCGCCCCTACGTGAAGTTGGGGTGACACTTTCTCCGGGAAAATTAAATCTTTCATCTGACGGTGTATGTACCACCGTCCCATTGAACCATGCACCTCCCCCCCTGCTGCCGCCCCCCAAAACCGCGGGTGTGTGCCAAAGGCAGGGTGGTGTGATTTTAAGCCACAGCAGCATTTTCCTGAAGCCAGACCAATTGTACACATTGTGTTTCTCCTGTCTGCTGAAGGGGACCGGGCGTGGAAGCCAGTCTGGGACAGAACAAACACAGCGGCCAGGGCCAACTTTCCCAAGCAGGGCAGAGCCCATTTGTTGCTAAAAGCAAGGAAATGAATTTCACCCGTTTCCACTCAGGCTAAGTTCTCCAAGAGAACGCTCATCACTAAAGGAGGGCATAGCCCATCGAGAATGGTGCATTTTGAACTTGAACGAGGCACCGGGAAGAGGGACCCCTGTAATATTTGGAGGCTTGTCTGCAGGTTCAAATGCAATCAGACGGGGCTCAGAACAAGGTCGCTGGTTTGCTTTGCTTGGTTTTAGGAAAGGGCAGAACCCAACATTCTCCTCCTGGGTCCCGGCTCTGGATCACCCACACGCACGCTCCCCTTTCCTGCCTCCCTGGCTCTTTGCCCCTGTCCACCCCACCTTTTGCGATATCCCCGCAGCCCCGAGGACACACAGCCTCCAGGACTTCCTCGTGGAGACCTTGTCCTTGCTCTGAATTCCCTTAGCAGTGACGTGTACCTATGCAACCGCTTCCCCAGTCTTGTTTCACTCAACTACATCTTAGGTATGGCCTTCAGAATCGTCTTACGTTTATTCATAAAAACTTTGGGTTTGGGTCCCTACCTCCTGGTGACTAGCTGGCAGCAGGGACCGCATGCTCTTAGCCTTCGTGGCTTGATCAGCCTTTTTTTTCCCAGCAGGGACGAATAATCCAGTCTCGGGACTAATGGTCTCCCACACTTCCTTTTGCATCTCATGTCCTCCTCTTGACATTCTGAACGTCCTCAGACCAGTATCCAGAAAGGATGAGCCCAGGGTTTGTTGGAGAGGAGGAATGTTCCTTGCTATGGCTGAGGAATCCATTTCGTCGTGGAGAAGCGAGGTCAAGGCCGCGACATTTCCTTTTCTTGCTATCTCTGATAGTTGAGAATTAGAAGCCAGGGGTTGGTATCTGTTGATTTTTACTTCCTTCTGCTTCAGATTTTCTCATTTTAAATAAGACTTTAAAATCACTTTTTAAATATCTTTCCCTCATGATGAAGTATTTTGGCCTATTCTTCAAACACCTAAACAAAAAGTCATAGTGTGTTTAAACCCTTCGGCATGAACTTGGCATCAAACCTTACTATCTTTTTTTTTTCTTTTTAAATTTTTTTATTTATTTCTAGGAGAGAGAAAGAGAGACAGCGTGAGCAGGGGAGGGTCAGAGAGAGAGGGGGAGATACAGACTCTGAAATTGGCTCCAGGCTCTGAGCTGGCAGTCAGCACAGAGCCCGACGCGGGGCTCGAACCCACAAACCGCGAGATCATGACCTAAGCGAAAGTCGGGCGCTCAACCGACTAAGCCACCCAGGCGCCCCAAACCTTACTATCTTATAATAACAGTTTGATACATCCTACTGTGACATTACAATAACTAAGGGAAATTGAGGCAAGAATGGGAGACGCTGTTTTATGACACAGTGAATCACCGGTTAGGCCTGGTCACATTGGTTAAACTTCTATCATTGAATAAAATTATCACTTTAGTTTAGGAAATTGCTACTGTACTTCTGGCAGAGGAATGAACAAGACAGCACAGGCTAGCAGTAATTTTTGACATAGATGTTAATTTTATTACATGCTTTATATATTTTCAATAAAATATATAGGTAATTAAACATTGAACGGTGGTGCTTTTTTGGATTTATAATAATTAGCACATACATTGCACTTTATGTTTTCAAAAGCTTTACACATCGTTAATTAACTACTTCGCGCTACATGAGTGAGGTAGTATGATTATACCCATTTTATAGATGAACAAGCTGAACTATGGGGTGTTTAAATAAATTGCCTAAGGGCTCCCAGCAAACTAGGGCAGAAGATGGGTTGCACTGCAGAGCCAGTGACATCGAGCTTGGCTTATCTCTCCTGTGGCCATGAACAGCATTTGGTACCTTTACTCAGGAGTCACAGGCAGATGTAGTAATGAAGTCCTACCTTCTTTTGTCCATCTTGGGGCGAGTTTAGGTAATACTTTGTTTATAATTCAAGAACCTCAATGTTCTTACCGAATTATATTGGGTGGCCACCTGCTTTGGAGGAAGGTAAAGTATGTATCACTTCATATCTTTTGTTGATGGGCAAATGGAAACATAGAGAGGCAGCTTAAGATGTCAGTGAATCAGTGGCGCCCCAAACAGATACCAGACCATGCACTGAAACCCCCAGTCCTCTGAGCCCATCCTCCGCCTACCAGGAGGGGACACTTTGTTCTTGATTGCTTCCTTGACTTTTGGGAGCACGTGCATTTAAATTTCAACATCCTACAGATCTCCATCATGAAGGCTTCCAAAATGGGAAGATAATTGTCACCCTACCTATCATTCTTCCTTTGCCAAGAGGAATTAAGAAATATTAATTTCTCTTGATGATAAATATTCCTTGCCCATCCCTGCCAACATAAGAGCTACTGAGTGTAATAGTTTTATTCTCTTTTTTTATTATTAAAAAATTTTAATGTTTATTTCTGAGAGAGAGGGAGGGGAAGCAGGAGAGGGACAGAGAGAGAGAGAGAGAGAGAATCTGAAGCAAGCTCCAGGCTCTGAGCTGTTATCAAAGAGCCTGATTCGGGGTTTAAATCCATGAACTGTGAGATCATGAACTGAGCCAAAGTTGGCTGCTTAACTGACTGAGCCACCCAGGCACCCCTATTATTATATTTTTAAGTAGGCTCTACACTGGGCATAGAGCTCAATGCAGGGCTTGAACTCATGACCCTGAGATCAAGACCTGAGCTGAGGGCAAGAGTGGGATGCTTAACCAACTGAGCCACCCGGGTGTCCCTGTTCTATTCTCTTTTTACACACAACATATCCAGAAACTATTTACTCCTCCCCTTTGCTTGGAGAGTTCAACTTAGACCAAGAATTCTCTTTCAGAGAAATCACATTTTTCTATGCTTATTCCTCATGGAGGGTACCCAGTAGCAGAATTAATGATAGACAACGAACTATTCCATAGGCCACCAGTCAACTTCCCCTGCTTCTAGGAAATGGATTTAGTCACAGGCAGAATTCTTGAGGGAACCAAGTTATCTGCATGAACATTCCAGCCTCGCCTGGTGCAGTTAGTCTTACCTGTTCCTTGGAAGACAGGACCACTGCAGTCTTCGAGGAATCAGGAGCCACAGGCCAAGGCTGATGTTTTCAGCAACAGAAGGATTTCATTTTAAAATTTGAAAATAGAAAAAGCAGTCCTTTACACCCTGCTCTCTCATGGAGGAAGTAGTCTTTGATCACGTTTAGGAAACCTGATAACTTGTTGAGTGAAATCAACAGCGGCAATGGGAACAGAGCAAGGTGGGCGGGCTGCATAGTAACCGTGGGAACGTACCATGCAAGGTGAGATCTTGGGACTTTGGAATAACGAGGCAGCCATGATGGAAAGAAGAGTAATACAAATGGTTACATCACGAAGCCAGGGAGACGAATTATTGTCCCTTCTCTCTGCCCTAAGGCTACTGGTGTAATCTGTCCCCCGACCCCTGACCCCCAGCAGAATTCCAAGCGTGAATGACCTGAAGAACACAAGGTGGGCATACAGTGGCATGGGCCCTGGGGATGCACAAGTTGCTGAAGCAGTAGCTGCAAGAAACACAGAGCTCAACTTGGGCTTGTGAGAGACAAGTCATTCCTTCGTCTTTCCTTCTGCTTCTCAGGAAAGCACGGGGGCTTGTACGTATTTGGCAAAAGGATGATTCTGTCCAACTTGGGAAGGTTCTTGGACAAAGAACAAAACTTTGTGAGAAACACGCATAGGGTGACGAAGGAGGAAGGCCGTCTCTCTGGAGCCGTCGAGATGCTGCGCCCTCTGGTCATCTGTGCGAGGACACTTCCACTCGTGAAGTTTCACTTGTTCATGTAAAAATATCATACTTGCTATTTAAATTTTTTTTAAATATTTTATTTTATAGCTGAGAGAGAGAGAAAGAGCGGGGGACGGGCAGAGAGATGGAGACAGAGTCTGAAGCAGGCTCCAGGCTCCTAGCTGGCAGCATAGAGCCCAACACAGGGCTCAAACTCAGCAGCAGTGAGATCATGACCCAAGCTGAAGTTGGATGCTCAACCGACTGAGCCACCCAGGCTCCCCACATACTCGCTATTCCTCAAAAGCTACTGTGCTATCAGTGTTCATTTACTTGGTAAGGATAAGCCAAAGCCCATTAAGAACAAAGCAACAAATAAAATCAAAAGTAAATGGTGCTCAGAGGCTTAGTTCTTTCTATATATCAGTTCATTTAACCCTTACGTGATCTCTGTGAGGCATCCACCACCATGACCTCACTTTTCTGGTGAGGAACTGAGGCTTCGAGAGCTCGCCCAACATCACACACCTACTGTAAGAACTTGCCTTGCATCCCCAGTCCATTTGGTCACGCTGCTTTTATGACCCTGCTTGTAAAGTTTTGAGGGGATGGATGAAATCAGACAACCCACATTAACACTTACCATAGTGTCTGGCACTTAGGAAACGGCTCAACGACTGTTAGTGGTTCCTGGTAGTAATTGTTGACTACTCTGCTATAATAGCGAGTGTCCATTGAGTTGGTTGCATTGATTAAACCCAATTATATCATAAATGCAGGCAATCCCAACTTTCTCTACTCTTAGGAAGAGCCACCCTGAGCATCAACTATCCATGCTGCGCTGACTTACTCTAACGATTTCTGTCATACAGAGAAGTTGTGATTCCCATCCACCCTCACGCTCAGTGAACCGCCCCCATGCCCACCATCTATCTTGAATCCACAACACGGGAAGGAATTTGGAGGTCCCGTTTCATGCCGCTGACATTTCCAACTCCCTCACCGGGGTTCCCTCTGGCTTTTCTTTGGAGGGCTTAGTTGGGTCAGGTGACACAAGCAACAGCTGTCACTAATAGGCCTGTGTTTTTCCTGCCTGAAGGCAGACGGTACCAAATGACATAAGCGATGTAATTCCAACTTACTCATTTTGGAAATGCATATGCAAACAAACACAGGTTTTAGGCCTCATTTGGGAGACAAGAACATGGAGATCCACGTTCCCTTTGATTTTATCAGTCATTTATCAGATTGAGAAAATTAGTGAGACTTATTTAGCAATGGAAGAGGAAAGGTGGGGCTGGTAGTTCTTTAGGCTGAATAAATCATTTCACATCTTTCTGCCTAATTTTTCATATCTGTAAAGCAAGCCTGCCTTAGGACATGATTCGTGAGACTTGGTGTTGAGGAGTTTGCAGGTATGAGACAGCGGGATTAAGCCATCTCTATTCTGTCCCAGGAATAAGTGAAAGGTGACAGGTTGTACTTTGAACTAGTCTTGGTTGAGGTCCTTAGCAAGCTGGTAGCAATGGCTCTATTTGCTCTCTAGTTTGTAGGCTCTGAAGCCAGGGGGTAGGAAACTTTAGAAGGAGAAGCCCAGGCATATGCATTAAATAGCATCTGTGTGGCCACAGTTTATCTGTCAATAGCCACGCTCGTCAACTCACGTTAGAGAAAGGACAGGAGAGAAAGAATCACTGAAAGTTATAACCAAGGGTCTGCTGCTCTCGTAGATTCCCATTATTTCAAAACCTGCACACTGATAGGCCAGCCGGTACACTTGTGCCATGCCCACTTCTGGAGTAATCTCCGGATTGTCAATTACCTACAGAGACATGTTTCAAATGCGGCTGCAAGAATTTTCTTCTTACTAGTGTTCAGAATCGAAGGAGCTTTTAGGGCTATGCTATCCGTGCAAGAAGAGAGAGATTTACTTCGTGGGGGTGGCTATTTTTCAACCACAGATATGCATTTATTTATTGAAAGACCTTTGTAAGTGCAAGGTTACGCCTGTTCTATTGTAACGTGGGTTCCGTTCTTTGATGTGCAGATACATAATGACACAAATTTAAAATCCCCACCTGGGTCCAAACTTCAGGTCCCAAACTGCTATTTGGAAACTGGCTGACCATTAATTACAGAGTCCTAGCTCTTGAGGTAGAAATTGGGAGGAAAACAACTAAAAAGGGCAAGAGAGCTGAGAAAAAAAAATGAGAGCGGTGACAATGCGCTCTCCCAAGCACAGTGCAGGTGTTTTACCTCTTCGTGGGGTAAAGTCTCAATCTGCGGTGTGATTTTGAACAAAAAAGTCATCCAGCTTATGGGGGTTGTTTTGTTGTGGATAGTGGGCCATTTTTGTCTGGTATGGGGGCATTTAATAAGTGGTGGCCAAGGACAGTCTCACAGACATGATATATAAAGAAAACTTTCTCGAGACTCTTACCCATTTACCTAGAGTATCTAGGTAAATTCTTCAGGTATCTAGTATTCTTCAGGTAAAAGAAACCATCTTAGAAGCCTAATCAGCATTGGAGAAAGTGATTTGAGTGCTGGGAGAAGAGGTGAACAGCCAAGGACATGGAGTCAGACTTTCGAAATCCGGGCCCAGAGCTTCTGGCTGAGCGTCTGGACTCTGACGATTTGGGACCAGTCATTGCAACGCTGTGCACGGGATAGCTTGTTTTTGTTTTCTGCTGCATCCGAAGGCCCGAGAGCAGCTGGGATGCTGTTGCCTGTCCGCTGCCTTGGTTGGAGGCTACCATAAAAAAAAAAAAAAAAAAAAAAGTGAAAAGGGAATTGTGCCCGTCGAAGGGATTGTGCTGTGTCAGCAAAAGCATTCCGAGCAGGGCTTGGCAAGGGTCCTGTGAACCATTAATTAATATCATGCGTTAGCTGTCAGCAGGTCATCACGGCCGCTCGATTTCACCATTGTGCTGTAAAGTGAAACCATGGATTTAAAATTATGCTCGTAATGAAGATCATTACTATGCGTCTCTCCTTTGGGGACACAGAGCCCTCTAGGCTACGCTGATGTCTAAGGCTGTCTCGGACTTGGAAGGAATCTAAGTCCCTCGGAGGGGATCCTGGGTCTTGCTCTCTCCTTAAGCTGTTGACTTGCTGGGCACCGTACGGAGGCTCTCCGAGGCTCACATCTTTCAGTTTCTGACGCTAAACTCACGGCCTCCTGCCTTCGAGGGCTGTTTTAAGGCTTGCTTGGATCCTCTGTGTCAAGTGCGCTGGAAATCAGCAATTTCTTCCCATCAAGTCCCTCTGGATGGCTTGAAATCATCTGCTGGTGGAGAGGGTAGAAAGCCTTCCCATTTTTTTCCCCATAGGGAATTTCAAAGTCAAAGCACCCAAACTACTCTTAAATCCATACGCACATTCTAAATCCTTTCAGAGACCCTTTTTAACCACCTGTGCAGAAACTGGGGGTAGTTTTAGATTGGGGGAGCGTAAGGCCCCCCCTCAATAAATTTTTAGCACTGAACTCTATTGTTTCCTCCGCCTCTCCCGTTTATGGGGCTGACATCACCCAGAGATGAGAGAGAAGCTTTCATGGCGCGGTTTCAAAAGCCAAACACCTCTCGTTAGTCACTAAGTTAATAACAACACAGGACTGTTAAAGCCGTAGCAAGCTCGCTGCGACCAGGGTTACAACAGAGCCGCTTCTGGCCATGCCCGGGGGAGAAGCTGAGCAAACACCCGCTTCCAGCCGGATCAGAGATGGGTGGGACCCAACACCTGTGACAGCTGGAAAGGGCTTCGTGGAAACCCGGACCCAAGGGTGGCCCCGCGGACTCGGTGGCGGACGTCTTGGCACTTGTCACAAATCCCTTGTCCGCTGGGCGCTGCTGGTCAGGTGACTTCCCACACCTGGCTCTGCAGTAGCCGCGTGCAGAGCGGCTCCCTCGCTTGCCTGCATCGGCGCTCATGGCCAAGTCCTGCGTGGTGTCGGGCTGGGGGCTAAGCCACAATGTTCCACCGGCTTTCAACCCGGGCCCTAAACGCAGACTCCTCTCCCCTGCTCCTGGAGCACACTTGCAGGAATCACCTGCGTCCTTAGTCAGTTTGGCACATGTAACAGAAATACAGGTGGTAACAAGTTGAAGACAATCTGATTTTTACCATTAAGATTTCAAAATGTCATTTTATTTAGACTCCGCGGCTGGCCCTCTCTCAAGCTGTTGCTCCAAAAACCTGAGATCGATTTGATGTTTTTGCAGCTGGACTGCTGTAATCCAGGCTCGAAATCATTTATTGGCATTTGTGACCAAACGTTTTGTTTTTATAGGTGCATAAATGTGTTATCGAAGGTATTTCAGCGTTTACCAAAGAGTTGAGTTTGTAGGTTCAGTTAGAGAGACCGCTACTCACCCCCCCCCCCCATTTTGCTTTCTTGAAAGAGAAGAAATGGTTTATGTGGCAGGTGCTCTGGGTTTTGGGGCTAAGTCTTTGACTAGATTTATTTTGCTTGAGATCGTTTGGGCTCAAATGTTAAAATTCCAGTGTTCATGACAAGAGTTTTTCTTCCTCTTTTCCCTCCACTCTGGCCATTGCTTGTCCAATGTGGCTTGTTTTACGTCGATGTTACTATTTCATTTCCATTTCTCCTGAAACACCATTTTTACATCATGTCAGATTTCTCTGACCAAGCTTTAGCCGTGATTCCAAACCCCGGCTGACATTTGCGAATAATGCCAGGAACATTTTTGAGATCTCTGTGTGAGGGTCCAGGAACCTATACTTTATTTTATTATTTATTTTTAAGGTTTATTTATTTTGAGAGTGATAGATAGCATGGGTAGGGGAGGGGCAGAGAGGGAGGAGAGAGAGAGAATCCCAACCAATCCGAGCTGTCAGTGCAGAGCCTGATGTGGGGCTTGAACCCATGAAGCTGCGAGATCATGACCTAAGCTGAAACCAAGTCAGACATTTAACTGACTGAGCCACCCGACGTCCCTAGGAACCTGCACCTAAAAAAATTTTTTTTGTTATTATTTAATGTTTTATTTAGTTTTGAGAGACAGAGAGGCAGAGTGTGAATGGGGGGAGGAGCAGAGAGAGAGGAAGGCACAGAATCTGAAGCAGGCTCTGGGCTCTGAGCTGTCAGCACAGAGCTGGACACAAGGCTCAAACTCGTGAACTGCAAGATCATGACCTGAGCCGATGTCAGGCTCAACCTACTGAGCCATCCAGGCGCCCCTAGGAAGGTGTACTTTAAAGTCTCATCAGATGATCCTAGTTCTCGGCCGGATCAATGTAGAGAGTCGGTGTGTATGGAGGAAGGTGGATGGGAACAGGCTGAGGGGCCCTGGCTATGCCCCTGTCGGTACAAGGCAGCGCCATTCAATCAGTTATGCTTAGGTTGGGTCAACATTTACCAAACACCTACTATGGGCGGGTGCGACGCCAGGAGTCAGATGCGGAAATGAACAAGACCCACGTCGACCCCAGATGAGCTCAGAGTCTGGTGCCTGAGCCAGACACACAAATAGACACTTTCCGTGGGTGGGGTTGGGCATGGTGTGTGAGGGCTGAGACCCAGCTGAGCTCGGGGTGAAGAGAAGGCTTCCTGAAGAAGAACCCACTGCAGATGAACTGGAAAGGCAGCAGGAATCTATCGGTGTGAGCAGGGGTGATGTGTGAAGGTAGGTGAGCTGGCCCGTCAGTGTGTGAGGGGCTCTTTCAGTCCCAGACATGCCGCAGGAAATCGGGGCTCGCCTAGAGGTTTCCCTTTGGGACTGAGGCTCTCCCTCCCCACCCTCGGTCGCCACGAATTCCAGACACTCAGAGCCATAGACAACTCCAACGTAGGCGAAGAAACCAACCATCTATTACCTGGCACGTTTCAAAGAGCAATGCACCCCCCAGAAATCTTCAAAACTTGTTACCTTTTCCTGGAGAACTCTAAGAGATCCTATTGCATTTCATGAGAGGAAATAGAAATACTTTTATTAAACCTAAGTAAAACAAAACCCTCAGTTGTCGCGGGGCCTCCCATAGAATCCATTGCTTGGCGAATGAGGGCCATGTGGTTCCATATATTGTTTACCATTTAAAAAAATGTGAGTTAGAGCAGAGCCATAGAAACGTGCACAGACGTGCCTTACTTAGTGATAAGTGAATTATAACGTGAACAGTCCTGTAACCACACCTGGGTTAAGGAAGAGGACTTCGCTGGTGGCCTCCGAGGCCTCTACGGCCCCTTTCTCACCCCGTTCCATACGCTACCAAGTCACTATTATGCTGTTTTGTTTGGTAATCACATCTGGGCTTTTCTTTACAGTTTTATCACCCAACTGGATTTCCCTAATCACTGAAGTACAACTTGACTCTGCCTGTTTCATTTTTTTAAAGTTTATTTATTTACTTACTTATTTTTGAGAGAGAGAGAATCCTAATCAGGCTCTGGGGCTGTCAGTGCAGAGCCAGATACGGGGCTTGAACTCACAAACCTGGAGATCATGACCTGAGCGGAAATCAAGAGTCGGATGCTTAACTATCTGAGCCACCCAGGTGCCCAGACTTTGTCTGGTTTTTTTGTTTGCCTTTTATTTTTTTTTAATTTACAGATGTCTTTTACACTGTGTGGGGGATTAACAGCTTTCAGTTGACCCACAGCGAAGGCAGAAACACCAGCAGACACACTTACAAATGGTGCTGCTGCTGTGGCTGGTGCAGCAAGGTGAGGTGAAGCTGGGGAGGGCAGAATGGGGGGGATCTGGGGGGCTTCTACCGGGCAGGGATGGGGTGTAGACTGCCCCACTTTCACTCCCGTCCCCCAGCCACCTCCACGCCCCATCGGGGCGCCAGGAAGGGGCCCCTGGAAACGCACGGGCTCACACCGGGGCATTTGGTGGCCCTTTCGGTCTGAGACCTTGAACCACCACCGAGGCTGTAGACGTGGGGGAGACGCTTCCAAAGCGCCCTCGCTCAGACCCGCCCCGTCACCTTTCTTGCTAACAAGGAGATCTGAAAGCAGAAGGCAGCATGGGGGTGGTGGGGGCTGGTGGCCGGGAGACGCGTCCAGGGCCCGGAGGCGAGGACAGTGTTTTGTAAAAGGGCAGTCGGGACCCAGTCCGCTCCCCGAGGGAAAACACTCAAGAAAAATAAAATCCTGATTATTTGTAGCAAGGAGCTGTGCAAAGCTGAGGTCCCGGGGTAGGGGTGGGGATGGTGGGGGGGCTTCTCCACCCGTCCCATTTTTGGAGGCGTGGTTCCTTCTAGAAACTTTATTTTCCCCAGATTCGAGACCTTTCCTTTGTACGATCAAAAGGCGCCGAGGCCCTGCGACGCTGAGAGCGTGTCCTATCCTTCCTGTGGCCTTGGGCAAGGCCCTTCCCTGCTGGGTGCCTCAGTTTCCCTCTCTGTCAAATGGGATAATGATACTTAATTACTTCACCATGCTGAGGTAAGGATTAATTAGTTGGTGTTTGTAAACGGCTTTGAAGCCAGAAAATGGTACAACAGAGCTAAGCATTATTATTAATAATACATTTCAACTGAGTTAATAATTGCACTTGCCATCTCAAATTTCCCTGGCTGTCTCAGCTGGTGAACTTAGCTTTCAGCGTCCCTCATTAAAATTAAGAAATAAAAAGTAGTGCTCCTGGCAGAAATCGCCCCTGTCCTCTTTGCAGAGATGAGTACCTGTCCAACGTGGATGAAACAGTCTGGGTTCTGTGGACACTCGATAGAACATTCTGGAGACTATCAGACGCAGTGCAAGGCGCTGTGACCAGGAAGCAGCCTGAAAAATGAAGACCGTGCCAGTAAAACATGTGCAAGACGGGAAGCAAGCAGATTTGGGGGGTTGCCACTTTCCAGAATTGATTCGATTCCTGGGCTCTGGACCCGACCACAGAATAGTTTATCTGTTGTCTGCTGTGGGTTGTTTTTTCTCTTTGGTCCCTCTTTCTGCCCTCCACCCCTTCCTGTGCGAGGTCACTTCAGGGTGCATCGGTGGGTGTGGTGGTGTGTGTGTGTGTGTGTGTGTGTGTGTGTCTTTAACTCTTCTTGTTAGATCCCTTGGTCTGTCTCCTCCTCTTCTTCTTGGCGGTTCACAGAAGCATTTTTGCATTATTTAACTCTGACCCCCACCCCCCAGACTGAGATAAAAAGGTCACTGAGATGGAGTCGTTGCAAAGCCCCTGGTACCTGGCACGGGTCCAAGAAATATTCGTTTAATGGAGCCAGGCCTTTGAGACTTCCCGAGTTCTTGGTGCTGGACATCAAGTAATATGATGTCATCGCCACACAGGCCGCGCCGTGCAGCTTTCCGAAGGCCAGTGCCCCGAACCGGTCTGTGGCGAGCGCACCTTGCATAGTCTCCCCAAAGAGGTCCGGTGTTTGCTCTAAAGTAGCCACGTTTTCATTCAGTGGTTTTCCAAATGAAGGTCTGGGAAGTGGTTGGAAATGCAGAGTCACACGTGAGAACCACGGGTCTGCTTCGGTCCTCTCTTGATCGGTGACAACCTCCAGGGAGCCCGGGCTACAGTCTATCAGCCGTGCCACCGAGCAATGGCACAGCTCGCTCACACCTTTCCCCTTGAGGTGCAGTTTTGCCTGGAAAATCAGAATGATCACCTTACACTCGGCAGGGAAGTGAAAAGGACAGCGCAGGCTGCTTTTTTAAGCGTCACCTTCTGGGATTCCTACTTTGCCTCTCGGCCCTACTAACCCCCCCCCCCCCCCCCACCTCCAGGTCCTTTCCTCTGGATTCCTCGGGCTTTTATAAATCGTGCTACTCACGCGAACACCTCCGCATGCCTGGCATTGTGAGTTCGCTGTAATTCGACGCTGCTTTGACTTCTCAGGTCGGCTGGACATTCCACGATGACAGATACGTGCGTCGTTTTTCCAGGGTCTGGCGGCTGCTCTCGCACGGCTGATTTATGTAGCCTGTGCCAGTGGAGATCTGCAGGTTGCATCTTCCAGCTCTGGGAACGTGACGTTGCCGTCGTTTCTGAACAGAGAGGTGCTTGGGATCCTGGGGTCAAGAATGTGCAGAGGATGGGCATCGCTCAGGCAAATAGATTTGGGGGCCGAACATCGGGTTACCGTGCATGGCAAGAACTTTGTGAGGGGCTGATGAAACTTTAGAGTCACCCAGCGGACTTTGAAGACTCAACTCCATTTTCTAAAAGGGCAATGCTTCCTATGCATGAGCCGCCGGAATGGTTTTTTAAAAATAATGTATGTTCGCCTGGGTGGCTCAGTCAGCTGAGCATCCGACTTTGATCTCAAGGTTCAGGGGTCCGAGCCCCATGTCAGGCTCTGTGCTGACAGCTCAGAGCCTGGAGCCTGCTTCAGATTCTGTGTCTCTCTCCCTCTCTCTCTCTCTCTCTCTGCCCCTCCTCTGCTCACTCTCTTTCTCTCTCTCAAAAATAAACATTAAAAAATTTATGAATAATGTATGTAATCCTCACGGCAACTCTGAAATTTAGGTATTAATATCCCCAGTTGCGTTACACATTTGATCTGAATTATGCTTCAAGCAAGCAGTCCACAAAGATCTATTGAATGTTTGCTACATGCTAAGATCTTCTGAATCTGGCTCGCTGGCCACGGGAAGTCCTTGACTTTGGGAAAGGCTGCGATTTAATCATGAGGAACCCTTGATTTCTTTCAGTAGATTCTGAAGATGATGTGAATAAACTTTGAGTAATTCAAGCCCCGGGGTTTGATACTGCCTTCTGAGAAGGGGAAGCAGTCACAGCAGCGATGAGACAGGCTCCGTTTGCTCAGTCCCCTGTCTGCAGGACGCCCAGGTGCTCTGCAACCTTGAACTGATGGCATGGGGTGGGGGGGGCACGTGGGTGGCTCAGTCGGTTGAGCCTCTGACTTTTGCTCAGGTCATGATCTCACGGTTTGCGGGTTCAAGCCTCTTGTCAGGCTCTGTGCTGACAGCTCGGAGTCTGGAACCTGCTTTGGATTCTGTGTCTCCCTCTCCCTCTGCCCCTCCGCCCCCTCTCCTCCTCAAAAATATATAAACACTAAACAAACAAACAAACAAATAAATAAAATGGAGGAGGCTCACGTTTTCATAAATTTGATAAGTGCCCAGGAAGACACAACTTTTCATTGTACATCAGGGTTTCTCAGCCTCCATGTTACTGACGCTTTGGGGGCAGAGACTTCTTGGTGTGTGTGTGTGGTTGCGGAGCTGCCCGTGCCCTGTAGAAGGTTTAGCAGCTGCGTGGCCTCTACCCACAAGATGCCATCAGCTCCCCCCAACCCCCAGTTATGACTCTCAAAAATGTCCCCAGGTATTGGTAAACTTGCTCCAGTTGTGAGCTATGCTTTTATACCAAATACATGGAATCAGCATTCCGTGTGAGAAACTGCTCATGGTCATTATAGCCTACGGGCATTGACGCACAAATGGTAACATCACTTTTCTGGAGGGCTCACTTCCTCAGAGATGTTCAAGGCCACACAGGATGGATGGGAGACGGTGTTAAACAGAAAAGACGATGGAATCTCCAGTAGTCATGCTTAGGTTTAGGACCGGAAATCATACACCCCCAGCTCCCTGTTGGAAATTGATTTTAGAGTCCTCAGTACATAGGAGGTGTCATGAATTTTTGCCCTTTCGGCGTCCTGGCACCCCACCTGCGTGGTGTATTTCATTTGTATTTCATGAAGGCTGAGCATGGGGGAGCATGAGCACCTTGTATCAAAACCTCAGCTTGTGATATTGGAGACTCATAAATAACCAACCCGGGCTTGTTGGGGTCGCTTGGGTGGGAGCCATGGAATAGCAAGAGGGGAAGGGAAAGAGGTCATCGCTGTAACATCAGATGGGCTGGAGGAACCATTCAGCTTTCAGATGGGGGCGCTGTCACAAGGCAAGGTGCCTGTTGTCCATGGTCATCCCTTCAGGTGCGTGTGCAAACCGAGTGACTGGCAGTGAATGGCATTTCCTGGAGAGCGTCTGTCTGCAGGCACAAGGCTGCTTTGAGAAGCAGAGGGCTTTTCTATGAGGTCAGGAAGGACAAGGGTCTTCCCTCCCCACCCCGGGATGGGACCTTGAGGGGAATGTTTCTCTCCAGGTGATTCTCCCCCTCTTTCCCTTTTCTGTGTCCTCTGAGATCAGATCTACACTAATCCCAGAAGGCCCCATTACCCAGTTCAAGGTAAATTCCTGGTGAAGGCTGGTATCGGTGGCATGCATGGGGTCTCAGGCATCTGCGTCTTGACCTCTCACCTTGGGTTTGTCCCCTTCTTTGGCTTCACAGAGAGATCAGGAAGAGTTGGTCTTATCAGCTCGTTCCTTCCCTGGAGAGAAGATGTCATAAGAGTCTGTGAAACTGGAAACACAGACGATGTGTTCTTCTGGGGTACAGCTGGGTTTAGGGTGGGGACAGGGGACAGGAGTGAGGAGAACTGGATTGCTCAGCATAAGGGACCTTCATGGTGCTGAAAGTGGCACCTCATCTGACTTCTCCAAGCGCTTAGCGAACCCGTTACACATTTCCAGTTTGCACCATATTTGGTCTCACCAGTGAAAATGAGCAGGGTTCACACCATAACCCCCCCCCCCAAAAACACCAGTGTTGTGAAGATACACCTGACAGGCAATACGCTGTTCACATTTAAAGTGTACCGTCTGACGCATTTTGACATGTGTGTGAACCCATGAAACCATCACCGCACTCAAAAGAGTGAACGTACCCCCTCAAGTTCCCTAATGTCCCTTTGAAGTCCTCTCTTGTCCCGCCCCCATCCTTGGGCAACCATGATCTGCTTCCTGTCGCTACAGATTAGCTTGCACTTTCTGCAGTTTTATGTAAATGGAATCACACATTTACATAATCAGTTTTCAATGGAATCATTTTTCTTTTCTGTCTTGCCTCTTACACTCCACACAATGATTCTGAGATTCACCCGTGTGGTGTGTATCAAAGGTCCATTCCTTTTTATTGCTGAGTGCTGTTCCGTGGCATGGACATACCACAATTTGTTTTTCCATTCACCTGCTGATGAGCCTTTGGGTTATTTCCAGTGTGGGGCTGTTACAGATAAAGTTTCCTTGAACACGCATATGCAAGTCTTTTTGTGGACATATGCTCTGCGTTGGGTAAGTATTTTTATTTGGGTTAACACACAAGAGTAGAAAGATGGATCCAAAGGTCGGTGTTTGTTTGATTTAGTAAGAAACTGCCAAGCTGTTTTCCAGAGTGATGGTACCATCTTACATTCAGAGACTGTGACTTAATCTTTTTTTGGAAGGGGGAACATCACAGAGCCAACAGTGTTGACCATACACAAGGTAATCAAAAATGCTTGTTGGGTTGGGGTGCGAATACACACTCTCAACATCTATCTGGAAGTTTCTATTTAATGTCTATTTGTAGCAAGTAGAGCTCTAGCTAGCCTTCCTTCTTGTTTCTCATGTAAGAGGGAGTCCCATCTTTTGGTACCTCTTTGTGCAAGAGGAAATTGTCTCAATAACTCGCAAATATCTCTAAAACTTCTATAGAGCGAACCATGTCCCCTAGAGAGGCAGAGTGGAAAAATACTCAAATAATCTGACACTCGTTTCCTCGTTTGAGACTTGGAAGTTGACCTAATAGGATTATGCAGGCCCTGGTCCCTATATGGGCTAACATCCCTCAATGGGTCCCATCCCCCAATTCCATTCAGAGCATTAGAGCCCTGACACCAAGGGGAAAAAAAAGACAAATAGCAAGTAAAATCGAAGCAGATTTTCCCAAGTGTTACACTGTGGAGTTGTTCAAATTCCCAGGTGAGCATAAAATGACCAAACCTTGATTTGCCTTTGTATTGTAGGGCTCTGGCCTCACAGTAAAACGATGTGATGCTTCCAGTTGCATCTCAATACACCGCTTGATTTTGAGCTGCGTTTGACCACAACTCAGCACTTTAGAAGGTTAAGTAAGGGCACCAGGAATGCAAAAACCAGCTTCACTCCTCACTGGTAAGCTAGCATTTGTCGCAGAGATTCCGGTGACAGGCAGGCCAAGCAAGGGCAATTGTGTGAGCAGAGCCGGGGTGGGGGCCACGGGCTTCAAGGCAGTAACGGAGGACCATTCTTTCTCCTTTCTCACGCATGGAGAGAAGATAGAGGACTCCACTCTAGGTCTGTGTTTTTCAAGGAAAAGTAGAAATAGAATTCTTCTGCCAGCCCTGAACCAACATTTTGGCTTAGACCTTGATTCTGAGTGGCACAGCAACCAGATCAGAGATAAAGAAGAGACGTTTCTGTTACCTTGCAGGGCAGGAAATGGGTTTTTGGTCCTGGGATTCCTCTTCTGAGCATGTGGGCGTCACCATTTCCTGTTTCTTTTTTCTTTTTTTTTCCTTTTAGCTCTTACATGTAGAAAATATACTGAATGCCCTGAATTCTTGTTATTATTGTTGGCGAGTGTTGATATAGAAATCAAAACGAGCTTTTGTTTTCTGGGGTTTGGAAAGAGCGTTTTGCATCTAGTCTTGTTTAACACACTAAGTATACGATGCAAACCATTCTTTCCTCGGAGGAGATTAGCACCGTCAGGGTGTTGGGTTTAGGGGAAGGTTCTAACTGGCTACTAAAGTAAACACATGGTATGACAGCTGTGGTTTCTTACTATTCCACAAAGAGAGATAAATGATAGAAACCAAGCAATCGTTATTATTTTTACTATTATTATTATTTAATATCACCTTCACTTTTCATTCTAATCAAGGAACACTGGATTATGTCCTTTAAAAAAAAACACACCCTTTTTCTTGGCAGGCACTATTGTGGTCTGACTTTTTTTTTTTTTTACTACATTTTTTACTACAATTTTACGACATTTTTAATGTCAGTAATTCTTTTAATGTAGTAATTCTTACTACATTTTTAATGTCAGAATGTGAGTGGGGAGACTGGTCTGATACTATGGTTCCCATTGGTGTGTGGACAGCTTGTTAAAACAAAGATTGCACGGCCCCACCCCGATAATCTCTGATTCAGGTGGTCTGGGGTGAGGCCTGATGACATGCATTCCTAGCCAGTTTTCAGGTGGTGCTAATGTCGCTGGTCCAGGGACCATCCTTCAAGATGTCTGATCAAGACTTATCTTTCGAGAGTCACCCTGGATGTCAGAGGTGTCAGCTTCTAGAGTCTTTCATTGCAAAATCTGAATATGTGATTCCTTGCACATTGTTGAGTCCAAGGGTGAGCAAGCAAACTTTTTCTGTAAAGAGCCAGATAGTAAATATTGGGCTCTATGGTTTCTGTCGCAGATACTCAACTGCACTGTTGAGTGGGGATGTAGATAAAGACATAAATAAATGAGCATGACACTGTTCCAATAAAACTTTATTTACACAGACAGGAGCAAGCCAGATTTGGCCCACTCAGTTTGCTACCCAATGGTCTAGTCTATGTGTGACCTATAAAAAAAAGTGTGCCAATTATATATATTAGTTTGCTAGGGCTGCCATAGCAAAATACTGCAGACTGAAAGCTTAGGCAAAACAGAAGTGTATTCCTTCCTCACAGTTCCAGGGCTGAAAGTCCAAGATTAACATGTCAGCAGATTTGGTTTCCTTTGAGGCCTGTCTCTGTGGCTTAGAGATGGCTGCCTCCCCCCTCCCCCACCCCCTGTGTCTCTCTTCTGTGTGTGTATATCTCTGGTCTCTCTCTTCCTGCAAGGACACCAGTCAGGTTGCATTAAGATCCACCCTGATGGCCTCATTCTAAAGTAACTACCTCCCTGAAGGCCCTTTCTCCAAATTCAGTCACATTCTGAGGTACCGTGTGTTGAGGGTGTCAACATACAAATTCTGATGGACATGATTCCATCTATAACATTGTCTATTGCTATATATCTATATATATACAGATGACCCCCAAAATGCATGGGATAAAACAGTAAACCTGTGTTATCTCACCGCTTTTGTGAGTCATAAATCCAGGAGAAGCATAGCGGGGTACTTTCCATATATATACAGATGACCCCCAAAATGCATGGGATAAAACAGTAAACCTGTGTTATCTCACCGCTTTTGTGAGTCATAAATCCAGGAGAAGCATAGCGGGGTACTTTCCTCTCAGATGTGTATAATAAAGCCGCCCTCAGGGAGCAGTCTCATTCAAAGGCTCAGTCGGGGAAGGACCCAAGTTTCCTCACCTGGTTCTTGGAAGGATTCTGTTCCTTGTGAGAATTTGGATTGGTGATCAGGGTTCCCTGCTGGTTGGTGAAGCCTCTCTCAGTTCCCAGTCACCTGCGTTTCTTCATAGAGCCCTTCAGAACATGGCAGCCATTCCCTGCAGGGTGAGCAAGAGAGGAGAGAGAACTCAATTGCAGGAGGGGCATTCCACCATGTATGCTATATTCTATTTGCTAGAAGCAGCTCCAAGACCAGTCCTCACTCGGTGCGAGGGGATTGCACAGGGTCCATCCTAGAGGTTGCCTTCCAGAGGAAGCAGGACACTTGATCTCTAAAACCTGGTCTTAAAACCCTAAAAGGCTATTCCCTTTCCAACCCTGTGCTCCCTTGCCTTTCCCTTTACTGGTATTTTTGAGCTATTTTGTTGAAGTTTAAAGAACTTAATTGTATTCACAATATCGGAAGAGCCCATGGAAAATGACAGACATTTTGGGTCATTCTGAAGACTTGGCAATTATGGATTTGTGGCTCTCTCCAATTTGGATATGGATTGGAATAAACTTTAACATTTAAATCTCTATGTAAGTAAGGTCATTAGCTAGATCAACTATTTTTAAGAGAAAGCCTTATTTACATATAAATAATGGATTTGGTAATTACATAGATATATAATATATAAAGTGGATCCCTTGAACTCTAGTTGGCAAACTTGCATAATTTTGCAGCAACACCAGGAATGTTTTCTAAAGTGAAATGAAAAACTTCATTTCTTTAGAAATTCCCTAAATCAATCTTTCTGTGATTGAACTCTTTGTTATTTGGGCTAGATTTGAATGATTTAACTATAGGTATTTAAAAATGAGAACTATAGAAGCAAATACTCCTTGTTACCTTCTTGATAGAAGAGATCTCTACACAGTGAATGTGCTTGTTTTTGGATCCCTGAAGGCATATTTGTAGTCCTCATATTCAGAATAGCCTTCAGTTGATTTCTTGAATTATCTGGGCAAGCTTTCTTCCCTCCCTTCCTTCCTTCCCTCCTTCCTTCCTTCCTTCCCTTCCCTCCCCTTCCTTTCTTTTCCCTTCTTTCCTTTCCTCCTTCCTTCCTTTTTCCTTCCTTCCTTTCTTTATTCCCTTCCTTCCTCCCTTCCTCCCTCCCTCCCTCCCTCCCTCCCTTCCTTCCTTCCCTTCTCTTCCTTCCTTCCTTCCTTCCTTCCTTCCTTCCTTCCTTCCTTCCTTCCTTCCTTCCTTCCTTCCTTCTTTCCTTCCTTCCTTCCTTCCCCTCTCCTCCCCTTCCCTTCTGTTGAAAAATCTTTTGCTCCATCCTCTTGAGTCTGGGCAGTCTTAGTGGGAGTGATGCTGTGATTTAAACGCTTACGTTAGAGAATGCAGTTCAACTACTTCCTCGTTTTCTTGCTCTTGCCCCTGAGTGTTCACCCATCAATCCAGGCACCACGTTGTGAGGAAGCCCAAATTATTCTTCATCGGAAGGCCAAATGAAGAGACCCACATGGGAAGGAATCAAGACTTCTAGTCAACAGCCAGCATCAACCACCGGTCATATGATTGAGAAAAACTTCAGATGATTCTGGCCCAGGCTTTAGGTTGTCTCAGTCAACATCTAGTGGAAGAGAAAGGAGCTGTCTCCATTGAGCTACAACCAGATTACAGGTTCATGGACAAAATAAACATCCCGCTGTGTTAAGCTACTAGCTTTTAGACAAGTTGTTACATTGCATTAGATAATAAACACAGTGCACACACACTTTAGAGGTTTTATACAGCTGGGGTCATATAGATTTTTTTTTATGTCCCAGTATATTTTAAAGAGTTTTTTTTTTTTTATGATATTAAATGTCTTTCACATCTTGGTTTTTAATCATAATGTCACTTTTCATTTCATTTATATCAACTCTTGCTGCCAAATAGCCTTTAAGTGTTTATGATGTAATGTCAGGTGTAATCAGAGTCTTAATGCAATTGATAACGGCATGAAGCATTTTTAGAAGAAAGGGTATTTTGGGAAGAAAGTATATTTTCTCCTTATTTGCTTCACGGTCTCTCTTGCAAAATTGGAGGGTTGTCTGCACTGTGCACTTACCAGTCTTGTTCTAGGAGCTGGTCGACTTTTACTTGTTTTAAGTTTGGCCAAACTCCCGTGGTTCTTTGAGCTGTAGTGTTTCATTCCTGGAAATGTAAATCAGCTTCGATGTTTTATTTACAGTTGGTGGATTTGACCAACTCTCTCTTTCTCTTCTTTCTCTCTCTCTCTCCTCAGTGTTCATTTAAGGAAAGATTCATTTTGAGCTTGAAGGTGAAAAGTCACACACACTCATGACACTCATGACGAGAGATCATAGTTATGGTACTGGTAGGCAAATGTGAATGTCAAAGCAGATTTGAAAGAAAGAGAAGTGACTTCCGGTTTAAGACATTCTTTCTTAATAAGGCCATCAACTTTCAAATCAATGAGGCGTGATCTGTTGTTATCACTCAACAGAGTGAATGCCAGCAACTCCCCTTTGTTTTTGTAAATACTGCAACCTTCAGGGAGGTGCTGTGTTCCCTAGCTAAGACACATTATATGTGATCATTATTCTTATTCAGTGTTGTTTTGAAGATCTGTGTAGAGTCACTCATTGGGCATATGAGGCTTTGTTGATTGTCTATTGCTAGGCATTGCAATACACTGGAGATAAGAATGGATCACACACAATTCTTGTCTTCGCTGAGTTCAAGCTTTGTAGAAGACCATGTTTCCCTCAGAGTTCTTGTGTATTTCCTACAGTATCAACATTGCCTGATCTCTACGGATCAGTCCCAGCTCTCCCAGTTTCTTTCAGGGGACTTTGGTTTTCTATGTGCAATTATCTGTTGATAAAAGAGCAACCCAGTTACAAATTGATTCTGAATTTTAGACAATTCAAGCGGTAGTTATTCATGTTTGCCTTCAGGATGGTGGGATTATCAGAGTCTGATAGAGTTAAAAGGGCAAGGAAATCTAGAATATAGTTCTGGCTTCATCATTTCCTAACTGCCATTTTGGGTAAGTTACTTTGGCCTGTGATTCTTCACTTGTAGAATGAGGCTTTTTTAAGGAACATTTCTAGCTCAATATTCTGTTTCCAGGTCTGACATCTGAAAATCAAATCCACAGATCTGGCTTAGGCTGTACTGGAATAGTAAGTCGATGAATGGAGTGTTGCCTCTTGTTACAAATATCAACCTGCTACCAGGCATGGTCTCTAGTCTTTTGATATGTCGTCACCTATTGTCTCAGATGAGAACCATTTTTGCTGGCCTGTAGAGCCCTTCAACTGGACATTTGAATCGTGTGAACGTTGGCACAATGTGTGGCAGGGGAAGAATTTATTGTTGACCACAGAATATGAAGTGATGAATCAGGGAAAGGTGTAATGTAGCTCTTAAGTAGGTTGCCGTGTACCGGTGAGAGAGTGTGTGATTGCCAATTCTGATACAAATTATTCTTAGTTCAAAGTCGTTAAGATGAGAAATAATTTATTGTTATTCAACAGTAGATACCACCCATAAGAGTAATCAGTGATTCCTTCAGTATCAGTACCCAGTATCTTTTCCAGTAGTCTCATGTCTATTCAGCGATCTGTCATGGCTTTGACTTTGGAATACAACCAGCAGCTGTCCTTTGTGAAACTATTTTAGGAACGATCGACAAGATGGTGGTCCACATAAAGCAATCTGGGGAAAGCTATTTCTCTTTGCTTTGTTGGCTCTTGGTAGATACTCTGGTCTGGCATCTCTCACTTCATTATTCTAATTCGTCATTGGCTGTTCTATCTTGTGTACTGGGCCCTGGACTTCTTTGGCTAGGAATAAAGCTTTATCATTTGTATGTTCTCACAGGCGCTTAGCATATAGTAAGTATTCAGCCATGTATATTGGTTACATGAATTAGTAAACAAATATCTATATTATAATTACTCATTTTTAACTATCTGTTGAAAAACAAAGTGTAACTTTAACAAGCATTTATTGTATACCTGCTATATTTATGACACTGCTCAAAATCTGTATCTTGCAGTTAATGATTATGGTGTGTAATTTCATCTGAAGTCAATGTCACAATATCATCAGTACCTGCAAAGTAAATGAAAATCATGGTTATTTGCTCCCTAATTTAAAAGAGGTCAAATGCACTTGCGGATTAAATGTATGTGATGCAACTTTCTTGCAGTGATGTGCTCCTTTTTTCCAAAGCCAGCTTCCTTTTCTGAAAGCAGGGAGTGCCCAAGATTTATGTTCTGCTCCCTTTTCTGGTCTATGTGGACTGTCAAGTAATGAAGTAGGCCAGTGGCGCTTTGAGGCATTACCATTTTCTTGATTTCAAAAGGGAAGATTGGGTGGGATATGGATGGGGGGGAGGGGGGGAGTCTGTTACTTTTCAGGTAGTTGAGAGATTTATCTATTTTTTTAAAATTGCAGCACTAAAGCATTGTAATAGATTTTGGAAACATGTTTGGAGCTAACATCTTGGGCATTTAAAAATTATAATTAAACAATATGACAATACATCAGGAATGGTAGCAGGTAGAATGAGGCTGATCCTGGCATATTTAATTTATTCACTAGTCATATGTCTGTTATTGTCTCCATAACATGAAATGGAGAGGGATATTTACACACACACTTTTAGGGAAAGGTGCTACAAGTAGTCACAGAATTGTGTTGGTATATAGCTTTTAACTATGATGGTTAATTTTATGTGTCGGTTTGGCTGGGGTACAATGTGCCCAGATGTTTGATCAAACATTGCTCTGGGTGTCTCTGTGAGGCTGTTTTAAGAGAGATTAATATTTAGACTGGTAAACTGTGAGTTAGGCAGATTGCTCTCCATAATGTGAGTGGGCCTGACCCAACTGGTTGAAGACAAAAGGCCAGTCTTTTCGAAACAAGAGAGAATTCTCCAGTAGACAGCCTTAAGATTTCACCTACAGCACTGGCTCTCCCTGGTTCTACAGCCGACGGCCTTTGGACTCAAACTGGCACATCGGCTTTCCTGGGTCTCCAGTCTCATGGCCCATCCTGAAAATTTGGACTTGCCAGCCTCCAGAATAGTGTGAGCCAATTCCTGATTTCATATACACACAAACACATGCACGCGCGCACACCCACACCCACATAATTGATTTTATATATTTAATTGATGTATATAATATGGATTGATATATATTATTTTATCATAGAAAAAATATATATGATTTTATATGCTTGGTTCTGGTTCTCTGGAGAACCCTGGCCAGTACATTACTTTACCTTGTCTGTTTTCAACACTCGTTGTTTCCATGAATTCCATTACATATTACATGAAAAACAGAAAGCCAATAGAAATATAGGACATAACAGCGAGGGTAAGGAGATTCCGTCTATCATGTAGATTAGAGGTTAGCAGTAGTGTAAGAAGGGATCCCAAAATACCCAGAAAGGAAGTGCGCCTTACAAAGAACAGACAGCATCAACCAAACCTAATGTCACTCTGCCATTTTCCCCCCTTTTGTCACTTTTTTTGAGTTGAAAAATCCCTGAGAGGATCTCCGTAAGAGAAGACTTAAATACATTCCTCCCTCTCCTGCCGTGCAAATGGTTTAGGAGGCCACTTTCAGTGCACATAACATACTGGTTACCCGTCCTGTCTGCCTTGTCTTAGTGTCCCCAGGTGCCCTGAAACATACTGCTTGTCACTCCGAGGGACCTCAGTAAATATGTGTTAAAAACCTAAACAAGTGTGGGTTTCGAGTTTACCAAGCCATCTTGCATTCCGAGGGTGTTATGAAGAAAATCCTGAAAATGATCCTATTACACTCACAGCAGAGATGGTGGTGTTGTCCATTTACATGAGATGAATGCCATTTGGAGAGCTTAAAATAAGCTGCGGTTGCCATTAAATGACTCTTTACGAAGTAGTTAAGGGGAAGGTGATGGGGATTGGTGAAGGCTTTGAATGACTCTTTTAAGAACTTATTATAAAGGGTTCTTTTCCTGACCTCAGAAGCATCAGCACATCAACATTCCCAATGGATTTCAGGGTCCTTCCGGCCCTGCATAGACCCCCTGGCGGGAGAGAAGGGGGAGATGGGGGAGAGGCCCACGTGGGAGAGTGGCTGTCGGTTTGCTGGTTGGTCCTCTCCTAAAGCGTTCATTACGTCATGCTTCTTTGTTATTTTATTCTCACTTTTTATTGCTTGTTGGTTATACCGATTTATCATGTAGCATGATCATTTGCTAACAAGTTAAAAAGGCAGAGAGAGAGCGAGAGAGAGATTATGAGAGAGAAGGCATCAGTCACAGAGGACGTGTGTTCTCATCAACTTGACATGCCTCATGCCCCAGAGAGGAGTTTGCCAAATATTCTGCATGGAGTCACATTTAATGGTAATAATTTCCACCTGCTGTCATGCGGCCTCACTTCTGCATACAGGTGGTGGTTTCCTTTTTTTTCCATCCAAGACCCTTCTGGCACCCTAGAGACATTAATTAGGCCCTGGACCTCTTTGAAGTTGATCTTATACCCATACACCCATGATGAAATGCAGAAGAGGAGAGGTTAATTGAGTAAGACCAAGACCACACAGAAATTCCATGAAAGAGCCAGGAAGGCGATGGCTTCCCAGTCTGGGGCGAAAACAAGGAAACGCTGAGAAGAGATGCCTGTTTGCCAGGTACTTTAAATTCACCTGAAATCTGCATCCCCCATTCTATTTAAAAAGTCAACTGCCCTCTTCCCTCTTTTTGTCAACATCCTACACAAAGAAAGCCTCCAGAACCACAAAGTAATTGCCATCCCTTGCAGGGTGTGTTACCCTGCAGCCCACGGAGCCGAAAGGTTCTCTGAGAACGGTGGTGACTGCCTGACTCAGTTCTCCGTGTGTGGATGTGTCCTTGCTCAGAACTGCCGTTTCCTTCCATCTCCCCACCCCCATCTTTTATTTTTTTGAATTGTAATCTTCCAGTTATCTTCCCACGATTAAATCCAGGTAGGAGAATATGAAGTTTCCTAAAATTACTTAAGGCCAGGGTTTCACTTTCCTCCCACTTAAATTGTGCAGAGATTAGTCACTCCGAGAAGGCAGACACAGTAGAAAGGAATGGAGGGTTGAGAAGCCAGAAACTTCACTGAACACAGGGGAAGAGACCTTCAATAAAAACAGTACTTTTTGCATTCTTGACTGTCTATGAAACTTCACAGGAAGGTTTCTTCTCTCCAAACCATTCTGGCAGGGTCGCCGAGGGAGAGACGTGCGAAGGAAGGCTTTGCATTGGCCTGGCCACCCTGGGCAGCTCCTGGTGGGAAGGAGTGTGTGCGGGTGCATGTGCGGGTGCGGGTGTGTGTGTGTGTGTGTGTGTGTGTGTATCCCTCACCAGACCCCAAGCGAACGAGGCTGGGTCCATGATCTCTCAGCCAGAGAGGACTGCCCACAAGAGACGGGAAGCTGGGTTGGCTTTTGTTGGAAGAGTCACCATTCAAAGCCACGGTTCTGCGAACACGTAGAAGGGAGCACTGTGGTTTTGTGCGTAGGGGAGCCCCGGGAGCCTCAGACTGCGTGTCGCTCGGGGATGTCACAGGAGAGCAGAGACGGAGCCCACGGTGGGGCCAGGAGGAACCCCCCGCCCTGCAGATGGCTTTGAGAGCCATGGAGTGAACGAATAACGCGAAGGAAAAATGGAAGCGAGCACACCAGACTGAGAACAAAGACACAAAAGAATTAATTCTCTCTTAATGGAGCGGGAGAAAAATGTGCCACGAACAGATGAAAAGCTTTCCTTCTCACAGAAAAGCCCTCAGTGTTACAGGTACCAGGTTTGCTGGCAAGGACACAGCTAATATTTATTTGAAGACTGATTCCGATGACAGGAACCGGCAGAGATCCGAAAACACGCCAGGCTCACAGCGGGTGATGGCTTGGCGCTCCTCTGCCCCCACTGCACCATCCCTCCCCCCCGGGGCGGAGAGCTGCCCCAGCCTCGGGGGTGCCCCACGACTCTGTCCTTCTGCGCACACAAAGAGCGGCGGGAGCCACTGCCGAGGCCACACAGCCACCCAGCTGCTTCGGGGAGAACAGAATGCCATTTTGGCTGGAGCTGGATGAAGTTGCTGCCAATTTCCTCAAAGTTTGCCCTCTCTTTCAATATTCAGAATAACAGCACACAGACGATCTCAGATCCTCCTGGCTGCGTTCCCTTTCTGGAGTAATTAGTTGAAATGCACATTATGTTCTCACCTCATCCCGAGTCTCCATGGTGTCGCCGCCGCCTCCCCCAAGCAGAACTGTGCTGCGGGCTGCTTGCAAGGGACCCGGTTCCTTGTGCCCTGAGGCGGGAGCTGGAGGGTGGGACCGGTCCTGGGTTTCCAGCTGGGATCTGCCCAAGGCTGTGACCCGGCCAGCTTTCTCTGGGCGCCCTCTCTGTCCCTGGGTTATAAAATCATCATTATAAAAATTCAGTTCCTCTAACTCTTCGGAGGGATGGCTGGAGGGGTCCTGGCTGGGGGTAGGGGGGCGTAGGGGGGGCAGGGACAGAGGAAAGCCTCCAAAGTCCCGCAGAGGGACTCGCGCAGTTCGTCTAATCAGTGAGAGGAAGCTGCCACGGTTCCGAAACAGAAATGGGAGGTGGTGGAAGCAAAGTTAGTTCGGTGGGAGGGCGGGGAGGGAGAGTCAGTAAGTCAGGACCCGGGCAGACGGCCTGCTGATGGATGCTGCGGGTCTGTGGTCACGAGGGCTGGTTCTGGTGACGGGTTTGGCAAGGGCAGGAGGGCGGGCGGTAAATCGGAGTTGGAGTTGGGTCCAGCGATCGCGTGGACCGTGTTCTCCACCCGGCGCTGCTGAGTCAGAAGCCCTAGGGTGGAGCCCCGCGTCCTGTTGCAGCAGGCCTCCTGACGGTTCCGCGCGAGCTCAAGTTTGAGAACTGCCGCTGTGTACTGCCCGGCGGATCATAAGCGTGGAGGCCGGGAGACCCCGGGCTCCACTTCGGATTCGGAATAAAAGCTTAAATGCAGTCAATAAAAATCACTTAATCTTCAGGGATCTGAGTCTCTTATCATTAAAATGTAGCCGATCACGAGGCGCCCGGGAGGCTCAGTCGGTTAAGCGACCAACTTTGGCTCCAGTCATGATCTCACAGGCTGTGGGCTTGAGCTCCGCATCGGGCTCTGTGCTGACAGTTGGGAGCCTGGAGCCTGCTTCATATCCTGTGTCTCCCTCTCTCTCTGTCCCTCCCCCACTTTGTGCCTGCTCTCTCTCTCTCTCTCAGAAATAAACATTTAAAAAATTAAAATAAAGTGCGGCAGATGAGCCGCGAGTTGGGTTTTGCCGCACGTACAAGAAAGCCCTAGTTAACGGGGTTAAACACCAAAGGCATTACTCCTTCACATAAAAGGAGCCTGGAGTTAGGTCACCCAGGGCTGGGTGGGGACATAAGCCCTTCCCTCTTCTGCTCTGTCATCCTCAGAACTAGTGTATTAGTTTCATGTAGCTGCTGTAACAAATGCCTGCAAACCAAATGGCTTAAAGCAACACACATTTATTGATCCCATGGTTCTGGAAGGCAGGATTTCGAAGCCTCCCTGAACGACAATCACCGGGCTGGGGGGGCTGTGCTCCTCCGGGATGCTCTAGGGGACATCCGGCTCCTTAGCTTCCAGAGGCTGCTCACGTTCCCTGGCCCACGGCCCCTTACCCATCTTCAAAGCTGCCAACGTCATCCTTACTCGGCCATCCCTCGGGGGCCCTTCTGTCTCCCACTTCTCCTTCTAAGGACTCTCGTGAGGACTTTGGACCAGCCTGGGTAATCCATGAGCTACTTTGAGGTCAGCTGATCAGGAACATTTATCCTATCTGGATCCTTAATTTCCCTGTGCCACATCACGTCACTTACAATTCTAGGGATTCAGATGTGGGCTTCTTTGCCGCGGGCGTTATTCTGCCTTCCATCCCCCAGGGCCACTCATGGTCCTATTAAATAGCGCCAATAATTTCTACCGCCATGTCAGACTTCCAGGCAGCAGGAAGGAGGAACCCGGAGCACGGAAGAGATGCTTGCCAGACCGAGCTCCGGCAGAACATCACTGCCAACCTCTCCGTGGCCAGAACTGAGTCACCCGGCCACACCTACCTTGGAAGGAGGCTGGGAAAAGTGGTCCCCTTTTCCTCATGGTTAAGTGCCCACTAAAATTAAGATTCTGTGTCTGTGGAAGAAGGGGGAATGGCCACTGAGTAGGTAACTAGAAGTCTCTGCCATAGAGAGGGAGGTGGGAGGGTCTTGAATGTCTCCTAAGTTCCTTCCTCCTTTAATGACTCCAGGTTCCTCCAGACCCAAGACGTGACAGCTTTAAGTTGAGAAACAGATGCTGGAGTAAGAAGAAAGAAGGAAGTCCTCATTGGCCATTTTCTTCTTTTCTTCGGGGGCAATTGCATTCATTTATGGACTATTGAGCGTCTTTGAGGAACCAGACACGTTACACACATTTGTCCTAATGCATGTGGACATGCAAGGATCTTTTCTCCATGCAAAAATCTTTAGAGTGGCCGATTCCTTTTGTAGCCGTACAGAAAAATGTTTTCACTGTTGAGCAAATAAATTGCCATTTTTAAATGTTTTTCTTTATTTCTGAGAGAGAGAGAGAGAGAGAGAGAGAGAGACAGTGTGAGCAGGGGAAGGTCAGAGGGAGAGGGAGACACAGAATCTGAAGCAGGCTCCAGGCTCTGAGCTAGCTGTCAGCACAGAGCCTGATGCAGGGCTCGAACCCACGAACCGTGAGATCATGACCTGAGCTGATGTCAGCCACTTAACTGACTGAGCCACCCAGGCACCCCAATAAATTGCCATTTTTGATGGTAACTATAGATGGGGACTAGAAATTGACCCTCGGCAATGGGTCACCTCTCCTTTCCAGATGTACAGCTAGCTGCCTTTGTAACAATGCCCTACCCTTCCGACCAGACCACAGGCAGGTGACTAACATGATATCGTTCAACAACCACCTTCTCAAGGAGAGAGACCCTGTCTTGTTTAACAAGCAGTGTTCAGTATGGGCCAATGTATAGGAAATACGCAGGTTTGCATAATTTTCTTTACAAAAATGAATAAATGAATGTTCTATAGCAATCCATTGATCTATTAACTTTACGTGGCTTTGGTTTTGAACCAGCTATTCTAATGAGTCTTATTTACACCTTGTTTTAAAGTGTTCCCTACCTATTTTGTGAATAATCTACAGATTTGTCCTCTGGCTCTCTATTTTGGAAGATCTGTACACTGTCGATATATTTCTTATCAGGGGCATGAAACTGTGTACCTTCTTTCCTTATGGTTTAGCTAAGCGTACGGAGCACAGTCCACCGACCTTTCCCGGGTCCCGGGAGCATCTGAGCGAGACGTGCTTGCCATTTCTCTCTGAAAGTGGGACCTTCTTGCCCGCCGTGACAGTTTCGGGAACCAGTGGGCTGTTAGAGAAGCAGTTGCACTTTATGATGGGAACGTATGGATGGGCAGTGAAGGGAAGCTTTCCACAGGAATGGTCTAATATAAACAACAATAACCATAATAATAATCTGGGGTTTTATGGGAGCTTTCATCGAGGAACCAAAAACACATTACGAGCATTAACTCATTAATCTTCACAGCGCCCCTGTGAGGGAGAATTAAGTGTAAGTAATCATAATTATTACTGTCATTATCCTTCAAACAATTCCCAGATGTGCTGTGGCTGAACTGGCGTACTTCGGGCATTTTTTTTTTTTAAATAGAGTCCTTAGATTTGGCAGGAATTCATCTCTCTCTCGCTCTCGCTCTCTCTCCCCCATTCTCTTTCTCTCTCTGTTTCTCACTCACTCTGACTGACTAAATAAATAGGATATTTTTTAATGTGCGGGGCCCCAGGAAGCAATGGGGGGGAAATCATTTCCCAACCCACCCCGTGGTCCCCTTCACTTCACTCTTGCCCGTTGGAAAGCTTCGTGTCCGCTCAGGGTCCAGACCCAGGCTTCTGGAGCCGATCACAGATTTCGTTTTTCGGCGATGAATGATGTTTATGATTTCAGCCTTATCTCTTCAGGTAAAGGCTTGGAAGTTTCATGTTACATGTAGCATCCTGTTGACTCTCACCATTTAAATGAGAACAGTGTCCTGAACACCAGGCAGGAGAGGTTTCAGCTCAACTGGCAGCATCGTCTGCGTGTGACTACAAGCCCCGAGTCTCCCCCACAGGTGCGAGCCTACCTGTGCGCTCATGCAACCGCTCGGTTCTCGGGGAAACGAGTCGCCTTGGCGTTCTAGAATAATCATGAGCAACATAGGAGACTTCAGAGAGAGAGGGAGCGCTCGATTCTTCTGAGGGTGAGAACAGATAAATCAGTGATGAGAAATCCCAGATGGATGCATGCCTTAGCTAAACAGTGCACCCGATAGAAACTTTGGAAAACGTTCGAAAGTCTAAAGGAAAAAGAAGCTGCCCTTAAACCCGGCAGTGAGAGGGAAGTAGAGTGACATTTTGGTATACTTCTTTGGATTCTGTTGATGTCGACATAAAAGCTGTTGGACACTGACCTTTGGCCTTGTTCCTTAGTTTCTGGAATTGGATACAACGTGGGATTTGTTTATAGACATGTGGATGCTCAGTTTTGAGAGCCGGAATATGCCAGGTTTAGAGCTAGGAGTGCTGAGGTCAATGAACACAAGGCTGTAGAGTTGAATACAGGCCGAGTCCACACGTAGTGTGCAGTCACCGGTGCGTACCTGTCAGGTGTCCCCTACCCCCTGCCCCTCCCCACCCCCCGCACCCAGGGGCTTGCCAATCTCCCACAATTCCACTTCCTTTTGTTCCTTGAATAAATGAAGCATGTTCCAGCCACAGGGACTTGGAACTGGCCACTCCTACTTTCTGGAATAATCTTCCTCCAAGTCCTTTATGGCTTTGTGTGCACATAGCTGGCTCCTCCCGTTATACAGATCTTGACATATATGTCACTGCTTCAGATAAGTCATCCCTGCCCATGCTCCAAAGGGCCTGTTCTCTTCTCTGGTCACCTTCTGGGACATCACGCACTTTGATCTCCTTCTCTGAGTGTGTAATATTCTTTATTTATTATGATGACTATTTTTCCTTATATACTTTTTATTGCCCGTCTCTCCCTGCTTGCAAGTTCCATGGGGGGTGGGTAGGATCTTGGCTGTGTTGTTGTTCTCTCTAGCCTCTGAGTCTAGAACAGTCCCTGCTTACACACCAGGTGCTTAATAAACACCACTGCATTTGAACAAAGAGAAGGCTTGAGAAGACTTGGGAGAGATGTCCCAAGAGATCTCTGAAGATAGAGGTGAACATTTGCGTCAGAATACAAAAACTGTATGGCAGGAAAGTAAAAGAAAAAGTAAAAGACCTAGTTAGGAAATACTAATTCCAGCCCCACAAGAGGGGAGCTAGATCCCATTTTAAAGGAGAAAAATAAAAGTAACAAAGGTTCAATATATTGGTAGGAGCTTGTAGGTGAGACTAAGAGAAAGAGATGGGGTGTTGGAAACATACATCTAAGCTTTCCCACCAATTAAATTTAGGAGAAGTTGATAATTTAGGAAGCGTATATGCCAGAAGGCTGGGAATGGGAACATAATAACAACAGCAAAATACAGAGGGGCCAGGGAAAAATAACAGAGGTCGTTACCGAACAGCCTTGATGGGGACGAGATGACGCAGTTAGTGCTTTAGATGTTTGGAACTTTGAGGGAGATGAGAAGCAATGAAGAGAAGGATTCTGATGGGGAGAAGAGTAAGGGCGTGGTGAGAACGCTGACCTTGAAAAGACGGTTTTCCCTTTGAAGATATTGACAAGATCTCAGGTAAAGGTGGAGAAGAAGAGAGGCGGATAAGGACATGAGGGTAGTTAGCAAGGAGAATGGCAGAATTAAAGAGAGAAGTTCATGGAGGTTAGTAATTATAGGACAAACTGGAGGAGATAAGTATCTTCTCCATATATTACATCATTGTTAAATCTCAATAATTTAAAATATAATTAACCTTTAATAATGCCTTAGATTTAATAATAGAGTTATTGCATGGGAATTGTCTACAAATCATTATACATCCATTTGTTTAGGCTTACCATCCAGGTAATAAAATGTGTGCACTTCACTCAGGCGGTGAGGTTCAGAGTCTAGAGTGTGCCTCACTCAGCATAATTGATTGTAAAATCCACTTCAGATCACACCAAATAAAGAACCTTTTACAACAAATTAATTAGAATGAAAATTTCTCTTTCAGGTATTGTTTCCTAATTTTTCTCCTTCTTGCCTCCAAATGTCTCATGGGAAAACCCCAAAGTTTTACTACTTTAGGGATAAAATAAAATGGGTTCTGTCATAGTATTCCTCTTTTGTCTCCAGGACCCAGAATACTCAGTTACATTTTATCAAGAAGACAAAAAATGTTCATCTTAAAGGAAAAGCTCATTTTCTTGGTACCTAGATTCTTGGGGGACTACATAAGGGATCCCCAAATATCACAATAGTTTCCTATATATATATACCAAATACCTGCAAACTTGAAGGTGTATTTAGGTGTCAATACAAGCAGATCTAAACTCCTTTTCCCTGTTGCCAATTATTATATTTTTTAAAATTCCACATCTTTCCCCTCACTTATAATGGGTTAAAAATATTTCCACATTCAGTGCACAAACAAAATAGCCAAGCAGGGAGATCTTTAGACTGGAAAGAGATGGAGAGTGCATTGAAATACATGTTTAAGTGATAACGTGCTGATTAATTCTCTACAGAAGGCTTTGATACACTATTAGAAGTGCTAAAGTTAAAACTGAAACACAAAATTTTAACTATCTAGGATCTAGAGGGAATGGCAAAAATCACATTCTTACTCTAACGTCAGGTAATGGGCCTCGGTTCAGGGAAGGGCAACCCAAAATTCATGTCAATGCCCACATTTTTGTTTTAGTAAAGCTGTAAGAATTTGCATTTGCCCAAATTTCAAATTCCAGGAGTGGTGTGGGAAACAGCCAGATTCTCAGGATGCCTATTGGGGATCCCCTCTGGACCCTCGCATCATTATCAGATATCTAGTAAATTACTGGTGGTGCAGTATCTTAGTTTGAAAATGTGAGTCAGGTAGTCAGCGTGAGGTTAGTGGGTTGACGGCCATTACTATGTTTTCTAAACAAGGAGACGATTCTGGAACAATTTAGATCTTCACATGAGTTCAAATATGAATATAAGCTCTGCTGGTTGAGCCCATACGTGGTCTATTCAGTCTTCTATTCCCAAAGGCTAATACAATACTTGGCATATGGCGGATATTCTATAATTACTTAACAAATAAATAAATAAATAAACAATAGTCTTATGATTTGCTTTGTGACCCATAGAAACAAAGGTTGTATTATAATCTGGTTGAGGCACATTCTTGTCACTAACAAACACAAATTGAACAGTACATGCAAGTCTGGACTGACCCCTCTCTCTTTCTCTGTCACCCTGAACCGCACATGCAATAACATTTCAGGATAAATCACCATCAACAATGGAAACAAATAAACCCAAGGACACAACAACAGCTCCTAATGCTCTTGGTGATCCCCGACCTTAACTCTGGTTGTAGACCAGTTTCACATCTCTCCTTGCTCGCAGCCCCTCCCCCTTCCCAGTCCCCATCCTCACTCGTGGGATGACTGTTCAGTCCCTGCAAGTGGACATTCATAGACTGTAACACCCTCACCCCCAGCCCGAACCGATATCCTCAGTCCTGTGCTTTCCTTTCACACCTCCCAGCAGTTTCCAAAGGAGGCCTGGCCTCCCTCGTGATGCCTGAGTCAAGACCCTTGAGGGAGGCCCGAGAGGCCAAAAGTGTCTTCATAAAAGTACTGGAACCTCTTCACCTCTCTGTGTCTTTCAGCAGCGGGGGGTGGAGGTTCCCGGAAGCTATGCAGCCTGTAATGATGTCACTACTCTGGTGGCTACGGCACCGTGAGCGTGTGCAGTCGTGTGTTCTAATCACTGCCCCACTATCCTTTCCGCTAGAGGAATGTTGATAAGTATAGCCCATATAATCAAAGGCACGTTGGGGTCTTCAAGAACGTTTCAGGGTGTAAAGGGGTCTGGAGACCCAAAAGTTGGAGGGTCGTTGCTAAAGTGAACTAATTACCTTTGCTCTTGTCCAGCCAATGTCCCTTCCTTTGCCTTCCCCCCTTCTTTAAAAGCTGCTCTTGTCAAGGTGACCCCGTCCCTCCATGCGGGCCATCAGCTCTTCCGTCTCCCTGACAGACTTCACTCTGTCGCTCGGCATTCAGGACGCACTTGTTGGATTTCCTTCCCGCCATCTGTGGATAGTTTCCCCTCTGCACCCCAAACTCTTAACACTACTGTGTCCCAGAGACCACTCCTTCGTGCCTTTTTCTTCTCTGTTGACCCTCCCTTCCTATGAATCTCCTGCAGTCGCATGGTTTTAAATATAATATAAATGCTGACGGCACCCAGAATTTTATGTGCCACACAGACCTTGCTTCTGAACTTTCAAGTTCAACTACCAATTTGGCTTCTCCCCTTGGACGTGTGTAGAGACTTATCAAATGTAGCACGTCCCTAACTAAACTTCCAGCCACGGGCCGAACCCTCACCCAAATTGGATCCTTTCAACACCATAAGCTACTGATCCTTCAATTGCTCAAGTTGAAAATGCATATTTATTCTTGGTTCTCCTCTCTCTTTGCACATGGGGGTTGATTGGTTGAGTCATCCTACCATGAAAACACACTCAGAATCTATGCACTTCTCACTACCCCAGTGTAACATCCAGTCCTCATGATCTCTTGCTTCGTAATAGGACTTCTAATTGGTCTTCCCTGCCTCTGGTTTTGCCCCCTAGAATCCATTCGCAACACAGGAGTCCAATGATCTTTTCAACATATCATCCAGATCAAGTTATTTCTCTGCTCCACAGCTCTTCATTCCACTGAGAGTGGAAAGTAGAACTCCCTGTGCTGGTCTATAAGACCCTACAAGATCCACGTCATCCCTCCTTACCTGCGTGGCTTCCTCTACCTCTCATCCTCTGCTTTAGCCAGTCTGGTGTTCCTGTGGTTCCTCAAACACATCAGGCATGCTTCTGCCTCAGGGCCTTTGCACTTGCTGTTCCATCTGCTTAGAACATTTAGAACATTCTCCCTTCAGATATCTTCGTGGTCAACTTTAACACCTCCATCAGATGTCGTCTTCTCAGTGGGGTCCAGACTGATTCCCCTGTTCACACTTACTACTTCCCTTTCTCCACACACACAGCCTCTGACAGTCTCAGTGCCGCTAACTCTAGAACACTTGTCATCTTCTAAAGCATTATATTCTTATTGAGTCACTAAGCTGATCATTTGTTACTTGAATGTATACTCCTTGAAGACAGGTAGTTTTGTATCTGTAGTTTGGTGCTCTATCCCATTTGCCTAGAATAGTCCCTGATGCCTCAGTACTTAGTCAATATTCTCTTGAATAAATGGGTGATAACTGACCTCTTGAAGCTCAATAAACAGATTCATTTATGAAAATGTGTGAATGTTGAAAATGATTAATTTATTCTTGAAGTATGAATACGTGAGAAACATAACAGACACTCAGGTACTAATGCTCTATGTACATGACCCATCCCAGCCACTGGCCAGTTAGGACACATGCAAACTTATGAAATTAAGACACATGTAAACACGAAACATTCAAGCTGATGTGACCATCTCCGTGGTATTGAATCGTTCATTTATAAATGAAAATAAACATAGAAACAGGCAATGTTGATAATGTAGAATGCATCAGTGTAGACCAATAATGAAATGTTAACCTGTTAACCATGACCTGAACTGGGAATTTGCAAGCCTGGCTTCTTAATGTTCTATTGGCTCATGTATTTTGTTTTCAAACCATTTAGAAATCATTGCATTTGATCTAAAAAAAGCTAAATTCACAGACGCAAAGAGTAGAGTGGTGGTTTCCAGGGACTAGAAGAGAGGGGAAAGGAGATGTTTGTCAAATGGTACAAAAGTGTAGTTGTGAGATGAATAAGTTCTGGAGATCTAAGTTACTATAGATCTGGAGATCTATGTTGATTATAGCTAACAATGTATTATATACTTGAAAGTTATTGAAAGAGAGAGGTCTTTAATGTTCTCACCACACACACACAAGTGGTAATTATGTGAGGTTGATGGTATTGTTAGCTTACCCTATTGTGGAGATCATATATTTCCATATCAAATCATCATGTTGTAACCTTATACGTACACAATGGGATATGCCATGTGTATCTCACTAAAACTAGGAAAAAGGGAAAATATTGCACTTGAGAGAATATGAGAATCTGTGTTTTGATTTTCAATGGTTGGGAGAAATGATTAGCCTTTAGGACATAGCTTTAAAGTAAAGTTGTTTTGGGGCGCTTGGGTGGCTCAGTCGGTTAAGCGTCTGACTTTGGCTCAGGTCATGATTTCATGGTTTGTGGGTTCGAGCACCACATCAGGCTCTGTGCTGACAGCTCCAAGCCTGCAGCCTGCTTCAGATTCTGTATCTCCCTCTCTCTGACCCTCTCCTGCTCATGCTGTCTCTCTCTCAGAAATAAATAAAACACTTAAAAACATTAAAGTTGTTTTTAAAGGAACAGAGTATTTTGAAAATTGAAAATCCTCCCTTTTATAAAAAAGGAAACTTTTCACACGCATTTGCCAAGTATGAAGTCTGTACTTTAAGCTTCGCTTAATAGTACTGGCATATTTATTCATTTTATATAACATTTATATTTAATAGTTAACTAAACCATTAGTGTGTGCATGTGCATGTGTGTGCATGCGTGTGTGTATCACACTTTGTCCTAAGAGAATTTTAGGCACCACACTCTTATTAAACCTCTTCTTTTAAGGCACTCTGATACAGCATATTCAATGAGTAAAACTAATAAATGTATGTAGTAATCCTTGACTAATAAATGTATGTAGTAACTCTTATCGTGATTTAAGATCTTGTGAGGCACCTTCACTCTGGTTCTGCATTGCCTCTTGTCACTGCAATGGCAGGTGGAGATCTGGAAGTTTATATATCACCAATTTTGTTGGTATATCTATCTGCTAGACTTTTTCCTTGTTGAATTGCCCAAGGTGCTTTTATGCCAGAAAACCACTCACTACCTTGTTTACTGAGGCAGACCCACTGGCTTTCAAATCCGTGAACATTTTATTGAATCTATTCTTCAAGGTTACTTACCAGTTTTTACTTACTGGTGAGTTTATGTAAAACAAATTGGTTTTTTGAACCAAATAGGAACAGAAAATAATAACTAGGGAAAAATGTCATCATAGATATTCAGCATCTTTTGTTGAGTAACTTCAAGGAGAAAAAAAAATACTTGTAAATAAAGTCGGACTTTGAGAAAACCATGAAGCTAATTATACGCTTTATGAACTCACCTTCTTCAGGCCACAGGGCTCGACTAATTGTGGTCACGTGGGCAGTTTGGGGTTATTCTTACCCCAAATTTGCCATGTGAAAAATCACCTGCTTACCACCATCTCCATACCGTTTCCCCTGTTCTGTAGCCTCCAATGCGAGTCGGAGCCGTAAAGGGAAAAGTGTTTTAAATCAAAACAAAGAATCACCATCCTGGTCTCTGGAGAAGAAAGCTCAAAGAAGCACAAGTAGCAATTTTTGTATTATGGTGAAAAACTAGCCTAAACCACAAGGCACAATGGAAATCCCCATGGGGTGAGAATTAGGCACCCTCTTTTCAAATAGCCGTGCCAGGCGTCTCACTTCTCGGAGCCTTATTTTCATAATATTAGGGGTAGACCAGCTGATTTCTTTATTCTTTTGCATTTGCGGGATTTCTTTTTTGGTACCTGCTTCGCAGATGTCCCCCTTCCTCTCCTATAAATGGTTCTCTCTCAGCTCAGCCTGCTGGCCCAGTTTTGCAGTGGGGGCCGCGAGTCACCTCACTCTGTGCTTTCTTCTGTCTATTACTCGTTACACCTCATTACCTATTCTCTCTGCCCTACTTCGTGGAAAGACAGGGAATTTGCTGTTTGTTCTGGGCCCTTGCCCGGCTTCCTTAAGCGACTCCCTTCCTCATTCGGAGATAAGGGTAGAGCAAACTGTGTGAATCAGTTCTCCCACTGGTGGTGAATTCCTTAGTCAGTTTTAGAAGTTGTAGAGTCCAAATTGTACGACCAATGTCAGCAAGTCAACCACTCACCTCCTATCCGAATCACTTCTGTAATCTCTCTATCTCGGAAGGTTTGCTTACCCTGTTACCAGCCTGGCATGCTCTTCCTACTTCAACATCTGACTAATTCGCCCTTCTCTGGGATTCGGGTTGTCCCACCTTCTCAGGAAGCCTTCCGGCACGTCCCACCCTGACCCTCATCGGTTAACTTCGCGCCTTGCAGTCATGATCATCCATTGTATTCTCCAAATGCCTCGGCTGCATCCTATTATCTCGACTTAACCACAGCAGCTTCGAGAATTCTTACTGGATGCTCATTTGTGTCTAGTTCATCCTCTTCCCAGCACTTGGCAAAGTACTTAAGCACTTAATTTGTGTTTGTTGAATAATTATTATTTAATACAATTCACCAGTGGTGGGGATACCTCTGGTGACTTGAGTTCTCTTCTTGGGGCCATACAAAACAAAGAGAATCCTTTTGGCACATGGCGGATGGAAAGACATTTTAAGACGCTGTCAGATCTTCCTGGACTCAGGCCAAACATCCTCATTTCCTTTTCACCATACTTTGTCGGAGTTTAAGCCCTCTTTACTTCTTAGTAACTCGAGCACACTGGTATCTAGTCCCAGAGCAATGTAAAGTAGGGACGGATGGGTATTTGATGAACTGCTGGATGTGAATGAATGACTTTGGTCCTGTTAACTCACCAGCCTTCCAGAATACTCATTTTATGGCGAGGATTAAATGCACTAATGCATGTGCATAGTACACTGCCTAGCACAGTGTGGCCCATGAACGTTAATCACGATTATATCATATTCCGTGAGACCTGAGAGCAGATTTCAACTTTCAAGTTGAAGAGATCTTGGAAAGCCTTCCAGTCTCTCTCATTCCAGCGTTTGAATCAATGGAACTTTGGACTGACTCATGATAATTAAAGACACCGTGTTCTGGCGTAGTTTATTCTCTGAAATAACTTTCATGTGTGAACTTTCACTTAGGAAGGATAGAGCACGGAGAGACATGTTCTGAAATGGCCCTTTCCCTCCCGTAGCCATGATGGGGGCGAGATCTCTGATGATCTTTTCATTCACCTTCTGCTTATAACCAAAGGACACACAGTTTTGCAATGTTTGCTGGAAGCCTGATTCCATTCGTGGGTGCCAAACAAAAGCTGTTTCCCTACAAAAAAGGTACCCACATTCTGATTGCAGTCTTCTTGGCTCTGTTACCACCAATGTAGACAACCGGCTCAGTCAGAAACTCTTTTGGGTGTGGATTAACTTTTGCTCCCTAAGAGTTGAATTCTGTATTCAACTTAAAACTATTATTTATTGCTCTCGTCTTTACAATTGCTGTCAGAAAGCCTTCGAAGGTGGATGAGTTTGAAAGGACCTCTCAGATAACAAGTTGAGGCATTGGAAATGATAATCACGTGAGTTTGTCAGCAGTGGAATGAAAGCAAACAAGAACGAGGGAGTAAAAAGAGAGGAAGCCCAGAGGGGAGGGTGGCCAACGTCTTAGAGAGAAGCAGTGGAGGCCTGGACCAAATCTGAGGATCGACGAAAGCTATGTGCCTAAGAGAAGATACATGTGCGCACCTTACAGGGAACTAGAAAGAAAGCCAAGGTAGGATAGTGTAGTTGATGGCACGTGGTACAGAGTTAATCTTGATGCTTGTCCTTTTAAGGGAAGAGGCCCCACAGCAAGGCCACAGTGCTCCAGCTGGCTCCTGAACCCCCTATGTGTGGTCTAGAAGCACAAAAGAGAAGAAGAAGGGACAGAAATGGTATAGGAAGTTGACACGGAGGAGGAAAATATAAGAGAAATGCTGAACTTGGGCTGAGTACCTTGTAGTGAAGTTCATTTATGAGTTTTAAAAAAGTTCTTCCTGAGAAGCTGTCAGAACTGCCCTCAATTTTCTGCCAGAATTTGTAGCATTGCTGTAGGTAAGTGAGTAGGAGTGTTTACTGAAATGTTCAAAGCCATGGAAGTTTGAATCTTGCATAATTCAATTAAAATGTGTATTTTAGTGATAACCGAATCAGAAAAAAAATACAAAGAAATCATGGGGAAGAGCGTGGGGGAATTAAGGACTTCATGCCCATGGTGAATGGATTGTTAGGTACTAAGTGGGGTGTTGATAACAGTATCCTGTTTCTGACGGGTCTCTTCTGAGTGACGACCTGACATTACCCCCCAACATCATGAAGAACCATTCACCTATGGAAGGATAAATACGGTGTCAACTCATCGCACTTACCAAAGGAAATAGTTTATGTCAGGAAATACTTGTGTTATAATAATGGCTGGTGAGGAGTACATTTTGATGGTTAACTTCAGGCAGCCCCATATTGTGCTTCCTAGGGATTAACGATTTCTTTCTCTCGTTTGAAGCTTTCCTGACATTTCCCATTTTCCTACCTTTGGGCTCCTTCAACACAGCTTTAACGTGAAAGCTTTTTTTTGCTTGTTTCCAGTAGCAAACTGTCGCTCTTACAGGGTCACACTCTGACCCTGGTATCTAAAGAATCAGATTTGAAGAGCAGGATTTCCTACCATCGAGACTGTTTTTCCCCAGAAAGTAATCGATTACGTGGTAAAGCTATCTGGAAGGGGCTCTTGGGTTTCATCTGGCAACTAACATCTCAAGAGAACGTGAACCAAGTGAACAACTCTGGGGTCCAGCAGCTTCCCACGATGGGCAATATTTATTGTCAAATCCAATCACATCGACCCGCTCGCCCTCATTATCCATCTTTAAATTGGATTTATAATGGTATGGGCCTTATGAAGTGCTGGGAGTATTTGAAGGGCTCTTTGAAGATAAGAGAATTCTTTTAATTAAAATGAAGATATCATCATGTCCAATTATGTCTCTTTGATCTGTGTGGACCAGTGCATGCTGGGACTTGTAGTTTCTGACAGTTGCTTCTGTCTCTTTCACAAGTCAACAGGAGTCCTCCAGCATCTGGCAAAGGCTGAGGGAAATCTAGGTAATGGTCCCCCACGGAAGCATTCGGCAGGATTTTTATAATTTTCCTTTTAGTCATTACTTATCTTGTTTTTGTACTATGAGTGGGTGGATGGTGAAGGAACCTGAAAATTAAGACCATTGTCAAAGAAATTATTTACATTGGCATAGGTGACAATTAGTTCATGAACCTACCTTCTACTCTATCTCTCTGCCAATGTGTGGCTCCTCAGTAACAATTATATGCTGCATTCATGAGAATGTGTGAAGAAGCTGTCTCTTTCATTGTTCTCATGGAGAAGAATGAAAAGAAGAATATATATATATATATATATACACACACACATAAAAATATATATATATTTATGAAGACAAACACATTTTAAAAAGTTAGTGATTTCTTCTGTCTGTAATTTAACCATGAGGGTGAAGTAGAGGGAAAACCGTATTGGATAAAGTTGAATTTCTATTAAGTAAATAAGGTTCTTCCTAACTACTAAGGATTGTATTTATAATTTCTTCAGCTTAAGAATTTGGTTTCGTTCTTATTTTGTGGCAGAAAACAAAAGGTGCTCTTTCTTTCATACTATTTTAGTACTTTCTTTATCATAAAAGATCTAAGCGAGGGTTCTGAGACGCACATATGGGGGCCACAGACCCGCCAAGGAAGAGAAGACATCCCACCATTGATGGGGCCGTGAGAGGTCATACAGTCAAAGAGACGAGACCTGGAGCTTCCTTTCCGGGCATTAATGCCATGTGGTCTTTGGATGCTGTACTTTAATTGATTCGTCTCTCTAGTCACCAAAAATTCTCCCCCCCGAAAGAGCAGCAATTGGACATCCTGTGTAACCTGAATCTAACCATGGAAACAATAGATTCTCCAAAGGGCTTGAGTGATCACCTAGTTGAATTCCTTCACGTTTCAGAGTAGAGAACAATGTGCTCAAGATCAGAATGTCTGTGGCTGAGCCTGAGCTCAAGACGCAGGTCTTCTTAGGTTCGAAATGCAGGTCTACCTGCACTTGCCTTGCTTATGTGGTGTGGACTCTCCGATGTCACTGCGGGTGTGGATGTTGCTTACATGGGGCGGAGGAGAGACACCTTCCTTGAGGAACACAGGAAGGCGGGAGCAGGGCTCCTGTTGGCCAGTGGTCTCACTGAGAGGCTAGCTGTGCTGTGTGGCAGGCAGAGAACGGGGCCCAGAAGTGAGTGGACAGTCGGAATAGATACCATTGGATTTCATGGTTTCCGTGTGGGCATTGAGGCAGAGGAGTTTGTAGAGGTACCTACCAAGAGAGTACATACCTCAAAACTCTTGGAAATATTAGCCATCTCCTTGAATGTATTTCAGTGGTGAGGGTATTTCAGAGAAAAATCCCAAAAATGGATTGGCCCCTGATTTTAAGATTTATTTCTGTTGTGTATCATTGAATGCTTTTGAAGCAAGTTCTATGATTTGCCTGAGTGAAAACTGGCCATAAGTTTTCAGTTAACGGTAGATAATGAAGATACAATTATGTGTGGACTCTGCCCTTGGTCCTATTTCTGTAAATTAAAAATAATTTCAAGGTCTAAGCCAGGATTTTTAAGATTCTACATAAGGAGTCAAATGGAAAGAAAGAGGGGCTGAAGAAGGATAAGTAATAAGACTTTTCTCTATCAGAAACATATTCTCAATCTCTGAGTGAAAATAGAGCAGTATTTTGACAGAAAATGGGACTTTTCATTAGCACTGAAAGGAATAAGGGCCATTTTTTGATGCCAAGAATCAAAATTAAAAATAATACTTAATAGGGGCGCCTGGGTGGCTCAGTCGGTTAAGCGTCCGACTTTTGGCTCAGGTCATGATCTCGTGGTTCGTGGGTTCGAGCCCCGCGTCGGGCTCTGTGCTGACAGCCAGCTCAGAGCCTGGAGCCTGCTTTGGATTCTGTGTGTCCCTCTTTCTCTGACCCTCCCCTGCTCATGCTGTCTCTATCTCTCTCTCTCAGAAATAAATAAAACATTTAAAAATAATAATAATAATACTTAATATTTATTGGGGCTCATTAGATCCCAGGCACTGAGCCTCACAAGTAGTATTATCTCATTTAACCCCCAGAAGGACAAGAGGAGCCTTGTATAACGACCCTTTCTATTTTGCCAAGGGGTAAACATGTTTAGAGGACATAAGTGACCAATGCCAGGGCACCACAACTAGCCGATGGTGGTGGTATTTGGGTTTGAACTCAGGCAGCTGACTCTACAGCCTGTCTCAAAAAACCCACAAGATTTCTGAGAGAAGTTTCTTAAACCTTTGAACTAGCAGCCACGTGGTATCGTTCAACAGAGCCCTGGAGTGAGAAGAGTGTTCTCTCTCCATCTGCACTGCCCAGCACGTTACCAGCTGTGGCTTTTGAATACAAGCACTCACAATGTGACTAGTACACCGAGAAACTTAAACTGGATTTTAAGTTTTTTGGTTGATTTTAATTAATTTAAATTTAAGTATAAATGCCCACATGTGGCTGGGTGGCTAGGGGCTACCATGCTGAATAGCACTGCAGACAGTGAGAATCTCATGTGGGTTCTGGGGGATTTTATCTCTAATGGTTTGCTTGCATGAGCCTATGGGCTCCAATATACCAAAGTCAAGGCCAAGAAAAAGGGTGAGAGAGGGAGGAAATAGGAAGGAAGGAAGGAAGGAAGGAAGGAAGGAAGGAAGGAAGGAAGGAAGGAAGGAAGGGAAGGAGTCAGGGAGGAAGGAAGGGAGGGAGGGGAGACTCTTTACCTTGAACATTAGCACTTTGATCTGTTAGGGCTGCTAATCTGAAGGCCTGGTTGGGTTCTGTATCAGAGCTCTTCAAACTTTCACCCAAAACTTATGTTTATTGAGGTTATATTCTAAATATTCTGGTCCCCATAAAACTCACCAAAAACACAGTTCCTCAGCCTCATTTGGATTTTATTAAAAAGAACCTGGTCCCAGTGTATGATCTGGTGACTTTGAATTTAAAAATTCCATTTAGGGACATCTGGGCGGTTCAGTCAGTTAAATGTCTGACTCTTGATCTCTGCCTACGTCAAGATCTCGCATTTCGTAGGTTCGAGTCCCACGTGTGGAGCCTACTTGGGGTTCTCTCTTCTCTCTCTCTCTGCCCCTACCCCACGTGTGCTCTCTCTCTCTTAAAATAAATAAACTTAAAAAATTTTTAAAATTCCATGTAAAAGTTTTGTTTGATATGGCTCAGGTGGTTAGGCAGCCAACTCTTGATCTTGGCTCAGTCATGATCTCATGGTTTGTGAGTCTGAGCCCCATATCAGGCTCTGCGCTGACAATGCAGAGGCTGGCTTGGATTCTCTCTCCCCCTCTCTCTCTCTCTGCCCCTCCTCCACTTGTGCTCTCTTTCTGTTTCTCTCAAAATAAAGAAAGTTAAAAAAAGTGTTTGATATTGCAGCTCAAACTTTTCTTAATTGCCTAGAGGGAACTAAAGGCTTTCTGGGGGCACTGGGTGGCTCGGTTGGTTAAGCATCAGACTCTAGATCTCTGAATAGGTCACGATCTCACTGGATCGTGAGTTTGAGCCCTGCGGCAGGCTCTGTGTTGACAGTGCAGAGCGTGTTTGGCATCCTCTCTCTCCCCCTCTCTCTCTCTCTCTCTCTCTCTGCCCCTCTCCTGCTTATTCTCTCTCTCAAATTAAGCCTTAAAAAAATAAAATCTCTCTGAAATGAATTATTCATGTCCCATTTACGAATCTCTCGTTCTATAGAAACTTTATTCATAACAGCCGCTTTTCGAGCCAGAAAAGATCTCCATGTGATCTCTAGCGCTGTGATCAGTAAGAGTAAAGAAAGCCCAGGGAAATTAAGTGACAAGCCCACCTGTGGCTCAGGTCTTGATCCCAGAACCAGACCCTCTCCTGACTTCCCAGTGTGGATTTCCTAGGCTTGTTGGAACAGTCTCAGAATACTGATTCTGATAGGTCCACACTTAGGGTTCCAGAATTCCTACACTGTGATGCTCAGGTGAAGCTCACCTAGAAATCTTCCTGCTGGGTATCGTCCCAAATACCTGATGTTCTTTCTCCTTTGTCTCCGTGCTCCATCGCCCACCTGAGCTCTGATAAGCCACAGACTAAAAAGGAATAGAAGCCGCCGATATAATCTCTAGGACAAAATGATGTTTTCTGCAATCTCTGCGCAGAGATTTGGTGATAGCTCTTTGTAGTCTCCGTTCGGTATTGGAAAACAACAAAAACAAACTTCTTTGGAAAAGCTGAGTTGTAGCTCGTCCCTAATGCTGGTTTTCTCCCTGAGGCCCCTTGAGAGTAGGAAGGAACATTCTCCAGCAACTTGTTTTTAGGGAGGGAAAGAAAAGTCCTCTAAGCATTGCTTAAACGGGAGCCCACTGTGCCTTTTAAATGAAAAACACCATTGCTGTTTAGATGATTTAGAAGATCTACCATTATAAGTTCTGGGTAACACGATCCACTAAGGAAAAACATAAAATTAGAGTCATTTAAGGAGATTAAAGGAAAAGTAACCAGGGATTACATAATTTAAGGATTTTGAATTGCTTTAACAACGTTACCTAATTAGCCTGCAAGTTTCTCTGCGAGGAAGAAGGTTTCCACGCTGCATGCGTACCGAAAGGAGGCTTATTTTCGATTTCAGATACGTCAGTGCAGAGAGATGGGGAGAATCAGGGAGAATGTTTGATGATTGATGGGCAGCGTTGGGTAGGGGTTGGGGGCTGCAGTTAGGGCAAATGGGGGATGTTTAGAATATTTCTTGGGTGTTTAATGCTAGGTTAAGTAGGGTTTAATTGGAAGGAGCAGGGAGAGGCAATTATAACATGAATGTGGCTATTGAGGGGCAATACCCGGAGAGGTGTTTTTGTCCTAAAATTCCAGAGTTCCTTCTCTGCGTTTTGTCTCCCCACTTCAATTCCTCCAGGGCACCCACCTTGATTTTCCCCTAGAGCACAAGGCTCAGAATTACAAAATAAACGTTGCTGAGCCGCTGAGCGGTTTAGAAATCGGATTGTAAGCCTTCTGCTGTGACTTACCAGGAAGGAAATATGCGTTCTGAGACAAGGAGAGACCTTTCAAGGGAAAGAGAGAGGGAAGAAGGGACTCAGAGCGCAGGGTCTGGGGGAATGGTTGTCTGAAGGGGGCGTGGGGAATACCGTCGGGGGTTAAGAGCCTTCGGAATTCAAAATGAGAGATGTCTAGGTGACTTCTCACTAAGAAGAAGCCAACCATAAATTCAGACATAGAGCCCGAAATGGCGGCAGGTAACATTTTGGCAGAGTCAGTAACATCTGACCTGGGGTTGGTGCCCAGAGGGCTGAGCGGCTCGAATGGAGGGTCCAGGGGGCAGATGCAGTGAAGAAGATGAGAGAAAGCAAACTTGTAGGAAGTTAAAGACTGGGCAAGCCGCTGCTGCCGCCGGGCCCATGTGTGACCCTCCGTGCCTCCGCCTGGCTTCCCTGCGCACACCACGTCCACAGTGACACCCCCCCCCCCCACTCCCGTGTTCCTGCTTTAGAGCTCTTTTCAGCCTCCTTTCCATTTCCTCCTCGTTTCACATCCTTCTCTTCTGCCTCTGCCCCTGGATGAAAATCAGACTCCCTCCTCCTCCGCTCCCAGCACAGCGGCCCTGTTTATCATTCTTCTGGAAGTTGCCATTTTGTTGGGGTCATGTTTCTCCAGAGGATGAGAGTATGAATGAACAGGTGTTGTTGTTTTTTAAAACCCATCGCTCAAAGTCAATTGTGTCAGCATATTATATTTTTAAGTAAATGCTTGGCTCACACATGAGTGAAAATGCTGGATGATGGAGCAAGGCAGCTTGGGTCCAAATTGTGATTCCCGCGCTTCCTGTCTTCAACCTCTTGAGTTTTAGCCAAGGGGGCTAAAGATGGTGCTGCCTTTCTGGGGTCATTGGAATGATTAAATGAGATACTTTGTATGAAGAACTTAGCACAGTGCCTTCTACATGACTCATGATTACTATCGTTATTATCATGACATGAACGTCAGAACTTTGGGCTCAGAGTGTGAAACCCTGTTTCATTCTCAGATCTTCCAATGGCTAAGTGTCTTCCTATTTCAGAGTCTAAGTTTTCTGTTTCTAAAATAGAAATTGTAACAGCCATGCCTTCTCCACTTTGTTGAGATGCTGTGAGAATGACTGATACTATATTTGCTAGGACTCCGAGTCTTTGGAAATGACAATGAAATACGTTCTGGAGTCAACTGTCCTTGATATGTTAGGACTTGAACCATTTTTATGTGAAGAAGAGAGGCCTCATCGTTGTGAAAGGGGGCAAAGTGAAAGTAATATGACTCCAGGGATTGTCCAGGGAGGAATGAGCCTCAGGCCAAGACTTCCTTTTCCATGAGTCGCTCCATGTCATTCCAAAGTAGATAGATAGCAGCCGTTGTCTACCTTTGTCTGCCTGGCCAGGCAGAGTACGACATGGATTTGGGGGCTAAAATTAATGAGAGGAGAAAAGATTGTCGTCAGCTAAGAATAACCATTCCGAGAAGTTTGTATTGGAGGAGAGTAAGAGAAGTTGAAGGCTTCTAGGGGAAAGCAATGCTATCATTAATTGGAATAACTCAGTTATCACCCAAGATGAAATTCCTACTTCAAAGCAGTCTGATTCGTGGCACTTCCTATAATTGATACAGCAAAGCAGCCACAGTCACTATGGAGAACAGGTTGGGCTGATGGATTCTGTGTGATTCTAGTGAGCTGCTCCGCTGTAGGGATTCATGGAGTGGTGCCTGGTTTTCTGTCTGGACCTTCTGCTGTTCTCCACCCCGTAGTCTCTGTTCTCTACTGCGGACATTCCTCACAATCCCACCCCCGGGGGGTACCTTGGGTGCTTTTGGGAAAGAATACAATTTTCTTTCCATTCGTCCCCTCAAACCTGAATTTCTTAAAAAAAAAAAAAAAAAAAAAAAAAGAAGAAGAAGCTTTTCTCTTGCCTCGCTCTGGTGTTCTTCCGTCACAACACACTCGCCAGCTGTTTCAGGTACTTGGGCTTTAGCGGGAGAAACATCCAGGTGCCAACGCTGAGGTCGGTTCATTCCCAGCTTGGGTCCCTTGCTCCCTTTGCCCCGGTCCTGGCATTCCAGATCATTCCATGCTTACCTCCCCCACCCCTCCCAGTCAGGCTGCAGATGGAAACGGTCACCTGAGCCAGGAATTAGTGGCTGCATCTTCCCCAGGATTCTTGCCCAACACCTGCTTATCAAATCTTTCCTCTGCAGGTTCTTTTTGAAAAATTCTCCCTAAGGTGCTGTTTGCTCTTTTCCACCCGGCTTCTTCTGGTCAGTTTGCATTCCTTTAGGCTGCTCCTGCAATTCCACAATCTCTATCACATCGTCTGTTGTCTCCTCTTGTTTTAGGATCTCCTCATGAGGGGTACTTTCCCTTCATTGCCTTTGGTCGGTTTGAACGAAGCATGAGGCTGTGGGAACTTGTGACCAGTGCGTGTTCCGGACTGTCCCGAAACCTCTGTGAGGGAGGTACTGGCTTTCCCTGGGGTCTCCGTCATTTGTCCATCCTGGGGTATCTGAGGGCAATGATCTCTGTGTGTTTTGTCCCTTCCTCTACGCCCAGGGCCTGAATCAGGACTTAGTACACAGAAGGCATTCAAGTGAATGCGTGAATAACTGGTCTCTGAAACTGGGCTGCCAGAGCTCAGGGACTGGCCCCTGGGGATCACGTTCATTTTTCTCAGTAGGAATATTAGCAAAGGTAAGACCCGCATTAACAGTTCAGCCCTTCCATCTACACTAAGATGTGTGTTCCTCCATTCCCACCCCTGCCTCCCCAGCTCAGGCATATCTTAAGGTCCTGCAAGGGAACACTCAAGATTTCAGCTGCTGGCACACGCGGCTGGCATCTCAGGTGATGCCGAAGCCAGCCAGCCACGCGGTCGTGAGTGAGGACGGAGCGAGAGCCTGGCCGTGATGGATGGCCTGTCCGAGGCTGGCGACGCGGACTTGCTGTGATGAATTTGCCTTCGTTGTAGGCGAGCCAGTAATCACAGCCTCGCTGTGGTATCAGGGGATCACCCTCCTCATCCCTGAAAAGGGGGTTCCGTGTTCACATGCACATCCTTTGTGCCACTCGCTGTCCCTCTCTTCTGGCGGGAGCGGAGGTAGGAGAACCATATTCCAGTAATTCCCGGAACACTTCTTTCTGTTGGCTCAACTGCCTTCGCTGTTCCAGTTAAATAAGAGACTTTAAACATGTTCCTTAAAGGCTGCCACCTCCGTCCATCATTCTTCACTTCCAACAGGATGTCATAGTGCTGGGGTGAATGGCTCTCACCCATAATTAGTAATGGAGTGCATGAAATTTGTAACAGCGCTTTGGTATCCTTCAGGATGAAAGGTGCTCCATAAATGTAAGCCATGATTATTTTTGCCAGCTAAATATAAAATTTCCACTAAGCGCCACTTAACACTGTTGCTTTAAGGATATTAATTGGGCCTTTTAACCATACAATGCAATTATAAGTCTAATTGAAAATAATTGGTCAACACGGAGGAGGAAAAAGACCTAAACCAACTGGTAAGCAAAACAGTAAGATTGTTAAGGCTCCTCTAGTTAAGAGTTTACTTTAGGTGAAAAAAGGGCAATCAGCCAGCTCTGTCTTGGTGGGTAAACATTCTCGTGAAGTGTGAGATTCCAGCAACCCTATAATTAATCCTGAATACAATGGTCGATAAGGGCGAGAAACTTCGGGAGTGGGCTTACACATCCCTACCGGAGCTTTCCACCAAGAATCCTTTCTCTGGCTTTGCAAATGCTATTTTCACATTATTTCCTTGGAATAAATCAAATGCCTCCACCATCCGGCCCCCTTGTTGAGAGGGGAAAGAGGTTTCAGCTTTAGAAAATACTTTGTGTTCTTGTTGTCCTCGGAGGCAGGCTCTCGGACTGACAAAGCTCAAGGGAAAAAAAAATTTTTTTTGAAAGAAAAAGGAAAAAAGAGGGGAAACCGGGAGCTGGAGACTATGGCAAGCTTTACAAATTGGCACAGCCTTATCAACAGCACTTCATGGTTTTCTGGAACTCATTCAAAGGAGAATTTCCTTTGTAAGAGACGTTTAAGCTTTGTGTGATTTAAAGCTATATTTGAGAGTTGATGAAAATTGCTTCCTAGTTTTCCAGACTCTCAAAGCATCGATACCGATTGTTTACTTCTCGCGAATGTATCTCCTTGCAGGCGTGACTTGCTCTGGGTCTTAGCTGCATATTTGTTTCCCCTTGCTCTGGTTTCCTTCCTTCCCCTTCATTGCTGCTACATTAGAGGATCATTAGGTGTGTCACTCAGGGCTCCTACCAATTTCCCTTGTCCATTAAGCCAGTCCCTTATGGTCAGGGGCAGACTTTCGTGCTGTAAGGTGACTGTCAATTTCACCCAGCAGTCACAAGGGATTAGGGAGTCTTTAGGATTTCTAGGACACTGGGCAAGCCCCTCAGCGCTCTGGTCCTTTCCTATGCACTCTTTGAGGGCAAAGACCACGGTCTCTCACATATTGTTTTCAGCCCTGGGCACCCTGGGACACATGCTATTATTTTAACACCCACACGACAAATCCTGTTAAAGAATATAATTAAAGTGAACAATCTTCCTAATTAAAAAAAAAAAAAACCCAAACATTCTCAAGCCCCAGCCCATGACTCATTTATTAAGACAATATTTGGCTGCAGAATTCTCTCAGCAAGGAATTCAGAACCCTTCACCGTTCCAGGGTAGGATCTTAGCTGTAGAGTCATGCTCCTGTCCCTAAAGAGAGAAAGTGAGTATCAGAAGGACTAACATTTAAGACACTTGGGTGCTGTTAAGGCTCACCATGACTGTACCTGCGTTTAAAGGTCTTTGAAAGAACAGTGTCTGGAACAGAAAATGAGCTATTTCAGGTTTTTACTCGGCTATGCACAGGTGGAGAGATCTGGGGCAAATCTTTTCATTTTGATAAGATTTAATTCTCCGTAGTCTGTGAAACATCGCCCCTGCGGAATTAGGGGATATACATATCGTATTACATATTGTGCTAGCATCCCAAGCTGTACGTGCAGATATATAAAACGTATCACAGAGACACATGATAGGGCCTTGTGCAATACACTTGTAGCTGCAGAAGAGGAATGAATGGAAGGGGAGGTATTTAGGATTGGCCGACAAGCAGGACTCAAAGACCAAATGGAAAGTCGAGCTAAGAATCAAAGGGAGGCCAGAGTTCCAAGAATTGCAGCAACGACTTTCTTGATAGGAGAGTCTAGTGCATTAGAGGTTATATGTGTTTTTAAATGTTTACTTATTTTGAGAGAGAGAGAGAATGTGTGGTTAAGGCAGAGAGAGAGAGAGAGAGAGAGAATCCCAAGTAGGCTCCACACTGTCAGCACAGAGCCCAACTCAGGGCTTGAACTCACAAACTGTGAGATCATGACCTGAGCTGCTGAGCCACCCAGGCGCCCCATTGGAGGTGATATATGAAATGTTTTAAATGAAAGGATTTGCTAACTATGTCATCAGGATGGATATGTGTGCCAATGAACAGACCTTTTTAATTATGAGAGAAATTAGTTACTGTTTTAATTACTTAGAAAGTGATTATATTGAAGCGTTGCGTTGCCCCCCCCCCCCCCCCCCCCCCCCCGTGTGGCAACCCCCCCCACGCACCCACCACCCCCCCCCCCCCCCACACCCCCCCCCCCCCCTTACTCCCCCCCCCCCCCCCTATATTGAAGCGTTGCGTTGCCCCCCCCCCCCCCCCCCCACTTTGGGTTGCTGGAACAATTTGCTGTGATCAAGAACCTATTCATAGAGAATAGTTTCTTTAAACACAAACCTCAGTTTCCATATAAGGGAATTCTTTGCGTGACAAATATCCATTTCAGTCACTAAGAGTCTTGCCTGAACCTCATCTTAAATGTGATGAAAAGTGAATTTCAATATTTGGGTAAAGCAGTGTGGAAGACTGAGAATATGATCAATAATAACTATGATTTGTTTCGGCTATTGTTTGAATTTCTAAGCAGGGACATTTGAAATTGTCCCGGCTTAATTGAAACCCAACATGCAAGAAAAACTTGTTAGAAATCATGGAAATAGAGAACAAGAGTTGTGAAGCATTGCTCCTGTGACTTTCAAAGAAGGACAGAAAAATCAATCCTTAGGCATACTCACATGTGTGTGCCATAGAGTCAAATTATGTCAAACGGATGGTAATACCCACCATGTTAATTTTCATGCCATTGAATCATTATTCCTATGTCTTGTGGCTTATATATTTTTTCCTTCTTTTTAATAGCTTCCTCCCATAAACTGTCATACTGTCATATGGATAAGCTTCTAAGGTCATCCTAAAAGTTCAGACTCACCCACTGCCCCAACATTGCCTGGGGTGTGTGTGTGTGTGTGTGTGTGTGTGTGTGTTGGGGGGGAGGGAGGGCCTTTATGCAAGACAAAGGTTATAAAGTAGCAAAGGCAGTTCCTTGAAAATTCGAGCAATTTTCCTTCTATGGGTGAACGGGAAATGTAGGAGCCCAACATGTAAATCAGAGATCACTCAGCTTGTTAAATGTTTTGGGACCGAAGCTTGACCCCTTGAGAGCCACCACCACAATGGAAGTACTTTGGCCATTTGATATTCATGAGACTGGGGAGGTTTAAGATGCACTAAGGACTCAATACGGGTGTGGAGGGCGTTGGCTTTCTAATGTAAACACCATTATCATTTGGAAATCAATTAGCTCCTTGCAAGGAGGAACGCGAAGACCAGAGTCCTCTAAACTACTATTGTGAGCTGGGACTATTTGCTTTAATTAAGAGGCGACTGACTGGATTATTGTCTCAAACCGAGGTGCTGGGAAGAGCCAGAAAACTACACTTTACCCTGGTGGACAGCAGAGCTCGGGGGAGGGGACAGCCTCCTCACCAGGCTGGTCTAAAGCAAACTCGCTTTGCCTCTGGGAACTTTTCTGAATGAGGAAGCCAGCCCCAAACAATGGGGGCAAATGCAAAGCAGAGACCCCGCTAGAGCACTTAGGCTCTCCTTCAGTTTGCCTGGTTTCCGTATCAGGAAGATCTGTGTGATAAAGTGTTGTCTTTTGCCACTTACTTGTCAGAGATAGAATGTGTTAAAAAAAAATAATTTTAAATCGGAACTTTGGTGTCAAAATGTTGGTACCATTAATGTGAAATCATTGCACTAAAACCTGAAGTGAAAATTCCTTGCCTGGTTGAAAAAAAAAAGGTTTGGTAACCAGTAATCTACAAGGTCACCTGCCTGGGTGTCCATAACCTTTTCTTCTGCTGGAATTTATGTCCAGTCAAGCCACTGAAAAGACCTGCAATTATCTTTCTCATCCATTCATCCAATAAATAAATGTTAGGGGCCAACTATGCGTCCCCGTCCTCGGTCCTGGGAGATTCGTAGGAATAAGGTGCAGCATTTCTCTGGGGAGAGAGAGGAGACACGAGCTGCAATGAGCATGTAGAAGTGCCTTGTCTTTGGCAATCAGAGCAGACTCTGATCCCGAAGGAGAGGCAGAAATGGCTGGCCCAGACGCAAAGGAGAAAGGTAAGGGAGGTTCAAGCTCAGGGCTGCCGACGGTGGAGAGGTGGGGTGTGACGTGTGAGAGGCATGTGAGGGGTAAGCAGGAGCCTGACACAGGAGGTTAGCCGGTATTATCCTAAGGGCAGAGGGAGCCATCAAACAAGGGAGCGTGGTGATTAGGTAAACGCGCATGTTTTAGAAAGATCATTCTGATAACAAGGTCCCAGCTGGTTTGGAAAGGGCCAGGTTGGACCCAGACAGATTCCGGGCTTGTTCTGATAAGTCCTGTGAGAGGGGCCTGTGGCCAGGGCCCGGGTGTAAGCAGTGGGGCCCGAGAAAAGAAGATGAGTATTGGAAAGGAGGAATCATACAACTTTGTTGTGAATTGGAAGGGTGGGGTGAAAAGGACGGGGGTTGGAGACTTTCTGGAGGAGGGAAACTGAATCTGTGGAGGGCTTTGCTGTTCCGTGAGCACGAGCAGTTGGGAAGAGAAGCAGATACGCCACGTCGGGGTCCCTTACTCAATGCGACACATTTTTAGTACCCTGGAGGTGGCCTCTGTGTGTGTGTGTGTGTGTGTGTGTGTGTGTGTGTGTGTGGCTTAGCAACTTCAAGGGGATACGAGAAACTCAATTATTAGCTTAATGTCACTACAACCTTTATTTTTGGGTGTGAGGTTTTCCACATCTGTATTGTCATTTGGTATTAACTGAGTGAATCGCGGCATCTCTGAAGGACTCTCCATAGTTTAGGAAGCCCTGTTAGGTAGATAATAGTCACTGAGTATGAACAAAAATAACTCCAAAGTGGGTCATTTGCTTTAAAAATAATTAGGTACTTTTTTCTTCAGTTTCTCCCACATATTGACATACGAGATGTTTAATGCCTTACATATTATCATTTTCCTTTCATTGTTTTATAATTTGTACATATATAATGATAGCCACCATTTGTTGAATACTGAGTCAATGTTTTACATATATTAGTTCATTTAATCCTTCTAACAGCCAAATGAGATTATCATATATTGTTATTATTATTATCCTCTTTTAACAGATCAGGATATTTGGGCACTGGGTTCCGGAAACATACCCAAAATCGTACAACTGTTAAGGCACACAGCTAGGATTCAAACTCAGTCTGGCTTCAAGCCCACACGCTTTCCCAGTGCGCTAAACCAGCTCTCACACTGCAGGGCCAGTAGAGGAAACGCAAAGGAGAATCAGCCTTCAGAGCCCTGCACCCAACGCATCAAACTGGCTCCCATTTCCATGACCTCGTCTGTGACCTCGCCTGGGCTCACTCTTTTTACCTTCGACATCTACCTAATGTAGATGATAGATTTGTACTACAAACCTATAGGTAGATTTTTAAATTTGTTTCTCCTGTTTTTAACTGTATCAGTTCCTCCTCTGTATCAGTGTAAATTCCATTTACACTTTATGCCAGTTTCACCTCCTAATGATGTTGTAAATACCCACAAAGCAGGAATTAGGTTTCCTCATTTCCTGTAATTCCCCAAATACCCTTATTCTCATAGCAACGTCCTGGTAGGAAAGGGTCAACTCTTGACTGACGGGAAGTGTAACAAGGTTGAATCTAAGGACAGGAGTAAGTATCCAGGCACTTTGATATTAGTAAGCTGGGCAATAAGCTGTTTTATTTAACCTTCCTGCCAGCCCTACTATATAACTGGGGTTGTAGATATTGTTGTTAGCCCATTTTACGGATTAGGAAACTGAGGCACTGAGAAGTTAAGTAGGTTGCCCAAGGTCCGGGCTAGTAGGTAGAGTAGTTGGAATCTACACCCAGGTCGGTGGGACCTGCCACCCGGATCTGTGTACCTGTGTGGCTCCACCATGCCACAGGTGATGTGCAAATGCCCTCCGTGGAGAGCTTGTGACGACGGGCTTCCACATGAGATCAGGAATAAGTCTTCACACCCCGCAGTTGTGCCCAAGCTGCCTTTCCCCTACCCAGTGTAGGCGCGAAACACAAATCATTTAAAGCAAACATCAGAGCCCTACTTGGAGTGATTTGTATTTGTCTGCTCTTTGCTGTTAACTCGGCGTGTAACCTCATCTTGACCCAAATTAACTCTGATGAGTACAGAGCTGTGACCTCGGGCTCCATAGACGACCAGCCGTTGTTGTTCGCTCCACTTCACATTTCTCAGCTCAAAACAATGAAATCTGCCCCGTTGGCCAGCTTTGGTGCCTTGTCACGAAAACGGGACACTTATTCAATCCTTAACCCATGTTACTGAGCAACCGGTAGGATTAAGTAAGAAGATTTTAGTCCCTGTGTATCAGCCAATTCCTCAATATACTTATGTCAGCTAAAGAGCGTCATTTTTCCTAATTAATTACGGTGAATCCTCCCATTCATACATACAGTAATCTTACAATATAAAATATTCTCAGAAAGAAAGACCTCACTACCTGTAAAACATCAGTTACTGTAAACGATTACCTGGGGCACACTGTTCATCGTTAGCTGTCCACTAGTTTTGAATTTTTGGTGTAGGTAACATAACTCCAGTCAACGGTATCGGCAAACTCAAGATCCTTCTTCAATGTGGATTTCGATGCACTGACAATACCTTCCCAACTATCCCTGGTGAAGGATTATTTTTCTACCCCTCGATCCACTGCGGACAGATAGATGCTTTTGTAACTACTGTAAAAGCTTTGCGGCAATGTCAGATTGTGTGCTTTCGATTTTTGTCCTGACCTTGCTGCAAGCTGGTTACACACTCTGGGAAGCACTACCCGGACGACCTCTCGATGTCTCTTTTTTAAAATCATTTGTTACTTTTTAAATTATTTTTAAAATTTTATTTATGTATTTATTTTGGGAGAGACAGAGCATGAGTGGGGCTGGGGTAGAGAGAGAGGGCGAGAGAGAGAGAATCCCAAGCAGGCTCTGCGCTGTCAGCACAGAGCCCCACGCTGGGCTCGAACTCACGAAATCATGAGATCATAACCTGAGCTGAAACCAAGAGTCAGACACTTAACCGACTGAGCCACTCAGGCGCCCCTCTCTCTCTCTCTCTCTCTCTCTCTTTATATATATATATATATATTTTTTTTACAAATAGTTTATTGTCAAATTAGTTTCCACATAACACCCAGTGCTCATCCCCACAAGTGTCCTCCTCCATGCCCATCCCCCTCCCCCCCACATCCATCAGTCCTCAGTTTTTGTCAGCATTCAAGAGTCTCTCATGGTTTGCCTCTCTCCTTCTCCCCCACCTTTTCCCCCCTTCTTCTCCCCCTTGTTCCTCAGTTAAGTTCCTCCTAATCCTCCTATACGTGCAAACATATGGTATCTGTCCTTCTCTGCCTGACTTATTTCGCTCAGCATAACACCCTCAAGGTCCATCCATGTTGCTACACATGGCCAGATTTCATTCTTTCTCGTTGCCCCTCTATTTTTAAAAATGTTTATTTATTTATTTATGGGGGGAAGGGGAAGAGAGACAGGGAGACAGAGAATCCCAAGCGGACTCCACGCTGACAGCACAGAGTCCGACGTGGGGCTCTAACGAACCATGAGATCATGACCTGAACCCCAAATCAAGAGTCAGATGCTTGATCGACAAAGCCACCCAGGCGCCCCTCAATGTCTCTGTAGGTTATACACACGAGCCCTTGGCTGTTGTTTTCCGATTGTCTTCTAAGAGAGTGACAGAGGCCTCATTCATGTACACTTTTTTTCTCCTTCTCGATTTGGGTCTTCTAAGGGTCTAGGTTACGCGGGAGTCAAGACCGGGGCATCGACTGCTGGGAAGGTGTTCTTCATCTAAAATTTGCTTCAGGCTCTCAATTGTTTCTAAGGAGCAAGGATGAGATTTCATTTTCTTTCAGGAAAAACACTAGACTCAATATTATTCTGGTCGTATCCGAGGGAAGTCAGCCATCCTTTGCAAAGCTAATCAGAGCCCCCCTCAGATCCGCTAGCTCTCGGGGGCAGTTTGCTACTGCTGTTGCTGCATTATCAGAGGATACATTTTATAAAAGTGCTGGAATGTCTCTCCTTTGTCTTCAGAAGGATGAGCCCTTAGGTGTCTGTACCTCTCTGCATTCCTTGTGTTTTGTTAGTAGGAAGTGCTGCAGAAAGCAATAAGGTCAAAAGCAGATGCCTGAAAATGGTATCAGCTGACATAAAAATGTTGATATTCTTTAGTCTGATCATTATCATCTCTGGGGATTTGCTTTAGGAACATTTCTGGAAAGAAAAAAGAACTAAACAATGAAGATATTAATTGAATTTTCACTTGAAATAATAATAGTATTAATATTAATAAAAGAATTGGAAACAACTTAAAGATACCACTGGATGGAAATGATTAGATCAAGCAGAGTTGATATATACAATAGGAAGATGCATAACGATCATGGAAACTATGTAGGATGCAGGTGTTTCTGTACATGCTAAGTGAAAGCATATTGAGCATCACTCTTTGGTCAGATGTCCGTGTTGGCCCCTGGTCTGGCTGCTCTGGCCATCTCCTCAGTCTGCTCCGAATGACACGGGTGCCGACTCCCGCAGGTCCCCGTGTCAGGGAGCTTCCCGCTGAATTCTGTCACTGCAGGCACGCGGAGGCTGGAGCCTGAGAGGAAGGGAGGAGCGGGTGGGTGTCGCCTCGCCTTTGTCTCCGGCCCTGACAGCAGCATCTCCGCTGTGTGTGTCCCTGCCCACAGATGCAGCCACTGTGGCCCCAGCTATGCTGGGGGACAGGGCCACTCTGTTTGGTAATATCGCTTCCTGCCTTGCTTTTCCACCATAAGGATGGGAGCAATTGTCTCACTGTCTTCTGTTTGACTTTCAAGCTCTGCTATCATTTCTCTGTATTGTCTTCACTGTATTTTAAATATGTGAGTGTTTTCCTTCCTTCCTTCCTTCCTTCCTTCCTTCCTTCCTTCCTTCCTTCCTTCCTTCCTTCCTTCTTTCCTTCCTTCTTTCCTTCCTCCCCCACTCCCCCCTCCCTCCCTCCCCCCTCCCTCCCTCTCTCCCTTCCTTCTTTCCCTCTTTTGCTTGAATCTGAAAAATACACATGAGGTTTGGAGTCCTGCAGGGGTATTTGGAGGGGCTTCCTGGAGGATAGAACACGGTGAGGGACCATCGTTTTCGGCAATGAGCAAGCCAGGAAATCAGGATTTTGTGATGGGGAGGAGGGATGGAGTGAGAAGGCCGCTCTGAGCTCGAAACTGAGAAGGAAACGTATTTAATAATATATATCTGTTGTTCCTCATCTGGAACAAAGAATATGTGCAAGAATGTGGGAAAAACGAGAGTGTAGTTGGGATCTCACCGGAGAGGCCGGTAGACCCGTGTAGTTGTATAATATACACGTGCGGTGGCCACAGCCTGCACACTGGCAGTTCCCGGTGATTTTGTCCCCGCGTGCTTCCTTCCCGCTCCCCCTCCATTAACTAGGGCTGTGCTGCTTGGGAACTACTGTGGAAATGTCAATGTGTGACTTCTGATGTTAGGCATAGAAGACACGGTGGCTCCTATCCACCTTCCACCTCGCTCTCCCTCGCATCACCTGCTCTGGGCCCAAGCCGGCTGCCATGTCATAACGCCATTGTCATTATAGCAACCTTATAAGGAGATCCCTGTGGCAAGTAACTGAGGCCTCCTGCTAACAACCAAAACCAATTGGCCAGGGATGCGAGGGTGCCCCCTGGGAAGTGACTCCTCCAGCCCCACTCCAGCCTTCGGATGAGACGGCATGGCCAACAGCTCGGCTTCAACCCCGTGGAAAACACTGAGCTGGAACCATCCAGTTAAGTCGCTCCTGAATGCCTGAACCACAGACACAGTGAGAGATAATAAATGCTCATGGCTGCTGTAAGCCACTATGTTTTGGGGGTTATTTTTGGCAAGCAGCAACAGATAACGAATATGTTTTCCATATATTCATTCCATATAAGTAATGCATATCATTACTTAGTAGTTCAGATATTGAAACTCAAGGGTCACGTAACAGCATGCTTTATACTCTCCCCCATGTAGGTTGTGATGCCTTGAAAAAAAAATCTAGTTTTTACTGTATGATTTGAAGGCACCAGCATCATAGGGTAGTTCCTCTCTTATCCCCAAACTTAGTCCTCTAAAGCAAATCGTAGGAGTGCCAATAATCCAAGGCTAGTTCCTTAAATGAAAGGTCTATTTCAAACAACTTGGCATTTAAAGTGTTACTCTTTCTAGAGCCGAAGGTTAAACTAGTCTTTCGATTCTTCAGAGATTTTACTGATTCCCTCTGGCTACCGGACTCTTCAGTGTCAAACAGAGCCTCGTTAAGACTCCATTGCAGCGGGGCTGACCCCACATCAGGAAACAGACCCCCGCAGTCACACAAGCCACGCAGAGGTATGGGAAAGACCGCGCAGGGTAGCCAGGCAAGCACTTTCTCAGGCAGCGTCAATGCCCCTTTTTTGTTCTCTGTTTTTTTGATTAACTACTTGTGCATTTCCTCTGGATCCCAACAGCAGCTCCCTCTGCTCCTGTCTCCTGCTGTCCCCATCGGAAAATCCACAGCCACAACCTTTCCCAGCCTTTCATCTGCCTCTGGAGACTCAGGGAAGCCAATGGGAGCATTGATCATCTGACAACTGTGCTGTCCTTCAGGGCACAGAAGCGTGGTGGGCGTCATCGCCCACAGGAGCGTATGGGGAGGGAAGCCTTAGGTATTGTGCCTCGCGCCACAGGTTAGTGGCGGCCCCTCCCTCGGGAGGCTTGGCTTGGGATCGCTTCTGTTTTGCGGTACTATGTGTAACCTTGGCATGCAATCAGCAGGGAAAATATTCATTATTGCCTGACTGTCTGCCGAAGACAATTTCAATTATTCTGGCATTTCAATGGATGAAGAAGCCCTTTAGGCTGGCCCGGGAGATTAGACTTACAGGCTCTGTAAATTAGGAAAGTTACAATCAGTATATTATCTGGCAGGCAGCTGTGGGATACACCACAGCAGGCAAAGAGAGACAAATTGCTATATTCCGGTTGTGGTTTTGATATATCAATTTACAAGTTTAACATACACATTTGCGAAAGAATGATTTTGCATTTCCTAAATCACTTTTAACTGCCTGCACTCGAAGTTTCTGAACCTGTCCCTTGAATAGTCGGCTCGCATTGCTGACGTTTTGTTTTAAAGCCCAATTTCAGCTGGGAAAAAATATTGCTGAGGACAGAGCTTGGGAATTAATGTTTCCTAAAGTTATGCAAATAGTATAATATATGTCAGTTAATCAGAATATTCCATTTGCAGAAATGTGAATAACATCCCACAGAAAGGCTTTTTCTTTAATGGGATGTTTTTCCCGTCTCCCCCTCCGCCCCCAGATTCTCTCTGTTGCGATCATTGTATCGACATATTTAATATATAGTATTTCACCATGCCTGTCTGATGTGATAATCTGAAAATAAAAATACTGAGCCGAATAATCTATCAAAATACTTCAAAACGGTTGCATAAATGACATCTATTGGTAAAGAAGTTCTTCACGATTCTTCAAGTTCTTTCTGACCATTTTTGATATCTTAGCACTCACCTATCATTTGAACAATAGATTTACTTTTTACCTTTGTAAATTTTCCTTTAAAAAATACATCTAGATGCTGCTGAATGCTCACAGCTCTTCCTCAAGTAGAATTAACATTTCCTAGCTGAGTTTAAGCGATTTTCAGAAAAATTGTTTGGCTTCTGGTTAATATGAAAATTTTTTTTTCCGAGCCCGATGGTTACCTTGAAAACAGCGTTCATCTTTATATTTGCCCGAGTCCTTTATAAAGCAAGTCAAGAGACATAAAGAATTACTAAAATACAGATATTTATACGAGAGCTTTATAAACAGTGTGTGGCTCCGATGCCCCCAGATAACTCCCACTTTCTAATAGGCCTCTCTGAAATTCAAAACGAGCACAGAAAACTCCAGAGGAAGCTTCTTTGCTCTGGAAATATTTACGTTCACTGGGTAAAGCAGGAGGGCGGGTTTGGATACAACGTCATTCTCAGTTTATTTAAAAAGAGTTTTAGAATTTTAATGTGAGAAAGTTATACTGGCTATTAGTGTGAAGTTATACTGGGTGTTAGTGTGAAGTTATACTGGGTGTTAGTGACTAGCATGTGACCATGGCCCTTGCTGGAGGGGTTGAATTCAACATGCCTTCCACCGGATGCTCCTCTCTACACCTTGTCAGAAAGGGGTTTATCAATCAATAACATGGAATTCATTTTTCGCCCGCCCTGTTTACAGGATGAAATTACCCACGAGGGACAGCGCTGTCTGGTACAATACCCAGAAAGTGCCCTTGATCACAAACACTGCCGTTTGACTGTGGTCTTACTCAGTACATTGTGCTGATGTATTTTCTCATGGGAACTGTTGGGCTAGCCCAGGCAAGCATCTGCGATTCTTAAACGGACAGTTTCGGGCTGGAGAATTTAAGAGACAACCGAATAGAGTTTTAATGCCCTGTTAGATAATAATGAAAGACATTTCGGGGGAAAAAAAAATTGCAGTTAGTTTGAAAGCCAGGGCCCACACTCCGTATTTTGACAGCAGATGGATGGCTATCCCGACTAATCCCAGTTTACTTTCTGACTTGGATTTGTATCACTGGTGCAGTGAGATGGTGAGGGCTTCCTCCAATCTGGTTAATGCTCAGAACCCATGTTTGAGTTTTAGACTAATTATGGGCCAATAACTGACATTTTTTCTATAATGTGAAGACTAGTGGCAGGAGTAACTCAGTGAGATTTAACATAAAAGCAAGATAAAACAATTAAAGTGGAAGAATATTTGATTAAGTGGATCGCTGATTTATAGTGGGGTAAATTGAAATTGAAAGGAGAGTGAACTTTTTATGGTAATCATATCTTACGTTCATTATCAGAGACTCTGCGTCTTTTGTGCTTTTGCGATTTAAAAAGAAATAAACCCGTTTCAGGAGGAGTTATCCTGGATGGCATCATTTTTTTTTTTGTCTTCTCCTGAGTTATGGTTTCTTTTCGTGGCAAAAGTCGAATAAATCATATTCGAGTAAACTCATTGCCAAATGTGCAGTCGACATTTGAATAGACCAAAAAAAAGTGTAGTAACAAGGTCACACATGGCAAAACACACACAAACACTTTTGTTTTGGTGACAGCACTTGACATATACTTCCATTGGCATTTATTTGGTATTTGCAAAAATTGTAGCCATGGCAACGTCCCTTAACATCCCTGGTGTGGGGAAGAGCAGAATGCCCCGAGATCTGCTATCAGCCCCGGGACGTTGTGAAAGAGCTACGTGCTGCATGCCGCTTCTTGTTCAGTGGCTGGCTCTGCATCGCTTGGAATTAACTTGTTTCTGAGGCTTGCTTAGCAGGTGCCTGCCGCGTGCTCCCCACATTCCGCTTCACCATAGCCGGCCCTGCCTTTATGTGACCCAAGTCACTTTCGCAGCGGCGGGGTGGTGTGGGTGCTGGCTCAGAAAAAGGAACATTATAGTAGCCAGCAAATGGAGAGGAAGCAGGTCGGCATAGGCGAGGCCATGGACGAGCAGAGGGTGCTGACTGGGGAAATTCAGAGAGCTTTTTATTTTGATTTTTATCTATTTATTTATTTAGTTTTTTACTTTTTAAAAAGCTCACTTATTTATTCAGAGAGAGGAGGGGGAGGGGCAGAGAGAGAGGGAGGCAGAGGATCTGATGCAGGCTCTGCGCTGTCAGCACAGAGCCTAGCGTGGGGCTCGAACTCATGAATTGTGAGATCGTGACCTGAGCTGAAGTAGGATGCTTAACCACTGAGCCACCCAGATGACCCTCGAAGAGCTTTTTCTTTTTTATTTCCTTAAACTTTTTAAATGTTTCCTTATTTTTGAGAGAGAGGGAGAGAGCACGAGCGGGGGAGGGGCAGAGACGGAGACACAGAAACTGAAGCAGATTCCAGTGCCTGAGCTGTCAGCACAGAGCCCGACGCAGGGACGCAGGGCTTGAACTCATGAACTGTGAGATCATGACCTGAGCTGAAGTTGGAGGCTTGACCGACTGAGCCACCCAGGCGTCCAAAGAGCATTTTATTTATTTTTATTTATTTTTTTAAAACATTTTTATTTATTTCTAGGAGAGAGAGAGAGAGAGAGAGAGAGCGTGAGCAGGGGAGGGTCAGAGAGAGAGGGAGTCACAGACTCTGAAACAGGCTCCAGGCTCTGAGCTGGCAGTCAGCACAGAGCCCGACGCGGGGCTCGAACCCACGAACCGCGAGATCATGACCTAAGCGGAAGCCGGACGCTTAACCGACTAAGCCACCCAGGCGCCCCCCAAAGAGCATTTTAAAGAGTAGAAAAGAGCCAATAGTTCACTGTGTCGCAACTAGAGTCGTGATTCTTGGATGATACATTTGAATTGCATTCGTTCCTTTTTACCCAAATGTTACTTTATTGCTATTTTTAAATTGTTTGTATCAGAAGAAGCAGCGCTGCAACAACTAAAGGCTCCAAGAAGGAACTCTCCCCTGAGTTCTGGCCCTGACCCTCCGCCCCTCCAGCTGCCTGTGTGTGAAAGGCGGGGGTGTTCCGGGGGATGGCTGAGGCTCTGACAGATCGGGACTCTCTGACTGTCATTGAGAGCGGGAGAAAGGACGTCCATCCTGCCGGCTACCACTGGATTTTACACATCCCCCCAAGAAAATGAGATGGGATGGGTAGTTAGGCTGAACTAGGGAAGAAACTGTTGGCTTTTCAGAGGCAGCAGTTGTTAAAATTCCTGTAACCAAGGCATAAACAGATACACAATGGACATCTTGGTTTTGTTGTTGTTGTCAAAGGAGAGAGCAGCGAAACCAACTCCAATTTTGTCAGCGTACTTGCCGTTGCCAAGCGTCCTCACCATGGAGTTAAGGGACACCCAGTGCCATCTGTTCACCCTTTCAGAGATGTGCTTTTGTACGGCTGCTCCGTGACATTTCCTCCCCTTGGTACCTTCGCTCAGGACATCTGCTTTCAAGTCATTCGAAACCAGAGCGCCGAATCAGACGTGAGAAATTAAAGAGAGTGAGACAGAAGTGGGGGGCCCTGGCGGGGTGGACGGTGGTGGGAAAAGAAGGTTGCCATAGACTGGCATCACTGATCTACATCACTGATAATTCCATAATTTGCTCACAGAACTGCTTTTTCTGAAACAATTTTGCTTCGGCGCTGTTGGACCATGAGTATTTTTTAAGCTTGTGAGATCAAATCCTTAATCACAGACCTTCACAGTGCTGACGGTCTTAGGAAGAAATATCGAGTGGATTTGTTAGCAGGTGCCTGCTTAATTAATTTATTAAATTCATCCATCCTGGTCACCCATGTATGTAGTCTCACTATTTGCATTGCCCTTTGCCGTTCACAGGGGTCTTGGCAGAGGTGACCATCCTGATGGCCTGCGAGGACCTTTGGGCTGATTGTTTCACCTCTCTCAGCATATAAATCTGGGCAGCAGGATTTTATGAAGCTACAGTGAGGACAAACTGAGGTGATAAGTGAGAGGGATCTTTCTAAATTGTAGTTTGTAATATACAGATGTTACAGAGGAATTTTTCAGATGGGCAGATTCTCAAAAATGTTATTCCACTCCCCCCAACAGTGTTCCTGGAGGAGGTGCTCACCAAACAAAGTGAAGACACTATGAAAGAGAAAGGCCTGGGAACTAGGAAAGAGGGAACAACCCAAGAGAGAAGGGAAGGAAACACCCAGGAGAGTTGCCAGGATGTCAGCTGTGAAACAGTCAGAATAGTCCTCAGATTGGATCAGGAAGACTGTGTGTCCTGTGTCCCAGGAGGGATGTCTCCCAGAAAATGAAATTCATACTAATTTGAAGATTATGAGAGACATTTTTGGGGTTCTCTGGGACAGTTCAAGTTTAGAGTAGTGTTAGGTTCATGGAAAATGAAGCAATTATTGAAACACAAGGCAACCATTAACTCTAGGAAAAAGGAAAACTTGAATAAGAAAAAAATGCAATCGTAGTGCATTATATGGTTGAGCTTTGAAAATTTCACCTCAGAATGAGGCAAACACTAAATTCTGATTTAACCAAAATTATAATGTGACTTCCTTGGAAGGATGAGGGAGGGGAAACAGGGTGGATTTGGGAGGAAAAGTCTTTTCAGAGTAGGATGTCAAAACAGGTGATGACTGAAAATGAAAAATCTCGAGATGACAATGTTTTATGAAATGAAGGTGAATACTAGAACTAACTGCAAAAGAATTGCAAAATTTTAAGTGTTTGGCTCCAGGAAATGGAACGTAACCATGAAAGGATTGGGGCACAGGATGATGTTTCTTTTTCTAGGGTTTGTAGTTTTATTTAACTTTTGAAACACTGTGCATATACTACTTTGATAAAGTATTATAAATTTTAAAAAGCTATTGGGTGGAAGTATAACACACTAAGGAAATGATAGGTTCAATTTTGGCAACTGTGAATTTATGGGAGAGTGGCCCAAGGATGTGTTGTAATGGCTATGAGAAGCCAGAGGCTCGAGGACTGCTGTTCTCAATTTTAGTAGTTGAGGTTCATCTCTTGGAAAATGCCTGTGAGCATAGTCTTCATAAAGGAATTTTGGACCAGAGAATCCATCCAACTCTCCCCTTTTCTGACCTAATAATTTTGCACAAGTAAAACCGGGGTACATGGAATATTCTTTAAAGTTAGACTGCAGCAGGTTGAGCTTCCGCTGTCATGCACAGGCGGAGCACAATGTGTGGTACATAGTAAGTGCACAATAAAAATAAATAGAATGAATAGATCAGTCAAGGGCTCACGAAAGCAGCGGAGAAGTCACAATAGCCTCCTAAAATGAATTTATTACACCATTTCTTCCTTCTGCCCTCTCTTTCTTGTCCTTGTCTATAATGGGAGACAGAAGAATCTTTTCAAATCTAGCTCTGACCAGGCTACACCCGTGCTTGAAACTCAATGGTTTTCCATTACTTTTATGTAAAGGCCAAACTGATGGGACCATCAGGGCCTATGCGGTCTGCACCTGCCTAACCTCATCTCCTATTACCTCCTCCCTTACCACTTTCCCTCACTCTCACCATTTAACCCCTCCTCATCCTTCAGGTGAGCATCAAATCCTCAGGGGAACTCTCCTCAACCTTCCTCAGTCAAAGCCTTTTTTCTAAGTTTCCATAGCAACATCTTCCTCTGCTCTGTTCTGTTACAATTGCAGTGAGGTAGGTACTTGTCTGATAATTTGGTTAATAATGGTCTCATCTAATGGGATACCAGCACTTGGAGGGCAAGAACCGTATCTGAAGAAGGGTCTCCATCCCCAAGCCCACCCAGGACCTGACCTCAGGTACCTGCTTGGTTACAAAAGTGAGTGAAGAAAAGGACAGCGTGCATCCTTAGAGATGGGATCAGAGCTGGGGGCTGTCTTCGGTTGCCGATAAGGATGGCCATGGTGGTTTGTGGGCTCATTATGTGTGCAGAATAATTAGATATTTTTAGAAGCTGGTAAGTGGCTGTTTTCCCTCTCTGCCTCTGTGAGTCACTCTCCACTAGAAGCATCTCGGAGTGTGTGCACGCGCGCGCACACACACACACACACACACACATACACACACACCCATATACCTTCTGAAATTCCAGGTGATGATTCAGCAGCCCACCATTTCAAGCGTCCCTGTCAAAATTCATTTTCTGTGAATAATGATGAGCAGAAATTTGCCAGGGTAGGAGTTGGTGGGAGTTTGAGGGTTGGTGGGGAGGAAGAGGCGAGGTGTCTGAGAGACCCAGCAACACTTTCAAAGCCTCTTAAGTGTTGGAATATTTAGATGCATGTTTCAAGTTCTTGAGGTAATTAGCTGTAAACTGACACAGGTGGCCAGTGTTGAAAGTTTGAAAGTTTGGGTGCTGGACTTTTGAATTCCTACCTGCTCCTTAAAAGCTACATGCTGGTTTTGAAATGCGGCTATCGTGGGTGAAATACTGACTCATACTTTTAACATTACAAAAAACCATTCCATCTGAGCAGCTCTGAGAACACCAACTGACTTCCTTATAAGAAGGAACAGCAGTCTACGAAAAAGTGAGTTACCAAACAGGCTTGTCTCTAACTATCAACCTTTCCTATCCCTTGCCATGGTCCGGAAAGATCTCCCCCACAATTTTCAGAGGCAAATTTTCTAGGGCATTGCTTTTAGCCCTGTGTGTGGTCAAGACGCATGATTCAATGTTAGTTGGCCAGCTCAATGTGATTTATACAGAAACTCAGTAATTCATCCGGATCGAAAATGTGCGATTAGTTTTCTCAAAGTTATATGTAGAAATCCAGAGGTTCAAGCAGTTTAGGGGTTCGGGTGTAGCACAAGGACTTGTCCTAGCAAGCTTCACCTCTTCTTTTCCCCAACACAAAGCAGATTGTGAAACCTTTCTTTATTTCTTCTTTTTTTTTGATGCCATGATTGTGCTGATATCAGAGGACGTCAGCTCTGTAACCCCATGAACTTCAAGCTTTTCCTGGGTCGGTCCTCTGTGGTCAAAGAGTCATAGTTAGAGAGATGCTCCTCTCTTTAGTGACAGCATGCCTGTCATTTCTTTGGCTACGCTGTTATAACTTCAAGTCTTTCCCTCTGGATCTTTCTAGATTCATAACGTGAATAGCCATATAATCAATGACAGTGATAAGAATACATGTGCCAATACCGAGTTCATCCGGCTTCAGACAGTGAAACAAACCTATAGAGATTCTTATTATCCCATTTTACAGACGAGGAAACACGGCTTAGAAAGGCTATACATCTTGGAAGGAAGGTAAGTGTAGACGTGCCTTGGACATCATGACACCATTCAGAGCCTTCCTATCCATCATAATACTGCTTCCCATGTTTCCAACTCACCCACGCGACGCCTCTGCCTGTCCAGGAGGAGCAACTTGAGGATTGGAAGCCTTTATCTCTTCAATCTTGGCTCAGTGTCCAGTATAGGACAGGTGTCTAAGAAACACTTGATGAGTGAATACACAAAAGCTCTAGAAAGGAAAGACAAGGTCTATTACTCACAGACTCCCTTTTAAAATTGATTCTGCTTTCTTTTATTTTGAAGATATACTTCTTCTTTATTTTTTTATTATTAAGTTTATTTATTTTGAGAGAGAGCATGAACAGAGAGGTGCAGAGAGAGAGAGAGAGAGGAGAGAGAGAGAATCCCAAGCAGGCTCCGTGCTGTTAGTGTGGAGGCTGACGCAGGGCTCGATCTCACAAACTGTGAGATGTGACCTGAGCTGAAATTAAGAGTCGGTCGCTCAACCGCCACCCAGGTGCCCCATTTTTGAAAGGATATTTCTATTTGGCTCTCCTCAATTATTGTATATGCACAGAAACTGACAAAATCGTGATTCCATCATAAGGGCTGAGACCTCTAACTCAAGGAATAGCTATAGCGGACAAAATCTTGAAAATATGAAGAAAAACAAACCAACGAGAAAACCCTGTTTCATCATGATCCCCAAATTTGTGAATATTTGTCTTTGAAGCCTTGATTTATGTGCTTAAAAGTACCATCAATGTTTAGAAAGAAGCTTAAACCCACAGCCCGAGTTCTAACCCAGTTTGGTTCAAACGGAGGAGTCTCTGGTCCTGTAGTGATTTTAGCTGGAGTGGAAATTATGGCAAAGCCAGTAAGTGCAGCATTCCCTAGGCTACATGGAACGTCACCTTCTTTAGAGCATCATGTCCTAACATTCATGGCGTTTGATATAAAGAAAAAGGGATTGGTTTAAACCTTTTCTTGCTTTCAAAGATGTTCTAACATATATGAGAAATAATTTCATCCAGGTCGTACAGTGGAGCCTCTTAGACAACTTGACAAACTCCCCTCTTCACCCCATTTATGTTTTTCTGTTCTGCCTTCTTTGGCTGCTTGGCACTTTGTCACTGCTACCCTTCTCTGCCGCTTCTGCCCCTCCATGTTCCACAGCCTGGGTTCATTACTTTCTTGGGGGTACTTTAGGCAGCCCAGGAATGAGGGACTTGGGTGCCCCCCAAGCCAACACACATTTCCATTTCATAGACAACGAAACAGGATCAGGGAGTTTGAGTGACTTGCGCAAAGTCACAGAGCAAGTGAGCGGCTGGGACTCAGGTCAGACTCAGGTCCATAATCGTTTCACTACTCAACCTGCTTCACTGATTACTAAGTCTGCTTCTCTCCCATTTTACTTCACATGTGTATTTTCTTCCTATTATTCTAAACTCTTACTGTAAAAGAAAGAATTCGATTTGTATTTAAATCCGTAGCTGCAATAATTGCATAAGTGAGAATATGCCACAGTGATACCAGGCTATACCCCAATTGTTTATATATGACTTTTTATATGCATATACATTAGTGACCATTTATATATTTATATTATTTATACACCACTTATATACTTATATTATTTATATATACCTGACTTTATCTTTGAAATAAACAAACCTTTAATATTTTAAGAAAAAGTTTTAGATATTAGCACTTCACATATTCAATACTGGTGGCAGAGATGACTGTGGTCTCTTTTAAAATGGCTTTCTCTTTATTTCCCCAAATCAGATTGCCCAGTTTTAGCCATCTATGTGGCCATCTAGTATAGAGACTATGTTTTCCAGCTTCCCTTGCAACTTTGTGCGGCTCTGTGTCCAAATTTTAGATAATGAGTCATGACAGGAAGTGCCAGAGTCCTTTCTCCTAGTTCTGCATGTCTTCTGGCTGGGATGCAGATGTAAAGGCTGGTGCTTGGCAGCCATTTCAGATCATTCGGCAAAATGCTAAAGACTGGTAGAGAAGCAAGAGAGGAGGAGCTTGGGACGCTAATGACTATAGAACCCACAGTACCAGCTTCTATCTGCTTCCGTCTGGACCTAGTTCTAGGTGAGATAAAAATAAATTTATTAAAAATCACTACTATTTATTAAGTAATCTGTTATATGCAGCCTGACCAAATCAAAGTAATACGATGAGCTGAATGACTTCAGAATCATTGACTTCAAATTAGAAGTTGTCAGAGAATTCATTAAAAAGCCAGAATACAGATGGGGGAAGTGAATACCTGAACCCACCAAAGACGGTGAATACTCAGACTTTCTGAATTTCTGAAAACTCCAATAAAATTATGCAATGGTTTTAGTGAATACGGAGAAGACAAAATTTCAAATAAAATGTGGAACGTATTCTAATTTGTTTTAATTTTATTTTCCAAATAAAGTATCTCTTAAAGGAAACAAAAGTTACGCTGTGGTCCTTGGGTCCTTTTTGGGACTTTCAAGTAAGACTGAGACTCTAAACATTAAGAGTGAATGAGGGCATCCTCATTTCTTTCTAATCTATGAGTAATGTTGTTTCACTAATATAAAAACACACAGCTGATAGCCATAGGTGAATAGCAACTGGTTAACGTGATATTAAATTTGTTCTGTTCTGGGCATCTGGGTGGCTCCATTTGTTAAGTGTTTAGCTTCGGCTCAGGTTGTGACCTCATGGTTGATGAGTTCGAGCACCAAGTCGGGCTCTGTGCTGTTGCCCTCTCTCTCTGCTCCTCCCCTGCTCGTTCTCTCTCTCTTTCTCTCTCAATAAAGAAATAAATAATTAAAAATTTTTTTTCTGTTCTAACCACATTCATATCTCAATTATTTCGAGTTTCGTATTTTGCTTTCTTTACATCAGCAGTTCCTTAAAAATTGCCGGTGGGGGTGGAATCCCAAGACCTTCACTAATACTCGGCTTCGGAGCCTCAGAAACCTGCTTAACAACATCAACTATTAAAAATAATGGTACTTTTTTTTAACCTTAGTTTTGGAATTTGGCACAGGAAGATGCATTGGTCGCATCCACGAGATCACCGTAACGGCGCTGCACCAAGGCAATGAAAATAGATGTTACACGGCGGGAGTGTGTGTTTCTGTGGTCTCGTGCAATTTAGCGGCCTCTTCATCCATCAGGCAGAACCTGGGGCGAAGGATACCCGTGAGAAAAACTGAGGGAACACAAGTAATTCTAAGGGTGTGAGCGTGGATTCCCGAAAGCACCGTGCGACCCATGCTGCCCCTTCACTTCTTGAGCGGGTGAGGTGGCGGTCACTGCCATCTCCGCTCATTTTACACACGAACTTCAAAGCGGATTTGCTAGATTGGTGACTCAGTTTTCCAAGTCTGTGTTATGAATTCTTTAGAAGCCCATGAACTCTAAATTGATCTGAGCAAATCACTCACATCCTTCCTCTGAATGATCTACTCCTAGACTCTTAGCGGAGAGAGAGAGAGAGAGAGAGAGAGAGAGTGTGTGTGCGTGCGCGCACGCGTGCCCGTGTGCTCTGTTGGATGAGAGCTAGTTTTCAGGCCCTTCAAAAGAATTAAACTGATTTGATAACTTCTGAACATTTGCTTCCTTTTTTTAATTTTTAATGTTTACTTATTTTTGACAGAGAGAGAGACAGAGCATGAGCAGGGGAGGGGCACAGAGAGAGGGAGACACAGAATCTGAAGCAGGCTCCAGGCTCTGAGCTGTCAGCACAGAGCCCAACGTGGGGCTCGAACCCACAAACTGAGTTCATGACCTGAGGTGACATCGGATGCTTAACTGACTGAGACCCCCTAGGCGCCCCTAAACATTTGCTTCTTACCTCTTAGTGCTGCTCATACAAACTTGGGCTTTTTGTAGAGCTCATTGGAAAGACACTCACCCTGGATTTGACATGGAAATTCACTTCCTCCCTCGGACTGCTTTGAGTAGTTTTCATTTAAATGACCTTCAGAGTCAAGTTAAAAACCTCACCTCCCTTCCTGGCTTATCAAAATGGAAAACAATACTACTGTTCTTCGGAAAAATTTCATGAAACACATGGTGCATACCTGCAGAGTTCAAATATTTTTTGGATGTAATGCAGGAGGAATGAAGGAGAAAGTCCCTTCTTAATGCTTTATAGTCCCTAATTTTGCAAAGCAGGGAGGAAACCATAGTAAACACACATCAGTTTGCTATTTTAACACTTGTCATGTTCCACTTTCCGAGGCTGTGCTGTTAGTCATCACAGAGAAGCAATTCATGTATTAGGAGTATTTGTTACCCAACAGCCGAGTCTACATAATGAACCCACACCCCTCACGTTAACCATTTAAAGCCGATGGAGTAAAACATTTCACCTGTTGCAATTAGGCCCCGCATGGCCCTAGGATGCTCTCGATGGCTACCGGCACTAATTCTTCCAAGCCATTTTTGACTGTTTACAGCAGCTAAACTATTTTTGTTAAGGGTTATAAAGATTGACATCTACGCATTCTTCTCTCTGCTGGAAGATGTTTTGCTTTCAGCCTTCCTGGATGTACTTGATTTAGCGAACAGATATGTTCGGTGGAGTGCCAGCTGGAGGCAGTGGTGGTAAAAGGTACCCTAGTAGTACAAGGTCCCACCTAGGCCCTCCTCGGTCCTGAACATCTGTGCCTACATGGTCAAAATCCCATTTATTCTCTTGGAGGCACAGCAAGGACTTCTTTTGATTCCCCTTGACTCAGCATCAAAGGGCAGCCTTGTAATGTGCTTGTGATCTGGCCATAAGGGTCAGACCCGGTGAATGCAGCTTCATGTCGAGGTGCAGGTCTTCCAGCGGGCGATGCATCAGCTGCTCTTACATAAAATGTGTCGCGAAGCTGGCAGTGAGGCACCGCGGCGGTTTCTATGCTGTTGCTATGGATGCCACATTAAAGATCCCAATGTTCTGTGCTCAAAACGAGGAAAAATTGACATTCTGACTTCCCATACAAGAGTGGAATACGTGATTCACCGTCTTTCTGCAGCATTCATCAAGCCGTGTTTACATGGAAAGAAGCCAAGAGAACCAGAGCCAAAGAGGTGCATTTGGAAAGCCAAGTGGTGATGTCATCCGGGCAGAACAGCTCTGGCAAGCCACTTAGCTGGCTTAGATGCCTTGTATTTAGCCATGGAGCAAATCCCAGTTAAGTGTCGGAGGAACACCGCGGTGTTTGGCCCCGTCCTGGGGATTTACACGGTTGCATTATGGTTTGTTTATTAAATAGTGTAACATCATCATTTGTTACTATCTCAAGTGAGAAACAGCCTGATTTAATGGTAAAATGGCAATATGAGAGTTCTAAACCTGTGCAGGGAGAAAGCGCATACACACCTCTATACGCTCAAAACATACTGGAAAAATTGCCGTGGGTCCCAGTGAGTGAGATTGTTAGTTATTCCAATCATATTTCTTGGGATATGTGCATTCACATGGCCACGTACTCATCCAAAGACGGGCTTACCCTTACGGTACCACCATAGAATTTCAGAGAACTTCGTTTAGGGACCACTTACGTGTTCCCTTTGCCCCTGCCCCTGATTATTATTAGGAACCCACTGCAAAATTCGTCTTTAGTTTAATGTATGGCTCTCCTGTGTGTCAAGTGCTGAGCTAGGTGTTCAGGCCACAGGGGTAAATATGATCAATAATGGTTCTAGTGTTGATAAAGTTTAGTTATGCCAACCAGTCAACATGATAGAGTTTCTCTGAGAAGCACCGTGGAATTTGGCCATTTTAGTGTAATTGTATTATTGCTTATATTATAGGCATTGCTTTTTTAGGACACTCCTGAATTTGTTGTTCAGGATGGAAATCAAATTATTTTGAGTTGGAGTTTTTGTCTATTTTTAACATTTTTGTTGGAGGGTGGGGCAAGAGGGACAGAGGGAGAGAGAGAGAATCCTAAGCAGGCTCCATGCTCAGCGCAGAGACCACGCTGGGCTCAATCCTACCACCCTGCAGTCAGGACCTCAGCTGAAATCAAGAGTCAAATGCTCAAACTACTGAGCCCCCTAGCCCCCCCCCCAGTTTTTGTCCATTTTTAAAATATCCTTAAGACAAACAAATAAAAGATGTTTTTTAAAAAGTAAACAACAGCAAAACCAAAACCCCCAAAGCCCCAAAGGGTCATGTTAATCTAGAAACTAAAAAACAGCCCTTGAATAATACATTTTTATTCCATTTTGTATCCAAAGACTTGGGATATTTTATTAAAGGAAGCAAAAGATGGACTTGAACTTTTTATTTAACCAGTAACTCAATCCAAGGGAGAAATTGTACTGCTTTATCTTGAGTGGTGTACGAAGCATTTAGCAGGCTCCTCATGTTGCTGTCGGGGTCTACTCAAGGGTAGTCAATGCAGTAAGGACTTAAATAAAATAATGAAATAGTCTGCAAAGAATAATGGGGCACAAAGATTCTTATCAGATCATTCTTAGAGAGAAGTTTGCTTTCAGGATTGGACAGAAGCAAAACAACGACAGTAGTCTTGAAATAACCTGACTTCTTGGAAGCAGAGACCCTACTTTCCGATAGGAACTGACATAACACTTAATCTGCTGAGGCAGAAAAAATGGAGTTTTGGGCAATTTAGGAGACTTTCAGAACACTTCGTTAAAACTAAGGTGCTCTCTGCTTTCCCCTAGATGTCAAGCCATGGCCAGTTTCGGCTGTATCCTGGTCTCCCAGGCCAGGACTTGATCTTGACTCTTCCGTGTATTAAAGTTGCATAGCATGACACCTTTCTTCACCCAACTTCCTAGTTACGTGGCTTGGCAATTTCACCCTACTGTTTTAATGAGAAAAGTAGGCAATTTCCTCACCTCTTGAAAATGTGTTTGCTGACTGCCAGCCCCAAAAGTGTCTGGCATTTTGGTAGGGAAAGACGTGATTGGTTGAAGGAACGTCAGCCTGCTTCATAAATTGCCACATCACTGTATGAAAATATTGTCCCCGTTGCCTTTTTTTTGTCAGAGAATATTAATCGTAAGCCGATGTAGACTGAGAAAAGTCGTGAACTGTGGTTGCTAACCACTCATGCCTCAAACACTTTTTTTGTTTCGTGTATATGTTTCCTCCTCCCCTTAACATTAAAAATGAGTCTACGTTTCCCAGACTGAAGTGCAGTTTGGTAATCAGCCACCTAAATTGATCAATGAGGATAATAAAACCACAAGCAAGTAGGATGTGAAGGGGAATTTTTGGCATCTGTATGTGTAAAATTAAAGAGAACACTGCCAAATATTTTTCACGTTAGGCTACAGTATGGCTATATAACATTCTTTTAAGAGAAATGTTTTCATTTTTGTTTTTTAAAAATATTTTAATGTTTATTTTTGAGAGAGAGAGAGAGAGAGAACATGAGTGGGGAAGAGGCAGAGAGAGAGAGAGAGGGAGACACAGAATCTGAAGCAGAGTCCATGCTCCAAGCTGACCGAACAGAGCCTGATGCAGGGATCAAACTCACAAGCCATGAGATCATGACCTGAGCCGAAGTCGAATGCTTAACCAACCGAGCCTCTCAGGTGCCCTAAGAAAAGTGTGTTCATTTTTGGAACAGCTAATAGTATGAGCACAATCAGTAATCAGAAATGCTGAATTCCACTGTATCATTATAAATGGTGGAAAAAGAAGCTCTCTTTCTTAGATATAATTATGGAGTAGACAGTTTACTTAGCTTTGAAATCCTTTCATTGTCGCTAGGGAAATGTTTGAAGGATGGTTATGGAGTCTTTCAAACTGGGCCATTTGACTTCTTCAAAGAGCTATATGGGTCGTGCATGCCTGCATCATAGCCCCTAAAGATGCTCATTTCATATGACGGGAATATAGCATTCATCTTGCGATGGCTTAGGCATTGCTCAGCTTGGAAATCCATGAAAGATGTACAGATTCAAAATAATACTGAACTGAATTAAAATTTCCCCCAAATGTCTCTCAGCCCTGCTGGTAATTGCCAGTCCCATCCTTTCCCTTTACCAGAAATCCTTAGCCCCTCCTCCTGTTGCTGTGTACATCGCCAAGCAGACGCAAAAGGCATCTGAGGGTAGCAAAGGAGAAGTCCTCATACCCAGTGGCAAATTGCCATGAAAATTTAAACCACGTTCCTCTCCTCATGTCTACTGTTTTGAAAAAAAGACTTCGAGTTCTTACTAGTTGACTTACAAAGGTTAGCTTACAAATGCCAGTGTGGGGGAAGGTGAGAACAGACAGGGTTTGGGGTCAACTGTCTTGACCCTGTGTTCCTTTGGGGTGAGGGTGGCAATATTATTAGTTGACAGAAAGCCTCAAACTAGAAACAAAACCAGAAACAAAATAATTAGAAGTGCCACATCTCGGCATAATGAAGAGTTGTGATATGAATAGCCAGGGGAAAAGTCATCTGCCCTATAAGGTTGGGATCTATTCAGATACAGCTCATCTCACAGCTGCCAGAAGCTACTGGTAAAGCATGAAGTAGACAGTCCAGTTCTTTCTCTTCTGGCGTGGGTGGCCGGAACAGACTGTGGCTAAGGTCTGAAGTGGGTTGTGTCTCACTGTGTTTTACTGACTTCCCCTGCTTTCCCTTTTTGTGTCCTTTAGTCCTTGGGGGCGGTGGTGTTACTGCCACAATGCCTATGAAGGGCTATGAATCAGGCTGGCCCTCCTTTGAGACCTCCAGAACATGAAGCTTCAAGAACAGGCAGAAAAGGGGAGATTGCTTTTTTGGAGGGCGATGGCTTTCTCAGGCTCTAGATCACATCACGAGTGCCATGGAAAGTGTGTGTGGGAGCCCTCCACTGGAGAGCCACTCATTTGGAAAGTACAGGTCAGAGGCTCAATTTCTTGGAGGTTATTTTTCCTTTGCCACCCCCCCCCCAATTTTAAGCTTGGGATATCAGGTGGGATGATTCATTCGTTCTTAAGTAGAGCCTTTTCTTTTACGTGGAATATGAGGAAAATTTCCAAAGTGAATGGAAAGGAATGAATGGAATAAAAAGAAGAAATGAAAAATTCAACGGTGCTTCAAAATGTTTTACCTTTCCTGCATTTTCATATACATTTATAAATCACGTTATAAAGGTCACAAAATATCCTGTAGGGATTTTTTTTTATTGCTTTTACTTAGAATCCACAGGTTCATTAATTTGAGGAGAAATGACATTGTTACAATACTGAGACTTCTAATTCTTGAGTGTATTCTATTCATCCATTATGTTAATTAAGCTTTTTAAAGTTTTTTCGGGGGCACCTGGGTGGCTCAGTCAGTTGAGCATCCAACTTCAGATCAGGACATGGTCTCACAGTTTGTGGATTCGAGCCCCACATCAGGCTCTGGGCTGACACCTTGGAGTGTGGAGCCTGCTTCAGATTCTATGTCTCCCTTTTTCTGCCCCTCCCCTGCTCATCCTCTGTCTCTGTCTCTCTTTTTCTCTCTCAAAAATAAATAAACATTAAAAAAATGTTTTTCAATGATGTCTCTGCATATATATGCATATACCAACATATGTATGCACACACACACACCCATATATATGTATGTATATATATATATATGGGTGTGTGTGTATTAGATTTATTTCTAGATATTTTGTTGTCATAAGTAGTGTCTTTTGAAAACTTTTTACATTTCCTAATTGTCTTGGTGTAAAGAAGTACAACCATTTTGTGTATTGATCTTTTATAGGATTATTAATCTTGCTAAAGTAATAATTCTAATAATTTACCAGTAGATTGTTTTCTATTTTCTACACACCAAATCTTATTATTTGCAAACAATAGCAACTTTTTTTCTTTGTGATAATCATGTTTTTATTTATTTTCCTTGCCCTATCGCCATAGTGAAAATATACATTGCAAGATGTAAGAAAAGTACTTGTACGGACACTTATATCTTGGGTGTGATCACAAAGGGAAAGATTTTAGTCACCCATATATTTTTTTTTTTTTTGTAGAAATGTTTTATCGGTTTGAGAAAGTTACCCTTTGTTCCTATTTTACTATGAAGTTTTAACTACAAATGGATATTGGCTTTTATGAAAGATTTTCTGCTTTTTTCCCCTGTAAATGTGAAGAATTAACCATGGTCGCCTTTTTGAATGTGAAACCAATTTTCTATTCTTAAAGCAATCCTACTTGTTTGTGATGTATAATTTTTTCAAACTAGCTCTAGATTTTCTTTGCTAATCTTCTGCTGGAGATTTTTATATCTTGCCCATGAGTAGATTGGGCTTTAATTTTCCTCCGTGCAATGTCCAGTGTCATGTTGTGTTCCCAGAATGAGTTGGGGAATGTTGTTTATTCTATTTTCATGCGGTGATTAAGTAGACTAGACATTATTTCTCCCTTTCAAGTGGCACTAGGGGGCCCAGGATTTCTTTAAACCTTAGATTCTTTTTCTGTTACAGAACTATTCACATTTCTGTTTCTTTTTGGTCAGTTTTGGAAAGTTATATTTCTCTAGTAATTTATTTCACCTAGATTTTAAATTTTGGCATAAAGTTGTTTGCAATATCTTACTCTCCTTGCAATGTCTGCAGAATCTGTTATGGTTCTCTTTCAAATTTATGATGTATTTTTGTGACCTCTCTCTCTTATCCCCTTCTGTCTTTTTTGATCACTTTTGCTAGAATTGATCAGTTTTTTCAAAGGACTAAGTTTTGGCTTTGCTGATCTTTTCTTTTTTAAAAGTTTTTATTATTTTATATATAGAGAGACAGCACACACTAGTGGGGGAGAGGGGCAAGAGAGAGAGAGAGAGAGAGAGAGAGAGAGAGAGAATCCCAAGCAGGTTCCATGCTCAACAGGGAGCCTGACCTGAGGCTCGATCCCACAACCCTGGGATCATGACCTGAGCCAAAATCAAGAGTCCGATGCTTAACTGACTGAGCCACCTTGGCGCCCCTTTCTAGGATATGATCGTTTCCATTTCATTATTCACAATGAATATTCATACTTTCATTTCATAATGAAATGTTATATTATTCCTGTTACCTATATTGTTTTATTTTGTGTTCTTTGAATTTTTCTTGCTTTTCTTATTCTAACTTTCTGAGACAGATGCTTGATCATTGATTTTTCAGCCTTTTAAAAACTTTATAAATTTATATTATACATTGTTATATGTAGTATTACCAACATACAGTATTTTCTAATTTCGACCGTGAGTTCTTTTTAAACTATGAGTTTTGGGAAAGCACTTAATTTCCAATTAATGTGAATTTTCAATTGACATTAAAAGTGTTTTCTAGCTTAAATACATTATAATCAGAAAATATAATCTATATAATTCAGTCTACTGGAATCCACTGAGATTTGCTTTGTAGTTCAGCTATGGTCAGTTTCCTGTTAAAATTCAATATATACTTGACAAGGAGGTGTGTTGTGTGGTTATGGGATTCAGTGTCTTCTGCAGGTCCATTGGAGCACACCTGTAACTTACGTTATTCAAATCGTCTATCTTCTTTTTTATTTTTAAAAAATTTTTTTTAATGTTTTTATTTATTTCTAGGAGAGAGAGAGAGAGCGTGAGCAGGGGAGGGTCAGAGAGAGAGGGAGTCACAGACTGAAACAGGCTCCGGGCTCTGAGCTGGCAGTCAGCACAGAGCCCAACGCGGGGCTCGAACCCACAAACTGCGAGATCATGACCTAAGTGAAAGTCGGACGCTTAACCGACTAAGCCACCCAGGTGCCCCACAAATCTTCTATCTTCTTACTGACTTTTATTGGTCTGCTTTTTTGGTGAGCTCCTGAGAAAGGTTTGTAAAAATCTCTTAAAATGATTGGGAGTTGTCTATTTATCCTTGCAGTTCTGTTGATTTGTTATTTGTTCTGAAACAACATTAGGAAATTTATTTTGTGAGTTTAGTAACACCCCACCACCACCTCCACCAATAACAGTACAGCAGCAACGGGGCGCCTGGGCGGCTTATTCAGTTGAGCGTCTGACTTTGACTCAGGTCACGATCTCATAGTTCGTGGGTTCGAGTCTCGCGTCGGGATCTGTGCTGACAGCTAGCTCAGAGCCTGGAGACTGCTTCAGATTCTGTGTCTCCCCCTCTCTCTGACCCTCCCCTTCTCATGCTCTCTCTCTCTCAAAAATAAATAAAACCAAAAAAATTAAAAAAAAAAAAAAAACAATACAGCAGCAGCAATAGCCCAAACTCGAATAAACTGTGTGTCATCATAAAGCTTTCTTTAATTAAATAAAGCAATGGAACAAAAATTGAATTGATACATATACATATTTTAAGTATCATATATCATAGGATATCATCAGTTTAACAAGTACAAAAATGTTCTTCACTGCTATAGAAAGAGTAATATCAAAGGTGGGAAACATGTTCCCGAGGGTCTAATTGAGAGCCTGCTTATGTTCTATATATGAATTTCATCTAACAACAGATTGATAAATATTTATTGATCATTTACTTACTATATTCACAGCACTCAGCTACCAGGAGATACGAGGGGTAAAGCCCCAATTCTCAGGCACCTTTCAATGTAAATGTGGCTTAAAGACATGAGATCATGCCTGCACATGTAATAAATGAATGATCTTGGGGCACTTCGGTGGTTCAGTCGGTTGAGCACCCAACTTCAGCCCAGCTCATGATCTCAGGTTCATGGATTTGAGCCCCGCGTTGGGCTCTGTGCTGACAGCTCAGAGCCTGGAGCCTGCTTCACATTCTGTGTCTCCCTCTCTCTCTCTGCCCCTCCCCCACTCAAGCTCTGTCTCTGTCTCTGTCTCTGTCTCTCTCAAAAGTAAATAAATGTTAAAAAAAGGTTGTTGTTGTTGTTGTTTTTTAAATGAATGATCTTGACTTGAGCTGTCAGTATGAAAGCCATCAGCCAGCTATGGCTTTTGAGCCCTTGAAAACTGGCTCATCCAGACTGGGATGTACTGCAAGTATGAAATCACACCAGATTTTGAAGATCTGATACCAAAATAATGTAAGATTAATATTTTTTATACTGATTACAGACCTTTGCTAACAAGTCAGAGTCTGAGAAGCAGTGGCTTGAATGACTTGCTCTTGTATTGAACTGTGGCTGCTCAGAGAAGCTCAGGGATTTGAATAGTGGTGTTTCTTCTCTCAAGCACATCAGCTCTCTCCGCTCTCTTTCCTTGCACACACTCTTCTCTGTTCCTAGGACTTTTTTCTCATACGTGTGCCTGGCGAGCCCTTGTTTCTCCTTTAAAATTCATCTGTTGGGTCTCTTCTTGTAGATAAGCTTCTCTGACACTTTCCCCACTCTAAGGGGGTAAGCCCCTTCCACAGCTTCCTGTGTTAGCAACTCCTTTGTACTTCTAAAAATCTGTTTACTTTTCTGTCCTCGCCATTGGACTGTAAGCACAATGACTTGTTTATATGCCTTTATATCTCCCATATCTGGCATGTGTCTGGCATATTAGAGGGTCAATAATTGGTGCGTGAAGGACTAGTTTGTTTTTCACAATGTGTCTTAAAGGAGCTCTGTGAATTCATCCTGTGAGGTCAAGATAGCCGAGCCAAGTGGTGGGAAGCTCTGCCTGAACTCCCCACTGTCTCGTGGTGTAACTCTAACCCTTGGTTTCGCTCATCTCTGAAAGCGATTCTAAATTAGCATGAGGATTAGGTAAAACCATTCAGATAAAGCCGTTAGCAGAGTGTCTAGCATATGGTAAGCACTCAAAAATATTAACTATTACCTGTGAGGAAGAAAGAAGTCCAGCTTCCTGTGATGCGGTCTTCACATTTTCTATCTTCTTACCTGAAAGGTTTTTTTGTTTCTCATTCGTTCGTTTGTATAAATAGTTGTCTAGAATAGAGTGGGATTATAGGATTATAGTAGATGCCACAGACGTATTATTTTTTCTTTCTTCTCCTCAAATATATAAAAGCTGTCCATCAGTCTTCATGGTCCACTTGAAACATGCCACGGAGCGTTCTGATCACCCTGACCCCTGGATGCCTCTTTCTCTCCTGAATTTCTCTAGCACTTCTGGCTAACATCATCATTTGGTACTTAGCATATATTACCTTTGGCTCAAGTAATTATCACTTCTTGGGCTGCTGTCTTACATTTTACATCAAAGCTCCACGTGGGCTGTAAGTACATCTCCCTATCATTGTATCCTCAATGACACAGCATTTCGTTTCCAATGAATTCAATGCATAGTTGTTGACTGATTATTTGTGGCGGCTGGGGAATAAACTGCAGCCTTATGAAGATCAGCCATTTCATCGATCCCTAATAAGTACATGATAAGAGCTAAAGCTTTTATATTTTTGCCTTAATGGGTGATCAATTTGTGCTAATTTATTGATACATATCATGAAATCTGTTTATGCATAAATATTCCAATGAAAGCAGACAAGCAATATCTTTTTTATTTTATTAAAAATTTTTTAATGTTTATTTTTGAGAGAGAGAGAGAGAGACAGAGCATGAGTGGGGGAGGAGCAGAGAGAGAGAGAAAGAGAGAGAGAGACAGAACCCGAAGAAGGTTCCAGGCTCTGAGCTGTCACCACAGAGCCCGGCATGGGGCTCGAACTCAGGAATGGTGAGATCATGACCTGAGCCAAAGTCAGACACTCACCCACTCAAACCAACTGAGCCCTCTCCAACCCCTTCCCCGGCTCCTGAAGCAATATCTTCTTCAAACTCTTGTGTCTGTTCCTATCTGCCATGAGTGCACAATGATCACTCTGGATTAAAATGGGATCTTTATTTTTAAAGTAAAAATGTCAGTAAACATCATAGAAAGTTGATTAGATTAGAATTTGTCGTGGGCTATACACAGTGTTCTTACCAAAAACAGTGCTCATGGGGGAAGATACCCTTGAGTGTGGCGCTTTAATGCAGGTGGGACTGAAGAGCCCTGTGTAGCTCCCAGCTGTTGTTTTCACCCTATGCCCATGTGAGGATTTTCCTTTGGTTTGTGGTTATAACCAAGGAGTAGAGAGACTGTGGTGTTTCTCTCATGAACTGCATGATGCATGAGCTCTAGCCACTCATCTTCTGCAGTTGCTGCTTCTTCACTTGGCCTGCCAGTTGCTTCTATTCCTTCCTGTGGCTCAGCTAGACACCGTGCAGTTAGGAAGCCGTGTTCCTGCACCTTCCTTCGAAGGACATTTCGTCAGAGTAGTATTTAGTGACCGCCTATGGTGTGTCAGGTAATTCTGTAAAATGTGGTTTGTTGCTGCCTCATTCTGCAGACAAGAACACTGAGGCTCAAAGAGCTGAAATAATTCACTCCAAGGAGCTAAGCTGGAAAATGGGAGAGACAGGATGCACACGCGAGCTCTGTGACTTCCCATGTTCTTCATTTTCCATGGGGGGCCACACTGACTGTCACGGCCAGTGGCATTTCTGCCTCAGTTTGAATGGGACGAAACAGTACAAGTATCACCTCAGTTATTTGTCTAACACACTACTTTCACTTGGTGGCATCCCATCAGTGACCAAATCCAAAATTGTACTTCTTCCTCACCTCTCTTCCCCAGTCCTTTCCGTCTCCATGGCCATAGCTTTATTTAGGACTCTCATCGGGTATTACCTACCCTGTAGTGGTCTCAGCCAGTGCCATCCTCCAGCCCGTGCCGATGTGCGATCATTTCCAAACAGTTTTCTGATCGCCCTTGTCCCCCAGCTTAAAGCCCTTTAAGGGCTCTCTGTTGAGTACCGGAAGAAGTCTAGAGCTCTTGGGGGAACACACCAGGCAGATCCTTCACCATTTCCTAGTCTTTTCTTCCTCGTGGCCTCTTTCCATGCAAACCACCAGCAAGACCTCAGGGTAAACTTCGTATCTCTGGGTCTTCACCCACTCTTCCACCCTGCTTGGTGATCCCAACTCAACCCTCAAGATCCAGTGCAGCCATTTTGAAACAGGTTTCTAACATCTCTCTGAGAATTACTTACCCCTCCGCTGTGCCTCTCTACTCTACCCTGTCTAGAATACCATGAAAACATGCGTGGCATTTAAGGATATTTTATTTCTTTGTCATAGGTATCTCTTTTTGTTTCTTGGACACTAAACTCCTTGAGAACACAGATGACGCTGTAAATGTCTTTGTGTGGTTGGTGTCTGGCAGAGCACCTACATGTCAGCTTTTCATAAACTTTTGCCGACCTATTTAATTAACTTTCTCAAAAGATTTTACAAAGGCAGGAAACAATTCTTCACATCCCAGAGCAACTGCTCTGCGCGAGATGAAATGAAGCAAAGGCAAATAACATTACTGTGCATTTGGTATTTTGAAATGCAGTACTTTAAATTTGCTGTGCGTTGAAAGAGGAGAAGGTGAAACGAAATGGGAGCTGGGTGAAGGTTAACCAGCAGGGAATGAAAAAAGCTCGAAAGGGCTGAGTTCAAGGTGGGGGAAGAGACCACTAACAACGAGGAGGTCTGACTGGGCAGTGATGTTGAACTGAACACAAGCGTCATGTAATAAAACAGTAGCTCCTTTATTTTCATTTTGGTCACTTCTTCTCTGTGACAAGAAGATGCGGTGCTATCGGTGTTAGGGTTGGCTTGGGGACTTTCAGGAAGAGCGAGGGGATTCTTGTCCAAGTGAGGAAGGGCCAGGGAAGGACCCCAAGGGAGATCATCTTCCAGTGAATGCTGGAAGGTTTTAGAATACTAAGACTGTCTGGGGATTTTCTTCTGTCCAGGTAGGTGTTTAAAAACTTAAGAATGAAAGTAAATCTTCCCCCAACACTTCCCTTCCCCTCTTTTCGGATCTAATCAATGTTTTAGTTAATTTACTAATTATTTATTTCGGAGGAAATCCAGTAACGTTTCCACTGCTTTCTAGACTTTCATGTGCTGCATTTGGCTTTCATGAAATATTCTACACATTCACCACAATTAACTTAATTAATTGTATTTTAGGACTTTGGGTCAGAATGCCAGAATTTCTGTGCCAGTTTCATTGTCCTCCTCGAAACCTCCAGAGTATCGTTCAGATATTGGCTTTCAGACCTTGCTTTTTGAATACGTTGCTATTTACTTACTATGTGCCAAAGCCACCATGTCAATGTAATTGAAAACAAGCAAGAAAGAGACTGGATGGCTCAGACGAATGGAAACATGATACAGACCCTTCCACCCACAGCCCATTGGCTGGAATCCAGGCCAGGCTGACGGGGACTAAAAGTAATTACCATCTGATGGCTGGACAATGGTCTGTGTGAAATGAGCTGGTTATCTCGAGCCTGGTTCCTCATGGACAGGTGTTCATGTTGCAGCTTCCTCCTTCGGTGACAGCAGCCCAGAGACTGAGTGAGTCACAGAGACCTGACCCATCTTCTCTCATTTGAGATTGGATGCCTATTTGTGATACAAGGAGACTTTTGGCTCCTGCTGTAAACTTTTCAACAGATAAGCAGAGAATGTAAATGTGAGTGTCTGATCAAGCTCTTTTTTTTCTTCCCCCGTGAGTGTAAAAGTTACATGCAAAGAAAAGAGGACGGTGAATATTAGGCATTTCTCGTTTGTCTATTTCGCGAAACTTTATGCTGTTTTACCAAAGGAAAGAAAGGCAATATTAGAAAAATGAGAACAATATGACTGTTTTTTTAGCACTATAATAATGTGCCGTGGACCCTTAAAATTCCAGTCTGGCCTTATAAACCACCGACGAAGAAGAATAATGAGAACTCACTCCCCACATCTGTTATGAAAGTCGTAGGAAACAACCAAATTTAGTATCAATATTATTACCCATTCTGCCAAAGCTGAGGATTATTTCCCCTATTCGTTTAAGCAAAAGATTTTTCCAAACTTTATAAATATTGTTATGTCTCTCAGATGCATTACCTCACAGGTCTCTTCTGAAAGGTATCCAAATTCTACATTAAGGCACTTGTGGGAAAAGAAGAAAAAATAAATGGTTTACTTTAAGTGGGATTTGGAAAGGGTATGATTACGGTCTGAAATGTATCGCACTGACATAGTAAAACTGAACTTCCTAATGGATTCTTAACTTTTGAGTAAGCATTAAATCCATTTATTGAACTCCTTTCTGTATGTCCACAAGTGACAACAAATACGCGTATTTTCTCCCTGATGGACTTTTCTGCAGGGATGGACGCCCCACATTAGCTGGCAGGCGGCGCTTGAAGAAAGCCCAGGGCACACAGTGTGAAGAGAGAGCCAGGATGTTTCCTGAGCGAACAATGAAGTCTGTGGATAGAGAGAGATTTGCTTCGCTATGTAAACGAGGACCGTTTAACGAAGCAAAGCAAAATGTCCTTCACTAGATTTACCAATGGACGTCGGCTCTGCCCTGAGCGTCCCCATGCCACCAGGTAACCCGAGCCGCACCCTGTCCAGAAACACTTTCGACCTTGCACATCGGTGGTGCCAGGCAGACCAACACACAGAGGGACACACAACGGCAAAATTCAAACATGAATGGAGAGCCTCATTTTCATTGTTTGCTCACAATACCTTTGGGTGGAAGGAAGGAAACAGGCTGTATTTGCCTAATAACTTGAAATGCCCCCAGAGAAAGAAAAACAGACAGATTCCCGTTTTGCTGGTGTTCTACCTCTTCTGACCAGCCGTTCCCAGTGATAAGTCTGTTAGGGGCTGTTTTGACGTCCCGCTCAGATCTGAAGCCATAAGACATCCCCGCAGTTGGCAAATCCGTCCACTGTCCGTCCACTGCGGGGGACGCAAGGCTATGATTGACAGTCTCGGCCACGGAGCCATCTAGATGCGAACGTTTGCTCAAGAGCCGCATACGAAACAGACCCAGGATGGACGGATGGTGAGAAGCTACCGCTTTCCTGCTTGATTAAATAGGAACAAAAAATTTTGTTTTGAGCTTGTAAAAAGTTATGTTTGTATACTTGGCACCAATTCTAATGGGAATAAATTTACATTTTGGCATTTGGTCAAGCAGAGCAATAAACCCAGAGCTTTCAGGTAGCGGGGAGTGGAAGTCATGTAACCTAAAAGCACACAGACATGCAGATAAAGGTTAACTGATACTGAGAAAGTAAAATACCGCTTGAGAGGAAGGCGTCCTCTCCCTGACTTGATGAGGGCCCGAAACGAGGCCCTTGCATGAAGAGTTTTTGGGAACTATTGCATGTGGTTTTCCAGCGTTAATGCCCTGGCCATTACACTTTCGTCCATATGGCAGAGGTAGTGCATTGGTGTTCAAACAGTAACCCAAGGCCGAATTTTAGTTTCTACTTTTGATTTTCCTACTCTCCTCTCCACACAACGACTTTGTGTGGCAGACAGAGGGACAGATGCGGATTCCGTGTCTCTCCCCAGGTTTCATTGCTTTAGGGAACAAGCGAATATGGGAGGTAGAAATGGCCGCAGTGATGTTTCTTTGACCCATAGCTAAATTAACCACCTGAAAATTAGCACTGTATGGTAATACTGCTTTTTTATTCATTTAAGCACATTTTAAAAAAAAAAAAGCTTATTTATTTATTTATTTAGAGAGAGGGAGAGCATGAGAGTCGGGAGTGGCAAAGAGTATCCCAAGCAGGCTCTGTGCTGTCAGTGCAGAATCTGCCACGGGGCTCGATCTCATGAATTGTGAGACCATGATCGAGCTGAAATCAAGAGTTGGACACTTAACCAACTGAGCCACCCAGGTGCCCCAAACACCTAGTTTTTAAATAAAGAAGTTCTGCTCAATAATGAGCTAGATGATAATACATACATTAAGATGTTTGCCATGTGTGCATGTATATAAAACAAGTACAAAGCCATCCTTGAACCCTCATTCAATTTTACAATGTTCACCTCTTCAGAGGTAAGGAAGTACGAGACACCATTCTGAGGTGTCTACTCTTTCTGGTAACGAGTAACAAATTCTTTTCTTACAACCAATACAGGCTTTGCTAAATGAATGGTATTTCATTCACGACAAAATCACAAATAAGAAGAATACTTTGTGTACTGTTTTATAATGAGTTGTTTTTAAAATCCTTAATGTCATTTACAGACTTTATTTCCTTTTAAATCTTAAGCAACTGAATTTTTTTTATAATGGTCAAGAGCTCTTTGGGGACAGTTTGTATCACTGTTTTAAAAGATACACATACATAAAGTACTGATGTACAGATAACAGATGACAGACATGCAGTCAGAACATGTGTTATGTGTATTTGTGTGTACACACTTAGGAAATTGGTGTATGGACACTGAAAGAAACACCAGGGACACCTGGCAGGCACAGTCGGTAGAGCATGTGACTCTTGATCTCAGGGTTATGGGTTCAAGCCCCACACTGGGTATAGAGCTTACTTAAAAAAAAAAAAATAACAGAAAGATAAATACATTTTAATTTTTTTTGACATCTATTCATTTCTGAGAGACAGCATGAGTGGAGGAGGGGCAGAGAGAGACAGGAGACACAGAATTTGAAGCAGGCTCAGAGCCTGGGGTGGGGCTCGAACTCGTGACCTGTGAAATCATGACCCCAGCTGAAGTTGGGTGCTTAACCGACTGAGCCAGCCAGGTGCCCCCCAAACAAATAAATTTTTAAGAACTAAAAAGTAAACCAAAAAGCAGAGATGGTCTTAAAAAAATAAAAGAAATACCATTCATGACGGTAGACCCCAGAAAAATCCATTGGCGCTACCATTTCACCCAGTAAAAGAAATCTATTTGATTTGCTCATTTTCTACATCATTTCTGTCCTCATAAAAGAATCCTGCCTTTCTTCACTGCCTTGAGTGTGATACTTTGAACAGGAAAAATGAGTGAGTCATGGCCCCATCACTCTTAGGCAGAAGTCAAATCAAGCTCTTCTGAGGAAAGACATTGTATTATTTTCAAATTGAGTAAGTCTTGAGGCCTTCATTTAAATTAGCTTTCTTTTGTAGATGCCTTCAAAAACACCTTACCTTTCACCCCTCCCCACTACGTATTTCCAGCTCGAATCTGATCTCTTTAATTTATGAATATTTATGAAAATTGTAAGGTATCCTAGAATAAGGGAAACAATGAAATTTCCCATCTCCCACCGGAGGGGAATCCCATGTTCAATACCTCCTTGCAGACTTGGGTGTTCTACCCTCTGAATCAGCCCTAAAACTTTTGCAGCATTGAGGTGGGTGTGTCTCTTTGACCATATTTTATTGCTTTGGGGGGAAGCATCAGATTGATTAAAAATAAATAGCATGGGTCAAAGAAATTTGTGAGCCATCTGAGAAACCCCTGAAGTGTGCTTGGTGACATTTTCAATGCTTTCAAATTTAGATTGGAAGAACCTCTTATTGCATACATCTTGTGAAAATGGTACCGCGGCCCTATAAATATTGCTAGATATCACTCTTTGGCGAAATCATAACACCTTTTTGATGTAATCAGGAAAGGAAGCATTAGAAATGTCTGCTAAGAACACTGGCCTTTTTATAACCCCACAAAGATAGCGGTCTGTTTCTAGCTGGAAACCAGAGTTAGAATGGCGACATTTCCAGACGCTTTAAACAGTATTCCACTTTTTCAGGCTTTATTGGTGAACTAGAGTTTTCTCCCTGACCCACTTCTTGACTTTCATTCACTTTCCACCTGACTTCCTCCCCACCCGCACTATTCCTAGTCCAGAAAAAGGAGGCTTAACCCCCTTTTTGGAGGTGAGGAATTCCAGGGACTCTTGGTGGGTGTCAGGGAAGGAGCAGAAAGCCATGTAGGTCCTCAGGGCCAGACAGGGAAGGGATGGGTCCTGGGTACCCCCGGCTGCCTACGGGGCAAGTTTCCATGATGGGGGGTGCATAGAACCATGTACGGCTGGAATCGGTCCTAACTGCTGAAAGCCGGGAGTGTGGTTTCAAGCGCTGCCCAAATCATCCCCAAGTGTGGACAGTTCTAAACGCGACCACCAAAGGGGAGCACTGTTGGCAAAGGACATGCAGCCTATTTTCTTGGACGCCTGGTCTAATTGCTGTTGTTGCTCGCTCTTAAATACACCTTAGGACTGATTCCCCCCTGCCACCCTCCCTGAATCCTCTGGCCTCCTCTGTGTTTCACTTTCTCCTCCCTGCCCACCTCCCCCCGCCCCAACCCCACCCCGCAGAGGAAACCCACGTCGGATAAGAATCTAGCCTAGTGTTCATAAGCTCTTTTTCTATTGGTGCCCATCTTGAAAAACGAGAATCAGACACTGCTAGATGGGAACCCAACGCCTTCGAGAGAAAGAGGAGGGAGAGGGGAGAGGAGAGACGCCAGAGGAAACGGACACCGCTCAGATGTCCCCCATGTTTCCATATTCAGGAGGGAGCCCGTGGTGTGGAGCGGAAAGGGGGTGCCGCTGTGATTAGGGGGAAAACAATGGACAATGCCTCGTGTATGAAAACGGCTTGGCCCTTAGGTGTGATTTAAAAAACAGTGAAACAAATGAACTTACAGTGGGGTTTTCCCCCATTTAAAGTCGTTGGGGCAGACCCAGGCAATGTCAAGGGGCCCCCAGGTTGAAGTGAAGAGCACCAAGGTACAATTAGAGGTTGTAATCGTGGTAAATAAAACTGTAATGGAGGCCAGAAAAAATAATTGGAAATGTAATCGCTCACTGCATCTCCAGATTACATAATAAATAAACTAAAGAGGAAATGATTCAGGGCAATGTCACCAAAGGATGTTCCCGGGATGCTGTGTCATATAAAAAACACCGTCATCCCATAAAAGCCACAAAGGTGATGATTAGGATGATTTATTATAAAGTCCTGTGCAGCTCTGCTTACATCCTCGTGTGCACAGCCACCTCCAGCGTGTTTACAAGCCAGGGGGCCTCGGTCCATCCCCACTAACTTCCAGTCCGGCTAAAGGCACCGCCTTGTGGTGCCTTCATCCCAGTTGCTTCCGTTCCAAATGACCACGAAGGTGGAGAAGGCAGATGCCCGTGCAACACAGAGTGTGAAGTCTGCACATCCCGTGGCCACCTCGTAGGTGCTCTTGGCTACTTGGGCCTCAGTTTCTCATCATGAATCTGCATCACTTTCCAGGAGGGTCTTTAAATTGAGAAAAATGGAATCAAGAATACAAAACTTACTGTTTTCGATCCGTGAAGTGATGACTCTTTTTTTTTTTTTGAATGTTTATTTATTTATTTTGAGAGAGAGAGAGCGAGCGAGCATGCCTGCATCTGAGGGGGTGGAGATGGGGAGAGAGGGAGAGAGAGAGAGAATCCCAAGCAGGCACTGTTAGCGCACAGCCCGAGTGGGGCTCGATCTCACGAACTGTGACATCACAACCTGAGCTGAAATCAAGAGTTGGATGCTTTACCAACTGAGCCACCCAGGCGCCCCACGACTGTTTTGACATCCTAACCAAACTTTTAGAAAAGCTCAGAAGTTTAACAATGATGGTAATTTAGGGGGAAAAAATGTGAGCTTAAAATCTGTTTTTGGTTGCGCCTTGGCCGGTACCTCCATTTGACAGCAGTCAAGATTTCAACTTTGAGGAGGCTTTCCCTTCGCATAGCTGAACTACACGTGTCTTGCAGTGTTTGGTGTGTGGCTGGTGCTGGTCTCTGGAATGATTCAGCTTTCTCACGTGTAGGTTGGTTCAAAGCCTTTCCCTCCCTATTTGTGCACTGGGCTCCTCTGTGTCCTGCTGCGACGTCATACCGGCCATCCCGTTAAAGGCACGAAAGCATATGCCTTATCTTCGAGCACTGAAGAAATGCATGCTGCCGGGAGATTCTGCGGGCATTGCAGGTGCTACATGACGTGAGAAAAAATGAAGAACTCACCTACACCATTTAAAGCTGCAGCGAGGTTCCCAACTTTGCAGGATAATAATTTGCTCTCACGCCGGGGCAATTCAGCACCGTGCTTGTGTTGAGAGAGCGGACCGCATTGTTATATTTGGCTCTCCATTAGGGAGGACATTTATATGTCCGAAGGTTAATATAATGTCTGCTAGTGACATTGCCTTCTTGCGGCTAAGCATATTCACCAACCATACATAATTGAACAATACGGCCTCTTACCGAACGGGGATCTTTCTAGATTGTATTAAGCAATAATCTGTCCGTCGTTGTTTCCTCGGACCGATTACTTTCTATGGCAACTGTACCGCACGGAAGGGCACATTGGAGACGGAGAATGGAACTCAAAATACAAGGACAGGAAGCCATACGTCATCGCATGGAGTCACGCTGTTACTCAGCCTGAGCGAGGCCTTCTACAAAGTCGAAAGCTGCTGCCAAAAATACTGCAAAGAGCTTGAACTTCGCAACTGACTGTAAACTTGTCTTGAATGGCCCCCAGACACCTCGGCCTTTGTTTATAGAAGTCTTTGTTTTCCTCTGACAGTACCAGGAACCTAACATTTTTCCGAGTCGAGTATATTTCTGTGTTCATTGTCCCCGCAATGCCAGGGTAAGTTGACAGCTTGACAGCTTGGCTCCGTGAAGGAAAGATGCTTCATTGACAATCTTCCTTATCCTTATTCTCTGCCTATTAAGCTGAATTGAATTCTATTTTTCCTGGCCAACCTGGTCCAAGGCTACTACTTCCTCTAGGAAGTGTCAGAGAACTGAGCGTGGTCTAGGCAACTATATTGAGTTTTGTGGTGAGTCAGGAATATTCCTTCAGGATGAGAGTTACGAGGGTTTGGCTGAAGACAGAATCCATGGGCACCAATTCCGGCCCATTTGTGAGCTTGCTGTGTGACTTTTGGGTAAGTCATAACCTTTCTGTTTTTAGTTTCCTGAAAAGTGGAGATAAAGCCACAGTGCTTTTCATCCATCTACCTCGGAGGAGTTTTGTGAAGGTTAGTTAATTAATTGTCAAGACGTCTGCATACGGGATGCGTTAAGGGAATGTCAAATAATGGGTCAAAGCAGGCAAGAAGGAGGAAAAGAGAGTGATTGTGGAGTAATTGTTAATTTTTCAACATCTTCAAGTTTCTGGGGCAGTTGTCAGGCAAAGTTCCCAAACGCGATCCCTGTAAAAAACAGTTAGAAGGCAGAGGAGTTATTTCTAGCTTCTTTTCCTTCTACAGGATTCTATGTGGAGTCTATTCAATAATTGTCTTTGAGCCTAGGTAAAGTAGAACAAACTGTGGAGAAGGTTTTGGCTGGAAATGTGAGCTTCATTTGACCATACCTTCAAGGTTATTTTCTGTCAATAGCCCCTCAAAGGAGAAGATGAAATCGTTTTCTTTGGGAATCTGATTGTCCCCAGCCTGTGAAGTCTGGGAGAGTGAAGATGTTAGGACAATAAAAGCTACCAAGACTTGGGGCACTTGTGTGACTCAGTCAGCTAAGCATCCGACTCCTGACTTTAGCTCAGGTCATGATTTCACAGTCGTGAGTTTGAGCCCCGCATAGGGCTCTGCGCTGATGGTACCCAGCCTGCTTGGGATTCTCTCTCTCATACTCTCTCTGCCCCCTCTCCTCCTTGCTCTCTCTCTCTCTGTCTCTTTAGATAAATAAGCTGAAAATAATATTTTAAAAGCTACCACGTTTTCAGCACTTAATATACTCTGAGAACTTCTCTTACATCGTCTTATTTATCCAAAAAGCAACCAAAGGAGGGGGAATAAAGGTTTCTAGCCCCTGATTCCTCTCTCCGTGGCAATCAACTTACACCTCTCCAAGACAGTGGCCACGGGTAGTGTGGTCGTAGACTTGAGGGGCGTGTCCTGGCTCTCAGCGCTCAAACCTGCGAACCATTCTGACCACATTAGTGTCAGGCTCTGCGCAGCTGTACTAACTGATAATGGACTCGAAACATAGACTCAAGCATTAAGCTCAACACAAATGGCCAAAATATCAGCTGGCCAGATGGTTCCAGAATCTCATTATTAGAAGATAGCATGGATTGGCTTACGTGTTTCAGTTTTGAGCATGTAAATATTCATCAAACTGGAGACATACGGTGGCGGGAGGAGGGTGGAGAGGAGAAAATTATAGGACAGTCAGTCAGAGCAATTGGTATTTCATTTTTAGGTAGCTTTGGTGGAACCAGGAAAAAATATAAGGAAGAAAAAGGGTCTGTGTGTGTGTGTGTGTGTGTGTGTGTGCTGATGAGGGTATGTCTTCTTTATGTATTTTGCTCACATTTAGATAAATTGGAGGAAATTCTCGACCACAAATCTGTTTTCCTTCTAATGTGTAGAATCACCAAGAACCTCGTCTGATTCACAGTGGCCCAAGTGCCCAGTACTCTGAGAACTGGATTGCAACCCATTTCAGGTGGGCTACAAATGCCCATACGGTGGGTTAATGGCTTAGCTAGAAGTGGAGACAAACTTCTCTGACTCTTGATACCCACACTGACACCTGCTACAAGAAAATAATTTTCTTTACCAAGTGTGTGTGTGTGTGTGTGTGTGTGTGTGTGTGTGTGTACACACACGTGCAGAATAAAGGTAGTTCACAGAAGATGCAGTCTGGTCGATAAGCGCCATCTCTCCTATAAAATCAGCCTGAAGACGACTAATGAATAGTTTCAAAACATAAAGTTTGGCGTACTTTTGGACACAGGTAGAATGAACACCCCAGAGGGTGATGTTTTCTTCCTTCGATACAGACGATCTCTTCAAGGCATTGAGGAGGAGGCCTTGCACCCAGAGCCGGCAGCGTGGGCAGAACAGTCTAGAACTCAACGCTAAAACAAAAATAACAACAAAACGCACTCTCGCCATTGCTTCGTGGCACATGCGTGCTGTGGAAAATGTCCGTGTGGGGGCTGTGACTTGAGACACTCATGTGGGAGTTAGAACGGCCTGGATTGTCAGCTACGAGGCAAGTGTAGGTAGGTAACTGAGCCAGAAAGCCGCACACACGCCCATCTATTTATAGCTCCCCGTGGTGAAAAAGTAAAACCAAAGTGCAGCTTTCTACCTGCTGTTCCCAACTGAAGCTGACAAAGAACGGATAAGACCTCCTTTTGGTTGTCTTTGTAGTTTCAACTGACACACGCGAACATGATGAGCTAGGCTGTCCTCTTCCCGACCCCCTCCGACAGGTGAGGAAGCCGGGCGGGCGGCCCCTCAAACGTTCACACCCCCCCCCCCAAGCCTGGTCCCGAAGGGGGTCTGTCCAATCGCTCCCCCGTGGGAAACACAGGAGACTTTTAAAGAAAAATCCTTGTACTCACCCTCCTCGGGGAACTTACACTTTCCATTCGAGAGCTTTCTCTTTTCAAACCCATCCCAGTTCATACCCAAAACACTATGGAAAATGTCTCTTTCAGGAGAACTGTCCCCCCTGCCCCCTTTCCAGCTTGCGTGCAAGGCACACACACAGCACAAACACACACACTCACACACACAGGATTGCCCTTGTTCACCAAAGAGCCACAAACAAAGCTGGTAAGAGGCGGAATCGGGCCTTATAAACAAGATCCCGTTGCTGGCAGCAGAGGAGGCCACCCCCGCCCCCACCTCTTCTGAAGTCCCCGCGCCCTTGGCCTTCCAGGATCTGGGCAGCCTGACTGGAAGGCCCTTCCTCCCAGTAAGGGTTCTTCTAAGCTCCCCCTGCTTAAGGACGGCCGCACAGACCCGTGTCGCCGTGTTGTGCACTGCGACAAAGTGCTGGCAAGAGCTTCGGGTGATCTTTTTAAGGAGGAAAGCTTCCTGGGAGCAGGGCCACTTGGCTGTGGAGGTGGGGGGAGGGTGGCATCGCCCCCTCCCCGCGTGGTCCCCGCCGGGGGGCCTGGCAGCGCCCCTCGCGCAGGGGGAGGCAGGAAGCTGCGGCGAGGCCGAGTCGCTGAAAAGCTACTGGAGCTAATAGATTGCGGTCGGGGAGAGCGGCAGCGTCTCGGTCGTGATGGGAACACTCAGAAGCATCGTCAAAACACTTGCAGAAACATGCTGAGCTCTGCACTCCCGAGCTGCAGCCCCCATGGAGAGTGCGGGGAGCCGCAGCGCTGCAGCCCGGCCCCTTCCCGCGCTGGGAGGCGGCCACCGCCCCGGCCCGTCAAGGTCACGGTCACGGCCCCCCGGACCCCCTCCCTCCCCGTCCCTCCCGCCGCGGGGCTACCTGCTCCCGCCCTGCTCAGCCCTGAGCGATTCCTGGATTCCTGAGGCTGCTCCCAGGCGCTGCGGGTGCAGGGGTGCAGAAGGAAGGTTCAAGTAGGGATGATTTACCTTCTGAAAAAGGACCAAAGGAGCCGTAGGCGAAGTTCCAAAGTGCATGAACTTGAACGTTGCGAGGAGATTTCTAACTAAAGCAACACTGCTTGCGTCTTAACAGCTGGGAAGGGCCTGAGGGACCTCCTGGTGCAAACTCCTTGGGTTTATAAAAGTCGTGGTAAGTGAGTCCTAGTGAGGCCACACGGGGCGAGGGGGGCACAGCTGGCTTCCCCAGAGCTGCGGGGTATCTTTCTGGCCCCCTCGAGCTTGGACTGGGCCAGACCGTCCTGAGCAGTTTACATATTAACACAGCTCACCGATCACCAGCCCTGTGCGGTCCGTGGTAGCACTATCCACACTTGGCGTTGAGGGGGTGGGGGCACAGGAAGTGGTGGCAAAAGCCTGGATTCAAATCCTGCCAGAGTGACCTGGCAGCTCACACTCCTCGCTGGGCCGCAGTCTCCCTGCGTGCCAGGCGCCCGCCGATTTATTCATTCTTACAGCTATGTTCCCACGCAGGCCTCTCAAAACTGGCTCCGAACTCTTCACATTGCTTCGCACCACCTCGCGTGCCCTGAGAAGGGACCGGGTAGGCCTCTTGTGCTGGCTGTTTCTTAGAAATCTCTCCTGCGGGCCCCCTCTTCCAAGCGGCAGGGGTATTCTAGGTGTTCTAGGTCTCCGGGGCGGTTCCCGTTTACAAAGCTCCCCATACACTATGCTTGTGTCTCAGCACAGCTCCGAAGGGGCTCAGCACGACCCCTTCTTGGGTCGCTCGGGGCAGAGCCGGGAGCCATGCCCAGGCCTCTGCCCCCAGGGCTGGAGGCTCACCTCCTGGCCCGAACTGAGGTCAGTTAATTCAAAGAGAAACAAACTGGTCCTTGATGGCTGGCGGGGGTCACCGGCCAGGGTGGAGGCCATCGCATTGTTAACTGGGTGAGGACGGGACACCACTACCCTACAGGCCACTGCAGAGCAGAATAATTTTATATAATTATATATATAATTTTATATAATATAAAAAATAAAATAATTTTAAAAATGTAACCAGTTGAAGATTTATGAAGATTCCTTGTTGGGGAACGTGAACAAAAATAAAGGATTCTTCCCGGGCGATGCGAGGTGTACTTCCTTCCTACACAGAACCAGAGAGTTTTAGGGAAGAGGATGGATGGATGTGAACCTGAGTGTGCTTTCCTGCATCAAACAAATTTATAGGAAAAATGTGGTAGGAAAATGATGAGATTGGTGTACTTGTTTAAAAAAAACCCCAGAAAACCTCTAATGCCAAAGTACAGGCAACCATCCACTTCCTGGAAACACACTTGCTGGTGAACAACCCTTCCCTCCCTTCCCTCCTCCCCTCACTCTTCTTCCCTTCCTCCCTCCCTCCTTCCTTCTACGGATCCCCCTCCTCCTGCCCCGGGACCATTTCAGAAAAAAATAAAAATGTTTGACGGCGTTTCCTTTTCTCCCCATTCAAAGGAAAAGAGCTTTATTAAGTCCCTTGGGGGATAATACATTCCTATGACTATTTTATTGAATAAGGAAACATCAGTGAGAAATTTGAATGTCTTTTTAGCCAACGAACCCTTCGTACCTAGGCACGTAGGAGAGATGGCAACATAAAGTCACTAACCTCTTGTTCTAAAAGGGAAGCGGGGGCGGGGCACGCAGATTATTCATCCCATGTGTAAATGGCCCACAGGCTGGACTCTGGTGTGACTTGGTTCCGGCAATGGGGCGGAGGCAGGGTGGGGAGAGTTGGGGTTTGGTCTCCGGCTCACTGGGCCTGTATCTCTGATTTCTGCCCGACGTCCCCAGTGTTGACTTTTACTTACAGCGCCAGTGTAGAAATAGCTCCACCTGTGACCTCGCGGCAGAAAAGCACACCTCTTAGAGAACCATCTAGAACACTTCAGAGCAACAAGAGCTATGGCCTTTGACATTAAGTAAACAGGACTAAACAAACCTCTCCTGTGTGGGCGTGACTTCAGATCTCTTTCTGAATCCTTCAAACTAACCTGAGCCAAGTTCTCAAAACAAGAATGCCCCAAAAGTACCTTCAAATAGGTTTCATTGTTTTATTGACTGGTTCGAGTAATTTCTATTTTTTTGGGTGACAAAGAAAACACATAACAGGAGATCTGCCTTCCTAACAACATTTTAAGTACAAGACAGTAGTATTCACTATAAGCACAATGCTGTACAGAACATCTCCTAAACGTTTTCATCTTGCATAACTGAAACTTTATACCCACTGAACAACACCCCCCCATTTCCTCCTGCCCCCCCACAAGACCCTGGAAGCCACCATGCGACGCTGCTTTTATGGATTTGATTACTTTAGATAGCTCATGAAAACAGTATGGAGATTTCTCAAGAAATTAAAAATAGGGGCTCCTGGGTGGCTTGGTTGGTGAAGAATCCTACTCTTGGGTTCGACTCAAGTCATAATCTTATAGTCCCACTTTGGTCTCTGCGCTGACAGTGCAGAGCCTGCTTGGAATTCTCTCCCCATCTCTCTCTGTCTCTCTGTCTCTCTCTCAAAATAAATAAGTAAACTTTAAAAAAAGTAATTAAAAATAGAACTACTGAATGGTCCAGCAATCCCATCTCTAGGTGGGAGTAATTTAACATCTTTGTCTTTAACCCTCTGAAAAAAGCGTGTTCACTTTCAGTGGATTTGGAATGACCTTTGGGCAGGGCTGATGGGTCTATATGCAGAGAGCTAAATAGTTTCATGGCTTAGGCTCTAAGATGTAAAACTCCCTTTAAATCATTTTACGAGAGGTTTCTCTTAATAGGAAAGCAAAGCACTGTGTCTTCATGAACACATTAGAACCCAACAGATGGGGAATGATGGAGAAATGATGTGGTTTCTCACGGAGGAAAAATGGACCAGAAATCCCACTTTATTTATTTATTTATTTATTTATTTATTTATTTTTTAATGTTTTATTTATTTCTAGGAGAGAGAGAGAGAGAGAGAGAGAGAGACAACGTGAGCAGGGGAGGGTCAGAGAGAGAGGGAGACACAGACTCTGAAACAGGCTCCAGGCTCTGAGCTGGCAGTCAGCACAGAGCCCGACGCGGGGCTCGAACCCACGAACCGCGAGATCATGACCTAAGCGAAAGTCGGACGCTTAACCGACTAAGCCACCCAGGCGCCCCTGGAAGTCCCACTTTAAAACCTCACAAGATTTCAGTGCCATTCAACCGTGATTTCAGTAGACCCTCAAGGGGTATGTAAAGGATGTCACCTACAATTCCATCCACATATGTTAAAAATCATGTACAACTGGTCTGTTTTTAGGGGGGGGGATGGTCCTCGGCTTCACCACCCACAGAACAAGGGGCGTATTCCTATTCTGGCTTGAAACATTTATTTAAAAAGAAAAACACTCCCTCCTCCTCTTCCTTTGAAGAGCAAAAAATGTAAGGGTCCCGTTTGTGAGAGTAAAGACAAAGGCACTTTGTTTTCCCCTTTCAGAACATTTTCCACCGATAAAAATGGAATAGACCTTAACCTCCACACCTGTGTTGCCACGATCACATTGACATCATCACGTTTACATCTTTGCTTCTTTGGGGTGTTGAGTCAGGAAGAGAGACTTAACTTTTACTGGTGCTTTCCATTTGTAAGTTTTCTCTTTAATTTCCTTAGAGTCATTTTCAGAGTCATAAATTACTCTTCGACCCTTTCCTGCTCACCTACCACCCTCTGTTTAGAACAGAGGTCTTCTTCAAGAGCAAGTAACAGTTTCTGGTCGGTGTTCTCATCTCATCATCAGCTGCTAATGAGCTGAGTGGCTTTGGACAAGTTGTCGTGTCCTTCTGGGTCTCTGCTTTTTTCATTTCTGAACTGTGGGTGTTAGCTTAGAAAGACGATGTCTAAGTTCCTTTGAAGTCTAAACGTTGTTATGATGTTGTGGGGCCAGGCATTCATCAGAGCTCCTTGGCGATGTGCACCTAGTGCCGAGGGCATGGCATCACAGGAACTTGATTTCAACAACTGGAACCCACGGGTACGTTGGCTAGAGAAAAACTTAGAGGGAGGGTGTGATTAATGGATTTCTGGAGAGAAGAATTCAATCTTAACTCTTCACGCTTTAGACAGTACTTTAGCACAATCAGTTAAAGCAAGGAGTTTCCATCTTATGTTTTCTATAAGTTTATGAAAGTAGCAATCATGTTCAACTCTAGATGTGTCTAAATCAAAACATATTGAAGAGGAAATTCCTCAGACAAGTGTTAGAGAGCATTTGCGATTCCTCTCCTTAATTACAGAGGTGCTCACTGGTAAGGTACATCAACATTATCCATTTGGAAACCTTCCTCTATCATTTCGGAGCCTCACAGAGGTCATCATCACCCTCGGATGGTACGAAGGGAGAACATAAGTGGTAACCACGTTTGGCCTATATCAATACAGTCCCAGCCGTTTTCTTTAAAATCCCACAGAAGGGCTATAGTTCACACTTATTTGGGGGAGGGGGTGAGGATGACAGTGGTGGGAGAGGGGCAATTTATTGTTTTTATTAAGCTTCAGCTTATTAAGTTATCGTACCAATTAATTCTGTAGGACTCTGGGAAAGCGAATGGAAAGTTTTGCATAGTGGAGAGACACAAGCTAGCGTTTGGGAAATGACTGGACAGAATTCAGTTCACAGAGTCTTCTGTGTAAAAGTAGATAGTGTCAAGGAATACAATGAAGTTTGATTAATTCCTTAGTCTTAGGCAGAGCATGCCTGATAGCACACCATTAAGGTGGAAACTTAGATAACTCCTGGCTGCTGCTGGTTTGACATTTCTTTGGGATTGGAGGTGTGATTAAATCCACATACAGAGTTTAACTTTGTTTTGAAACAGCGTGGCAGAGCGGCAAAAGGGTGGGCTTTGGGTCTGAATTTAGGCCATCGTTTCGGAACCTCATCCTCTGTCTTCTCTTGTACAATGGGTATAGTCTTTACCGCACAAGGTAGTTGTGAGAGTCAAGTTGCTGATGGATGTCACTGCCCAAAATATGTCACTCTCCTTCACTCTCCCTTTAAGAGGGAAAGCAGCTGGGGTAAAATATCTAGGAAGCAGAAATGTAGCAATGAGAGACTCTAATGTTGTCTCTGCTAATCACTTTGTTCGGGACCTTGTTCTCACGTTGCAGTAGAAAGGCAGATAATGGTCAGACTGATACCACCCTAAGTTAGTGTCACTCACCTCAGATGGGCTGCCACAGCTCTGCCATTCCTGGGTCGGCTCACTCTCCCTCTTTCCATAATGGTTATGTTGAGGGCTCACCACTCGCAGATGCTCTGGGCACTCTTTCTTCTCCTGCCCCATCTCATGCTGCTCCTTCTTTCTCAACTAATGTCCTTGATCCCTATTTCATAGCTACAGAGAAGCAACCAGAGGGCAACTTCTCCATTGTCTTGGTGTCCAAGCATGACAACTTCCTTCGCCTGCACCTATTTCTGTTTCCTTCCCTACAGCTCAACAAAGGAATTCGTCCATCTTCCAGGTAAAACAAACCTCTCCACCTTTGCTTTGCATCCCCTCCCCTTCCACCTTCTTGGGAAGCTTACTTTTGACAATCCCTTCTTTGTCCTGTGCATTCAACATCTCTCCCTCTAGCAGGATCTTTCTGTTGGCATTGACTTATACCCACTTGTCCCAAAATTCGACATCACTTCTATCCTTCTTTTCCACTTACTTCCTTTGAAATGTTATTCATACTCCATGTCCACAGAGCCTCACCTCCTCCTCAAGCCCTCAGACAAATCAAGTGACCTCACTGAGTCAGCTTTTCTTAAAAAGCTTTGCCTGGGCTATCCGTGTGGTTAAAGCCAAGGGTCACTTTTCTGTCATCGCTACCTGAATATCTCAAAGGCGCGTCTAACTCCTCATGTCCAAAACCGAAACCCTGGATCTTTTCCCCCAGACCTGCTCGTCTCCCAAACTTACTTGTTCTTAGTGTATGGCATCAGTTTCTCTTAATTTTTCCCTCTTCCTCGCTCTTTTTTTTCTTTTCAAATTGTTATTTAAATTCTAGGTAGTTAACATACGGTGCAATATTGGTTTCGGAAGTAGAATTCTGTGATTCATCACGTACATATGACACCCAGTGCTCATCCCAACAAGTGCCCTCCTTAATGCCCATCCCCCATCTAGCCCATCCCCCACCCACCTCCCTCCATCAACCCTCAGCTTGTTCCCTGTATTTAAGAGTCCCTTATGGTTTGGCTCCCTCTCTCTTCTCCCCACCCCCACTCCCATACGCTCATCTCTTTTGTTTCTTAAAGTCCACATATGCATGAAATCATATGGTATTTGTCTTTCTCTGACTGACTTATTTGACTTCGCATAATAGAAATGCACTCTAGCTTCACCCCTGTCATTGCGAATGGCGAGATTTCATTCTTTTTGATAGCTGAGTAATATTCCATTGTATGTATTTTCCACATTTTCTTTATCCATTTATCAGTTGGTGGACATTTGGGATCTCTCCATAGTTTGGCTATTGTTGGTAATGCTGCTATAAACGTTGGGGTGAATCTGTATTTTTGCATCCTTTGGGTAAATACCTAGTAGTGCATTTGCTGGGTTGTAAGGTAGTTCTATTTTTAACTTTTTGAGGAACCTCCCTACTGTTCTCCAGAGCAGCTGCACCAGTTTGCATTCCCACCAACAGTGCAGGGGGTTCCCCTTTCTCTCCATCCTCACCAGCATCTAGTGTGGCCTGAGTTGTTAATTTTAGTCATTCTGACAGGTGTGAGGTGGTATCTCAGTGTGGTTTTGATCTGTATTTCCCTGATGATGAGTGATGTTGAGCATCTTTTCATGTGTCGGTTGGCCATCTGGATGTCTTCTCTGGAAAAGTGTCTATTCATGTCTTCTGCCCATTTCTTCACTGGATTGTATGTTTTTTGGGTATTGAGTTTGTAGATTCTTTATAGATTTCGGATACTAGCCCCTTATCATATACGTCATTTGCAAATATGTTGTCTTATTCTGTAGGTTGCCTTTCCATTTTGTTGATTGTGTTCTTTGCTGTGCAGAAGCTTTTTTTTTTTTTTTTAATTAAAAAAGTATGTATTGATATTTGAGAGAGCCAGAACACGAGTGAGGGAAGACACAGAATCCAAAGCAGGCTCCGGGCTCCGAGCTGTCAACACAGAGCCTGACGTGGGGCTTGAACCCACGAGCTGTGAGTTCTTGACCTGAGCCGAAGTCAGATGCTTACCTTACAGAGCCTGCTTCAGGCACCCCCAGAAGCTTTTTATCTTGATGAAACCCCAATAGTTCGTTTCCTGTCTTCACTCTTGGATATGGAATGCATCATCTTGGTCTTACCTTCTGCATTATCTTTACGATCCATCCAGTGTTTTCCAGCTTCACAGGCACTGTATTACCTCACCACTGCTACCATCAGCTTTTACAATGTCTCCAACCAGTCACTGTGCAGCCCCAAAGCTATTCTCAACAGTGGAGTCTGAAGTCTATGTTTCATCATGATTCCCTCTTGCTTCAAGCACAATAGCCTTATACTGCCCTTGGATAAGGGAGCATGATGTCGCTTCTACCTAAGATCCTTTCCCCTTTATGCTTCTTAAGGTGGGTTCTTTTCATAAATCACCTCAAATAGGACTGCTGAGTCTTTCTGACCTCCCCCGACTAAAGTTAGTTACCACTACTCTTATCTCTCTAGTGGTTCACGTTTGTGTAATTATTGGATTTATTTGGATAGCACTCTTTCCTAAGAGTGGGGTGGATTCATGCATCTTTAGCTTATCATTGAATATGCATGAAAGAATACCTAAATGGATGAGTCATGTATTTCATGAAAACTGTACACATTCTGAGAACAAAGACAGAAGAGGGAATAGGAAATCTACCTGAGACTGTTTTATCAAAATGGAGAAATTGCCCTCCTATAGTAAGACAATTCGCTCTCCGCCACAAGTTCCTGTTTCCCTTGCTAACATGGAATGATGGTTGAGGGGGGCTGGTGCTTTGCCAGAGGTGACATTTCCCAGACTCCGTTCATTCAGCTGTGCCTTATGCAATGGGGTCTTGCAAAGGAGATACCACTGGCAGTTCCAAGTGTAATTTCCAGGTCAAAGATTTTAGGAAGCCGCTGTTTCTTTTCTCCTTGCCACCAGCCGGAAGGAGAGGATTCTGGGATACCAGGGAAAGGTGGAGCCACAGAACTGAAGCAACATGAACTTCCAAACGGAGGAAAGATGTCCACTGACCAATGACACTACATTGACTATCACATAAGCAAGAATTGATCAACTCCTACGAGGAGGTGGGATGGATATCTGGCCCTCTACTTATTTTTGTAAATAAAGTTTGATTGGAACACACAGCTGTGCCCATTTGCCTATTAATTGTCTATGGCTGATTTTGCACTATAACAGCAGAGCAGTAGCAGTGAAGATTGTATCATCTTGAGTGACTACAGTATTTACTCCTCAGTCCTGTATAAAAAAAAGTTTGCCAATACCTGCTCTGTTGTGCTAAGCCATTGTAATTTGAGGTTTAATTGTTAATTAACCTCAGTTGTTAATTGTTAATAAGCCTTGCCCTAACTAATATATCTCTCTAAGCATAAATACTATCCCTTTCTGCATCCTTTCATTAATTGATACATTCTTTCTAAAGTATTTCTTGAGCATCAAATGCTTCAATATGCTCTTGGTAGGTGTTGAGTATACAAAGGTAAATGAGGCGTGCTTCCTGCTCTCAAGAAGCTTACGGTTCTGATAAGGAGATACAGGGATCAACTGGCAGTTAAAATCTGGGCACAATGGCTGCTAAACGTAGGGAGCTGATGACATACGGAGGGCAGGTACTTATCCCAAAGGCACGTGGAGAGATGTGAGCCATCAGCTCTGAGAGGGGCACGAATGTGCTGGGAATTTACTGTGGAGAGCGTTCAGGACCGACATCTGCTAGGAAGGGAAGGAAGCAAAACAAGGCAAAGGGAGGGAGTCGGAGGGCGCCTCAGCCCGACCCACAGGAAGCTGTGAACCACAGAGCGGGGACAAGGTCGTGGCCTTGTGTGGGAGGCCTTCTTCAGCGGTGTCATTCCCAAAGAGATGGTCTATGGTGCTCGCAGTCACTGGGGGTACATTCTTCAGCCTGGCGGGGTGGGTGGTGGTTCTGATGGTGCACAGAGCGACCACCAGAGGACCTTTCTGCGAGAGTCCCCGAAGGGGCGGGGGCCGGGTGTGTCTAAACTTAAACCTCAAGCAGGGAGTTTTACCTCGCAAAAGGAGGGGGAAGCAATGGGTTATGGTGAGTGCCCCAGGCAGAGGGTGTAAAAGGTTCACATCGGTAAAAATGAAAGATGACAGGAGGGGAAAAGAAATGTTAATTCCGCGCTGACGGGTCAGTGGTTCCCCAAGGGTGTACTTCCTGCCTCTCTGACGGAGGGGGACAGGGAGGCCGCGGGGGGCTTTGCCGCTGCAGAACACCTGTGCTCCCAGAAGCTCTGGGTCCTAATTCAATGTATCTTCCGCGTTTTAGACCCAGCATCCTCTGTGCAGGTGCAGTGTAAGCCTGCCCCTCGGAGCAGCTTCATGAGATTTCTTCCAGCAACGTGATCTCTTGATTCTCACAGTTTGAGCTAATTATCTTGAGTCAGTGGTTTTTCATCCAAATCGCGACCCTTCTATCTCCTGAAATTCTTCATTCTGCTCAGAAACTTATCTGCGACTTACCAAGCAACCCGGATTGACTGCTGAGGATGTGAGTGGAATAGTCGAATCCTCCACCTGAAAAAAGGAAAAAAAAAACAAAAATAAAAACTACCCAGCCACTATGTGTTTCATAATCACAAACACAGGGCGATTTTGAACAATTCTGAGGGTAACTAGTAAAGTGATTGAACTTATGGTTCAGAACAACCAAATGGTGTTCAGCAACTTACAATAGATGAGCAACTAGACTCTACGGCAGAAATGCTTCGTAAAATGTGTTTGTTTTCAACGCACAGGAAAGATCTTAATATTTTAAACCCCACATTGAAAATTCTGTACTCCTGGGGCGCCTGAGTGGCTCTGTCGGTTAAGCGTCCAACTCTTAGTGTCGGTACAGGTCATGATCTCATGGTTTGTGAGTTCAAGCCCTGAGTCAGTCTCTATACTGGTAGCTGGTAGTGTAGAGTCTGCTCTGGGATTTTCTTTCTCCCTCTCTCTCTCTCTGCCCTTCCCCCACTCACTCTATTTCAAAATAAATAAATAAACTTAAAGAAAGAGAAAATTCCGTACTCCTAAGTATATTGCTTATCAGATCCCTTGAGTTGATACATTGTGAATTTTTTTTTTTAACTTCTGGTCACCACTTTCTGTCTTTTTATTTACTTATTGTATTACAAGTTCATGATATTCAATTCTGATCAAAATTGCGAGTTTGAAATCATGCATGTGTTAGTGTTGGTTTGAGGACAGATAAACACCGGGTAATAAACATATAGGCATATAAACAAATGTTGGTCATGTGTTATCCACACGAATAGTAACCTAATGTAGGCATGAAGCACAAAAGTTAAAACAAATATTCTCAGAAGCAGAATACCAGAAATCCAAGTTTCTGCATGCTTTTTCCTGGTCTATATAGGTCCCCCTCCCTTCTCCCAAAAGCACTTTATCACTTCTTTAATAGTTTAAAAAAAAAACCTACACATGTATTTAACCTAAATAATAATTTTGCTTACTTGGGGGAAAAGAAAAATACTGTGCTAAACTTAGTCTTTTATGGAATTAAAAAAAAATTCTGCCTCATACATGTGTGATTCAGCAATGGTTTTGCATGTAGCTAGAATTTGCTCATTCTCACCCCTGAATTCTATGGTGTGAAGATACTACAAGTCACCCATTTTCTTGTCAGTTGACATTTTTCCAAGTTTCTATTTTTTCTTTAACAAACCCTGGTGCTTTGAATGGCTTTTATAGGCTCCCAGAAACACGTGGGGGGAAAGCTTTTAGATACCTGCCTAGCAGCGGAACCAGCCAGCTGAAGGGCATGCTGACTTTCAATTTCACCAGATGATGGAAGTTGTTTCTGCCGAGGTGGTACCAATGTCACCCCCCACCAGCAGGGTTTCAGACTTCTGTTGCGCCCGGACTCACCAGCACCTTCGCTGTGAGGGCGGTGGTGCGGACTCCAGAAACTGAGGTCCAACCTGTCATCATCATTTACTGGCTGTTCATCTTGGATGGAGTTTCTAGCTTCCTCGTTTGCCTCTTTTCTTTGTGTAAGAGGAGGATGAAGGCAGAATTCTAAGGGGTCTACGAAAATAAAATGAGAGTTCGTGTGCGTAAGGGCTTCGAACAGTATGTGGGTTTGTAGCCATGCTGTGTATTTGCTACACTTTTCTTGATTTTTGCCAGTCTGCTAGATGTAAAATACCATCTCGCCGTGGCCTCATTTTGCGTTGCCCCACTCACGAATCTGGCTGTTTAACTGGCCTGTCTTCCCTTGTGCCTATTTCCATCTTTTGACCATTTCATTCACTAGGTCTTTCACCTTTTCCTCCTGTATTTTGGAGTTCTTTATATGTTCTGGGTTTAAAAACACCTGTGAATTCTGTTTTTTTTTTTCAGAGTATTCTAAGTTCATAGCTTATCTTTTCACTTCTAAAATGGAATATGTAGTTCTTTTTGTGGTTAGTGGGTTTTCTCTTTCCTTTTTTTTTTTCTTGGCATGTTTAAGACATTCTCCCAATTTTGGATTATAGGAATATTTTCCCCAGATTTTCTTCTGATTAACATTTTGCTTTCCTTAGTTAAGTTTGTAATCTACCAGAGATTTATTTTAATGATCATTAAGAGCTATGGAGTATGTCTCACATTTTATGTGTGCATAAATAATTATGTCAGCAGCATTTATTGATTCATCCTTTGATTTGTTATCTTTTCTCCAGTAAACTGCAATGCCACTTGACTCATGTAGCAAATTTTCGTATACACATTTATCTGATCTGGGGTTTCTGTTCTCTTTCATTGGTCAGTTTGTTGCCTCCACACTAATGTCATTCATCCTCATGGAAACATGGCCGAGATGGGCTCAGGCTTATTATTCAGTTCATAGAACTGGCATGAGAATTTGTTCCCAGGGCAAGCTAAGTTTCTGTCTCCACTTTTGGTTTCAGGTCATTATGACTATTTTGTTTATTTGTTTGGAGAGGTCTGGGACCCACATTCAAGCCCAGAAATCCATTACGAAGTACGTTACGACTCATCTACCCAGGATTTAGCTGTAACTTAGTAGCCAGGGTGATGTGCAGGATGCCTGGTCTCCAACACTGTTAGAAACAGAAGTTAGACAGCGACGTGCTGATGATGTTGATAATAATTGTTCCACAAGCAATAACAATAACAGTCTCACGCTCTCTGGACGGTACTGGTTCTTTCACAGGACCTCTGTTAAAGGCAGACATTTAGGGCGCCTGGGTGGCTTAGTCGGTTGGGCGTCCGACTTTCGCTGAGGTCATGATCTCGCGGTTCGTGGGTTCGGGCCCCGCGTCGGGCTCTGTGCTGACTGCCAGCTCGGAGCCTGGAGCCTGTTTCGGTCTGTGACTCCCTCTCTCGCTGACCCTCCCCTGTTCACGCTGTCTCTCTCTCTCTCTCTCCTAGAAATAAATAAAACATTAAAAAAAAATAATAAAGGCAGACATTTAGAGATATAAATGCTACTGTAGAAGACATTGAGTGTCTTCCTAAATCACATAAATGGTTACCGTCAGAACCAGGATAAAGCCCCGATTTCTGATTCTTTGTTGTTGCTTTCAATATTCTGTGCTGCTATTTCCAGTCTTTATCACATCAGTCTTCCCCTTAACTAAAACATGGTTTTAGGCACTAAAGAACCAGGGTTTATTTGGTCTCCGAAAACTACGTAACTAGAAACGATTGTTTCAGAAGACTCTCAGAAAAGAAGATTTCACAAGTTCCTTAGACAAGCTGCTTAGGACCTCATAATTCTTCTGTAAGTACTCCCGTCACTGCTCTTGGTTCCTTCCTGCTGAAATCTTTGTTCATTTCCTATTATTTTCTTTTCTCCCAAAAGGGGAGTCGTGTTCATCATTCTCTAACATGGCATTTCCTTTCTTCATGATGATCACCTTCCAACTCGTTCAATAATCTTCGCATACGTTGATTCCATGAAAAAATATTGAGGTCCTCATAGAGGCCTCGATGATCTCTTCTTTGGACTGAAGATAGTCTCAGTTTACTTGCCATTAAAAATATTCTGCTCTAACCTTGTGAGCCATCTTTGTCATTCTTTTCTGCATATTCTCTAGTATTGCCACACTTCTCATAAGTTACGAAGAAGAAGACATTTTTTTTTTTTAATTGCTAAGAGGTCAAGTCTTTCTTGGCCATAGCTTTTCTTATTCCAAGACTAGAAATGACTTGAAGATTATCCCATTTCTGACCTAGCCATCCTTTTCTATACTAAGTATCTGATGGATTAGGCCAGTGGCTAATGGCTCCCTTTTATTTTTTCTCATTTGAGTGAATTCTTGAAAAACTCCTTTTCTCTCTCCTTAAAAAAAAAATATGGAGTGCCCGGGTAGCTCAATTGGTTGAGTGTGTGACTTGGTTCAGGTCATGATCTCACAGTTTCCCCGGTTGTGGTCCGCTGTCCCCTTCGCTCTTGCTCTCTGCCCCTCCCCCACTCACACACCCTCTCGAAAATAAATTACATTAAAAACAATAGAATAGATACTTTAATTTGGGCTGATTGACCCAAGCAAAAGTAAGTCAGTGATTTCAATATTTATACACCTGTATCACTCTAAAGAAACAGGATGACAATTCCCTAGCACATTAGGGGACGTGTGCTGATATTTTGCTTTGTAAACATGATCCTCAGATTGGAATCCCGTAACAGGGACAGGAGCGACAACCACAAAACCTTCTCAAACCAACAACTGGGACTGACCTGCTGAACAAATATGCTTGGACTTGGGACGAGAAAAGTAGTCCAGAGCAATCTGCAATCTCCCTTATCACCATTTCTCCTCCTAACCCTATCTGGTTTTGAGGTACTTGTTAAATTCAATTATAAATCGCTTTTTCCCCTCTAGCTGCGCACCCAAGGTGATTTGCCTGAGTTGAATCATATCTTGCTTTCTGCTTTAAATATCAGTTTTATGCAGTGTTACTGGAATTAACCTGACCGTTCCTACTTTAAAAAAACAACACTGTTTGGAGCATTTCAAGCTTAGGTTCCGTCCCTTGCCTCGCTTCCTGCATTTCTAGACAGATTTTCAAATTTCCTCCACCCCCGGCTGCCTGGAATCACAATAAGTTTTATTGTCAAGCGTGTTGAGGTGTCAGGCTACTAATGCCAGAAACGGAGCCTCTGGGGATCTGTTTCTTAAGACATGGGTGTTCTCCTCCGTTCGATTCCACCCCCCCCACACCCTCTGCACCGCCCGCCACCCCCGGCCTTGTAGGTATCTGCAAAGCAAGCACTGTACAAATCTAATCAACCAGATCATTTGTCAGACGTCACTCTCGGTGCAACGGAGCTGAAGGTCATCGCATTTAGTAACATGGAGCACCTCTGTTTCATGGCTTTGGCACCCCCAAACAGAAAAATAAAATGGCCCTGAAGTGTGGTCACTGGTCGAAAGTGTGATGGCAACCACTTCGTTGCCAAGGACATAGAGGCATACAAAGATGGAACAGAAGTGGTATCTACAAGAAGAGGTGACTTTATTGGAGAAGCTTATCTGAGGGAACAAGGAAGATGGCTCAGATTGATCTTATTTGAAGACAAATGTTTTCCTAGATACAACATTGAAGTTTAAGTGTCCCTTAGTGTGTGTGTGTGGGGGGGGGGCATTGGTAGATAGTGTTCTTAAAACATATGGCCTATGGAAGGGAGGGAGATACAGCATCTGAGAGGTGTCACTGGGGCTCAGAGGTGTGTGTGGGGGCTTAGGGACATGAAAGGAGGTGGTCAGGACATTTCGGTCACAGGAAATGTCACGCACAATGGCATGGGACCCAGATATCACGGAGCACATGCAGGTTAAGTAGAGCAAACATTTGGATTTAGCTAGAAAGCAGAGTATGTGCCAGAGACAGGGGCTGAGACTCAAGTTAGCTCACGAATGAGCAGGACCTGATTAGGTAGAAGGTAGGGAGACACTGCAGAGTCTTGAAGACGGAGTGATAGCACTGGCACTTGGCCTCAGGATGAGTACGACCCTAGAGGTTTTGGCACACAGACTTATTAACTCTTGCAAAGGCAGGCCCCAAACCCTCCACGACCATCAGAAACCTGGCATATTCTTCCTCCTAGCCTTGACCTGAGAGTCAACCCCAGGCCAGAGCTGAGGAGAGCTGGGTGTCAGGGGTGAAATGCTGCACTAACGACGGGGGAAGAGTAACTTTCAGATCCTTCCTACAGGAGGACCCCCTCCTAACCCCTCAGAACCCGTCTCGTTGGGAGGCACTTGACTCCCCTGTGACCCCTGAGTTCCATCTGACTTTACTTAATGTGGTTCTTTACAAATATTTTGATTTCTGGGGCACCTGGGTGGCTTAGTCGGTTAAGCGTCCGACTTGCGCTTAGGTCATGATCTCACCGTTCGTGGGTTTGAGCCCCGCGTCAGGCTCTGTGCTGACTGCCAGCTCAGAGCCTGGAGCCTGTTTCAGAGTCTGTCACTCCCTCTCTCTGACCCTTCCCTGCTCACTTTGTCTCTCTCTCTCTCCTAGAAATAAATAAAAACATTTAAAAAATAAATAAATAAAAATATTTTGATTTCTGTTTTGATTCTTATCCTAGTTTGACTGGGTTTGTTGTTTGTGATGTTTCGGAGTCCCTCTGCTGGCTGGGCCTCTGCTATCCCTGATCCTGAAAGCCATTGCCTACTTTTGGATAATGGGGTCTTTATCTCAGGTTCTATTTCATGCATTCATTCTGTCTTTTCAGTGCAGAGCTCTGATCTCTGACAAGGAACCATCCACCATTTACCGATGGTATCTATCCCTTTAAGGAAGAATTGGATGCTTTCTCATGTGACTTTTTCACTGATGCATTATTTATGTTAACTTCAAATTTATTCTACATCCATTAAAAATGCTTACTTTGACTTTTAGCATATAGCCAGTTACCATCATATAATCCTGGGGGAAAATAATGATATACGTATAAGAAATGTAAAAACAGACCTTGTGTATTAACTTGGGCTTATTACCTTCGTCTCCTAACAAGTCGTTAAGGGTTTATATATTCACTTGCTTAGTTTACGAGTGAGAAAATAAACAAATTACTTTCTACCCCCCATGTCCGTGTTAGTCAAGATGAAAAGCACTTCGGAGAAAGGGTTCTAGATTCTAAGGATGAATCCTCTACCCTTCTGTTGACTCCTCTGAAAACCTAAGAATTCGGCATTTACCTTAGAGGTGGATGATTAAAATCCTGACTTAGATATAATCACTTTCTTCAAGGTTTGTATGTTGAGTACCTTATTCTTTGGGGGCTTTCCTCCACATTTCCATTTAAGTTACACATCTCTCCCTCCTCCTCTGACCTCTATATACTGGAAAGAAGTAACACTTCCTGCATTAGCATAACTTCCAAACCTGACAGGTAGTATTTAGACATTGATTTATGGCCTCAAACCTACATTAGTTTCCATCCCTGTCCACACATCATGGAGACCCTTGCGTGCTCCGTAGATGCACGATGTTTTTAATGGATGTGAACTTAACCATTACTGTAATGTCTCTGGTTTAATGCAGATACTTTTGTTAAATGACAATATAATTACTAGTCATCGGCAAACCTCAAAAAGTCTGGGAGGTTCGGTTCAGTTAAACACCCGAGAGCTCAGATGTTTATCTGAAGTTTACCCCTCCGAGTTTGGCAAGCCCGGGCTGGAAAATGCACAGGATCTGTCTCACACATGACACGATCGTCAGCAATACGGCTGTGCTGTGTCTTAGTATCGGCACTCTTGTGTTGCAGTCCAGGCCGACTGAGTACATGAAACAGAACATACAATGATTTTTTAAAAATCATCCCCACCAAATGAAGCCGACTAGAGTTTTCACAAGATGATGATGAGAACAAATCCATACAAATTGTACCAAGCTGGAGGAGAAGCATCCTTCTGACAGCGTTAGGACCTGCTTGCCTCTCTCCCGTTCCCTGATTTTCTCGTTTAAGATGTTTACGGCTACAGAATTTTCTATCAGGTTTCCTCTGACATCAGATTGGGGGTGGGCGGTGGGAGTTGATGAAGGTGACTCAAATGGATCCCATTTGAAGACAAGTTTTTTTTTTTTTTTTCTAGAAAAAGCATTAATGGTTATAGGTCTTTCAGTCTGCTGGGGCAAGGTCGTCAACTGAGAAAAAAATAATTAAAATACTTTTAACACCATGCGTTTTGTGTTTAGTTTAGGAGGTACTTTGCATCAGTGATGGTTTTTCCAGTTTTATGTTTCCCTGAATGACCTTTCTGTCCTTGTCTACTGTTTCGCAAGAAGGTTTTGAAATGAGGAAGAACTTTAGTTTCGTGAGTACTTGGAGCATCGACGTCAAGAAATGCCTTTTTTTTTTTTTTTTTTTTTTAAGCTGTTGTAGTTTGGTGATTTTTACTTCCTGTGCAAAAGCAAGACTTTGGACCTAACATGTGGCATAGTTGGACCCATGGTGAGGAGCCAGTGCCGCTTGACCCTCTGTGTGCATATCATGGCCTGGACATGAGGACACAGCCATTTGAAATGCCAGTATGGTATTTATAATGGAAGTTAAAACCTTTCTTCCTATTACCCTGGGAACGTGGACCCCATCACAAGATGGTTTTAGCATCTGTTGAATTCCAGTGTTGGTGAGTCTAAGAAGTCTGTCTTGGTCTGAAGTCTTGTGAGGCAAGTTCTTGAGCTTCCAAGTGAATTAATTCCTCTTCTCCTATGTAAAAGGAGGAAGATGGATGGGTTTAGTCCACTTCCACAGGTACACGTTTGAATTGCCTCCACGGGATTAGGTTGTGTGAAGAGCAAAGGAGAAAGAGAAGAGATACACAAGGCTTTTCCAGTAATCTACCCATTGATGTAAATAATTCCAAAATTTTCCTGGCTTACATCATTATGCAAGCGAGAGCCAGTCACATGAGCCAGGTTGTTCTATGCCTTTACTTAGTTTTAGCTCAGGGAAAACGCACACTGCTTCTACCTTCAGCAAGATTTTTGAAGATTTCTTTCGGGGTACAGTGTATACATCAAATAATTTTTTAAACCAATGGAGTACCACTGAAACCAAGATTGAAATGAACATACAACCCATGTATAACTTTGATCTCAGCAGACAAGTTTAGAGGAAATTCTTAGATAAACACAGGTATTAACCCCTCACACAGTGCCTAGTTCATACAGTTATTACTATTAAAGCTTCATCTCCTGTAGCCACCAGCCCGTTTCTTGAATCAGCTTTTAATTCTATGGCTCTGACGGGGCTGTGACATGGCGGCCTCTGTGTATCCTTAGAGATAGTCAAGTCCCTCCTTACACTTAATCCCTCAGACCTTTAACACTCACTACCCGATTAGTTAATGGGGCTTCGCTCCACCAAAGACGGGACAAACCGGAGATCACGGGCCAGTAGGGGCTCATTCGCACAACTATGAAGCGTGGGCATCGTTCTCCTGGGCCCGGGCAATAAATTAGGGGAAGGTGAGCCCGGTTTCTTTTCTGGCTGAGCATCTTTGTTTTCCATGGCAGGCTCTAAAAGGGCATTCAGTAATTCAACCAAGGAGGGTTTTTCCAGCCTTTAAAAAGGGCTCATTAGACTCCGCACATCCATGCAGCGCAAACAACACGGAAGGGTCTGGGTTCCCACATAAATTAGCTCAGTTTGTGCAAGATGAAGAATGCTTTGGCCCTAACTGCGGGGACTACAAACGACCGAGCTTGGAAAAACACAAGGTGTGCCCACTGCGCTCCTTACATCACCGGCACTCATAAAAGCGCTGTAATTAAAACGTAGCTGACAATTTGCTTAATGAGGTGCGAGGCCCAGAATCCGAGGAGCCCCCACATGTGGTTGGCCGTCGTTTCTGCCGTTCCAGCGGGAGCCGGGGGAGCAGGACGCTTCTGAGCCTGAGAAAATGGTGACGAACTGAGAAGACAGAGGAGAGAAGTGTGAGGCCAGGCCAGCGGTCTTAAATCACCAACATTGTTTTCACCGTAATGAGTTTGTGTGAGCGAGGAGGTACTTACGGTGTTTTGGAACCATCCACTTATAATTAGCCGGGTTGAATTTAAGAAAATTGCACTATTCCCCACAATGTAACTTTGACCAATTAACAAACTTAATTAGTCCACTATAATAATATGAGGTAGGATTTCTAATTCGGTCCTCTTACTTCAGAATTACTATTATTATATAAGAAAAGAATCTTTTTAAGGTTTGTGAGGCATGAAGCCTTGGTTGGAACTGAACCAAGGCAGTGAGTGCAGATCTCTGGATAATCTCTTTAATCCAAATTCTGCCACAGATTCACCTTTGACCCATGACTAGACGCCCGACCCCATCGTTTCGCTATCCATAAAATTAGGAAGCCACCGTCCGTAGAGGTGATTTCAGTGTGGTCCTGACAGGCATGACATACTCGAAGAAGCTGAAAGCATTCCAGATGGATGCAGCATATATCTAGAGGCTCAAATGTCGAAATAAGGATTGGTGCCCAACATTTCTAGAGTTATTCTTTAATAATTTAAAAGCACATCTCCTTAAGTAGGCTTATGCTTTAAAAAAATCATTAAACAGTAAATATCAAGAGACACTCTCCTAACACAAGATGTTAAACATTTCAGCTAAAAAGTGCATTCTCACGCCATTTCCCAAGGCCAGCCTACCATTAGTTCACAGAAGAACACATTATGTGAGTAAACTTTTGAATCAAAGAACTGCGTCTAGGAACTCAATTCTCCAGCTACATTGCCAAGAAAACCAGGGAAAGGGGATCTTTAATGCAAATAAGAACTCTTGTACCTTACAAAGGAAGGTTTAAAAGTTAAAATCAGCATTAAAAATAAATAAATGAATAAATAAATAAGACACTGACAAACAGGAGGCAATTCTCAGAAACCGGCCTTCACCGTTCCCCCCACCCTTCTAGAAACATCTAAATTTTATAGTATCCATTTATCAAAGCAAACGTCTTCTTGAGTCAAAATGACGGGGGTGCTTTTTCCCTTTCATCCCTTGGGTTTCTTAGCAGCATTTATTTGACATCGAAAGCTCGGGAATGTGGAAAGCTACTTTGTTCAGGTGGCTCTTCAGACCACACGCGGGACTGGGCTTCTCACCGGGAAACAGTGGCAGAGAATGAGGCAAGGCGAGTAGCCTGTTTCCCACCCTGAAAACCGGGTCCGTAGAGAGTGGGGAGATAAAATGGGTTTTGTTCAAGTAGAGAACTGGATTCGTATCTGCAGAGATTCTCAACAGCTTACATACAAAGATCAAACAATTCCAAAAGTTGCTTTACCCTTGTTGGGACTTTCTTCCACAGCCTGAAAATAGTGATATAGGGCACAACTAGACTCAATCTGAGAAGACTACATGAGTCATATGCTCACAGTTCCTTTATATAATACAGTCTTTTCTTTTCCTCAGGTTTTTATTTATGTTTTAGAGAGAAGGAGGGAGAGAGAGAGAGAGAGAGAGGGAGGGAGAGAGAGAGAGAGAGAGAGAGAGAGAGAGAGAGAGAGAGAGGGGGAGGAACAGAGAGGGGGAGAGAGAGGGACACACAGTATCCAAAGCAGGCTCCAGGCTCTGAGCTGTCAGCACAGAGCCCGATGCGGGGCTCGAACTCACGAACCATGAGATCGTGACCTGAGCCGAAGTTGGACGCTTAGCTGACTGAGCTACCCAAGCACCCCTATAATACATTATTTTAATGTTACTTCAATTGTTAGTCTGTTTAATATTTACTTTGAACGTTTAAGTCTTTTATTTTCAACACGAGGGCAGGTAACTTAATAGATATGCTCACTGGCACATAGACACCGAGATTATGATTCTAGATGATGCTGGCTGGTTGAGATTATAGCAAAGTAAATAGAAGCATATATTTTGGAGTCAAACTCCTGAGTTTAAACTTAGCTCTGCAATGTATTAGCTGAATGACTAGGTAAGTTATTTAACCTCTCTGAGCTTTAATGTTCTCATCTACAAAGTAGAAATAATAAACTACCTACCTGTTGAGGCTCTGTGAGAATTAAGTGATGGATGATAAAGGTAACGTGATAAAGAATCTGGCATACACAAGGTACTCAACATATTGTAACATGTTATATCGTAAGCAACCTGCAGGCACTTTTGATTCAACTTTGTGTGGCCCGTGGCTAGCTTCTTACTTTGTGCATAGTAGGCATTTAAAAACTGTCTAGTGGATGATTAAATGAATGGTACTTTATTTTTAAATAGGTCTTAAGTCTTCAGAGAGTACTGCTATATGCATAATATTATGTAACGAGAAGATATTCAAAGTATAAAGAAATGGCCAATACTCAATTCCAAATAAATAAATTAATTCGAAGGATATTAGCAGATTTGATACAATAAGACTCGTAACTGTAATCCTGAAAGTTAACAGAGCCCATTTTCTTATTAATAGAGAGCCTTCAAATTTGATACGTTTCTTCTGACAGCTTCACTAAAATAAACGGTAAAAACTGTGTACGGGTAGAGATGTCTAAGGCATATCACCAGGTTGACGAACGGGCACTTGTTAGGTAAGTATCGTCAACCAAAGACCACCTACTTAGAAAAATGTAGCCTAGTTTTTCCATATTGCCCTCGAGGATATTTTCTCAAAGGTCTGAAATCAGAGTCAGGTTTTGTCGTTTGTTTGTTTGTGGGCTAATGAAAGAGGAAACAGAGTTTGCTCTTTGTGAACCGATGTTGATTTCCAATGATCATCTTTTTGTCCCAGACACACATGATCCATTTTCTGGGTTATATGTCAATGCGCCAAGCAGGGCACGCGTGGGACAGAAGGAGAGCTGTGCTTGAAAGCATTTTCTTAACTAGTGCTCTGATGGTATTGTTACTCCCTGTGAAACGTGCTGAAAAGTTACTCAAATCCTTGTGACCGATTTGGTGGAAACTACTGGTTTTCCCACCAGTGATGTGGTGATGGAGAGGGAGAGGGAGATGAGGGAGAGGACAGGCAGTAGAGAGAAAAGAGAAGGTTGGAAGACGCATCTGTAAACTTCTCAGCACCAGGAAAATTTCCGACCCATTTCCTCTGCCACCTCCCTACCTTCCTTCACCTCCCACCAAATTGCAGTCTGGAACACTTAACAATTCCTTAGCATTTATGTGTCTCATATTTTACTTGGGTCTTTTTGTTTTTAACGTTTATTTTATTTTTGAGAGAGAGAGAGAGAGAGAGCGAGAGCAGGGGAGGGGCAGAGAGACAGGGAGACACAGAATCTGAAGCAGGCTGTCAGCACGGAGCCTGCACGGAGCCTGAGGCGAGGCTCGAATCCCTGAACCGTGAGATCACGCCCTGAGCCAAAGTTGAATGCTTCACCGAAGGAGGCCCCCAGGCGCCCCTTTATTTGGATCTTAAGAACTACTTCATGGGGGTGGGGAAGGGATGGGCTTTCACGTCTCCTTTACGTCAGCGGGAAGTCAAGACACATGCCTGGTCTATACAGCGTGTCACGGGTGGTGTGTGACCTGCCTAGTCTACACAGCGTGTCAGAGGTAAAGTGTGTTGAGATATGATCGTTGGCCTGGGTGAAAGGCAAGACATCTTCAGGACACCAGACACATTTCTTCTAGAATTTTTCATTCTCGAGCTGTGGGATCTTAATAAAATAGTCAACTCAGGTGCCCTGACTTATTTATTTTTCCTGCCAGTCATTAGGATTTCCCAGCTGCACTACTAAAAATAAATGGATGAAAAAGAAAACTTTTCTTGGCAAGGTATTTGATGTGATGTCTTCTCGAAGGCCCTTCCTGATGTCGTTACTGAGAAGTGGCGTCAGCAGACCAGCCCCAGGATGAGGCTTCCTCCTCGCCAGCACCCCACCCCCGCTACGTACCTGATATTTAATTTAAGTAGATGGTCATAAAAGGAGCACAGGCCATCGGCTTGTGAGGTTGAGGGGAACCACACTTATTTTTATGGTGATTATTGGATGGAGAGAATTTTGAGAGGTTATAGCAACCAATTGATCTCCTTTACTTTTTTATTTCATAGCTTACAAACGTGAAGCCACATATTGGGTCTGGATTTTGTAATTTGTGGGGGATTTGTCATTGAAAGAAAGCACCTCAGAAATAAAACATGTGTGTTTTCTACCTTGCTATCTCTTTAAGAGAGGAAAATCAGAATTCTAAAGCTAGGGTCTATTTGTACGCAACTAGAAACAAATCCCAGGCAGAACATTCTCTTTCCATCCCTCTCATCCCCACACCCCTTCCTTCATTTCCTTCTTTCTTTCCCACACTTCCTTCCTCCCTCTTTTCTTCTTTGCTCTCCTTTCTCACTTCCTCTCCCCCCCCCCCCCCCCCCCCCCCCCCCCCCCCCCCCCCCCCCCCCCCCGTTCTTTCCCTCCCAACTCTTGCCCCTTCCCCTTCAACTCTCTTTTGTTTAAAATTCAAGTATGTATTATGCATCTGCCAGGAGTCAGGCCCTAGTCTGGTCTTTAATGCAATCTCTCCAAGGTGCTTCCGCCGTGTCTTCTTTCTGTGGACAGTTCACCTGAGTCCATGATTAGAAAACACCTTCCATTTATCCGTGTGTGTTCTTCTGCTCCCCACCCCCTTTTTTTTAGATTTTATTTATTTATTTTTTAATGTTTATTTTTGAGAGAGACGGAGTGGGAACAGGAGAGAGGCAGAGAGAGAAAGAGAGAGAGAGAGAGGGAAACACAGAATCGGAAACAGCCTCCAGACTCCGAGCTGTTAACCCAGAGTGGGACTTGAACTCTTGAACCATGAGATCATGGCCTGAGTTGAAGTAGGATGCTTAACTGACTGAGCCACCCAGGTGCCCCCTTTTCACTTTTGCTGCCAATGTGCCCCTTTCTCTTAGCAAAATATCCAATTCAAGTTTCAGTTGCCGTGATGACTGAGGTGTCTGTATTTGCATAGACACAAAGCAGAAAATACTTCCCCGTTTGGAAATTGCAAACCTCCTTATTAAAGCCATTCCTGTGCTGTTGTGTGCTGAATTTCTCCAAGGGAAGAAACCTTTCTTTGTGAGCCTCACATTGTTTTCTGCCTTCTTGGCTTTTCTCAGAGGATGACCAGTGAAGATCTGATGGGACTTCAGTCTGCTTTTCTTCTGGGAGCTGCTGAGATCACAGACCAAGAAGGAATTCTTTCTGGAGAGATGTGCTGAGCCGATCTTTGTGTGACTTTCTTAGAAACATTAACCAACTCATCAAGTGACAAACATCATACATTGGATGCGGAGAATGAGTCAGAGTGAAAAAAGATGACGTTGGAGGCCAAATAAGAGGTGGGGCTGGAGCCCTCAGATGCTCTCAGGACAAAGGGGGTATAGGTAAGAGGCCACCCAAGCAGATCCTGAGTCAGCGTGTAGAGCAGAGGGTATCTTGGGTGCCTCTACTGCAGAGACTCTCGAGTGAAAGTCGCAGGGCAAGGATCAATCGCTTGAGGCTTATTTTTATTTGAACACCCCCGCATTTAAATATGGAATGCCATTTGGGAAGATACTTCTGTATCAAAGAGAACCTATTTCCCAAAGTAGTAAGAAAGTTTCCAAGGGGGTTGGAAAAGGACAATGATCTAACCAAGAGATGTGACACTAGGTCATCAATTCAACTGTTCTTTTCTTGATGAGAATATGTGCGTGCTGTGGCCGAGAAGTTTAGGGTTTTTTAAATTGATGTATAATTGACATTTAAGGTCATATTATTTTAGGCAATATCTGAGAAATTTTTACTCATTAAAAATAAATGATAAATAAAGCGTCTCTCTTTCTGTGTTTCACCCGGACATTCACAGTGCACAAATTGCCTTAGACCTAGTGACAGAGCTAGGCTTTACCTCGAGAACTTTCCAGCAGCTTTCTGTCAAGACTCCAAGAAGAAAATGTACATGACTAATTATGGAATTTCTAAATGCGGGAGAATGTTTCACACTTAAAAATTAAGGCAACATTTGCTATGGAAAAGACAGCTTTGGCTACGGAACATTGAAATAAATAAATACATAAGATTCTAAAGATCACCATCAGTTTAGACAAAGTTATAGAATACACAATGAACTGTAAAGATATTCAGAGCCAGTACCATAGTCAATCGAGTGAATCCTAATATATAGTATTCCATATGCAGATTGATCTGGAGAACGGTAAGATCTCAGTAGATAAATGGGCAAATGTTATACATTTAAAAATTCTGAACATAGTTAAGATGCATGAAGGTCTTCATAAGAACTGCAAATTAAAATGAGAACTAAATGCTTTTCTCTCTCCTCCCCTTTCCTCCCCCTCCCCCCCTTTTTCCTACATAGCTCTTGGTAATTAAGCAAATATGTTCAGTTCTAGTGATGACTGGTAGAATTTTTGTCGATGAAATCTTGAAGATTTTACCTTGTGTTGGAAAGTCGACTCCAATTATTTACCCGATTGATACTGACTCTGCAGATTACCCAGATAAGAAGAAAACACATTTTTGTGATAAGGGGTATTGTTGAGCCAGAGCTATCTGGGCCCGCACATACCTCCAGAGGAAAATACTCTGCTTCTCTTTAGTTGCTAGAATACGTGTGCTTTGGATGCAGAGGTATAATGTTTCCCCCTTTATATGTATGTCTTTTGAAATCATCAGTTATCTTTTTTCAGCAAGCAGCCAAATCGCAAGCTTTTTTTTTTTTTCCCCCAACTATTTTTGGCTCCTTTCTTTCCAATATCAGTCTCAAGTAGATGTTTTCAGGTAATTCACATTTGGGCTTTTGAATTTCAGCAAATGTTGAACGTTAGCTTCTCCTACCTTTTTATTGACTCTAGCCGATTGGTGTTGTGAGCTGGATATTTCTTCTCGAAATAACGTCACTGGATATTTCTTCTTGAATTCCATGTGAGCAAACATTAGCCACTCCACCCCAGTGGCAGCAGTGTCTGTTTATTTATTTTTTTAATGTTTATTTTTGAGAGACTCGGAGTGCAAGTGCAAGTTGGGGAGGGGCAGAGAGAGAGAGAGAGAGAGAGAGAGAGGAGACACAGAATCCGAAGCAGGCTCCAGGCTCTGAGCTGTCAGCACACATGCCGACATGGGGCAGGCAGAGCTGAGAGCTAGAACAAACTAGTCCTTAACCCTTTCGTGAACTGGGTCCTGTCCCTCACCTTGTCCCTTATAAAAGGATATTATTAACAATAACCAAATGAATTGACTGCATGGAGCTAAAAAAAACCAAAAACCAAACAAACAAAAAACCCCAACACACACACACACACACACACACACACACACACACACGCACGCACAAAACCAAAGTACTCTAAAAGTGTTCAGTAACAAAAGACTAAAGGAATAAAGAGTCTCTCTCTAGGGCCAACCCAGCACCTTTCAAGCACTAATTTTATTTAAGCTAAATAAAAATAGCACATGACGGATTGTATTTGAGTGGGAAATCTCGACGAAAACAGCAAAGGCATTGGAAAATTGCAGTTTTTCAGGTAATTAAAGGTCATCCTATTTAGCCAAACCATAATCCATCACAACGAGCAAGGCATTGATTACTGCTCCGGACCACATTCATTTTTAATTCCATTAGTGAAATAAATGACAGCCTTTGAATTTTCTACTTTGTTGATATACAGCTATAAGAATAGCAAATTACTCTAGAATCCAGAATAGCTGAATAGCTGAGCGTCTTTTTTCCTCTTTGGCGTCCCAAACGACAAAGTTTCCAGTGGCAGGAAACATAATAGCCATCTTCTCCGGGCTGTGGTCATTGCAGCTCTTTGGTGATCCGAGAATGTTCGGTGCAAAGCGGGTTGCAGGATTTACCCAGTGTGGGAGCTGCAGAGATGAAACACGTTGCCACAGCTCCAGCCTCATCCCTCGGGGCCCGACTGGCTTTCTCCAGGGCCCTGAAGCTAACGGTTCTAATTCAAACGACACTAGGGTGTCCCGAAGACAGGGCGAGTTCGATTTCTAGGTACATGTGCTATAATGGCTATCACGGAACACACTCAAGCAGGTTATCTGGCTTCCCCATCTTCTTCAGGTGGAGTGCAGTCATTCATTTTGTTACCTCTCCCTTTGTATTTAAACACAGAGGAGACCACAAACTGAAAAACACACGAGTCTATTTTTGCTTTCTGTTTGTCTGTTGGTGGGAGTAATTGTTTCGCACTCAGTGAACCACAAATGAGTTGGTGTTTGTAGAAGACGTTTAAGAGAACAGAGGGGCATTATTCTTACCTCACACGTTAGGGGATGAGGGATCCTTGTACTGTGGGAAGATGTACGTATGAACTCGCATGGGGGAATGCTGGCCAAGTTCTGATATGTGTAGGATGCCGTGGCCGGGGATGGCTGTGTGTTGTTGATAATTGCCTCTGTGGTGCAAAACCAGCCTCGTAGCATGATTTCAGCTCATCGCCTGTACCTCTTCCCTGCTCAATCTTTCTCTAGACGAACGCCCCTTCCCTACGACTTCTTGAAAGACCCAAGGTAGAACTGGAAAAAAAAAAAAGGTGACTTTGTATAGTTTAATTTAGGCCATGACTCGGTGATGAAGTTAGCCTAGATCGCTCTTTCAGATGTTGACAAACACTGATTTGCGTAATCAGTTCCCTCTTCCCACGTCCCCACCACAGCACACACGGGCACGTATACACACACGCACACGCGTGCACACACGCATATATGTATGCTCTAGTACCCAATGCGCTGGTGTATAAATGTTCAGGAACAAGCCAGTTTCCCTCCTTAGTATAGCTGGATGGTTTTTTCTTTGAGAAGCCACTCGCAAAGCTCACGATACAATTTTTTGTGTCTTTAATTATTGATCTGTTTTCTTCAAGTCTTCTTTGACAGCAGGCAAAGAGGTTTCGCCCGAGAAAGGAGAGTGCTTTACCGCAGAGCGCCTTACTGTAAACAAGGTCCCCAGGAAAAGGCTCTAGAACTAAACTGAACCTAAATTATTGACGTGAGGCTTTGACTACATGGTTAACCAGGGCATGCATGTACTATCTGGAGAGCATGAAAAAAATTGCTGACTAGTCACTGATAACAAGTGTGGCTTGTAAACGGAGATAATGATAAAGGGTAATCACATTTCATGCTTTAGGGCATGAGTTGATCGCTTGCAGGAGTCGGAGAGGAATTTCTCCCTCCCAGCAGGACAATATTATGCAAGGAGCCGAGTTCGTGGAGGAGTCTGGAAGCGCTCTCAGATCTTGCCCGAAGCAGGAAGTCTTGCCTGGGACAGTCTAGTTCCACCCAGAGGATCCTCTGTCCCTTTGCACTTTCTGAGCTTGCGAGCAGATCTGTATCTTCGTCTTTGTGCTGTGGATGGCTGGTTAATTGTTTCTTTGGTTTGGCTCCTTATTGGTCTTGCTCAAAAGTTGCTAAATGTGGTGATGAAACGCAGTGCCTCACACATAATCTTTTGCTTTCCACCTTGGTATTCAGTTATACGAAATGCTATTCTCAGAACGTAGGCAGAAACTACAGGGCACTTTCCCAGTGACTCTCAGACAGGAAAAGAGAATAGATACTGCGCCCAACACACCAGCTTAACTGCTGGTATCCTGCTCCTTTTTGAAAGATATTAATATTCTATATATATTCATTTGCTGTATATATATTCTGTATATATTCATTCTCTCCCATAATGTAAGTGCCAAATCGCTCTGCAGACTTAAGCCACATCTTTAGTTGTATCCACCTTACCCCATGTGTAAATCCCCGATGCTAATGAGATAGTCGAAAAGGAGTAAAGAGAGAAGGTGAGAGGGCTGACGGAAATCCGGGGGAAGATGAGCCCCGCGTGGAGTGGAAGAAGTACAGACTTGGGAGTCAGAATAAACAGCACTGTGTCTGCCGTTTGGTGAGGTCTCAATAACTCAGCGTCACCGATTCGGGGGTTCCCTTCAGGGTGGAGACTGTGTCTTATTGCCCTTCGCATCCCAGCGTCCAGCACTGTTTCCTGCACCCTGTGTGAGCCCAGCAGTGCACTTGCAGAATGAGTGACGGGCCGTGGCGGAAGCGGGGGCCAGAGCGAGAAGCCAAAGGAGGAATAGAGTTTCGAGGAGGGGGATGTGGTCACATGCCTCCGAAAGGTTATGTCAGATAAGGGCTGAAACGTGTCCATTAGCTCTGGCAATTAGTAGGTCATTTGTGACTGTAGGGAGTGGGGAGGGGGGAGCGGGGTGGGGTGTAGAAGCCAGACTGTCGGGGTGGAGGCGTGATGGCAGTGTGTGTCTCCAGTCTCTCTTCTATGGAGTTGGGTTCTCGGGAGAGAAGGGACATTCACGGCAAACGAATGGTTAACGTCCCTTGAATTACACGAAGGAGCCCTTTTGGAGAGGTCACTGGTTCCTCCTACCTCTCCCCCTCAGCCAGTCTGGGCTCTCCCTCTTCAGCACCCATGTGGATGAAGGCCTTTATGGAACCCCCAAATTCGTTTGCATTCATTGTTTGTACTTCTGCAACTGGGAGGGTTGATTGTAAATGTTCGGTTTTAATGCACCATGAGAACAAAAAAGAAAAAAGAAAAGAAAAGGTTGCTTTTCGGAGACCCATGATTCTCCGGATACTTTTATCCTATTTTCTCTGCCTTTCTTCTTGAAATTATGTAAATTACTTTGGTAACACACTGTCAAGCAAAAATATTCTCTGTAATTTCCAGCAAGTTGGTGATAAATTTGTAAATGGGCATATTTTGAAGTAATATAAAAATCAAATCCCCAAATATATTTCCTTTGGGGGCCATAAGGAATGTAGAGGAAAAATCACCATAAAATCGTGCTCAATGGAACTCATTTAAATAAACTATTTATCGAGGCGAAAGCAGAATTTGCTGCCTAAGCAAAATTAAACAATATTTCTTTCCCTCCTCCCCTCAATTCGTTTTCATTTTGGAAGAAAAACAAATAAGTTTAGGCCCAGGAGAACTTTTGATTTCAGTACTTAAGTTTTTATATATTTTCAAATGTTCATTTATTAAAAATTTTATTTCATATCCGTTTATTTTTTGAAAGAGAGAGAGACAGAGTGCAAGTGGGAGAGGGGCAGAGAGAGAGGGAGACACAGAATCTTAGGTAGGCTTCAGGCTCTGAGCTGTCAGCACAGAGCCCTATGTGGGGCCCGAACCCACAAATCGCGAGATCATGACCTGAGCCGAAGTTGGATGCTTAACCGACTGAGCCACCCAGGTGTCCCATGAATGTATATTTATTTTTGAGAGAGAAAAGTGCAAGTGGGGGAGGTGTGGAGAGAGAAGGAGACACCGAATCTGAAGCAGGCTCCAGGCTCCAAGCTGTCAGCACAGAGCCTGACACGGGGCTCGAACTCATAAGCTGTGCGATCACAACCTGAGCAGAAATCGGAAGCTTAACCAACTGAACTACCCAGGCGCCCCGACTATTAAAATTTTTAAAACATTGGTTAATTCGGTTTAATACAATACATCCTTCACCACTATAATTTTGTGAGTGGGTAATTTATGATATCTCTTTAAATCAAAGTTTGAGGAGTCATTTTAAACTTAGCTTTCGATACATACCCACAGTCCAGCTTCATCTAGTTGAAGATCCTTTGGTACCTACCATTTCAGAAGCAGAAATTATAAGTCCATCCACTTCAATCTGAAAATAGAGGCATTTTTCATGTGAAAAGGAAATATCAGGTAGGATGGACGCAAGAGCAAAGTTTTATCAAAGTCAGCCTGGTTCTCAACATGACTTACAATGGTAATTGTCTACAGTTTTGTAAGATCCAGTTTACATTGCCCTGGAAACAGGTAGATTAGCACGTGGTTAAGTGCTAGCCACAACTCTTACAAGGCCTGATTTCCCAGCTCTGTTCCATTTTTCATTTTTTTTTCCCTCGCAGTTTCTTGTTTGTGGCCACAAAACTCTACTAATGTTAATGCACTTCTTCGGAGATGCGAGTTTCACGAGAAGTCTTTAAAAGACTCAGCGAGAGGCCCCGATCCAGCTGTAGGAAGGCGTGATTCATGCCTGGATCAGGTACTTTCCGCAGGCTGAGAGGGCCGGGGGCTCCACTCCCTCGCTCGGCTCTGGGAACCAAGTGCTGTCACGGGGTTCAGAAACCTGCCCTGGTGTGGTTTGGAAACGGCAGGGGACAGGATTGCTCCTGGAGAACTCACTGCCTCTCTGGGTGAGACGTCCGAGCACTTTTCTCCTGGCTGAGACTGACCCAACCTTCTTCCCTATCCCTGGAAGACCAAACCAAGCCTTCTCGCTACTCTTTTACACGAAATAACGTTTGTTCAGTCTGGCCACGTTCATGGAGAGGTACACTCTGTGGAGCTGCGTGCTGGGAACGAGCCCCGAATGGATGTCTTCATTCACTCGACAACCGCTGAGGATCTGTTGTGTGTCAGGGATGTGGTCGGTGCTGTGGATAGCAAGGTGTGAAAACAGTGTATACAAACGGTTCACAGCTCAGAAAACAAAACTGTTCACCACCGTAAACATGAGGCCAATGATTACATGTTGAAAAAGTGACATGCACAAGGTGCCGTTGGAGAGAGAAGGAGATACGGTTGGTTAGTGGGGGAGGAGAGGGGGACACGTATAAAAGCTTCACGGAGGAGGTGACATTTGAGATGATCCTTGAAGGATATGTAGAGCTCTCCTCCCAGAAAACCAGAGCCCTGGCTCTCCAGGCGTTCTGAGAAAACAGAAAGTATGGCGAAAGTGTAGCATGTGAGGTGAGACAGCAGCCAGGGGGATTTAATAGAGTCAATATCTTAAGGATTTTGATTAGCAATTGGGTGTCTAAAATGAGATACTCACACGTCATTCTTTTAGCTGACCGACATCTCTCTAGAAAATTCTTTGTGTTTGAAATGGAATTGTCCATCTCTTCTCATGGAATTTGCCACAGAGTTAGAACATAGCCAACCATCTCCGATCACATAAGCAACGTTTTGTTGTTCGAAAACTACAAACCGAGATTATCTACTTAAAAAGGAAGTCATAGGATATAGAAATTGCTACTTAACCAGCGTTTATTACTTTATTTTAGTTTTTCGTAGAATTGTATATGTTTCAGGAGTAAACATGAGGGTGTGATACACACGTACGTGATGAAATGATAAATACAGTCAAGCAAGTGAACCTGTCATCTCCTCACAGAGTGATCATGTTTTGTGTGTGATGAGAGCACCTGAAATCTACTCTTAGCCGATTTCCAGTATTCAGTACAGTATTATGAACTAGTGTCACCACGCCGTACAGTGTACCTCCAGATGTGCGTGTAAAAATGCAAGAGCAAACGACGATTGGCAAATGTACGGGATTTTGACATTTTTATGGGGCTGAGTAAAGATGGAGAATAGTGAGAAGTGAAGTTAGGATAAACAGACTTTTTCTTTCTATTTTCTTTTTCCCTTTCTTTCTTTTCTCCCTCCCTCCTTCCCTCCCTTCCCATCTTCCTTCCTTCCTTCCTTCCTTCCTTCCTTCCTTCCTTCCTTCCTTCCTCCTTCCTTTCTTTTTTCTTTTTTCCCTTTCTTTCTCTCTCTCTCTCTCTCTCTCTCTCTCTCTCTCCCTTCTCTCCTTTCTTTCTTACTTTCCTCCTTTGCTTCCATCCTTCCTTCCTGCCTTCCTTGTCTCTTTCTGACTTTGATTTCCAGAATGAGACTTTGCTGGGACTGCCATAAAAAATTACCACAAAATGAATGTCTTACAACAAGAGCAATGTGTTGCCCCACAGCTGTGGAGCGTAGAATCTGAAAGGATCCTTCCTTGCCTCTGGCAGCTTCTGGTGGGCCCAGTGTTCTTCAACTTGAGACAATATCACTCCAATCTCTGCCTCTCTCTTCACAGGGCCATCTTCCCCAGGACTCTGTGCTCAGCATTTCCTCTTCTGACAAGAACACCAGTTGTTTTGGATGAGGACCCACCCTCATGATGTCATCTTAACTTGATTATATCTGCAAAGAGCCCATTTCCAGAAAAGGTTATGTTCATAGGTACCAGGGATTACCTTTTGGGGAACACAGTTCAACCTGTAATAGAACAGAATGTCTCGTAAGCAATGGGAGAGCCTTATATTTAACAGAAGATATGTGTTACTGGAACATACAAATAACCGGACCTGGGGACCTCAAGACGCAACGCAAGGATGGAGATCAGCACCTGAGAAGAAATGGAAAGCCAGAGAGGGAACACGACTGTCTACAGAGCTGTCTAGAGTGTAAGAGAGGGGGTCATGGACAGAATTTTGAGGGCTTTCACTAGGAACTAACAACTAATTATTGAGTGCTTATTAAAGCACGCCAGGATCTGCTATCTATGCTGGGTCGCCGGTGGTCATCATGATCGGAAACGTTCTCAATCTCAAGGAGCTCAGATGCCGGGACCAGAGGCAAAGGGACCTGGAAAGAGCAGCTTGCGAGAAAGAAGGAAAATTAGGGGCAAAGGAAACCATAGAAGAGAAAGGAGGAAGGTCAAAAGGAGAAGAGCGGCCCACAGTGTTAAGTGCTGGACAGAGAGAGGAAGCAAGAGAAGACCCCAGAGTGGCCACTAGCGTTAGCAGCCAAAGAACCATGACCGACCCCAGTGGAGAGTTGGGGTTGGGAGCCAGAATCCCACTGGGTAACAAGCATGTTTGAAGAGACTGTTCTTGGGGCACCTGGGTGGCTCAGTTGGTTAAGCGTCCTACTTCAGCTCAGGTCATGATCTTGCAGTCTGTGGGTTCGAGCCCCGCGTCGGGTTCTGTGCTGACAGCTCAGAGCCTGGAGCCTGCTTTGGATTCTGTGTCTCCCTCTCTCTCTGACCCTCCCGGCTCTCTCTCTCTCTCTCTCTCTCAGAAATAAATAAAAACATAAAAATTTTTTTTTAAAAAGACTGCTCTTAGAAGATGGAGGGAGGCTTAGGATCCAGGGAATGTGTTTTAAGATTGTTTGTATCTGTGGAACGGAAACGTCCCAAAGGATGAAGTTGTGGAAGATGGAGGGGAGGGAGGGAGGGTGAGAGAAGGCGAGAGAGCTGAGCACTGACGGAGAGAGGTTCCCGAGCACGAGTTCAGGGAGTAGAGGGTGGAGCAAGCAGGATGTGGCTTTGCGCTGAAGGAGAGCCACAGGGCTGCGGGAGGAAGCCTCAGGAGGATGGGTGCAGATGGCGATGGATGGAAGGGGGAAGAGATGGCCCACAGGACGTCCTTCCTGTCCGCGAGTCACCATCCAAATGCTGCTTCTTCGTAACACCTCGTCTGTGAGGTGTCATCAGTCCCGGCCTCCTGTGGTGCCCGTGTCCCCTGCTCCCCTGTCACACAGGGCCCTTCCCTCCCCCGCTGATGGGAGGTGGCCTCGCGCTGCCTGGAACGTGGCTGTGGGAGATTCTGGGGTGGTGACGAAGGCGTCCTGCTGGGTTCTGGTCCTGGTTTGGCCTCATACCAGCTGGGTAGTCCTGGGCATGTCACTCCCCTTCTTCTGACTTCAATTTTCTCCTCTGTAAAAGTAAGCAGCTGGACTCAATGTGCTACACGAGGGTGAGCAGCCTGAGTGGGGGGCCAAGTCTAGCCCCCCGCCTGTCCTTCTAAGTGAGGCTCTACTGGGTGCGATGGTTTGCCCTGTGCCTCTCCCCAAATCCATGTGCTAAAGTCCTAGCCCTCCGGTACTTTAGATTTTCAAAAATTGTTAATGTTTTTTCATATTTGAGAGAGAGAGAGAGAGAACACGAGCGGGGAAGGGACAGAGAGAGGGAGACACAGAATCTGAAGCAGAATCCAGGCTCTGAGCTGTCTGTGCAGAACCCAACACGGGGCTTGAATCCATAAGCTACGAGATCATGACTTGCTCAGATGTAGGACTCTTAACAGACTGAGCCACCCAGGCACTCCCCAAGTACCTTAGATGTTGATGGGCTTAGGAGACATGGCCTTTAAAAAGGTGATTGAGTTACAATTGGACCTCGAGGGTGGGCCCTAATCCAATGTGACTGGTGTCTATTTATAAATAGAGGAAATCGGATATACCCAGAGGCAGACAAGGGCACCCACGCACCGCGTGCACACAGCGCAAGGAGGCGGCCATCCAGAGCCAAGGAGACGGGCCTCGGAAGAAACCAGCTCTGCGTACATTTTGATCTTGGACTTGCATCTTCTAGAACAGTGAGATGATGTATTTCTGTTGTTTCCGCAACCACCCGCCCCCCAGTCTGTGGGCCTGGGGCTATGACAGCCCTAGCAAACTACCACATCGGAACACGGCCCCAATCTGTTCTTGCACTGTGGCTACTTCTGCTTTATGCTGCAGAGTTTTCTACTTGACGCACAATGTGCCCGGCTATCGAGTCCTACAACTTTTTTGTTTTTTCAATCTGGTCCTCTACAGGAAAGGTTTGCTGACCACCACTCTAGAGAACCCCAAAAGCTATTCCAAAGAGAAATTATAGGAAGATAATAAAGGCTTCTTTCATTTTTATGTTTCTGTGTTCCAAGTTAGATGCGGACCTTGTGGATGGCACGGATCACGCGTTCTCTAGGAAAGAGAAAACTAGTGTTCGCTAGTTGCGGAAACAACCTAAGTGTCCACCGACAGATGAAGGGATAAAAAAATTTGGTGTGTATACGCACAACGAAGTATTATTCAGCCGTTTATAAAAAGAAACCATTTGTGACCACAAATGAAACTCGAGGGCATTATACTAAGCGGTATAAACCAGACAGCGAAAGGCAAATAGTGCATGGCCTCACTTCTATGTGTATCTAAAAAACAAAAGAGAAAGTCACAGAAACAGAATTGGTGATTGCCAGGGTGAGACATGGGGAAAGGTGGTCAAAGGGGACAAAATTCCAGTTAGAAGATGAAGAAGTCCAGGGTATGTAATATACAGCCTGGTGGCTGTGGTTGACAACACTGTGTATTTGAAACTTGCTAAGGAAGATTTTGAAAGTTCTCACCACCAAAAAAAAACTGAGTGTGTGATGTGATGATGGTGTTAAGTAACCCGATTGTAGTCACCATTTGCAGTATAGAAGTGTGTCAAAATCTCCACAGTACGTACACCTTAAATTTATACAATGGTATGTGTCACTTATATCAATATAGTTGGAAAAAAAATAGGTACAATGGCAACCAGTAGGGATGCTCTTTTGTCTCTGTGTTTTTGCTTTTCCTTTTTTTTTCTATTGTAAACAAACATTTTTCATCCCCCCACCCAAATGCTGTTCACTGAGCACCTGCTTTATGCTGGGGATTGTGTTACACACTTTGCTTTCGATTAGTCCCCACAGTACCTCTGTGAGGTGGGCACATATTGTATTCACATTTTACAGATGAAAAAAAATGAGGCCAGTGAGATGACTTCCCCACCCTGAGAAGGCGGCCTGTCTGTCTTCAAAGCCATCATCTTTTCATTCCCATAATGCCATGCTATTTGCAATCTACATTTTTAAAAATTTATTTATGTCTCCTGTGATTTTTAGTACATTGCTACTAACAGATACTAAGGAATGTTCTGGAATTCATCCTTGGCTTGGTGCTTCTCCCAAGTATGGCAACCCTTCTGTCAGCAAATGTATATTAACATCAGCTGTGGGCCAGGCCCTGCTCTAGGTTCTGGGGACAGAGTGGTTATGAGACCCAACATTCCCGGCTCCTGGAGAGTTTGTTAGTTGAGGACTGGTCACTACCTTTCTCGGTAGCTTTGCACCAGCTGTCTACAGTGAGCTCTGGCCCGAGTCTCTCCTCCTGAGGTGACGGGGGCCCAGGTGAATGGCAGCCAGCCCTGGGACTCCGGGGCTGTACCTGAAGACTGTCACTGCCAGAGCTGTTTGTCGTCACCTGAACAATGCCTCCAAACTCACGTCCCCTTTGCCATCTCCTCCCTGTCATTCTGTAAGCAAGAGACCTTTGTTCCCATGCACAGCCCTCTCCTGCACACACACCATTTAGATGCTTAGATACGCGACTGAATCCACAAGCTATAAAACTCAGTCTTGGGTGGACAGTGCGATCTCCCACAGTCTCTGAGGGAAAAAAAAGAGAGAGAGAGAAAAAATTTTGGCCCTTCTAGAACTTTCCAGGATTTCCTCCGAAATCAAAACAAGTGTTGGGGCCCAGCCGAACACCTGAGCCTAGTCCGGGACAGCGGCGCCAATCCCAGCATCTGGGGGCTGCGGCCGTCGGCGCTGGAGCGTTACACGCGGCCGTGAACCTTGTCGTGGGCACTTATCTGACCTTTGGCTGGTAAGCTGGAATTGCTGAGCGTCTGGCTTCCGCCAGACTAATAGCACATTTCAGTGCAGCTTAGGTTATCACCTGACATCCTGAAACCTATTTCTAAGGGAAAATGGAAGTCTAATTGGGGAAAAAATCAATTTTTAATGAAACAAAGTCCCCCTGAAACCTGTTGTCAGGTATTACGGTGCCTTCCCCCTTCACCTGCTAACACTAGCGCTGAGCCACCTCCTGGAAGGAAAACATGTCTACGGCTTCTTTATAATTTCTGGGCTCTCTGGACATAATTGTATAAGAGATTGTGGAGGAGACACTAAAAAGTCTCTGGCATATACCAGCTATTTCTTCTGTTGTCTCTGTTTTCTTTTAACCTATAAAACTAAGGCATTAAACTAAACAATATTTAATATCCACCAACTTCTACGTTAACCAAAAGGTAAAGGAAGCCTTTCTAAGTTTATACCTACAAGTGCTTCAGCAGATAATTTACGTGGTGTAGGAAATGGGATTCTGTCCCATACTGAGTATATTTTCAATAAAAGCGGGTTTCTGGGCTCCTGTCACAGCACCAGTAAATCCTGTGAAATCGTCTCTTGTCTCCGAGCGCTGACCATTGGCGGAGGCCGAAGGACGAGTCCGTTGGTGGGGTGATATCAAGGCCCAGGTTCTGGGCAGGACTCCAGTGTTAAGGTGCAGGTGAACTCTGGGCCCGTCAGATTTTTCTTTTATCTTTTCTCGGAGTGTAGGAGACTAAGCTCGCTATAGCCCTTCTAGTAATCTATGGCTTTAAGGATTCCTAGAATTGGCCGATTCCCTAGAAAGTCATCTTGAGGCCAGCTTGGTTCTTGGCATGGCCTTGGTAATGGTGGTGAGGGTGAGGAATAGATCTTACTGGACAACAGTTTAAAAGAACAAACAAGAGAAGAAAAAAGAACAAACATAAAAGTACATCTAACAACTTCCAGCAAAAGCCACATCAGGAATTTACAAAGTTCTGACCCTGCAACTAGACTTAAAGTGATTTATGCCTTCTCTCTCTCTCTCTCTCCTTCTGTTTTTTAATTTTAGAGGGAAAGAGAGCACACACAAGTTGGGGAGGGGGCAGAGGGAGAGAGACTCTAAAGCAGGCTCCATGCTCACCGTGGAGCCCAACATGGGGCTGGATCCTACGACCCTGGGATCATGACCTGAGCTGAAATCAAGAGTCAGATGCTCACCTGACTGAGCCACCCAGGCGCCCCTGGTCCTTTCTCTGTTGAAGAACATTCTTATGGAAACCAAAGGTACCAAACCAAGGTCTTGTATAGAAGCCACTGACAGTCAGAGCACCCACCAGCAGACACTCTGAAAAATTCCCATTTTCACTTTGTGACTAGCGTAGCATTCACTTGGGAGATGGCAAAGCTTAAAAGAAGTCGCGTTTTTGAGATATGTGCTGTCCCATAGTTCAAAGTAGCCTCAAAAGATTTCAAAGATGAAATGAGGTTTTATTATGTAAATCTCCACTCAGGCTCTGGCTCCTATTAAAAACAAAAGAAAGAAACAACAACCAGGAGTTTTGGAAAAGATCCATAAAAACGATTTAAGTTTACTGAGTCAATAAATAGTAGACAGTTTAAAATTCTCTTTGGGGATAATTGAGAAAGTGACTCAAAGAAATTAGAGATAGAAGAGGCTTGTTTTATACGGCCCTTCAGGGAATGCTTTCCTTGGGTTCTTTCCTTTTGGATTAAAAGGTCAAGATGACAATAACACTAATAATAAATTATATGCTCTCAGTGCCTTCTTTTAAGCCCTTTAATAGCCTTGTGAAGAGTGGAGACATGTAGCGTTCATGTTTAATGTGGCTCCCGTTGAAATTATGACTTCCTGTACGCCAGCTACATCTGATGCAGAGACCCCAGAGAACGGATTATGACACTTGACCCAGAGGGAGGGAGTCTGGTCCCACGATCTGTTCTGGAGACAATTTCTCTTACTCTGATTCAAGCGGAGGCCTAGAGGACCAATCAAAAAAAATTTTTTTGGTGGAATAGGAAGGTCACTTTGTAGTTTAGAAATTACAGAGATGAGGGGCGCCTGGGTGGCTTAGTTGGTTAAGCGTCCGACTTTTGCTTAGGTCACGATCTCACAGTTTGTGGGTTCGAGCCCCGCGTCGGGCTCAGTGCTGACTGCCAGCTCAGAGCCTGGAGCCTGTTTCAGTCTGTGACTCCCTCTTTCTCTGACCCTCCCCTGCTCACGCTGTCTCTCTCTCTGTCTCCTAGAAATAAATAAAACATTAAAAAAAAAAAAAGAAATGACAGAGATGAATAGAGTAAATTATACGATAATTATATACAAGACTATATATATATTCATAGTTTATATTTAAATATATTTATATATATTATATTCCTATATTATGAAGTTGCACTACTTCTTTCTTTTTCACCTCTTACCCAACGGAGTCTCTTTCCTATCCTTCGTGTGAGCGCCTTCCCTGGAGAGCAGGGAAGGATAAGGGATGGAATGATGCTAACCAATGTGTCTACCGCGGGTATCAGCCATCACGCCTTCTATGGACCGAATTGCTTTTAGGATTTGGGTAGGGTATTTCCCGCATAGTTCCTGGCCTGTGACATGTCGCTAGCTCTCAGAGTACTTTGCAGGGAACTCAGTATATATGTGCATGTCCAATGGCTCATGAAGAAAATGGAGTGTTTTGATGGCAGAACATGTATATACAGAGGCTAGAGAAAAGTTGGCTATAAGTCAGTGTTTCTAAAACAAAAGTCTATAAGGCAAGCTATTTAAATGGATGAATGTAAATGAACGCACAAGCAAAAATAGCCTTTGGATCATTCACTTCCCTCATAATAAATAAATTATCTGGAACCATGTAGATAGCCATAGGACTTTGTTTTTATTTATTTCATAGCCTGCCTTTTATTGCCTGAATAGTAGCAGGAGGAATCAAAAGCAACCTTTCCTTTTGTTCCTCCTTTCTTTCTTTTTCCCCTTCCTTCCTTCCTTCCTTCCTTCCTTCCTTCCTTCCTTCCTTCCTTCCTTCCTTCTTTCTTTCTCGTCTGTCCTGTTATGCCATGTTTGTTTCTCTTGTGTGCTTCGACTTCTGTATATTTGCAAAGCTTATTTTTCAATACAGCAGTCAGAGTTTACAAAGTTAAAGAATTTCCATTTCCAGCCCTGTTCTGTTGCTGCCGAAAGGGCTGGCCTGTTTGTTGTAAGATGGGGGGACCCACTGGCTACGCACATGTGTTGCTGCAGTCTGCTAAAGCAAAACGTTCTCAGCCCCTGGCTGTGGCTGAATTCAGGGACGTCTCAGTGTCATTTAACTATCTCAAGGCTCAAGTCACTCATCCTGCTACTTTCTGCGCATCCCCCCATGGGGACTTCCTCTAAATCTTGGCTAACGCACAGGAATCTGATGTTTAGAAAGTCACTTTCCTGTCCTTATAAACAATTCTACCATAATAACCTGGCTGCTGGCACCAGGGTTTCATTTAAATTTTGCTCAGCTTGGTTTACAATTAAGATTTAATTAGTAAACTCATTACAAACACAGGAAATCTCTGACTTTCCCCTGATTCTCTTGTTGGCCTTAGCAGGGACCCGGCCTGGCGCTCCGGCTTCAGACGTTTGCAGAAAATTTTCTCTAAACATTGTTAGTTATGTCAACTTTAATTTTAAGATAAAATATTGTCTTTTGCTTTTGAAAATAGAGGGAAGGAACCCAGTCGCTTAGAATTTAGGGTTAAAGTTCTCCATTTAGGAAATAGGCCCTGTGCCTATATTTAAATCTTCTAGACTCTGAGAGGCTGTTTAGATCCGGCCAGCTTCTCTCAAACAGCAGAACTAGCTACCGAGGTTGGGGAATGGGGTGAGGAGTGTCAAGAGAGACAAGGAAGGTAAGGCCACCACACGGTGACATCCTCAAAGTCACTGAGGACGCTGGGCTATTTTGCTGTCCCTCGTAGAGCACAGAAGAGGGGTGGCAGAAATCTATAAAACAAAGTGAAACTTTCATATTTTGTTGAAAAAGAACAGTGGGAAAGTATTTGCCAAGGAGCTATAAAGAACTGGGGTAAAAAAATCATATTTTCGGGTGGCTCAGTCACTAAGCGTCTGACTTCAGCCCAGGTCATCATCTCGCAGTCTGTGGGTTCGAGCCCCACGTCGGGCTCTGTGCTGACAGCTCGGAGCCTGGAGCTCCTTCGCATTCTGTGTGTCTCTCTGCCCCTCCCCTGCTTGCACTCTGTCTCTCAAAAATAAATAAACATTAAACATTTTTAAAAAATCTTTAAAATAAATATTCAACTAAGACAGAGGCTCTGTGATATTAGAAGCCTAGGACTAAAACATCTTAGCTGACAATATTTGTATTGGACAAAAGCTAGATAAATTCATCTTAAGAAAATGAGGTCCCGAAGGGAAAATGATGGAAAAATTTTGGGTAAGAGCTTAAGTGTTATTGATATACTTGATGCAATACAACTCACATTAAAACATTTACTTTGACCACACAAAGATGAGTCCAGGACATTTAAAAGAGAAATTTCTTTCCCTTTCAAATTCCTCCTATTTAACTTCAGCTTGTTTCCTATAAAATAAATAAACAAACAAACAAATCAATAAACTGAAGCCCTTTGTGTGGTCTTTGACCCTTAGGAAAGCTTTATGTGGGTAGATAAGTGATCCCGTTTTGGAAATTCAGTGCCTGAAAACTTACTCGTTAGAAGTAACTGTAAGGGGTCCCCAATTGTAAATAAATATTTGAAGTGATCAATTACATTTTTTTAAAAATCAATTCAACTGTTATCATAGGGGCTATTCTCTGGTGATTTCTGACCATACTAGTTGTTGTTGTTGTTGTTTTGTCCTAACAAAAAAGCCAGTATGGATCAGAAAGGTTAAGTGACTTCCCTGAACTCACACAGCAAACGTGCAGGCAGGGGAAAATAAGGTTTGTTTTGTTTATTTGCTTGCTTGTTTAAACTATGTGCGGAGCTCTGAGCAAACTCAAAGGGAAACGTTATTAGTAGCTGTAAAAATCAAGAACCATGATACTTAATGGTGTTTTTCTTGGGCAGTCTCTGACTGCTTTTATGAGGCATTGGAATGTGTCAGTAGATAGCACTGTGACCCCCCCGGCAAGGAGCAACCCAAACCTTCTTTCCTCTGGGAAGTCTCAGTCCAGTTTGCTCCTGAACGTCCTCAGTCGGAAAAGGAAATGCCAACTTTATGTTCAAAACGGCCCAGAAGAGTTTGGAGAACACAAGACTTAAAAGAATATCGGTCACATTAAAGAGAAACCTATAAAGCCATCAGACGGTTTCACTGTACAGTCTTGAGGGATCCGGAAGCAAAAATAAAGCTTCCTCTCCCCGTCTCGTTGGCCCCTGGTCTGGAAGGTCACAGTCAGCGTGGGCCAACGGAGCCCAATTCCAGCTCCCGGATGCCGGCCGCGGGGCTGATGGGAAGAAGCACGAGGGAACAGGGATTTCCAACATAACGGTTGAAGAAAAGAAAATGGACGTACTGAAAGCATGAGGGACCATCAAGCTCCCAGGAAGCTTCAGCAGTGAGGAGGGTGGGAACTGGGCTCCGGAGGTTGCTGTTTTCAGTTGAGGTTTCATTTAATGGAAAGACGACCATTAGAAACCACAACAGATATCCCTCGGAGCCGGGGGAAGAGCAGCAGAAGGAAACAGAAAGAGATCTGAGGCAGGGGTTCCCCAACTCCTCCACACAAGGAATTCTATTTGCGAAGGTACATTTACAATTTTCACCGTGGAGGAGATTTTAGCCATTAATCATTGACGGCATTAAGTACCAAAGCCAATGCGTGAATCTTGACTGACTCCTGTTTGGAAAACAACAGCTATTAAAAAAAGAATTCTTGGTACAATGAGGGACATGGAAATGTGGATATTTTGGATATAATTTATTATAGATATATTTTCTATATTATATAATTATATATATAATTTTATCTTTGGGTATAAATTATTATGGATAAAATATGGAGATCCTTATTTAGGTATTTTGCTAGGTTATATTATGGAATTAATATAAACTTTCCTGGATGTGATTACATTATTGTAGTTTAGTAGTTGATCCTACTTTTAGGCAATGTATCCTGAAGTTGGGTTGAAGTGCAGTTACGTCTGAAACTCAAAAAAGTGTGCGTGTGTGTGTGTGTGTGTATACGTACATGTATGTATGTGTATACCTATGTGTGTATACACACACACCTAAGCAGATGATGGATGAAACAATAACGAAATCATGAGGCTTCTAGATAGAGTTGGTTAATCTCTGTCTATTTGACAGGACCATTAGAGTGAACAAAAATAGCAAACATTTATGCAGTGCTTGCTGGATGCCAGGCCCCCTTTTCTAAGTGCTTTATGTGCATAGTACACCCTCACAACACCCTCTCTCAAAGCCATAGAGAGAGTTAGCTATCCGAAGCTTAGCTTGAGTGGAGAGGTGAGCACAGCACCCATGCACTTGGACTTGGGATCAAAATGCCAACAGCTGATGCCAGACTTTGTTCTTAACTTTTGTACGACACATCTGTGCACCTTGATACATACAGGTGACTTCAGAGTAAACGTCGTTATGTTTATTGGATCGAACTCTAGAATTTACCTTGGTCAGAAGTCCCAATTCAGAAGCAGGCTGGGAACCAATATACAGAGAAGCTTGAGGAAGTGAAATGAGACATTCCCAGACCAGAGTATGGTTCTTCAAGTGTAAGTTTTGGGGAGAGTCAAGCTACCACCGCCCGTGGGAGGAAAGCTATGAGTAGATGCCAAGGAGACAGACCGATAGGAAAAGTGTTCTGCCAAATCTACTCTCCACTCATGCCAGTGGGTGTTGGTTTTGCAATAGCCTTTGTATGTGTGTTTCTCAAAAATCTAGAGAGAGAGAGAGAGAGAGAGAGAGAGAGAAGTGGTGGCCAAATTGGAAAAATACAGAGAACTTCATAAGAATAATATATTTGTGTTAAATCCTTAAAAATCCACTGGAAGCCCCAGGCAGTAATCCGCCCCCTTTCCCTGGGAGCCTGCCCTCTGCATGGTCTGTGTGAGCTGGATGGACCGCGTCTCTAAGTTCTGTCTAGATTCACACATTGTTGCGTTGACCTCTCTTATGCTCTTGTGTGTCCAAACAAATCCCCCAACTCTTGACCCTTTTCTGTTTCTTTCTCCTCTCGTTAGAGCGTATTGAATGGAGTGGAGATTCAGGAATCTTTGCCACTCATCCTTCTTTGTTTGAGCCCCAGAGTTAGAAGCTACTGAAACTTTGAGACTCATAGTCAGACTTAAAAGTCCAGATTCAGAGCAAAATTTCACACAGGTCCTCCTTCCATCTTTCCAGACTCCATCTCATTGAGCATCGTGGCCGTGGGGCCCGTTTCCAGTGGCAGCTTCAGCCTGTAAATCCCTCAGTGGGCAGGCTGAGGCCGTGCACACGGTGAACCTTCTCACATGGGTTTTACCTGCACTGTGGTTTTCGGTGAAGGCTTACCTTCAAGCAAAGGCTGTGCTGGACTCATCTGATGCTCTGAACCCATGAGAACAGTAACGCTCTTATAGAGCTTTGCAATTCTGTATCTGGTTTGATGCTCCTGACAGTTCCAGGGGGTAGTAATAGTACAGATACCATTTCTCCTTGCAGAATGTGATTCCGCCTTATATCTTCAGGTTCGGGGGGAGATATGACACTTCACAGTAGCTCAATGATCCCAAAGTCAGTCTCTTATCTACTTAGAATGTTATCGGTGTTTTTTTCCATTGGGTTAATTAGTAAATACGTATTTCTTGCTCCTTATGAATGTTATATAAAGTACAATGGAGGCTAAAAAAGTAAAAAGGAAACTGTTCTCATCTGCAAGGAGACGTGGTATAATTGGAAGGGCAGCACATACAGCCTCTAAGAGAAGATGAATAACGGAAGGCGAGTCGGGTGAGTGATGTATATTCAAGAAATTGTTTTGGGTCCCTACTACGGTCCAGGGGCTATTCCAAATGCTAAGGATTCAAGAGTGACCAAAACAGATAAAAATCTGTGACAACTAACATTCTAGGTGGGAATAAAGAAACGGTAAATAGACAAGACAAAAAAGTAAAACATATTCTATATTTGTGAAAAACAAAGCAAGATAGGACGGCACTGTTGAAGCTGGCGGTGGTAAAATTTTTAAGGAGGATTGCATGCAGAGGCCTCATTAAAATCAGAGTCAGGTGAGGGGCGCCTGGGTGGCTCAGTCGGTTAAGCGTCCGACTTTGGGAGCAGGATAAGTTATTACAACTGTCATAGTTTGTCAATTTGTCCGCCACTTGGAAGCCACTGAACTCTTTAGAGAACAGAGGATTTCATGGACTAGAGGAAAAAAATTTGGTTTTTTAAGTAAATTTTTAAAGTAATTTCCAGCCTTTTCCTTGAATTCCGCTGTTTGTTTCTTTTTTCTTTCATTTTTTTCATTTTCTTTTTCTTTTTTCTTTTCTTTCTTCCTCTTCTTCTTTTTTTTTTTTTAGCGACGCTCACCAGTGACTCAAGTGTGTTTAGCCTTAAGTGAAACTCTTCATTTTTCAAATTGCATATGCTTGTGTCACAGAAGTCTCTGGAAAGAACTTCACCAGATCTCGAGTCCACACACGTTTAGACTTGGCCCATGAAAGCCTTCTTTGTTTTATCCCTTGGCCTATATGCTTTGGTTTATATTTGCTCTTGGGATCAGAAAGGGTATGCTCTCAAAAACTGCTTCCCATCCGCGTTATCAGCATTTAAAACATTTTAAACGGAATTCTGTGATGAAATGGGACTCTTCTACACTGATTACTAGTAACTACAGGATCACCACGTTTTGGCGTTCCTCTCAGAATGAAAGGATTTGTGGCAAGAAGACAGAAATCACCACCTGAGACATTGGAGGTGGTGGTGGGTGGGGGACCATGTACATTTCTTAAAAGTGGTGAAGAGCAGAATTAGAATTTTAGGGGCCTTTGCTCCCGTTTCCCGCCTCCCCCTGCACCCCCAGGATGTGGGGCTAACTCTCGAGAAAAACAACCCCATGCCTGGAGTCTCACAGCAAACAAAGCCTGCCCAGCAGTCTCCTGATTACTTTTGTCTTCCTAAATCTAATCCCGCGATAAACCTTGTTTCCTACACTTGACGTGCACCTCTTTCACTAACCTAACCCCAAATCCATCAGACACATTGTGGTTGGCTCATTGTGAACAAACAGAACTGACAGTTTCCTTCCTCAGAGTAAACAGTACTGGTACTTAGCCACAGTTCAAAGGGTTTATCACCCCAACGTGGCCGTCCTTTTAGGTGGGCAAGTAGGCTCAGCTTCAGCTTCTAATTAACTTGCTTTATTCCCTGCTCACAGTCCCAATTTTTACTGGTCCAGAAGTACTGCATGATTACCTGAGGGGGGGCCTATTTTCAGAGCCTTCCTTTTCTATTTTCTCCTGTTCAGTAAAACCGCCATGACCCCCATCCCTGTTTAATTTTGTTGCCGTTTACGAACAGGGCATCGTGGAGCAAAGGGCCGCCTCACCCTTCTTGTGCCATTTCTGTGCTAGATTTCGCTCTGCTGTAACCTCGGATCGATTACTAGGAATCCGGTCAGCACGGTATTTTCTTTGGCCTCGCCCCTTCTCATTCTTATCCTCGGTTCGCTGGAGGAAAGGTCTAGAAGTGCGGGGCGGGGCGGGGGGGGGCTCTGCTGGCGGCGTGGAAGGCCTGCAAGTGTGTGCTCTCACGCCAGGTTCGTGGAGGGGCGCACCCCGGGCACACGCCGTGGGGCCTGCGCCAAGGCAGGACACGCTCTCGGGCTTCTCAGAAGACAAACCGTTCACATTTCCTATTGTTTCTGCAGGCACTTGCTTCCCTCTGTTTATTCCAGTCTTTGTAAACCAATGAGTCACGTCACTTGCTTCTGAGTCCAAGTGACTTCCCTCCTGGGGGTCATTCCAGAACGAGCCCCAGCAGAGGTCTGAGCAGCAGCGGGGGCAGGGGCTTGGTCTGGGGCTTTGTTCTGTCCGCTGGGCTCTGTGTTAGAATCTCAGAGGAAAGTGCCCGGAGGAAAGACCTCCACGTGCCCGTTTTGCCGCCGTGATAGCCAAGCCCTCACTCAGAACTACTGACCCGAGTCCCCCGTTGCTCAGCGGCTCCCAGCAGCGCGTCTGGGGCATCACTCGCTGACCATCAGTGTAGCTGCTGGGGGATCCTCTCGAGGCAGCCTCACTGTGACAAGTGGCCCTCCGGCATTCTCTAGGTAAGTGCTGCAAACGGAGGGTGGAGGGGGCTGCTTGGGAAGCTTCCACAGGGAGTGTGCCTCCCAGGGGCCCTGAGTGTCCAGGACCCCCGGTGCCCCCCTTCCTAGGAGGCAGTGGGTTTGAGCAAAGGATCCTGCTGCTGTCGGAGGGGTTAGGGGGCTGGCGTCGCACAAAGGTGAGCCTGCGGCCCAGGCCAGCCGGCTTGCAGAGGAGAGCCAGCTGTCCCCACGGCCCATCGCTTTGGGAGGGGGATTCCTCTACAGGAAGCGGCAGGTGGAAGGGAAGGAGAAAATGGGCATTTTATCTGCATGGATACGTACACATAGGAGACCTCTGCCACTTTCGGAAAGATAAAGTTTTCACTTGTTTGTTTTTTAGGGGTACAAAGGATTTATCCAGATTTACAATGAACCCACCAGGGGCAGCGCAAAAGCGCTCACTTATCTTGCCTCTTGATGGGAGGGAGCTTTGAGAGGGAGTTCAGAAGAGGTGTGAGCAGCTAGTTTTGTCTTGGGCCCTTCCCTTCCAATCTGTCACCTGCTTCCTTGTCTCCACAGGACACCCCACCCCTCCCACTCCACCAATATCAGATCTTATCTGGGCAGAGAGATTCTGCAAAGCCTTTTCTATTTTAATATTAGGAAATCTGGGTTGCAGACCCGTCTCTGACACCACCTTTGGGAAAACCACATGACTCTGTATAACGTAATATCTCCCTTCTGCGAAGTCGGGGAAAGATCTTATGGGGGCCTGGCAGAGAGCAGCAAAGAGAGGGCATTTCAGGCAGAGGACTCGAATGAAGGCTCTGAACAAAGAGGCGGCCTGAGTGTTTGGGGAAACAAAGGAGGCCTCCGTGCCCAGAGGGGCGGGGGCGGGGGGGGGGGGCGGATTAAGCAAGGTTGAAGCCAACAAGGGAGGCGGAAACCAGATCAGAAGCTGCTTATCTGAATATTTTAAGGATTTTGATATTAACCCAACCAAAATGAGGAACCAATGAATCATCTTAATTAGGGAATTGGCTAAACAACGGCGTAACACTGGCCTGTTCTCAACCCATTGGCACCATGGCAGCTGGACTCAGGCATCAGCGTGTGAACCTCATGGACCTAATTCGAGGTTTTTAGGTTGAGGGATCCACACGCTATCAGTTTTTGAAATCATTCGGTCAAAAAAGGGCATTTGCGAAAACAACAGAAAAGTCTATCATCGTCATGGTCTCCATCATCAACGTCATTATCAATCATCACCATCAATCATACTTTCATTAAAAAAAAAAAGGTGGGGGACACTTTAACACCAACCAAAAAGAAAATAAAGGAAGGACAAGTTCAGAATAATGGAAACTATTTAGATTTGATTCATATGCCTTGATGAAGAAAAATGGTATTGTTACTATTATTTTGTCTTAGACCTGTGAACGCTTCTTCACAAGCAGCACTTGTCGGAGTCCTGACATTTGGAAACAAGCTGTCAAGGTAAGCGCCACCATTGACTGGATGGTGAAGAGAAGTGCTGGCCTCATGGGCGGACTTGCTGGAGGAAGAGATATTATGTTGGGTTTGGGGGCAGTTAGGGATGAAGGAAAAGGTGACGGATATGAAAGTCCCTGAGCACGCCTGCAACACAGTAGATACTCAGTAAATGTCAGCAGACACTTGAGTTGAATTTGGTAATAATAACAGCCAGTCTTTATATAACGAAAGTTTCATAACTATTGTTTTATTGATTACCACTCGAGAGGTAGCTAAACGAGGTATTAATTCCCCTATTTTATTATCCCCCGATCAGAAAATTTTAAATTACATCAAAGTTTCCCATTGGGGCGCCTGGGTGGCTTAGTCGGTTAAGCGTCTGACTTTTGCTTGGGTCATGATCTCGCGGTTCGTGGGTTCGAGCCCCACGTCGGGCTCTGTGCTGACTGCCAGTTCAGAGCCTGGAGCCTGTTTCAGTCTGTGACTCCCTCTCTCTCTGACCCTCCCCTGCTCACGCTGTCTCTCTCTCTCTCTCCTAAAAATAAATAAAACATTTAAAAAAAAAAAAAAGTTTCCCATCATGTTTCTTCTGTTGGACAGCGCTGTTCCAGACCGCACTAGAAATATTTCTTTCCTAGGAATAGAATTGTCTTTTAGGGTGTGTTTACATAGAGATAGAAAAGCTACCTACCCACGGGCCACATCACAAGTGCCTTCAAATCCTTTGAAGCATGTGAGACAGCCCACCTCACCCATTTTGTCAATGAAATTGAAATGGGACGATCGTGTCTTAATTAGGTACAGATTCTCTCTTGCCAGCATTTGCCAAACAACAGGAAGAAAAAGAAGTAACAAGATCACAATGTTAAAAGGCGAAAGGGAAGAATGACCAGATTGTCAGTGTTTTCGTGACTGTGTTTGGACCTGAGGATGGTGGGGAAGGTAACAAATGAGATTCGAGTCTTTTAATGTGGGAAAGTCGGTAGATACTGTGTTCTAATTAGTCCTCTATGTCCCAGATACCGGCTGGAAATTAGTACATTTCTTCCGTGACCTTTAAATTTGATGCATAACAAATTACTTTGTCAATTAAAAAAATAAGGAGTTGACATACGCATTAGTCCCCATATCTAATTTATCATGGGTTTGGCAATAAGTAATCCATCCATTTAATTATTTATACATTCACTAAGAAACCTCTGGAAAGTCCATATGCAGGTTTATCTGTTTTAACGGAGTATGCATAGTGAGAAACTCCCTGTCCAATTTCCTGCTCCCTAGACCTCCAGGGTAAGGCGGAGGCCTTCAGGGGGCCAGGTGAGACCCCTGCCAGCTCCTCGGAGGTCAGCCCTAGGTCGGGAGGCTACTCAGGGGGCTGTGGTTCTTTTCGGATACCTTTTTCCAGGGCGTGTTCCTTCGTGGCCACATGACTGCAGGAGGGAGGGTCGCGGGGCGGGGGGCTCCTCCCCGCGCAGTCCGGCCTCTGCAGTGCGCTGGCCTTGGGCGCATGGCCGTCTCCGGATCACCTGCGGAGCTGCGCGGTCTCCAGGTAGGCGGCCTGCGGGTGCGGAGAGCATCGCTCTGCTGCTGTGACTGTACGAGTGAGGCGGGGTCCTCCGCGACACAGGGCACGTGGCGCGCTGGCCCAAGGCCGTCGCCTGGTGCACACGCCTCTCCAGGTTTTCCTGCCGGGGAACCAGGGCCTCGGGGTTGGGGGTGGATGTGGGGGTGGGTGTGGGTCGTGCCCCAGCAGGGAGCGGACCACCTCCTGGCGGTGATGCAGGCGGGGAGGGGCAGCTCCACGGGCCCCATGCACGAGGTGGCCCCCCGCTCTGTGCAGCTGACATTGCACAAGCCGTTCCTTTGGGCAGCCCCGGTCAGCTCTAGGGGTGCAGCGTCCCTTGGCAGGGATCGGGCATGCGTGAGCAGGGTGAGGCGGGGAGGAGGGATGTGGGGGCTGGGAGGTAAGGCCCGGGAGATACTCCCAGGCGCTCTGGACCCAGGGTCTGAATCGTGTCCTGTGCAATCCCCGTCACATGGTGGGTGTGGCCCTGGTCCCGCCCTATCTGGTAGGAGCAGCTGGCCTGGTGGCACCACGTGGGGGACAGCGCCTGGGAAGTCGAGGACCGAGCTCCGGCACCTCTGGGATCCTGTTGGAGCATCTCTGTGCGGCCAGCAGGGCGCTGAGTCTCTCGGGAAGGCGACTGGGCCTCCTGGAGGTGCCCTTCGCCCTAGTGCACAGCCTGGCCGTGGTGCCTGCGGATTCCGCTCACCTGGGGCCCCAGCTGGTCCCCCACAGCCTGCCGCTCACCGTGCAGGGGGCAGTACTGGTGGCCCGGTGGCCTGAGTGCGCAGGGAGACGCCAGCGCAGGCTGTGAGCTTGCAGGGCTCCCAAGCACCTGCTCCCGGATGGCCTTGGACGTGGTAAGCATCACCTCACGGCACTGCCTCAGTCACTGGCCATGCCTACCCACTTGCGGCAGTGCCTGGACATCAAGGTGAAGCCAAGGTCAGGCAGTAGCCATCATCACAGCCTTGGGGGTAAAGGTTGTGGTGCTCCCCGGGGTGGCCCCAGGGCTTGGTGTCCGCACAGTACCTGAGGACATTGGGGAAAACAAGGTAGAAGACGGGTGCCTGGGTGGCTCAGTCGGCTGAGCATCTGACGTCAGCTGAGGTTATGATCTGATGGTTCATGAGTTGGAGCCCACATCTGGCTCCAGGCTGTCAGTGCAGGAGGCTGCTTGTGATCCTCTGTACCCCCCCCCCCCGCCCCTCCCTTGGCCTGCGCTCTCTCAAAAATAAATAAACATTAAAAAAAATTTTTTTTTTTAAAAAGAAAAGCAATGCACTGGGGTTTCACGTATTAAGCACCGAATTCTTCTGAAAGACTCCAGATGGGCAAAGAATAAGCCACAGATCATCACTTTGTTTTGACGTTCAGAGTCTGGTAAGAGGATTAAACACCAAGTTCCTGATGAAACTCTGAAATTCTAAAGAGTTTTTTAAAAAAATTTTTGTGATGTTTGTTTATCTTTGAGAGAGAGAGACAGTGCGAGTAGGGGAGAGGCAGAGAGAGAGGGAGACAGAATTTGAAGCAGGCTCCAGGCTCTGAGTTGTCAGCACAGAGCCCCATGCAGGGCTTGAACTCACAGACCACGAGATCATGACTTGAGCCGAAGTCGGACGCTTTACCGAATCAGCCGCCCAGGCCTCCCTGAAATTCTAAAGAGGTTTAGGTAATACGGACATTTTTACTTCTCTGCTAAGCTTTTGATACTAAAGTAATACTACTGTTTGGCCCAGCCTGCAGGACGCCTCCGCACAGGTCCTGGTTACCCCTTGTGAGCAGCACAGCCGTGGACTTTTTATCTCTGCTGAGTCAAGAGGGTTTACAACAGGGGCCAAGGAGCTCCTGGTCTGCATTTCATATCATCAGAAAAGTCAGGAGCTAAAGTTGCAATGAGTCAAATGTCCCGGTGACACAGGGTAAATGTCATCCACCCACACCTGCCTCTTGAACTAACTCCCCTGACCCAGGTCACCCGGGGGCTCCCTCTTTGAGGTGCTAAATCCAGGGGGCTCTTTCCGCTGTTATTTGACTTCCTTCTTACATTTGACACTATTTTCCTTGAAGCTTTTTCCTCTCATCTCTGTGTGCTTCCTCTCGGTTTCCTCTTGAGATGCTCTTTCCACTTCCCATCCCCCGTGTTGGCGTGTCCCAGCTTCTGATGGCGTGGTCTTCTCTTCTCTTCCGGTGCGTACTTTCCATGTGAGCTTCCAAGAGAGGCAGGTGCATCCCAGCTGCTTCTTTCTTTAAAAAAAAAAAAAAAAATTTAATGTTTATTTATTTTTGAATGAGGTAGGGTGTGGGAGGGGTTCCAGGCTCTGAGCTGTCAGCACAGAGCCTGACGTGGGGCTTGAACTCATGACCTGCAAGATCATGACCTGAGCCCAAGTCAGACACTTAACCGACTGAGCCACCCAGGTGCCCCTGGCTGTTTATTTCTGCCTTAGAATCCTCTCCTGAGACCCAGCCAACTGGCTACCTGTACTTTCATATACTCTAGGACCTCGAATTCAGGAGATCAGACTGAAGTCGTCTTCCTTCCATTTCTTCCTTGGTGAAAGACCTCATGGTCCACTCACTTTCCAGGCAGAAATCTGGGAGTCATTCTTAACTTCTCCATTATTTCCCACAGTCCTTCAGTCAGCCAGTATTGAGAATTGCGGTCCCCTCGAAACTTCCTGAATCACTGAGAAAATGCCTAAAGGAATTGACGTGCACTATTCTCATTCAGGGGACTAAAATCATGGTGTATGTTATAATTTTTGAGTGAAAATGAGACATTTTCCAGCACGTACTTCAGCGGTATCCCTCACTTCCCACCCCTTGCCTTCAATCATGCTGTCTTCAGAGTGTAGTTTCTGAAACTGAAATTTGATTATATCGTCCCACTGTGTAAAGTCTTACCGTTTTCTGGAGATAGTCTAGACTCTTGAACAGGTCCTTCCTGAGCTGGCCTGGCTTGTTCTCCCCTTTGAGCGTCCAAATTCTCCCCCACTCTGGGAATGACACAGAGTTCTCTTTCTGAGCTCCTCTCGTCCCTGGGCTTCCAGACTGTCTCCCACCTGCAGCCCCATGTGGTAACCCCGAGTCACCCTTAAAATCCACCTCCGGAGTCACTGTCTCTGGGAAGTCTTCCCTCACCTGCTGCCCCTCGTCTGGGTTCTCTCTCTCCACACACCCTGACCAGAATTTGTTTTGATGCACGATAAATGCCTGTCAGGCTGCTCCATCCATTAGCTCACTGGGCAAGCCTCGAATCTTGAGCGCCATCACGGAAGCACAAGACACGCAACAAGTAGCCACGCCATGTTACTGAAGGCGTCCGTGGTGTGCGGCCCATGCAGACTTACAGTGACGTGGAAATGGAGTGGAGAAACGATAAGAGATGTGAGAAAGTTAACCCAGTCTCCTCGTTTGCATTAATGAGAGGCATGAGTAGGGCTCTCCATTCTGTTCCGCAAATCCCTTCCATGCAGCATCCAGCCCTGGCTTCCTCCATGGCTAGAGGGCACGTAAGGGGGCGATTTGGACCGAGGAGCCATCTTGCATTACTCCGTCTGGGCAGAATGAAGGTCCAGCTATTTCTGGGACTCTGGAGTCCACTCCAGGCTAAATTCAGTTTCTCAGCTTTGTCCTGATGTAACCCCCTTCCTCCAGTACTCACTTGTGATCAGCCTAGGATTGGGGTTCTGGAATGCCCACACCGACTCAGCTGTCACTCTCTAGGAGGTCCATCCAGGTTCAGAACTCGTGTGGGTGCGTGTGTGTGTGTGTGTATGTGTATGTATGTGTATTACATGGGAAGAAACAGAGACAGAGAGTAAGAGGGGGGAGAAAGAGAGAGACAGGAGATGGGAGGAGAGAGGAAGACATGGGGGAGAGGAGAGGAGACAAAGAGATGACTTGCAATGTCTTCTACTCTCCACGGAGGGAGTGCTAATTAAACACCAGGCGCTCTGCTAAGCCCTTTATATGCATCCTACTATTGAGCATACACTGTTTAATCATATTCCTCACACGGATTTAATCCTCACGAAGCTGGCGACCCAGGTGAAGAATACCGAAATCGGCCAGACAGCTAGCAACCCGCAGCGCGGCCCTGAAACACAGGCCCTGAGTCTCCCTACTTGGTGTGAGCGTTGACATTAAACTGCTTGTAGCACGCCATCTTGAAAATGATTGCTTATGGATGCCATTCTGGCTTTTTCTTTTTTCTTCCCCCCTTTTTTCCTGGAAATGGATGGTGGGACCAAAGACCAGCAGGATGTGTGGCCGCAGAATAAATCAACGTCTTAGGTTTCCTCCCAGGAAGCCGAACGCTGCCTCTGAGCTGGGACCGACTCACGCGCAACCGGAAACTCAAGGGAACCAGAGAGCAGGTACTTCCGTGTGTTTGATGCTCCGTTTCAGGCCTGATGGACACGCGTTGAGTCTCAGCAAGACATTTATGCCCTGAGTTCCTAGCCAAAATGATCCCACCCCAGTCGGTCTGTTCCCTTTTCTGAGGCTGTCTGCTCTGCTCCCATCCATGCCGGGCCTTATTTTCTCATCCTTTTATCTTGTTGAGACTGTGTGATAGGAATTTGCTTTGGAGGGAATTACAATTGGTTTAAAAAAATGTGGACTTGGGTCCCCTTGCTTTGTTACTGTAAGTGTCAAAGGGGACCGGGGCGTGTGGAAGGGTTGGGAGGGGGGAGATTGGGGAGGGGGGTCTTGTACACGTAGGTGTGCGGGGGTCACTTTGCTGTGGCTGGAAGTCCTTTGTCTGGGGCTGCGGAGGAGACAAATTCCAGTGGCCACCAAATGAATTACAGACCTGCTGAGCCGTCCAGTCTCCACAGGATAATGTGTGGCTTTCGTTCCACAGTCTCAGGGGCAGCGACCAACTTCCCTCCTTTGTGCTCCTTTAGGCCTCTGGTTAGAAGTAAATAGCCTGCTTAGCCAAGCCCTCCGGTGAGGGGGGGGAAGGGGGGGCGGGAAGGACGGTCTAAGGACATTCTGAATGACTGAGCTATTTGCTAGAGCCTAAGAGGAGTGAAAATCTGCTCCCTCATTCTTGCAAATTTGTTTTTGTTTCTTTTGAATTTTGAGTGACTGGAATCTCTGGCTCCAAACATATTTTGTTATGCAAATACTCCATCAGCCCCGGCCCCACAAGCCCCTTCCAATCCCCTCCAAAATACCTTAATTACAGAGCAGGTGAACAGGACTCAGGCCTAAAGGGATCTGCGCGTGTTACCTTGTTCAAGGGGCGGAATCTTGGTACTGCTGTAATTTGTGAGCACAAAGTGGGGGCGCTTGTATGCATCAGTGTTTGGGGAAGCCCCCCTTGGATTCTCTGGTTGCGTGGTTGAATCAGCCTTTACTTTGGCTGAGTGCTGGCTCGCCTGAGAACGGCCCATGCTAGGTGCTGAGCAGGGGCAACAGGAAGACACAAAGACTCCTGCCCCCGAGGAGCGTTCAGACTCGGAGGAGCCATGCTGTTTTCCCCCAACAGCCTCTGGACCACTCAGAGACAGGGTCTGTGTTTATGCATCCTTGGCTTCCCGGCTCCCCCCGGCGCCTGGCCCCTGTTAGGCTTTTCAGAATGCAGCGAGTGCATGAAGAAATGGCGTCCCAAGGTGGAGAGAAGGCCTCTGTCTGGGTCCCCAATGAGCACTGACTTCTAGAGAAGCTCTAAGAAGGAAGCGATCTGTGTGGGGTGACAGGCAGAGGCTTCCCCAGTATTTGAGTTAGTTCTGGCAAAAGGAAAAGATTCAAGGAGTAATGTGGGAGGGCCTGTTCCCTGGGGCTGGGAGATGGTGGCTAAGCTGGTCTCCATCTACCGGTCTGGGCTTCAGGGAGCTTGTGCTGGAGAGAGGGCATTAACACACTGGAAACCTGCTGAATGCTAAGTGCTATTGACTTGGGGGGATTGTAATGATTACTTTTATTCTTTCTGTTGAAGGTCAGTTGTGTGATGAGATCCATTAACATGGCCATTCTTATTTACTATATGGCTCTGGCAGGGTTCTAGGTCCGGTTGAAGGGTGCGGAGTACATTCAGGACCCAATAGCAGTCACGGCTGTTACTAGAGAGACCAGAAGCCCATGCCCCGACCGGGGGTGTGAATGGCGATGTCTTTGTCTTGAGGTGTTCATTCCTTTGACGTGTGTTAGTAAATATTTCAGCATATTCCCCTCTGCTTTGACTTCTTGGCTGTTGGCTGTTCTTGTCGTTGAATGGTTAACTGAGCGGAGGAGCTCATTTGGTGCATTTGCAATAGGAAGTGGGTATTTTCCACATCCTTAAGCTGTGAAACTATCTGGGAGCAGTATTCGCCTCCCATGTAAAATGTGTGAATTTGCAACCCGGACAGAGGTAACGTGAATGGCAAACCCGTCTCTTCCTAGTGCCCAGCGCTGACCTGAGGAGCTTTTGGGGGGACTTGAAATCTCCTGGTCCTCTCCGGCTCCCCAAATAATGAGGCTATTTTATGAATGCAATGAAATAGGCAAATGCAGATGACAGACCAAAATCCAGATGGATAGAAAGCACCAAGTGAATCCCTCCTTCCAAGGAACTCATAAATACTTGGGATGTAGCATACCTCATCTGCACAAGGTGGGAAAATCCACATTTCTAATGGAGTAGTATACAAATATATACAAATCAGTCAGATGCAGATGAAGCCATAATTTCTGAAAGAACACAGAGAAGAGGAGATAAAATATGTGCTTCAGGGGAAAACATCCCAAGCATAACATGGCTCGAGTGGATGCATTTTTGTTAGTACGACGGAGACTGAGAGGTTCTGACTCACGGTGGAAAATGAATAATTTTTGTACGAGTGAGGATAAGTTACAGCCACGTCACCAGAGAGGGCCCTGAGCGATTGGGAGGACAGGAAGTAGGTTGTATTCTTTGCTCTGCACAGTCTCCTATGCAGAAACACAGAAGGATTTGCATGAAGCTTTTCTTTTCCATTTTGTTGGCCGCTTTCAGTGTGTTAGATGAATCAGTCATGCCAACCTTCAAAAGTTCGGGAGAAAAAGGTTGGAAGAGAGAACAGTGGCATATCTAAGCTCTCCTGAAGCTTGTTGGATTAGAAGAGCTTCAAGGACAATAGCATTTATTTTGATTCCTTGATGCCTTGCAAGGAGCACAAAACCTTTTATAGACACTATCTCATTAACTCTTTTCAATCCCCCGGTGAGGGAGGTGGTGCCAAGAGCAATTTATTATCACCTTATGGATACAGAAATGGGACCCAGCAGCTTTCCAGAAACTGATTATGAATTAGAGCTGTTTCAAGTAAGTCACTGTAAAAGTTTCTGGTCCGTTTCTAGAATCTTAGTACAGAACTCTCATCTCCATCCCATGTCTCTTTGATCAGATGTCTGAGACAACAAAAGCAAAGAGGATATAAGATACATTTTGGCAGATTCTAATCTTCTCATGGTTTCAGCTTCGGGCTTACTTTATACTTGAATGCTTGCATGGAAAATCTCAAAACCCTCAAAAATTGTCTAGATCATTCTAAAACCCCAAGATTCATGAGCAAGCCTTTCTGTGAATTGCTGCATCCTAGTTTCACATTCATACCGAAGGCCCTCTCTTTCCAATACCACTCTCCCTGTCCTCTGCTGGACTGTGGGCCCTGGGGGTACGCATATCACGGGGTTCTTACCTTCCTGTCTCCTCCTGCCTGGCACACAATCTTCCCAAGGCAGGCACTCATGACGGTTGTGCTTGTTGACAGGTGGGGCCCAGCTGATCCCCCAAGTTGGTGTGATTTAACTTCAGGCTTGTTGACTTTGCCCCATCAAAGGCTTGGGGACATTCTGTCCAGAGTAGGGCGCTGTCCTCTGTATTCCCTTGTAATGGGTACATGTTTGGGGGCCCACCCTTAGTTAAGGAAAGAGGAAAAAATTGGAGCTTCTGCAAGATGGGTTCAGTTTCTGATTTGAACAGAGACACGCCAGGTCCCCTAATGTGTACTGAGTGTAGACAGACCATCCGTCATTCTTCTAGAAACCTTCCCCCGCCCCTCCCCCCCATCCACACCAGGTGTCTCATTCAACTCAGTCAGCAAGCCTGTACTCAGTGGGTATGGACGGCTTGCAGTCTGTCTGCAGGAAGCTGTCACTCTTGAGTTAGCTTGGCTTGGTTTTCCTGACTGCTAATGGCTAAGAATGTCGGTCTTTCTCTGGTCTCTTTACAGCACAGGCTGCAGCCATGAGAAATAAAATGGGCTTTTCCTGGTAAAATCAGCAGGCAGAAAACCCGTTTTACGCCCTCTGCTCCCATCACAGATGACCCTTGGCCCGGTTAGACCTGCAGGGGCCCAAGCAGCTGGGCCTCCCTTGGACATCCGGGAGGGCACCTGCACTCCATCAAAGGGCAGCAAAGGGTGGGGGGTGGGGAGTGGGAAGATGGGGGGCGGGGTGGGGTTGGTTCTTGGGGGTCCCTTGGGCTTTGGCCTTGGGCGGCTCCCTCTCTCCTTGTCTTTTCCTAGTCCTTTAAAGAATATCCGAACTCAATATATTTTCTGGGCCAGGGATTCTAAACTTTTGGTGAGCAGTAGAATTCATTTAAATAAGGTGAAAAAAGAAGTTAACGGTGCAGGGACTCCGTATGTTTAAATTTCTGAATGCTCCTGGCCTCCTGAGGAAACTTCCCAAAGCTTTAAAGACGCTCCGGTGATATTAAAATGCAGAAGATTGCTCCCTCTTTTTTTTTCTTCCTTCCCGGAGTATGGAAAACTTGGCTGGTTTCAGCTTGTCCCTCCAGGAAACTCAACTAAATTGTACTAGGCAGGGTTTTTTCTTCTTTTCTTTTCCGTTTTGTCGGCAACTTCATTTATGGGTTTGTAGTGGACACACTGGCCCGATAGGACCGGGGTCCTAGAGAAAACTTCTGCTTCACTGGATGGTAACTTTTTTTTTAAAAAATGACATTCTTTTTTATGTGTGATGTCGCCTTCCCCCCTCTCTACTGTATTTTTCATATTTTTAGTTTCACTTGGAATCTACCTTTCGAGCTGCGTTGGTTTCCCTTGACTACCTGTGGTTTGTACCACTTTTGTGGCTGGGAGGTCACTCTGGTCACTTAGCAATGTGAACTCTTTGCACAGAATAAAACAAGCCTCTACCTTCTTTCACATCCTGTTGAGAGAAGACGAATTTTGTACGTAACCCGTCAAAGCCAGAAACATCTCTTTCTCATCCTGCCATCAGGGGACGAATTGTCCAGTGCAAGGACAGGGAACGTTTGTTTACTCCCTGAAAAAATCTGCGAGGATTTGTCTAGTGACCTTGTTCTAATCTGGGCCAAATGATGCCTCCTGGTCCCTTTCCCTTATTTTCCATCTTTTATCCTATCTTCCTGCCTCAAAACTATTGTTCTCCTCCAGACTCCGCAAGAATTGATGGGGGGGGGGAGGGGGAGGCAAGAATTATCTACAGGGTATCATTCATGTGGGCGGACATGTAATAGAGTGATCAAGAGTATAAATTCTGGAGTCACAATGCCTTCAGTTCTGGCTCTGCCACTTGCCAGCTGTGTGACTTTGAACTTGCGATTTAACTTCTCTGAGCCCGTTTCCTCTTCTGTCAAATGAATATACATAGGACCAAGGTCGTGTGAAAAGCTTAGCACGATGGCCTCAAATATGGTCATCATTGTGATTATCGATATTAGTCCGAAGGGCATTAGTCCCACCAGATAAAGCCGTGGTGGCTCAGGTAGGGAGATGGTGCCTATGGGACCACATCTTGATGACATGGCGACATTAGCATAAGAAAGGCTCTGAGAAGACTAGTTAAGCAAAATATTTAGTCTGATCCCATGTTTACTCAATTTATTTGTCTCTGCAAACTCTCTTTTCTCTTCTTGAATGTTCCTTGGAACACACTTGGAGAAATGTTAAGCCAGTGTGATTTAAAAAAAATTTTTTTGTTTTTTGACAGAGAGGGAGAGTGTGAGGGAGGGACAGAGGAAGACGGGGGGAGAGAGAGAGAGAGAGAGAGAGAGAGAGAGTGAATCTTAAGCAGACCCCACGCCCAGTGCAGAAGCTGACTCTGGGCCCCATCTCATGACCATGAGATCATGACCTGAGCCGAAATCAAGAGTCTGATGCTTAACCAACTGAGCCAGTGGGATTTTAAACCACCCCTTCCCAATCATTACAGAAGTTTGTATTAACCCTCTGTGGAACTGATCACATAGATGTGTAGTAGATAAACACCACGATTTGCCCCAAAATGTATGCCAACCAGGGAAACACGAGAGAACATGCGTTGAAGGCCACCTGGTGATATGATGCGCTAATTGGTCCAAACCGCTTTTTCCTCTTCTTCTTTGTAAAATTATCAGTTTATTATAAGCCACATATGCCTAAAGCGAAGAGCTGATCCTCCCCAGTTCCTGCACATCGGTCTGCTCAAGTCTAACACTCTGGAAATAAAGATGTAAAGGATAGAAACAAGGTGGCCTTCTGGAAGATCCACAGGTATTTAGGTAGCGGATACGTGGACGTCTTTGTTAATCCTGTGCACTGACCAGGTGAAGATGCGACCAAGCGTTGTAGTTATTATAATAAGGACATGGTCGTGTCCTGCGGGTCAACTATCTGGTGTGACGAACACAGTACGCAGCTGCAGAAGCGGTGATGCCTTCCCGCCGTTTCTTAGTTTCCAAATCCAGTTTCTTGGGGGTGGTGGGCACATCCTGGAAACAATCTGAAGTTAGGAAACTTCCTTATCTGGAAAGGCTAAGGACACAGGCTGTGAGCTCTGAACCAAGGTTAGATTTGGGATGTGCATGTGGCTTAGCAGCTAGAATAGGGTCAGAGTGAGCTGCAGAGAGGGACGGGGCACGAATGCATCATGTGTGTCCCGGGGAAGGAGCTTCCCAAAAGGGACTTCTGTCTCAGGCTCGGCTCTGAGTCATGGCTGAGCAAGGTGTATGCTCCTGTTTGGGGCCCTACACGTTTTGGGACAGTCCTAATCCTAATCCAAATATTGCGCTCCATCCTCTCTCTCTACACACACTTGAATATATTAGGATCACCTCCTGATCTTAAATTAAGGCCAAGGTCACTCATAGCCCCACCCCACCCGCCCCCAGGAAAGACCAGCCAAGCCGGCCCTGCAACTCTCTCTCCAGCTGCGTAGCCGCCGGCACTCATTTCTTTCTTGAGCTTAGTTTTGCTTACTTAGAATCCCAGGGTTTGCAATAGATTATTTCTGGGTTCTCTTCTGGAACAAAGATTCTGGGGCTGTATGACTCGATGCAAAGGTTATGCCTCTGTCTTCAGGAATTGTTACCATTTGTTCAGTACTCCCTATTTTCCCTGAGGTGATTTCTTAAAAATGTTTGTTTATTTTTAGAGAGACTGTGTGAGCAAGGGAGGGGTAGAGAGAGAGGGAGACAGAGAATCTGAACCAGGCTTCGCACTGAGAGTGCAGAGCCCAATGTGGGGCTTGAATCCACGCACCGTGAGATCATGACCTGAGCTGAAGTCGGACGCTTAACTGACTGAGCCCCCCAGGCGCCCCTATTTTTTAAAAATTTATTTGCTTAACTTAAGTAAGCTGGAGGCCCAACACGGGGTTCGAACTCATAGCCCCAAGATCAAGAGCCACACTCTTTACAGGCACCCCCGAAAGCCATCAGTTTAGTTCTTCCGTCTAAAACCCAGATTTAACCCTGGATCCTGGTGTTAGACCAGAGCCCGTGTTTGTATCCGGCCTTGGGGGACAGGGTGGGAGGGTGCAGTCTTTTATCAAAACGGGGCCACATCTTGGGAGATGATGCAACGACCTCTATTCCCCCCTCCGCTGCCTGTGTGAGGTTTTGTTAGTCCCGCAGTTAAGGTCAGGCAAAGGCTTCCTTCACACAGTGAAGACTGTGTGTCCCTTCAGGGGGGCCCGAGCTTCCGAACAGAATCCTGGGACAAAACAAGCTTCCCGGAGCCTTGGTCAGTGGGGGCTAGTGTAGCCCTATGGCCCCAGGAGGTGACCGCCTGCAGGTGTTAGCTTTCTCATGCTAGAAGGGGCTATTTCTTGTGTCTGCTCTGACAGTGGTTGTTGAGTTAAATGCATCATTTCCCGAGTCTAAAATCTGGGTACAATAGGCTTTCTATTCGGGATGGTTCTAAGGGAAGAGACGCAGCTATGCTGGAAGTACCTGGACATTTGCTGGAGGACTTACCCGAGTTTTTTGTTGTTGTTGTTTAATTGAGATACAGATATATAACATTATATTCGTTTCAGTTGTACGACGTGGTGATTGGATATTTATATACATTGGAAAGGGATCACTGAAAAAGTCTAGTCACTGCCAACTTTTTTTTTAAGTTTATTTCTAAGAAATAAATGAGAAAGTTTATTTCTAAGATATTAAAGTCATTCTCAGGGCGCCTGGATGGCTCGGTCAGTTAAGCATCTGTTTCTTGATCTCGGCTCAGGTCATGATCTCGTGGTCTGCGGGATCGAGGCCCTGCCTCAGGCTCTGTGCTGACAGTGTGGAGCCTGCTTAGGATTCTCTCTCTCCCTGTTCCTCTGCCCCTCCCCAGCTTGCACTCTTTCTCTCTCAAAATAAACATTAAAAAAAAGGCAAGGTATTCTAGTTAGAAAAATACATTAATCTTTGTCATATTCCCCTCCCCACTGTTTGAGTATAGAATAAAATAAAAGAATTGTTGAATCATTGTTGAAGAGTGAATGAAGGAACTGGTGAATAAAAGGGATAGATGAATGAATGAATATCTGTGGAATGAGATCGATCTTGCAAGTGGTGGTCCAGAGGCGTTGAGTTTGTCCCGATTCTCAGTGTGGTGGCATTTGACCCATTTCTACTATATTCACACCACTGACTACGGTACTTTAACCTCTGACCAACCCAGGGCAAGTCAAGGATCTCCTACTCACTTGGCCCAAGTTCACAATAATGCTTGTAAAACACACACCAGGATGGAACGGTAGAGATACAAGTGGGGGCGTGTTTTATTTCTTTCAAGCTTCCTGGCATGGCTTTCCCGAGGTCCTGGTGCGAGTTTCTTTTATCCCTGGTCACGTAGCCCAGTAAGCTTTATCATAATTGTATTCAGGAGATTTCTCCTGTACTCCGAGAATCCCTTACTATGTTTCTTTCTTTTTTTTTTTTTTTTTAAATGTTTTATTTATTTCTAGGAGAGAGAGAGGGAGACAGCATGAGCAGGGGAGGGTCAGAGAGAGAGGGAGTCACAGACTGAAACAGGCTCCGAGCTGGCAGTCAGCACAGAGCCCGACGCGGGGCCCGAACCCACGAACCGCGAGATCATGACCTAAGCGAAAGTCGGATGCTTAACCGACTAAGCCACCCAGGCGCCCCCCTTACTATGTTTCTAATTCTTCTCCAAATGGGAGTGTTCAACTAATCACCAGCAGAGAAGTAGACTATCCGTGCGGGGGGTAGAATTTAATTCCATATCTGTCTTAAAATTCTCATTCGATGTAGGAAATGACTCCTGTGACTCCTATGGTATGAATGACATTAAGAAAGAGAGAGATCATGTGTTCAGGACACATATATATATGAAAGAGGATCTGATCCAAATTGTAGACTAAAGCTTTTGGACTGTAGGAATTGGACCCCATTAGAGGTGCTCAGTTAACACTTTTGTGTAAATGAATAAACAATAAAATTTTAGATAACGCCTGCCTTTGGTGTTTTAACTGGCCATCCTGACTCCTTAATATTTAAACATTTAAATACTTTAAAATTTGTGTTTATTTTGGGGACCCCTGGGTGGCTCAGTTGGTTAAGTTTGTCCGACTTCAGCTCAGGTCATAATCTCACGGTTTGTGGGTTCGAGCCCCTTGTCGGGCTCTGTGCTGACAGCTCAGAGCCCGGAGCCTGCTTTGGACACTATGTCTCCTTCTCTCTCTGCTCCTTCCCTGCTTGTGCTGTCTCTCTCTCTCTCTGTCAAAAGTAAATAAACATTAAAAAAGAGAGAGAGAGAGAACAAGAAAAGACAGAGCAAACAGGAGAAAGGGCAGTGCGGGCGTCAGGATGAGTGTGTAGGAAGGGCGGACACAGGGAAGAGTTTGGGGCATTTGGGCAGCAGAGAGCCTGGGTGGCTGGATCACAGAAAACAAGGGTGGGGGTGGGGGGAATAGAAGGCAACATAAGACCAGAGAAGCAACGAGGGACATCTAGGGGGGCACCTTGTGGGCCAGGAGTGAATGTGAGTTTTATTCTAAGTGTGGGGAGATGTCATGGAGGGCTTTGCACGGGGGCTCCACCTCCTCTACTTCATATTAAAGTGATTCCAGAGTGCTCCGTGGCTGCCGTGTGGAGATCGGACTGGAGAAGGACAGGCATAGGAGCAGGAAGGCCACCCAGGATGGGTGGGGGTGGCGCCATGACTGAGTGTGGGTGACACAGCGGCTGGGCAGTGGAGACGTGCTCGGAAGAACGGAGTCGGGGTCCAGACTCTGTGACGGAGTCTTTGTAGATGCCTGCACAGATGAGATACACCAGTAACCTGACTGGAATCCAGGTTTAGAGTAATAAAAACAGGGGCACCTTTGTGGCTCAGTTGGTTGAACGTCCAACTTCGGCTCAGGTCATGATCTTGTGGTTTGTGAGTTCGAGCCCCACATCGGGCTCTGTGCTGACAGCTAGGAGCCTGGAGCCTCCTTCAGGGTTTGTGTCTCCCTCTCTGGCCCTCCCCGCCTCTCTCTCTGTCTCTCTCTCTCTCTCTCTCTCTCTCTTTCTGTCTTTATCATCTCTATCTCTATTTCTATCTCAAAAATAAATAAACATTAAACAAATTTGAAAAATTTAGAATAATAAAAACAGTCATTGGTGCATTGAGATTCTCCTTTTCTTCTTCTTTCGAAGACCCTTCTCCTCTTATTCATCTGGAAAACTCCAAACTGCCCTTCATCGCTAGCTCATCACATTCTCTTGTGGTGATTTCTCTTATCCCAGAATGTCTGCTGCTCTCACCATATCACTTCCAGCACTGGGCGTAATTTAAAGAATTTTTAAAAATCACTTTGTTTATTATGATTATTGTTATTATTTCTTACTGTTGTGATTTTGTCATCTAAACTGTATCTGCTATGTAGAGAGCCTGGTTTAGCAATGATTACCGTGAAAAATAATTGCTGATTCATTTCTGGCAATGAATGTTTATCTCTACAAACATTTTTTTTTTTTTTTTTTTACAAATAGTTTATTGTCAAATTAGTTTCCACATAACACTCAGTGCTCATCCCCAAAGTGCCCTCCTCCATGCCCATCCCCCCCTCCCTCCCACATCCATCAGTCCTCAGTTTTTGTCAGCATTCAAGAGTCTCTCATGGTTTGCCTCTCTCCCTTTCCCCCACCATTTCCGCCCTTCTTCTCCCCCTTGTTCCTCCGTCAAGTTCCTCCTAATCCTCCTATACGTGCAAACATATGATATTTGTCCTTCTCTGCCTGACTTATTTCGCTCAGCATAACACCCTCAAGGTCCATCCATGTTGCTACACGTGGCCAGATTTCATTGTTTCTCATTGCCATGTAGTATTCCATGGTATAGATAAACCTCATCTTCTTGATCCATTCATCTGTTGATGGACACTTAGGCTCTACAAACATTTTAAATATGGGTAAGTTTTGTTACATACACATTCTTATGTCCTTGATTATTTTGAGTGGAGGCTGTACTGCGGTGCACATTATTATTTTAAACATTATTATAAAGGTTCTAGACATTAGTTTTAAAAGTCTACCATAGGATTCTTGGGGAACAGTGTTCTATTATTCTTTCTCCAGAATTTATTTAAAAAGAATGCCCGGATTAAGGTTAAGAAATGGGATCCTGGGTAATAGCAAAGGTGGGACCTAGGAATTTACGGTTTGTAATGATGGCTCCTTGTAGACTTTCTGCTGTTATCTTGGATATCCCTCAGTGCTCACTTCACGCCCCGTGTTCTCCACAAAGCCTTCCTGTTCAGTGGCTAATATTCCACCAAAATCTGTTGAGCTGTAGAACTGGGTCTGGGAATGTGGCTGCCTGATCAGCAGCTGCACTGCCCAGGTGCCATGGACGGCCATCGAAGTTCTGCCCCTTGGAAAATAATTGGAAGTCAAGCGGCACGCCCCTCTCAGGCTTCAGCCTTAGACTACTGCACATGTGTTCTTTATACTCTTTTCCCTTTGGACTAGACCACTGAGTAGCTCATGACCAGCTCTGACCGCTCAGATGAAGACAGTCCCCTCCAGCATTGCAGAGAAACAACATGGAAGGAACTGGGTTCATGAGCGGCCACTTATAGTAGAGCAGGTCACCTACCTGGGCGCCGGGTGATCACGTGAGGGAGACCTAAGTCTCTCTGTTATTGAAACTACTGCGTTATCGATTTTTTTTTTCAGAGTAGCTAAGCCTTTAATTCTGTCTATATAAGCACTGGGACTTGAAGTGGAATGCTATTGCAACAAAAATCTAAAATATGTGTCATTGAATGTGGTGGTGGTAGAGCAGATATCATAGTCTGGAAAGCTCTGTTCTAGCGTATGAGACAATTAGATGAATGAATCCATGTTCTAATCTTCATTTTGATCAATGCTTGCCTCTGTTGAACTGTCATACGTTTGATTTGAATCTTACTTAGTTCTCTATGTGCTTAGTCACCATGTTGAAGGAGTACTTAGTGTGTCTTAATAATAATCCATTTGCATATTGTTTTATAGTTTACAAGGTACTTTTACATTTCTCTTAGAAAATTTTTATTTTTTTCATTATTTTATTATTATTTTTTAATGGTTTATTTATTTCTGAGAGAGAGAGAGACAGAGACAGAGACAGTGTGAGCAGGAGAGGGTCAGAGAGAGAGGGAGACACAGAATCCGAAACAGGCTCCAGGCTCTGAGCTGGCTGTTAGCACAGAGCCCAACGCGGAGCTCGAACCCACGAACCGTGAGATCATGACCTGAGCCGAAGTCAGATGCTTAACTGACTGAGCCACCCAGGCGCCCCTAGAAAAATTTTAAATATTTATTTATTTTAAATGTGCGCATGTGCATGCGAGAGAGAGAGAGAGAGAGAGAGAGAGAGAGGGCACACAAGTAGGGGAGGGGCAGATAGAGAAGGGAGGGAGAGAATCCGAAGCAGGCTCTGCACTGTCAGCATAGCCCAACATGGGACCTGATCCCATGAACTGAGACATCATGACCTGAGCTGAAATTAAGGGTCAGGCGTTTAACCGACTGAGCCACCCAGGTGTCCCAAAGTGCTTTTATATTTCTTGGTGCATTTACTCTTCTCAAAAATAACGAGATGTTGGGATTTATTTATCTAGTCAACATTTATTAGGTGTCTTTTATGTGCCCTACAATGGCCTGAGTTTGTAGATAACTTATCAGCCTGGGGCTTTTGTCTTAAAAATGATTTTGCTTAAGGACAAATTAGAAGGACAAATAGGAGTCTCAGGTGAGGGGCACCTGGGTGGCTCAGTCGGTTAAGTGTCTGACTTCGGCTCAGGTCATGATCTCATGGTTTGTGGGTTCAGGTCCTGTGTTGGGCTCTGGGCTGACAGCTAGCTCAGAGCCTAGAGCCTGTTTCAGATTCTGTATCTCCCTCTCTTTCTGACCTCCCCTGCTCACACTGTCTCTTTCTCTCTCTCTCAGAAATAAATAAAACATATAAAAATAAAAAAAATAAAAATTAAAAACAAAAAAGGAGTCTCAGGTGAAAATCACAGTCATGACACAATCATGGTAACCATCATGGCTACTTTTGCATCTACTCTCTCCGACCTGGGGCATTAAAGCTCCATTTATTGGACTAGCACTTCTTTATTCAAATGGCAAACTATCCAGAATCTCTCGAGGTTTGTAAAGTGTATTTATAAAATAATTCAGGGAATAATAATTTTTATTTATATATTTCCATCCATTAATTGTAACCCTGAAGTAAAAAACAAATTATGTTGATTGCATCCAGTGGGGCTGTAAGTCAATCTGTCGATGGTGAGTTCATCATATTCTGAGAGCATAGAAGGTAAGTGCTTTGGGCGGCAGACGTTGTAGACCAGTACCAACCTGAGAGAGACTGGAAGGGGCCCCTGAACAGAGGTTGGATTACACTGTTTCTTAGAGTACCTAATATAGCACTTTTGTTTTTATCATGTTATGACTCAAAGGCTGATGGATGATTTGATTTCTTCAGGGTCACTTTGCCCAGACAAAGAAGCAGAGGCTTGAAGACAGGCAGTGAGGGTGAGAGCAAAATAAAATATATAACAGAGGAGGAAGAATCACCGGGCGGAGAGGGAAGGGACAGGGTGGGTGGTGGGAGGGAAAGAACATGATGGGGCCTGAGCCGGGTAAAAGATAATTAGAAGGACTCGGGGCCTGTGGGGAGAAAGGAATAAAAGAAAACAAAACAGAAAAAGGAGAAGAGTTAGAGACAGTAGCTTTAGCCCAAATCAAAGTGTGGAAAGAAGAATGAGAACAAAATGAGAGATTCTTTTGGGGCTAGGTGCCTTTTAAGTGGAGTTTGGAAATGCATCGATGTTGAGACAGTGAGATTTAATTTTTTTAAATGCTTATTTATTTTTGAGAGAGAGAGACAGAGACAGAGAGAGCACGAGCAGGGGAGGGGCAGAGAGAGAGGGAGACACAGAATCTGAAGCAGGCCCTGGGCTCTGAGCTGTCAGCACAGAGCACGACGCAGGGCTCAAACACACAAACCTTGAGATCATGACCTGAGCCGAAGTTGGACGATTAATCAACTGAGCCACCCAGGTGCCCCAAGGTACTGAGATTTAAAAGACAGGGAATTGTGGCTCTGGGGTGGCTCAGCTGAATATTCGACTCTTGGTCTCAGTTCAGATCATGATCTCAGGGTTGTGAGTTCGAGCCCCAAGCTGGGTGTGCAGGCTACTTTAAAAAAAGGAGAGGCAGGGCAACAAAGGGGAAGTGAAGTGGTCGCCTGAGACGTCTCCTCCTTCTGTCAGCTCAGCACAAGGGGCCCTTGAGCGTGAAGGCTTGGGCTTGACTTCTGTCTACAAAGCGTCCCCCAGATCATCACTATGGTTTCAATTGGTTTTGAAGTGTGACTGAAAGAATTCTTTTGTTTTACTTCAGGCCGGCAGGTTTGCACTGTAACTATATCTGCTTTTCTACATCTCTGGTTGACACTGGGTTGACCTCTGCTTACCTCATTCTTGCTAAAAAGAAACATATCTAGTACCATCCACCTTTGTGATAAGAGCACAAGAAAACAAACAGTGGAAAGGCCCTTTAGAAGCAGATGACCTAGTCTTCGCCGTAAGAGCCACGCTACTAGAGAAGAGCCCAGGGACGGTCTGCTGTAGCTCTGTCACGAGAAGGGGGGACATAGTGTTTGAGCTCAGGGGCTGAGAGCTTTGTTCTGGGCACAGTTCTAAGCTTACCCTGACAAGAGCTTGCCATGTGTGGTAAGTTCAATGAATAAATAAGGTGAAATGTGATTTCTTAGCCTGTGATTCTGTTTCCACCCATAATTTCCATGCCCAGCTGAGGATCAGTGGCCTCAGGCAGATAGGCCACGTCATTAGAAAGAGCCTCCAGGGATATCCAGTTGACAGTTCTGTCTTCTCCTTGAATAATTAACCTTCTTCTCCACCTCCATCTTCCTTCTCTTGGTTTGACACAAACTACCCGAAGGTCACCAAAGCCCTCTAGGTTGTTCTAGGAATAGGATTTTGGGCCACCTCGGTGATGTGAGGCTAAAATACAGTCTGTGCCAGTGAAATATCAGGCACCCAGCATATTTTTGAGAAGCGTTAGTGACTGATGATTTTCCTTGTCTCTCACTTGCACAAATACCGTTGTCTTCAGTCAGGGAGAAGAGGAGATAAAGAAACAACTTTGAGTTTGGGAAATAAATCCTATTTAATTTATGTAATTGTTTTAACGTATGTGTCATAATGAATTAACTGACACATTGACGGAGTTGAAAGACTTTTGAAGATGGTTTTGGGTCTAGAAAGCCAAGTCTGAGGATTAGTGAATGTGTTGGAGGAAATAACGGTCAAGGAAGGAAATTAGAAATGACTGCAAATACGCAGAAGGGGGCTCCAGAAATGCGGATTTCTGAAAGTAGGTGAAATCCAAGGATTTGAAGGAGTGGAAAGCCTCCCACGAGGGAAGTCTTCCAGATGTCATTTCCATTTCATACCTTCACTTCTGTGCCGTCTTCTCTGTGAGCAGGCTTTCTCAGGTGATCTCACCCAGATGCATGGCTTCCTGATGCCCATGACCCAAGGTCCTTGAGCCCCAGCTTTGGCCTCTCCCCCATCCACCAGGCTTCTTCAACCACTTTCTGATAGTTCTCCTTGGGTAGCTAAAAGGCATCTCAAAATTAGCATTTAAAAAACATCTCTTTGGGTTTCACCTTCCTTGCAACTTTCTCTGCCCCTTCTCTCCAATGAACCGCCTACCATTTTTGACCGTATCGGCATTCCTGTCTTCAAAGGCGATGCCTGCTTCCAATTTACCATCAATTCTGTTGGCTCAACTTTTAAAATATCCATCCATTTCTTCCACTTGTTCCTGCTTCACTCTGATGTGAGTATATCAGATGTTGCTTTACTAAAATATTTGTCTCCCTAACTTTTGTCCCCTTTTCACTCTCGTTCATTCCCACATAACAGGGAAATGACACTAAAACATTGGGGCGCCTGGCTGGCTCAGTTGGTTAAGGGTCCAACTCTTGAGTTTGGCTCAGGTCATGATCTCACAATCGTTGAGATGGAGCCCCACATTGAGCTCTGTGCTGACACCGTGGAGCCTGCTTGGGATTCTCTCTCTCTCCCTCTCTCTCTGCCCCTCCTCCACTTTTGCACGCACGTGGTCTCTCTCTCTCTCAAAATAAATAAATAAATAAATAAATATTTAAAAACTCATAAATCAGAATCCATCATTCCTATTTGAAACCCACCCAAGATACTGAGCCCAATGACCGTGTGCTTGGAATAAATCTCCAAACTCATACAATGACCCATGGGTCACTAAAGTGATTCAGTCACCTCTTCATCCTCATTTCCCGCACTCCTGGTCACTTCTTAGACTGCTGCATTCGTTAGCACGTTCAACAGATATTTACTGGAGCACGTTCTGTGTGCTCAGAGCTTTGGCACTGGGGATGGGCTAGAGAACAAAGCACAAAAGAATTCCTGCATGCTCACAGTTTCCATTTGAGAGGGAAGGTGGGCGCTAAGGTATACACCCAAAAAGTCAAGCTAGGAAGTGACAAGTGCTATGGAAAGAGCTGCATAGGGCAATGGAAGGCTGCGGAGGTGTTCTGGTAGGCTAAGGTCAAAGGTGAAACTTGGGCAAAGAGTTGAAATCGGTGAGGGAAGTAGCCAAAGCAGGTGTTTGGGAGAAGCGTTCTGGGAGGGACAGGATCTAGAATAAAGGTCCTAACGGAGGAGTGTGAGTGCTATGTTATGGAATCTGCAAAAAGGCCCGTGGTCCAGAGGGTTCGGTGTGACTTGCTTCGCATTTATTAAGGATCTCTCTGGCTGCCATGTTGAGAATGGACTGTCAAGGGGCAAGGAGGGGTGTGGGAAGAGCTCTGCAGGTACTGCAACGCTAGGCAGTGGCTAGGGTGAGTAAGGGATGCCCCACCGTGGCCCCCCTCAGTGGAGGTACTTGAAGAAAGACTCACAGAGGGCCACGTAAATGGCCCTGGGACTGAATGCCTCTCTGAATTTTGCAGTACCCCTGCAGACCTTCGTCAGCCTCATTCCAGCTCTTTGCCATAATCTGAATCTGCGTTGTTCATGCCGGACGTGGTGAGAAAAGATCACATTCTAAGCTTATTGAGAAAGTTAAGTCACAGTTTCTTGCCTGATCACGTGAGGTGGGGGAGGGAAGGAGAAGTATCCCAGGATGACGCCCAGGGTTTTGGCGTGAGCAAGGATGGAGGTGCCATGATTTGGGGTGCAACCCTACCAAGAAAAAACTTTGTCATCAGCACAGTACTTCATCTGAGGGTCCGGAATGAATCCCAGGACAGTCTGTAGTGACCCGAGGCCGTCAGGATTCAGTCCCGAGCACAGCCAGGAATGAGAATCCAGTGCTTTATTAACTCCTTTTTAAAAAAAAATCTAACCTTGGATATCACCTACAATAAGCATTATTATGAACATTAGAAGAAAAGACTCCCGTTAATGCAGCTCAGTGGAATGGTAAGAAATCTGGCCTTCGACTCAGAAATCTGACTTCAAATCCTGTTTCGAATGCTTCAAACTGTGTGATCTTAAGTAAGTTACTTGACTTCTCTGGTTCTCCTTATCTAAAAAAAGAATGATAGCTATCTTACATGGAATTATAGGAATTTAAAAAAGGTGAGATATGTATTAATATGCTTGGAAGATAATAGAGGCTCAAAGGTTACTTAAGTGATATTCTAATTGACTTAAAAGATTCCAAATGTTCTCACTTGTATAAAAGAGTTTCCTAAACATACAAATCCCCAATGCAATTCATTTCAATTCTATTAAAGGAGATGCCTTTTGAGTTGATTAGAGGGTTTTTAGCTGCAAATGAAAGAACACTCAGTTAAAATAGATTTCAACAAAGAGGAAACATTATCTTATATAAGAAGAGATGCCGTTTAGGGTGATGGTATGGTTTCTTTGATACATTCTTCGGGGACCCAGTGTCTTTCTACATTTGTATTCCACTGACCCTAGGGTGCTGACTTCATCTTTGAGTTCTGCGTCTCGTGGTCCCAGGATAGCTGCTTTTTGGTTCTGCAGATCCCACTTGCAGGTAGCCTGAGGCACCCCAGGGAGAAAGAGCTCTCCTGAAAAGTTCCTATCAGACTTTGTGTGTGTCTCTCGGCCAGAGTTTCATTACATAGCTGACACCAAGCCTGTTGCTGGCAAAGGGGATTGCATTTGGCATTGATATCTTGGATTCAGCAACTTTCTCCCCAGAGTTGGGGAGGGGCCCATTTTCCACAAGCGTATGACCCCTGGTGCTTTGAACAAAAATAGTGTTCTGTTAGCAAGGAAGAAAGGCGGGGGAGGGGGAGGAAATGGTTGTGGTGTAGGTAACCAACAGCGTTTTTCACACCATCCTCATCTTCTCTGAAGGGAGGAGGGAGTCAGTGGTTATTGCCAAACTCAGATCAAGAATATGGCACGATGGCGAAGACATTGGAAATTACAGTTGTGTGGCCTTTATGCTCGGGCATTGACCATGCTTTCTTTTTTCAGTGTCATTGGTGACATGGCCAAAATACGTCATGAACACAAGGCAACAGCAATCTTAGAGAAATCGCTTTGATGAGTCTTCTGGCTTTGTTTTTATTTGGCTGGGTTTTTTAGACCAGTCCATTTGTCATGTGGATTGGACTGAAGGGACATAAAATTAGATCTTTACCCAAGGAAGGAGAGAAATTTTAATATATAGAGAGGGAACTAAAGAGCAAGTAGACACTCAGGATACCAATCCAGTAGAAGGAGGACTTAAAAGATTAGTTTTCAGAGTAACCAGAGTGGACAAAATGCTCATCAGTCTGCGATTTTCCTGTTACCTGGTGTCATTTTCTTTACTTCTAATATTAGCCCCTTATTCCTTAGTGTCACTTCATTTTATATCTGAAGAATAGCTTGTGTTTAATTCATTTGATGTTTTTTTAATAGTGTTTTAATCACTGTATATGATCATGCAATGCCCCGAGCACATTGGCTGGAAAATGGTTTATAAATAAAATTATTGTTATTATTGTTATCTTTATCTCTCCTAACAATACTCATTATATTAAGATTATATCTAGGCTAGAAATAGTTCAACATATGTGATTATATGTAATCAGTCTATTTTTTCTGCTTTTTTTTTTTAACACCGCTCTTGCACTCAGCTTTGTTCTTATCGCTAAACAAAATATTGCTTATAAGTTGTAAGTAACTGCGATTTGCTTTGAACAGTAATTCTTAACAGGTTTCAACAAGAGTCTGTTCCTGGTAGGACTGGGATCCAAGGAAACTCCTCGTTCCCAATGGACATGTATTGATGCTGGGTGTAGCTGTACGTGGAGATTGAACTTCTACTTGGAGCCCAGAATCCTGAGTGTTTCCAGAGGCTAAACCTATGATTGATAAAAATATCAGAAAAGCCAATATTAGCTTGATAATGGAAACGACTCATACTTGTTAGTACCGTCTGCACACGGACTAGGCTGTACTTGGCTGTGAATTCCCTACCATTGTCGGGGATCTAGTGGATTGTCTATCACGCCACTGATTTGGGATGTTGAGAAAAGAACTCGTATGTTCAATAGAAGATACTGTTCAGTGGCCTCCCAAGCAGATTCCCTTCCTCAGACTCTGCGTGCCTCAGTTTCTCTCTGTGAGTTGAGTAACAACGCTGACCGTAGGACCACCCATCCAGGGCCCTTCAAGGCCATAATGCAGTGCGCTTTCTCGTCAGCACATTTTGAAATGTTACAAAGAATATTATGATGCTTATCAGTGTTAAACAAGGAGTAATAGATGTCTGGAGGTGGCAGCTGGCTGGTTTTGGGGGAGGTTCAAGTGCAGATCAAGGTTTACGTATCTGATTCTCTATGTGGGTCAAAGTGTCTCCCTCTTCTCTGTGTATATTAACCAGTCTATATTATATAACATTTTCGTAAGTGGGAAGTTATAGTAGTTAAAGGTATTACTGTGAAGGCCACCACCTGTGCTTCTTCACCTGATGGGTGATTTTGCCAAAGCAGGTGTCTGTTGGCATCAGAACTGGCCAGATAGGAGCATCAACCATGCAAACGCATCCTGTTAGTCAAAGAGGCACAGATGCAACCAGGCAGCAGCCCACCGAGAACGGTGCAGCAGTAAGAGGTGTTATGTTGAGGGCGAAATCTGAGGCCCGAATGGGAAATCTGAGATCACTTTGCCAGACTCTGGGGAAGGACAGAGATGATGGTGACATTTGAGAGGACCATCATCAATTAAGCAAACGAAGAAACAAAACCAAAAAAAAAATGAAAAGTGTATTTTTGGTTGTGAAGTTTCCAACCCAGCTCAAGTCCAGCTTTTCCCATGAACTCTTCCTGGGCCATGCCTTCCAGCGTTGAGACCTCTGAGTTCTAGATGGTCTAGGAAACCCATGTGGTCCTGAAGTACTTATTTGATTGCTATTAAACTATTGCAGTCTTAGAAGGGAGCTAGCTGTCAAAACCTTTAAAAAATCAACAAGTAATTTTTTTTGCAGCTATTTATTTTTTGATACAGTTTCTTTTTTTAATGTTTTATTTATTTCTAGGAGAGAGAGAGAGAGAGACAGCGTGAGCAGGGGAGGGTCAGAGAAAGAGGGAGTCACAGACTCTGAAACAGGCTCCAGGCTCCGAGCTGGCAGTCAGCACAGAGCCCGATGCAGGGCTCGAACCCACGAACCGCGAGATCATGACCTAAGCGAAAGTCGGACGCTTAACCGACTAAGCCACCCAGGTGCCCCTGCAGTTATTTTTTTTGTAATCGTCAAATTCTAGAAAGGATTTTATGTATCTGTCTATATGCATATATTTTTAAAATTCGTTTTGTTTTAGGAGCGCCTGGGTGGTTCAGTTGGTTAAGTGTCGGACTCATGGTTTCGGCTCAGGTCATGGTCTCAGGGTGTGTGAGACTGAGCTCTGCCTTGGGCTCCGCGCTGATGGTGCAGAGCCTGCTTGGGATTCTTGCTCTCGCTTTGTTTCTGTCCCTTTCCCACTTGTTCTCCCTCCCTCCCTCCCTCTCTTTCTCCCTCAAAAATAAATAAATAAACTTAAAAACTGTTTTAGGGGCCCTGGGTAGCTTAGTCGGTTAAGCGTCCGACATCAGCTCAGGTCATGATGAAGCGGTTCGTGGGTTCGAGCCCTGCATCGGGGTCTGTGCTGACAGCTAGCTCAGAGCCTGGAGCCTGTTTCAGAGTCTGTATCTCCCTCTCTCTCTGACCCTCCCCTGCTCACGCTCTCGCTCTCTCTCCTAGAAATAAATAAATTAAAAAAAAAAAAAACTGTTTTAAAAATGAAATTCGTTTTGTTTTTAAGTCAAAGTAAATGCCTTCTGGACCTCTCTCTCTGTAATTTTTTAACCAGACCTCTACTACTCTTGTTTGAGTTTGCTCACTCCTACGAGGTGCGGTCTGTTGAAACGGACAAGCCCCTGCGTCCTAATCCCTTGTGCCGGCAGTTTTCTCTGCAAGGCCACCGTCGCCTGGGGTAGCTGGCTCTAGGCAGACTCACGGTAGACCAGATGCCCACCTTCTTTTTGTGGCTCTACCTTTTTCAAGTGTATCTGGAAGAAGGCCGTTGCTGAGTTCTGCTGCTCAGTGTGTTTGAGGTCATGCCAGGTATTGTCCTTGTTCTCAAGAAGAGGGTAAGTGTGCAAACAGGGGGTGGCTTAGCACCAGGCAGCACAGAGCTGCTGACACGCAGGAGCTGTGAGATGCCCCTTTGGCAGGGATGCCGTATGAAGCACCCACCTTCTCAACTTGGACCAGCCATGAACAAAGAGGCCACAGGATGGGTGCTGACTTAGGTAAAGGGCTTCCTCCCTCTAGTTCCATTCCCTCAAGTTTTTATTCTTCTCCTTCTTGATAAATGGGGAAGCATGGGTGGTGGACAAAAAAACAAAGAAACACACACATACACACAAATGAACAAACAAACAAATCCCAAACCCTTCATTAGTCCAACACTGTTGCATGGCTCCTGGAACTTCTCACATTTGGTCTGTCACCTGTCACTTAACTCCTGAATGTCAGACCAAAGGAGGAACCACAAGCCAGGTCCCCCCCCCAGCCCGGCTACCTTATGTCCCAGGAGCCACGAGAAACGAACAGCTTCATTTCTTCTGACTGAAGACTATTTGCTGTAAAATTCTTGCCTCTGACCGGGTTGAGCAGTGACAACGTCGGGGTAGAAGCGTCAAGGAAGAACGGTCAGATGCAAGTTTTTAAACGCTGCTCTCCCTTAGTGTTTAGGGCGCCCCACACATTTGTTAGGCCTGCGGAAGTTCCTTTTTTTTCAGTCCAGTGGATTTTCTCTTACGTATCTAATTTTTATTTTTGAGTTCTTTTTGAATTCAGATGATTCGACGTTTCTTTTTCACTGTTGAGCAAAATTAAGCTAAAGGTTTCGTGTATCTATATTGAAAAAGACTTTCCCTTTGCCACCTAGTTCTGTGCTACTTTCTAGAATAATTACAAATCTTTGGTTTTGTGAAGAATGATGTGAGTTGATTTATCCTAAATTTGATAAATTCCTTTTCTGAATAGTTTCCTTCTCATAATTTCTTTCCTGAAAGTTGTCCTGGAGCTATAAGCTATAACTTATTTATTTATTTGCTTGTTTATTTATTCCGTTAGGTAAGTAAAGCTGGGCCAGTTTAATCTTTCAGGGGCCTTCGAGGGGCTTTGAAGAAAGGATCCCACTTACTAACTTTGAAAATTGAAAATAATGCTAATGGACATTCCCTGGTTTGCAAAGCAAGCAAATTAATTGGTAGTTATTGAAATTATTACTTGTCATTAAACTTTTAATTTCCTTCAAATGGTTAGGTATAACATAAAAACTTGTTAATTCTAATATTTAGCTAAGTGTACAGTTTATTAGATTTTCTTGTTAATGTTTTCTATATCATAGTTTAATTTTCTGTAAGTGTGTTCCTTTTTTAGTTTTAATTCTACTTGGGCACCTAGGTGGCTCAGTCTGTTAAGCATCCAACTTTGGCTCAGGTCATGATCTCGCAGTTCATGAGTTCAAGCCCTACGTCGGGCTCTTTTCTGACAGCTCAGAGCCTGGAGCCTGCTTCAGAATCGGGATCTACCTCTCTCTCTGCCTCTCCCCTACTTGTGCTCTGTCTCTCTTCTCTCTCTCTAAAATATAAATAGCCATTAAAAATTTTAATTCTAGCTTCATGCTATATCTCTGTGTACTCACTACCGCAGCAAGCTCTGGGCTGGCCATGTGGTAGGCGGCCAACACGTTTGTCGGTGGGCTCATTGACAACAGTGTCCAGAGAAAGAAGTTGCGGCATATATTCAGAACATCTGCTTTCTGCCATTGGTGATTAACTGCTGGTCTTTTTATTTGAGCAGCTCGTGAAGATCCTGATGTGACCATCCTAGACAGGATGACAGAAGATTTTTAACACTGGAACATTCCTTTGTGGAGTTTTAAAAACTTCAAGTAAATCTTTTATAGGATAAAGTAGAGACTTGAACTTTCATTTCTCTAGGGCAGTGTCTCAACCTTGGCAAAATCACCCTTTGGGCCAGATCATTCGTGGTTGCGGAGGGCAGCCTGTGCGCTGGAGGAATTTCTCCCTGTGTTCTATTCTCCAGGTGCCAATAGCAGCTGTGACAACCAGAAATGTTTCCAGATGTTGCCAAATGTCCCCCTTGGGGGGTGGGGGGCGGACCATGATCACCCTGCTTGGGAACTACCCTTCAGGAACAGAGTCTACACTGGAAGCGTTGAGATGTAAAGGGCCAGCCGGAAGCCCCTAGATTCATGCTGTCTGCATGGAATCTTTCTGGCCTTGTGGGGAGGCAATCCCAGGCTGCGTGGATCTTAATCCGACGCGATGGGGTGGAAGTAAAGGCAATGGATGAAGGTGTCGCTGTGTTCTCCCTGCTCTCCTGCCTCTGTCTTCCTGGAGGAGGAATAGTCAGGGCTCTGTGCTGAGTGTCGCCAAGACTTGCCTGGTGTAAAAGCTGTTTTCCCAGAGCTGGGCTCGCTGCCTGAACTCTGGCTTCCACGGATCAGGCTGCTTTGTCCAGAGCTCACACTTGGTGTCCCTTCTATGACGCTTCTATGGGAAAGCATCATTTTTCCTCCTGGGGACCCTTCAAGAAGAAGCAACAGATGCAGCTTCAAAGCAACATTCAGAAGTTCTCTTCTCTCTGCCTGCCAAAGTCTACTTTCCTTTTTCCCTCTGGTCTCCAAGTCCTAGAGTGGCAGGTGACCGTTTAAACTGGGGAAAGATGACACCTCTCATCAGCGGGACACTGGACCAGACCACGTTGCTGAGCCCCTGCCGTGGGGGTAGAGGAGGAAGTGTTAAGGGTGCAGCTGAAATTCTGAAGAGCTGCCAATCAGAGGCACATTCGCTGAAACTTCCCACTGACCCAGATACTCTGCTATCTTGAAAGCTTTATCTTCTAAGACAATGTTGACTAACAGTTTTTCTTTTATTCTGCCTCCTGTTTTAAAAGAATAACAAATAAGCTTAATTCTTCACCAAATCTTCAGCAAATGTCTTTTAATCCAACGCAATGGTAGTTATTTTAAGAAGGCTGGCAGAGGACTGTGGCGGTTTTCTATTTTTCGGTCTGGGCTTTTTTGTTGTTGTTGTTGTTGTTGTTTTCCTCATACAGAAGCACTCAATCACATTTAACCTTGGCTTGCACCCAGCCACATTGACTTTGTTTGCACAGAACTGATATAACTGCCTTCAGCTCTTCTATTCTCTTTTCTGTCTTCCTACTAAGCCTTACAGTTTAAATAACAGATTAAAACACTCCCCGCACACACAGAGGAGATTCATAGATACCACGGATCTTTGCTCCCTATAACTTCGAGGACTGGATTCCACACCCAGGCTGGGTCTGTCGGAGGCAGAGAGTGGCTGATGGAAGCACCACGCTTGAATGGAGGGAGAGTGCACCTGGGGAAACCACCTGATGCTTGAATGGAATGGCCCTCGGAGGAGACTCCTTGGGCAGCCAGAGAGAGAGACGCGCTCCCGAGGTCAAAGGGATTGGGGTATTCCTTGCCCCGCAGAGGTGCTGGCGACTCTGTTCTCCAGAGATAAGAGCAATCTAGAGATTCTTCATCTGTGTTACCGAAGGGACGGGCTCTCTGCATACCTCCCGTGGGGCGTCCTCTGGTTATTATCTGCCCTGTAAGACTGGAGTTTTGAACCGGTTCTCCAATGCTCTGGTGGCCCCGAGATTATTTTTCTCACCCCTCGGCCCCACCTGACTTCTTTTAAACAAGTTTTTTATTAGAAGAACATCTTGGGTTTAGAGAGAAATTGGAAACATAATGCAGGGTTCTGGTCTACCCCTCCCCCAGATCCCCCAGTTGACATCTTATGTTACTTTGGGACCACCCCCACCTCATTTTAAGAGCTCATTTTCCTTTCCACTTGGAAGGAAACCACAGAATTGCCTACTAATACTAGTAATGATTAGGATCCATAGGATACATTCGTGTTTTACCAGTTGTTTGACAACGTCTGACTGGGGTTTGTTCTGTTCTTCATTTTAAGAGGCAAAAGTTTGTACTCAGACCTATTGTCAGGTGGGCAAACTGTGACATACGAGACCGAGCTGGCTTTACTAATGAAGTGTGGGCAGGGGGAGATCAGACCTCAGTCACTCCTGCCAAATCCTGGGGTCCACGGATGAGGCCATCTCTACAATCCAAAAATCTTAGCAATTTCCTCCTGGGTGATCGGAGCCATTTTATTTCAGATTGCCTTCTTTTGCATCAAACGGACATCGCTAAGGTGAGTAAATGATTGGACGGAATTCATAGAGTTCTTGTCCATAAAATGATTTAAAAGACGTGTTAGAGAAAGAAGCCATGAGAGGTGGGTAAAGCTTGGGCTGATGTCTGGTGCACAGTAGTTATAAATAACATTGCTTTATCAAGATCTATTTCTGGATGTGGGAGAATAAATAATGAAGCCTCTAGAGAACGCTGAGTGGCAGATTTATTTTGCTAACAAAATAAAGTGATTATAGAGAATTAGGAAAGACTGAGCTTGGAAGGCCTCCCTGCCATGGATAGACTCCAAGGAGGTCAATGTTCTGTTTGTCTTCTTGAAGGTGCAGAAATAAGGGCACGGATGAGGGACAGCAGTTATCAAGGAGCTGTCCTCTTTCACTAAGAGTGCATTTTTGGATGAGGAGAGAATGGTTCACAGGAAGCATTTGGTTCACAGCCATGTTCATTTCCAATCTGAGTCCACTCTCCATTTCAGATGGAGGTCTTAAATATGGGACACTTGTGTGTAGGTGTTTGCTTACGCACACCTTGTGGAGGTACATGCCCTCCCCTCCCTCTCCTTCTTCCTCTTCCATCTTTCCAATCCCAGGGCCCCGCCTCTGAAAGATCTTGCTTCTGCACCTAGGAAAAACCCCGGATGAAATAAGAGAACTCTGCTAAGGAGGAAAGATGAAATTGTGGACTTTCTCCATTACCCTTGGATTATAGTTAATAAAATGATTCTTTTAATCCCTGAAAGGAGGTTTAAATCAATAGCAATAGAAACTAACCATGTGGCCCCTGGTCATAAACCTTGTCTCACCCCAGGAGAAGAGTGGGAACCAGTGTACTATAGACTTTTGTGCTTTTCAGAGGAAAACAAAACAGAAAACTTAGCTCGTCATTCTTCTCAAGGAGCTTTCACTGGGAAATACATCTGGACAGAACATTCTCGTTTCATGTGTAATGAGATCATTACACAGATCTTAGGTTCTGTAGGAATCCAGGTAGAAGCAAGTTGAGATGGTAGTTAAATGTGGCTCAACTCAAAATGAAATTGGGGATCAGACAGTGACATGTGAATGAGGGCTGTTAACTGAAATGGAGAAACTAATCTCTACAGTGAATGTTTATCAGAGTGGATCAGACTGATCTTCAGTTGGGTGAAAGGTACCCTGTCTCTACCAGTTCTCCATTTCAGTTACTGCTGTGTGAAGTAAGGGCCACAGTCTAACGCTGGCTCTCTGTTTTAGCCCTCCATGGGGCTCTCCAATGCCTCTCCTATTTAATCGTTCTGTGATTGCCCGTCTTCAGGGCCACGCGTGTTCCCTGACATCATGGCGGCCGGCCGGGTCTTTCCGTCCGGGTCTTTCCGTCCGGGTCATTGTGGTTATCATCACACTGCAGTTTGAATACTGGTGTTACTGGTTAGCCTGGGATAAACTGCGAGTGTTGTAACTCTAATGAAGACTCACGTCTCAGCTTGTTAGGTGGTGGGTAGCGGGGTTGCTTAACACAGCACTTCAGTTCAAAGTGAAGGCGAGAGGGAGTGGAGATCGTAGATCATAGATCACAGAGCAGATGTGAACCCAGAAATGCCAGCGTTCCCCACTTTGCAGAGCAAACTTGCAGGCACACGAATTATCGATGGGACTCACCAACATGTGTGCAGGGAAAGTGAAGCCAACAGAGCCATTGGAGGACTCCAGCCAGCTCATAAGAAGCTTATAACTCCTTGGCAATTTGTTTAACTTGGGAGTTATTGCAAAGTCAGAAAGGTATTGGGCCCCAGGGATATTGGCAAGGTTGTTGGGAGTCTCCCACTGTGAAAAGCAAGCTTTGCTAATGGGATTTTTTTTTTCTTCAGGTGTTCAGTGTTGAGTTTTTCAGGCCAAGACTTCTGGAAAAAGCAACATTAATCACCTTGGCATGTTAGGTTAATGGGACTGGTGGTTACAAAAACTCCCCTATTCTAGTATGTTCTACTAAGATCTTCCCATTTAGAGGATCAGATTCATTTATTCATTTATGTGTCAGTAAACAAATATTGGTGGAGGTCTTGCGTGTGCCAGAGGCTGTACCAAATATCCGAAGACAGATCTTTCTTCTCTGGTCCCTGACCTTGTGTCCTGTGTGCCGACCTTCTACTTCTGTGCCCTCACGTCCCCTGTTTCTTTTCTCAACTCCTGATTCTGGAATTCTGATTTGAAAGGTATGGAGAAGATCCTTCCAAAGAGAAAGAGGTTGAAATTATTCGTGGCTTATGTATTTATTCATTTAAAACATATTCATTAAGAACCTAGGATAGGAATAGGTAATTGGGGCAGACTTTCTACAAAGGAAAATTTGCCTTATCCGCATTCCACAAAATAAGCTGTTTTTTTATTTTTAGAGAGAGAGAGGGCGCAAGTGAGCATGGGCAGGGAAAGAATGAGAGAGGGAGGGAGAGAGGAGAGGGAGAGCAAGAGCGAGCGAGTGAGAGAGAGGGAGAGAGAGTGAGGGAGAGAGAAGTGGGGCTCACGGGGACTAGTGTTCTACCTGAAGTGGGTCTGCAGCTCACCAGAAGTGGGGCTCAACCCCACCCGACGCGGGGTTCTAACTTACTGACTATGAGATCATGACCTGAGCCAAAGTCAGATGCTTAACGGCTGAGCCCCTCAGGTGCCCCACAAAATAAGCTTTCTTAGGCTGAATTTCTTGGACATTACAGAAATAATAATTGATTGCTGTGCATATCCTGGGGTCCAAGAGACATCTGAATTTGTGGGATTCATACTTTAGGGTGAAGAAAAAATTCAGAAGAGTCACTCTTTTATGCTTCTGGACTGGGAGGTTAGATGGGGGCAATGCCTCTGATTTAGGGAGGGTTCCCAGGGACCAAACACACTTTCCCCCTATTTTCACCACTTTCTCTGTATCCAGTCGCTAGTTGAGTCCCTGTGACTTCATGTCTACAATGTTTTGCATATGTGTCTTTTTTTGTTTTCTTTTCAACTGCTGATTGCTTCTGTCCAGACTTTTTATTGCTTTTGCATATATATCATTACAGTAGCATTCAGGTCAAAGATCTCCTTATCTCCAAACTTTCCCAGCTCTGGATCATTTCCCACACCGCTGCTGGACTTTTTTGCTGCATTAGATCAGCCCTCTCCTTCAAAACAATACTATTGCCTCTTGAGCTAAGAGGAGCATCCCAGCAGAGCATCAAATACTGCATCTAAACAAGCCTGGTTGTTCAGAATGTGGACTCTGGGGGCCCCTGGGTGGTGCAGTCAGTTAAGCATCTGAATCTTGATAGGGGCTCAGGTTATGATCTCACGGTTTGTGAGATTGAGCACTGTGTTGGGCTCTGCACTGACAGCATGGAGCCTGCTTGGGATTCCTTCTTTCCTCTCCCCTGCTCACGCCCTCTCTCACACTCCCTCTAAATAAATAAATAGACTTCAAAAAAAAAAAAAAGAATGTGGACTTTGAAATCAGAAACACCTGTGTTAACATCCCAGCGGGGCCTACTGAGCTTCAGCGTTACCCTCTGAAAAATGGGGATGACACCCATACTTCAGTGAGTGGGAAAGGACACTTGGGGGCTCGTATGCCCTGAAGCCTTCTTCTTCTTTCTTTTTTCTGATTCCTCTACAAGCAAACATTTTCCTCCTTTTAATCGGCACCTTGTTTGCATCTGTCTCAATGCTCTCTGCTTTGTGCTGGGCTTGTAGTCAGTGCCTCACTGTCCCTCCTTCGCCTTCCCCCCGCCCCCATCTGGCTGTGGACTCCTCAATGGCAAATTCACCTTTGCCTGTCTTCTCCTAGCGCAGTCCGCAGCGGAGGATTCTGGGAGTCGGCTTGTTCATTTGCCAAAGGTTGGCGTGGACTCCTCTGTGGCTGGTTGAGGTATGGCCATCCACGATTGCAGCTGTTTTTGTACATAAGTGTTTGCCACAGTGCAGCTTAGGGTTTTTAAAGGCAAGGCGGTGGCTTGTTTGCCTTTGTATCTCTGGCACACAGATGCTCAATACACAGGAAAGAGTCAGTAAATATTAGCTGAATGGAATCCGCAGGGGTTAAATGACAGACTTATTGCATTGTACATCCTGATTCTCAGGCTATGACCTTTTCAGGGCTCCAGGCTGGTTCACTTCCTCAGCCTACATTCTTCATTCTGGACGCCTGAGAAAAGTTCCGGCTGATAACTGGGTAGTTAAAAGGACTCTCGGGGCGCCTGGGTGGCTCAGTCGGTTAAGCATCTGGCTTTTGGGTTCGGGTCAGGTCATGATCTCCCAGTTTCATGAGTTCGAGCCCCTGTTGGGCTCTGTGCTGAGAGCACAGCCCAGAGCCGACTTGGGAGCCTCTCTCTCTCTGCCCTTCCCTCGTTTGTGCTGTCTCTGTCTCTCTCAAAATAAATAAACTTAAAATAAACTAGAAGGACAGAAAAGCTCTGAGCAGGAGAAATCACTTATCCCTGGCAGGAAAAAAAAAACAACAACCCAACAACAACAAGAAAAAAAAAAGTGATTACATTGATTACATTGGTAGGTGGCAAAAGCCACATGACACATATACAGGTGTACCAACAGTCTCTCCTTCCTCAATATCAGCTCTGCGGTACTTGAGAGGCGAGGAAACTGGGTCCCATTGCCATATCCTGAGCGTAGTGGTTAGAATCGCTGGCAGGGTTAATAAAGGCTGTTGAAGTTAAACTTCCGTTAGTGGTTAACTCCCTCCTCTCTTCAGGTTCCTGTGAGACCCCTGACAGATGCTGTGAGCTGCAAACGTGTCCAAGCTCTTTAATTCTGTGCATGGTGTCTACACTCGGGGGTAAGGCGGAGGGCTGAGGGGAGAGCCAAGTTCACGAGGAGATGGTTTCGCAGTTCTGTACAACTCAGAGCTCCTCCGGGCGTGTGAATGAGGCTGGCCCCCGAATGAGAAATGCCAAGTACGGACCCGACATAGGAATTCACAGCACTCAAAGCAGGGACCAGTGAATGAACCCGAGGGGGGAACAGACTCACACTTTCAGCTGTCGCTTTGCCCGAGTCCGTCGTCGTCCCAGATGGGACGTTTTCTGGGTCTTGGCATCCGTGAAGTGATGGAGACCCTTCACGTCCAAGGCTCCTTCCTAAACTCCGCAGGCCAGGCCACATTAGCAGGAATGGACCGCGTCCTTGCCAGAGACACACAATTGTGGGAGGGAATTCTGTTTGGCGCTGCGCTCAAGTGTTGCCAAACGATATTCCTAAAAGTTTTCAAAAGTCTGCAGTGGGATTACAGGGCTCGCAGAAGCCCCTGCCAGGCCTCGGACACAGTGGGTGGGATGCGAGAAAGACCTAGGTTTGAATAAAGGTCAGTTGTTTTCCCGATGAAGGACGTTGAGGGACGTCAGTGAGGTAGTCACCAAGGGCCCCTGCTGGAGACACCCCCTTTGAAGCTTTCTTATCAGTAAGATAAGGTCGTGGGTACTTTTCTTACTGGGCAACTGTGAAAAAATGTTTTATGTACTGGATTTGTCTGGATTCTCCCGAGAAACGGAACCAAGTGAGGGGGTTTGGGGGTGTGTGTGTGTAGAGAGATTCATTTTCAGGCACTGGTGCAGGTAGCCGTAGGCGCCGGCCAGCCTGCACTTTGCGGGCACGGCAACCAGGCAGAGCCCCTACTCTGTGGTCCTGGGGCGCAGTTCCTTCTTCTCAGGGGGGAAGCTCAGTCTTTGTTCGTAAGGCTTTCGACTGATTGGGTGAGGCCCACCCACATCTTGTAGGATAATCTGCTGTACTCAAAGTCTGCTGATTTAAATTACATGTAAAAAAAAGATAGGTGGGGAGACAGAGACAGAAACAGAGAGAGAGAGAGAGAGAAACACAGAGAAAGAACATAAGGAGCCAGAGGGAATGAGAGCTCTCGGGGGCCCCTGCGTCTGGCTCAGGCATTTTCACACACAGTGTATTTAATGGGTAATTTTATGTGTCAGTTTACTAGACTGTGGAACCCGCTGTTTGGTCACACAGCCTAGACCATCTCTGCGTCTTTCTGTCAGTCTGCCTGCCTCTCTCCTTCCCTCCCTCTTCTCTTTTCTCTGTCTCCCTCTCCCCATCATATTAGTTTCTTCTATTATTTTGGTTTCACTTTCCTGACCATGGTCACGATTTTCTGCCTCCTTGTTGCCTGCTGACTTTGCCTTTTGTGCTGGCCTCCTTTCCACCCAGGCTGACCTTCCCTGCGTCCTGCAAAACACACTCCCAGAGCACCCCGCTGTCACCGGGACAGCCCCGACGCTTGGTCCTCAGCTTCCCGGTGCTTCTCCTCCGGCCCGGAGCTCAGCGTCGTGACGAGTCTGCAGTCTTGGGTGTGGTTTGGGGGGGGGGTCTCCCCTTCTTGAGATGGGTGACCACCCAGCCTCAGAGCGCAGCCCAATCCCAGATCAGACTCTTGCTGGCTGCCATCCTGCTTGGCCCACGGCGGCAGGCTGTGTAGCTCACAGGTTCAAGTGCGCAGAGGGGCAGTCCACGTGGCCAGGGCCATGGCGTCGTTCAGGGTCACGGGGTGGCGGGGTGTGCTGGGGGCCCCCCAGTGACACTTGCAGATCACATACGCAGTGAGACCCTGTGCTGCCAGCGGGGGGAGTGAGTCTTCAAAACAGCAGCAGCCTGCACAGTACTGAGCGATACTCAGATAATAAGAGAAGTATTCCCAGTAGAGATTTGGTGGCCCCTGTTCTAATTTTACATCGGAGGAAAACTACCCCCGAAAGAATAAGGAGAGGCGGGGCACCTGGGTGGCTCGGTTAAACATCTGACTTCGGCTCAGGTCATAATCTCACGGTTTGTGGGTTCAAGCCCTGTGCCGGGCTCTGTGCTGACAGCTCAGAGCCGGGAGCCTGCTTTGGATTCGGTGTCTCCCTCTCTCTCTGCTCTCAGACGACTGTGCACAGCTGGCAGCACCCACTCGCTTGCTAAGAGCATCTTCTAACTGCAGTCTGTGCTTGCGTCTCGCCCTCAACCCCAAACAACAACAACAACAAAAATCCCAGACCAAGCTAATAAAAAACAGAAAACAAAAGCCTCCCCACATTATTTTTGCTCAAGTTACTTCAGACATTTTGCTAAATTTCACCTCGGTTTGAGTACATAATAGGGTGGCAAGTTTATTTCATCAAATCTATAAAATGTCTAGCTCTACAGTCTTGAAGATTTGTTTCCCCAGAAACCCCAGATTTAATTTTACTTTAAAGAACTGCATAGAATAATTTCTTTAGAGTATAGCTTTTTTTTCCCTATAAACACTGAATTACACTCTGCCTGCCCTTCCCACTGAAATTAGTCCAACGTGCAGGGATGACGTGCAGTGTTTTGTAGAACTTGCTATTGGCAACGGGTTAAGGCATCACAATAATGTAAATCGGCCGCAGCAACAGTATTAGCAAACGCATGTGTTGAGCACCTACCGTGAGTCAGGCTTTTACATCTACTGTTTGTACTCATTTTTATAGGTTCAGGGATAAGCATGATTCTGACGTACGGGTAGAAAGACTGAGGCTCCGAAGCCCAACAGCGAACACCCAGGACGGTGCACTGGCTCCCAGGCTCGCTCACAGCTGAGCCTGAGCTCCGTTCCCGAGCCCTCTGCTCCCTAGTGCTCATTGCACTTGTCATGAAGGAGCCAGTTGTACCAGACTGCGTGTGTCTTCCTTTCCAGTGTGGGGCACTTGTCTCCAAGGCCACCTAAGGCAGAGCACTGTGTGAAGACGGTCGGACAGAGAAGGGCAATTTGGGAGAGTGTGGAGAAGGCGAGGACTTTGGATTTGGTCTGACCACTTCCCTAAGTGACTTTCTTTTAAAAAAAAATCTTTTTAAATATTTATTTTATTTTTGAGAGAGGGAAAGAGAGAGAGAGACAGAGAGACCCAGATAGAGACAGAGAGAATGAGTGGAGGAAGGGCAGAGAGAGGGGGACACAGAATCGGAAGCAGGCTCCAGGCTCTGAGCTGTCAGTGCAGAGCCCGGTGTGGGGCTGGAACTCATGAACCATGAGATCATGACCTGAGCCAAAGTCAGATGCTCAACCCACTCAGCCACCCAGGTGCCCCAGGAGGACTTTCTTATTTGGAGTTGCCACTTGACCAAATTCTGTCGTCACACACATCAAGGCAGTTTTGGGGAGAGAAAATTGAGGACTATCTACAGAAGGTGGGGGTGAGGGGATTTTGAAGAAAGAGGTCTCGCTTCCAGTTATCTATGGCTGGGTGACAAACTCTCTCCGAACTTAATGGCCTAAAATAATGGCATCGTATCGTTACCTCTTTGGTTCTGGGCCCTGTTCTGTGGTTCTCACTCGGTGAATGTCATGAGAAGCTGTACCACTGCCGTGCTTGCGCACAGAGCCGGAGAACTCAGCATGAGGCCTGCCGCCTGATGCCTCCTCTTTGGTCTCTCCAGGTTGTTGGCTTCTGGAAAATCAGAATCATCTCATGGTGGCTCAGGGCTCCCAAGAGGTGCAAAGAGATGGACAGCGATGCGGAGGGAGTGAGACAGGGGGAGAGAGAGCCATGCAGACCCACGTGGCCTATTGCCATCTAGCCTCAGAAGTCATGTGGCATCACCTCGTCCCATCTGCTTCCTCGCAGCTGTCCCCAGGAGGGAGATGGGAATAGAGACCCCACTTCCCACTGGAGGTGCGGCGAGGTGCTGAAAAGACCAGGTAGAATCAGAACTACCGCCGCCGACATGTTGGGGAAACACGCTCTGCTAAGGGCAGTGTCGCTTCGGAACGAACTGCCTGGCACGTGGGGCTCTGTTTTCCACTCAGGAGAGACGATGAGTTCAAGCGGCTGAGCTCCAAGAGCCTTTGCGGCTCGCATACCCAGGGGTCCCTGCGAATGAGTCCGTGCATCTGTCACAGTACAGGCCGTAAGGCCGCCGTTGCTGACAAAGTCCCCGGAAACCATAGGCTTCACAGCGGCCACTGTGCAATCCTAGTCGCATTTCAACAAGTCTGAGCCGAAGACCGTGCCCTCCGTGGGTGTTCCTGGAGGTCTAGATGCAGAGCAAGTCTGTTCAAATCAGTGCCTTTAAGGATGGAAGGATACGATCATACGAATGTCGCCTAACCCTCCCATCTCCCAGCTAAGAGGATGGAGTCTCACAGGGTGAATGCATAGACCCGCATCGCCTTAAGTGAGATGCTTAAAACAGGAAGGTCCTTACAAAGAGCCCATGAAGAAGGGGACTGATTTTTAAAATCTGGGCATAGGGGAAGTGGTTAAAGAAAATTTATCCTGGAAAAAAGAAACATTTGAATATTATTTTTAAAAATATGTGACTATGCTTCACATGGAAAAAAAAGAGATTATATATTTGTTTAGAGATTTAAATGATGATTTAAAAGCATGTCTGAAGTTTGGCCTCTTGATACGGTCCAGCTTTTATCTCCAAGGATTTTGTCGTATGTTACTTGTGCCTACAATATGCTCCAGAGTTTTTATTAAGTGAACGATGCACTCTTTAAATGTAGAGAGAGTAGGAAAAATGTCTCATATTTATTTTGCACGGCTTTCTAGCACCAAGTAATGTTCTGGGCACAGATTAGATATATCACAGGTATTTATCAAGTGATACTTGGTCATTGTTCGATTCTTGATGGATGCTTCTATGTGCTGAGTCCTTTATGCTGGTTGGGACCCACAAGACAGAGCCTAGGTGAACAGGATTGTGGCACTAATGTCCCCCCAATGAGACCTTTTATCCACCTACTGCTCTCATGTGAATGACTGCACCTTTGCAGATTAATAGAAACGATATCCTTGTTGCCTTTGATGCCAGCAAGCTCCTTCCAGAAGCTGGGCTCTGGTCTCAAGGGCGCTCGATGCTTGAGGGCATCCTCAGCCCCTGGTCTCAAGGGTGCTTGATGCTTGAGGGCATCCTCAGCCCCTGGTCTCAAGGGCGCTTGATGCTTGAGGGCATCCTCAGCGCCTGTTTCCCAAAGGATGCTTCTCACTCTCCAGGAAGGAAGATGCATCAGAGGATTTGGTCTTCTGTGATTCGGGTCTCGTTTCCTCAGCTCCATCCTCAATGTGGGGCTTGAGAGACCATAGGAGGGGATGGCGGGGGGCACAGGCCAGCAAATAAGTGGGACCTGTGTCCCAGAAGTTGGGCTGTAGAATGCCACCTCCCAAGGCAACCAACTTCCTGGTGTGGTAACACCCGCGTTTTCATTGCAGAGAAAATACAGCCGCCCTACGTGTGGTTAACGGGATACAATCAGGACACCTTCGGCTTTCCAAACTGAGTGTGACCCCGGAAACACCATTTCATTTGACCTGCTCGCCATCTTCTGTTCTCCCTTGGCCACGGGCATGTCTAATGCCGAGAGTCCGCTCTCCCTCTGCACAGCTGTCCTTGCGCCCAATGGCAGGGATTTCTCGTGGTTCCCGAGCACAGGTGAGCTCGGGGGGCAGGTGCGGCAGCTGTTCGCGGCTATGCTCGAGGTAGTGCAGGTGCTTCCCGCACGAGAGACACAGCCGAGGCCAAGGATGTCCTTCTAGCGCTGTTTGTGGCCAAGGTTGTGGCCCACGGCAGCCAGTTCATACCGTTCTCCTTTCTGTAGACCTGGGGCTTTCGGAAAGATACACCTGCCAATTGTGAAAAACTAAATAGCTGAATGCGCCTCGATCATTCAACCGTCGGAGTACCTCACAAAGAAGTCCTTTCCCACTTAGGACACTCATCACTACCATTATCATCCGCCTTAAGTATTCATATAATGACAGCAGTATTAAGAAAGAGTGGATGAGCACAGAGCCACATTTACACTGCCGTGTTTGGTTATAATTAAAGCAGGCTATTTAAAGGGACAACTGAAGAATATTATGGCTCTAGATTATCTTGTCTCTCCTCTGCCCCTGAAATAGTCAGTTCAATAAATTAATTTACAAAATGATCATGTAATAAAATCTTAAACCAAGTAGTTATGATTTAGAAGCATGTCTGAGATTTTGGCTATCGATAGAGACCAGTTTTTATTTCCAGTCATCTGTGTGTTTTAGTTTTGCTTACAGTACATACCCAAGCGTTTTTATAAAGTGAATTAGGTACTAAATATTGACTAGATATTTGACTTTGCTCCTTGTATGGTCGATGTTAGGTAGATGTAACGCAAAGCTCCAGTTGGGTCTTCTTAATGTGGTGAAAATTGCAGTGATTTAGTCATAATGTTCCTTCCAATTTGCCAGCCGTATTTTATGGGCACACGGCGGGCTTCACTCTGTTGGCTGTATGTTAAAACCATATTTTGTTAATTAGAGGCCTATAATAAATACATCACTCATTTTTATGGTATATGAGTCCCCTTGATTCAGAAAAGTTTGACATCTGGCTCCGATTAGGTCTCATGGTGTGGCTGTGGAAATTCCCCGACCCTTTCTTCACCTGTTTGGGGGAAAATGAGGATGGAAACTTACATTCTGCAGAGAAAAGTTGAAAGGGGGGGTTTGATCATCACAAACAGGGTTATTTGGGATGAATATAGTAAGCTGAGCAAATATCCATGGCATCAGGACCCTGGGGAGGATTTTTCAGGGCTTGCAATATATTATTCTTTCTTTCTTTCTTTCTTTCTTTCTTTCTTTCTTTCTTTCTTTCTTTCTTTTGTTGGGTCGGTGGAAAATATCAAGTGATACGCTCCCTTTAAGTCTTTGTGGCATGGGGCAGAGTATAAATAAATCAATACACTATTTGTTCAGCAATTTGGGGAGAAAGTATTATTTCTCTTTAGGGAGGTCCAATTAGAGCAATAAATTGTATTTTATATACTGACCTTCTTTATTTTTTGTTCAAATACAAACTAATGGCCAATATGTCATTGATTATATTTGGGCAACTTCTGAAAACAGGAGCTTAGACCTGTGACCTCTGGGTTTGTGTGACCTTTATGTGCATCAGGTCTCCCTTCTGCACACTGAGCTAGGGGACAATCATAGGTTGTGGGAACCAGTCCTTTGTTTAAGCTTATCTTGGTGTGCATGTCAACCTCAAAATGCAAAACAAATCTGTTGTGATTATGAAGAATAAAGACAGGCGATTCTCCTAACTGGAATGGCAAAACCGTGGGAACTTGAGTCTCTTCCTACACAAGAATCCATAACGGCCTAAAAAGCTTCCCTCCCTTATTTCTTAACAAATATCTAGTCATCACCACTAAGTGCAAGCTTCTTTGCTTAGCGTTCCAAGAGGTACCATGATGTATACAACACTGCCATCACTTCCAGATGCTTCTGAGCCTGATTTGGGTAGATCCAGGATGGAGGGACCGGGATGCATCTTGTTTATAATGTGTGTTCAGTCCTTCATGTAATCGTGATTCGACAGATATTTATCGGATATTTGTGCTAGATGCTGAAAATTGAGAAATGATGAAAAGATACCTATTTTAAGGGCTTAGGATTTGGTGAGGGAAATAAGATGAACACCTAACCTTGATACAGTGGTGGGAGCAGGGCGGGGGTTGGGAGATAGCAGGAATCTGGCTCAGTGGTCTCTTTCAGTTCACAGCCTCCAGGGGGCGCTCCAGGGAGCACACACCATTTCTCTTCTCCATTCACTGGCCTACTTTCTCTTAGCCCGCTTGACACCTTCTCTTTCCTAATGCGGTGGCTAAAGATCCTGTTTCCTCAATCATTAAGAAAGTGAGAACAATCATAAAGGAACTTCCTCCTGTCATCACCAGCACAACTACTACCCTATTGTGAATACCTTCTGTCTGGACAAAAATGGATGAACTGTTCTTTTATTTCAAAATAAGGTCAATCTCTCTTTTATACACTATAGCCCACTCCCTCTGATCCGCTTGAGAACATCGTTTCAGCGTCTCTCTCTCCTGCACCATCAATTTTTTCTCTCCCTTGAAAAGAATTTTTTGTTCATTTATTTTGAGAGAGAGTTTGCAAGTGCGTGTGAGTGGGGGAGGGACAGAGAGAGAAGGAAAGAGAGAAAAACCCAAGCAGGCTCCACGCTGACAGTGCAGAGTCCCATGTGGGGCTCAGTCCTACAAACTGTGAGGTCATGACCTGAGCCGAAACCAAGAGTCGCAAGCTTAACCCCTGAGCCACCCGGGCTTGCCCCTCAAGCTTTCCTCTCTCTTCTAATGGATCTTTCCCATTATCATCAAACTTGCTGAGCTATCAAGTCTAAGAAATACCTTCTGCTCTGGTGCCACTCCACGTCCCTGCATCCCTTTGTAGCAAGCTCTTCGAAAGCATCTTTTACAATCACTGTCTTTACTTCCTACCATCTTGTTCTTTCTTAAATCAATGCTAGTCAGGATTTACCTCCATCACTTGACTAATTTTTTTCTCAAGGTGATGAATGGCCTTCATGTTACTAAACCCAGTGGTTCTAGATTCTCTCCTTACTTGACAGCCCTTGGCCCATTTTGCATAGCTTTGTGTGGTCTAGGATACCACCCTCAGTTCCTCTTCACTAAGCCAACTTTTGAGTATTGCAGAGTCCTAAAGCTCAGTCCTTCTTTCTCTCTTCTATCCTACTCGCCCCCACCCACTGATTTCACTTAATCTTATGGCTTCAAATACCTACATAACCTGAAAAGTCCCCCACACTTATATCTCCAAACTAGACTTCACCCGTAAACTCCAAACTTGAATATCCATCTGCCTATGTGTATGTCTGCTAGGGTGTCTACTAGGTGTCTCTGGTGTGTCACCTAAAAAAAGGGACCGATCCTCCCCTCCTCCTCCCCTTCTGCCCTGCTCCACCCATCCTTCTTCATCTCAGTAAGCGGTTCCTTCATTCTCCACGTTAATCGAGCAGAGACTTTCCGATGCACCCTCTGCTCCTCTTTTTCTTTCACCTACATCCGAAATGTTAGCAAAACCTATCAGCTCTGTCTTCAAAGTCTCTCTTGATTTTGACACTTCTTGTCTCTTTCACCTTTTTTATTTCACCCACCCACATTTTTCTCCTGTATAATGGGCATATCTGCTTCCTTCTTAACTGCATCTCTACATCCATTATCTTCCACAAGCTCTTTGTAGAGCGATTCTTTGATGTGAATCTGACCGTGTCACTCTTCTGCTCAACGTGCTTCTAAAGGCATCTCATCTCCCGCAAAGAAAAAGCCTTTCTTCAGCCTTGTCTTATCTGCCCCCTATTTCCTTCCTAGACTCATCTCCTGCCACCATCCATTCAGACCCTGCCCTCTGGAAGGGTGTTGACCATGGCCAGTAGGTCTCACCTCAAGCCTTTGCACTGTTTTCCGCTGTCTGGGATGCTCTTCCTGAGACGTTTTATAGGATTTCATCAAGTCTCACCTCTTAAAGAGGGCTCTCCTCATCAGCCTAATTTATATACATATATATTTTTTAATGTTTTTATTTCTAGGAGAGAGAGAGAGAGACAGCGTGAGCAGGGGAGAGTCAGAGAGAGAGGGAGTCACAGACTGAAACAGGCTCCAGGCTCTGAGCTGGCAGTCAGCACAGAGCCCGACGCGGGGCTCGAACCCACGAACCGCGAGATCATGACCTAAGTGAAAGTCGGACGCTTAACCGACTAAGCCACCCAGGTGCCTCCTCATCAGCCAAATTAAAATCGAAATGCCCTCACTCTACCCCTGGCCCTCCTTATCTCCCTTACCCCTACTCAACTTTTCTCAGTAGTGCTTATTGACCTCCCACGTATATTTTCTTAGAGGCTTCTTCATTGTTTGTTTGCCTCCGCTCAAATGTAAGTTCCCTACAGATAGGGACTTTGTCCATTTTGTTGAATGCTGCATCCTCAGTGCTTAGAACAGCACATAGCTTATAATGGATGTTCAATTAATAATTGTTGAGTGCATGAATCAATGAATGGCCAAGGTACTATGAGAACATAAAGGGCCATGTGATTAGTTTTGTCTGGAAAGATCTGTGAGGGCTTCACAGAAAAGATGGCTGATGGGTTGGGGTGGGTTGGATTTTAAACATTGCAGAGGTGGAAGGGGGTGTTTTGCTGCCACATGGGATGGATGTTGAAAGCAAATAACAACGTAGACTGAGGAGAGTTGTTGATGGACTGTGAGCTCCATCAAGCCCGCCTTTTAGTGAAAGTCAGCAGACTCCATTTTGACAGAGAAATGAGCCGATCGGATCCGATTTAGAGTTCAGGTCATTTGATGAGAGTGTGGAGGGTTAATGAGTATGGCGGGGGAGGGGTGGGAAAGTGAAGCTGGGAATATATGAGATGATCACAATTGTTGGGGAAATAGTACCCTTGGGGAATGGCATGGACTTAGCTTCCCATGTTCAGCATATGTGCTCATAATAGCTCTGCTTAAGGGTAACAGTTCCAGAGCCAGACAAAGGACTTACCCTCTTGAAGTATGAAACCTGGGTTACGGCTGGGGGTATTTTGATCATCTGTCATGTGGGTGGACAAGTCTGAGATGGCAGGGCTGAGGGTGGGGACAATCTCCGTTTCTAATTAGGGCAGGTGTGGCGGTGGTGTGCAGCTAGTTATGATGGGGTTTGGAGGGACAGTGCATCCCTCCCCCCGACTTATCGTAGAACACGAACAAACACGGAATCCTGGGTTGGACGGGTCCTTGGGCTGAATCAGTATGGTACTTTGTGTATTCTTTGAGCTCCATGCTTATTGTCATGTTTCATATTTTGACATATAACTGGGCCAATACACAATTCTTTGGGCCATATCCTGTCAGTATCTTTTATTTATCAGCTGAGTTTCACACACACAGCTGATACGATCACTTGTTTACCTTGTCTGCCGATTGTAGAATGGATCCATGCCAATCTCCATGGGTCTCAGAAATGGAGGAAGTGGCCGGCCCGGCTACGACACAGTCCTGGTCATTGTCAAAACCTTACTTATAGCTTTAAGTCCCTGTAGCTACAAAGATATAGAGATAGAGATAGATAGAGATACATATGCATCTATATATGAGCCTTTGGTACATTTTTACAAAAACAGAAGCTTCGTAAACAGTAAAATAGCTCAGAAGATTGGAAAGTCATTTCACAGATGTCAGGCTCAAATTCTATACAGGAAGTAAAAGTTTTACTGGGAAAGAGAAGAGTTACCCCCCTTTTCTTCTGCCTGGTAAACTTGTTCTAATTTTCCTGGATGTCAGCGTAATACTGTCTTCTCCTTTAACCTGACCTACTCAAAGATGGCTTCTCACTCTCCTCCGTTTTTAAGAAAATATTTATTTATTTATTTTGAGAGAGAGAGCAAGCAGGGGAGGGGCAGAGAGAGAGAGGGAGACAGAGAGGGAGACAGAAAATCCCAAGCAGGCTCTTCTCTGTGAGTGCAGAGCCTGATGTGGGGCTTGAACCCATGAACCATGAGACGGTGACCTGAGCTGAAATCAAAAGTCGGATGCTTAACAGACTGAGCCATCCAGGTGCCTCCCCACCCCCAACATGCCCCTGCCGTTTTTAAAGCCAGTATTTTTTTGTTTGCTTGCTTTCCCCCTCTCTGTGACTTCCTGGTGTGGGTACTCTTCTTTTCCCTGCTAGCAAACGGAATGTTTTTTCAGCCACTGTGGTGGGCGGTACAAGTTTCTTTTCTTGGAACAACTTGCCTATTTATTCTCATCATAGCTTTGTTAGCTACACTGGCATCTCACTATCACCCATTGCTGTGTTCATTGTCTTCTTTCTGGTTTTCTTTTTATTCAGACAATTATCTTATTCATAGAGGAAATATTGAAAGCAAGATGATGTTTCTCCCACCCCCTTCCTTTTCTCATGCTTCTATCTTTCCTGTGGATGCCCGAAGTACTGAAAACAAAAGGCACTTTGGGAGAGTGATGTGCCTCGCACTCAAGCTTAAAAAGGGAACACTACCTGTTTCCTGCCGAGTCGAGAAGACGGTTGAAAAGGAGGCATCGGGTCTCAGGAAAATATTCCTCTAGAAAGTCGTCTATGAACATTCAGGCAGCACTGGGCCTCTGCCAGCTAATGCAGCATGGCGGCCAACAGCACGGCCCCAAAGCCGGGGTGCTGGTTTGGAAGCCTGGTCCTGCCGCCGCCCTCAGGATTTCACTCAGCCCCCCTACCCACCCCCCACCCCCGGAACTCGGGCTTTCTAACTGCGTGATGGCAGTAATATCACCTACTCGGTGACACTGTCGGGAAGCTCAAGTGAGCTAGTACACGTGATACGTGTGTGCCCGATCCATATGGCAAGAGCTCTTTGCTCTTCTGGTTACTTTGGAGTTCACACAATGGCTGGGAGCCTCGAGACCCACTACTCCTCTCCATCGCAATGGCTTTTCATTTGGTAACTCCACATCCCCAGCTGCTGCTGTTCTCTGTCTGTCTGTCCGTTTCCCCCTCCTATGGCTTAATCCTTTCCGCCTTCCCCACTCTCTTACTGTGCCACCTCTTTCGCTTACTCCCAGAGCCCCCAAGGATGGTGGTCTGGGTTACCATGTGCAATTGTTTCCAATTCTCTCCACACACCATGTTCTGCCTGTTGGAGCAGATGTTCTTGCAGCCCGTGAGGCTGGTGCTGCCTCCCTGGTTGCCACTCCCCTAGCTGGCCTGCCCCTTGCTGGGTCACGTTGGCCAGTGTCTGAGATACAGCGTTACCCCTTCCCTCTTTTCCTGCCTCATCTCTTTCTATATGAAATGGCTTATTCCTTCTTGGAATCTCTTGATTAACTTGGGTAATTCCTTTCCACTGGAATGTACAGTCGTCTCTCTTATATCCGTGATTGGCCCATCTTTTCTTAACAGTATCAATTTCATGAAGGTATGGACCTTGCTTTAAACACTATGTTCCCCTAGATACCTTGACTGTTGTGGACCCCAGAAACTGCGAGACAGATATGAATTTCCCTTTCTGAGAAAGTTAGCCTCTGTGGGCCAGCACACTCTCTGACCACATTTGTGATGCAGAACCCAAATGTTCATTGTCAGCTTTCCAGGGGACCCCTAGAATCTGCCCGTGGAATTCAGTACCTATCGAAACTAAGGTTGTAATTATACTTTTCTGTCACAATTTGAACTTCTCAGCATAAAGGTAAGCCAAAGTTGGCGAAAGAAATGTTCAAGCAGTAAGGAAGCAATGTTTCAAGCGTTGAAAAATTGGATTATTAAATACAGGTGAAATGAATGGACTCGTTTACATCAAAGAAGGCTGTTGAGAAGAAACTTAGCTTTGCTGAGCTTTGTTACAATAAACAGAACTTTGGACCCAAGTTCATTACTGTCTCCATCGAAGACAAGTAAAGCAGTTTGCTGATATTTTAAAAGGGAGAGTGAAAGTTAGTTATAAGGTAAGTGGCAATAATTACTTGCTGGTGGGTGGTGAGGATGCAGCCACCTTAGAAGACTTATCCATATGATAGATTCAAATGTTCTATAGCATTTGAAGGGCAGTGTTGCTCAGGGCAGGAGAGAGCGGATGCGGTTTGGAGGTCCCTTGCAATCCCATTTGCTTTATTTTTTTTAGAGCTGCCTTAGTCATATACTTGCGGATTAAAAGACACTTCGTATCTAGTGGCTCCACATCTAGCCTGACACGTAGGGGCCCTGAGTATTCTCAACTACACTCTGATGTCTGAAGGAATCCCTCAGCCACCAAAGCTATCCAAGCCATTGGGCTTTATTTTTAAACACCTCACCAACAACACTTGGCCTTATCAACAGTATTTATCCCACAGAAGATTTCCCAGAGTTATCTTAAAAACATTACTTCCTTTTTTCCCAACCCCCTACCCACTTCAGAAGGACAAACAAAACCCTAACTGTACCTCAGACTTTTGAGAACTGGTGCACCAGGACAGACACATAAAAAGCTGTGCGGTGGAGGGAGTTACAGAGTGAGAGAATGAAGCACTGAGTCTCATGGAAGTGTGCACTTGATACATTTTCTGGCTTGGCTTTGTAATTTTCTTTCTTTTTTAAAAATGTTTGTTTGTTTATTTACTTATTTATTTAAACAACACATGACCGGAAAAGGGGCAGGGAGCGAGAGAATCCCAAGCAGGCTCTGCACTGTTAGTGCGGAGCCTGACGTGGGGCTTGATCCCATGAACCATGAGATCATGACCTGAGCTGAAATCAAGAGTCAGAGTCTTAACTGATGGAGCCACCCAGGTGCCCTGGCTTTGTGATTTTTATAACTCTCCTCTTAAAAGGTTGCATTATTTTGCACTGGGCTGTTGGCCTAAAGCCATGACATAAGCTCTGTTCGAGATCTGTTACTTGTCAATAGTTCATTAACTTAGTTTTCAGTTATGAAGAGGATATAAATAGTGATACATATAAATGGGTTTTATGTTTGTGTTGGTTCATACAAGGCTTAGTTGGTTAGTATTTCAGCTCCTTGAGAGTAGAAATGTATGATATAATTTTTTGTAGTTTTCACAGTAATGAAGATAAAACGTTTCTTGGTGGACACTCAATTAGTAGAACTGAGAAAAATGGGTTGTTTTCAATAATGTAGAGGGTGTATTTTACCGCCAATACTCAAAAGTTTTATTTATAGAAGTGAGAGAAACCCAGATGTTGTAGGGATTGTTATAGGGTATCAGAAAGGGGAGGGAGTTATGGCAAAGAAAATTATAATTTAATACAAACTAAAAATACCAGTCGTGCTTGGAATACAGAAAACATGGGATATATCTCTGGAAAAGCTGATGACAGGGAGAAGGTATAACAGCCAAGAAAATGGGTAGTAAAAGCAGACAGAGTTAAGAGGAATCTTCTCGAGGAGGAGACGGGCTGCCTCAAGAGGGGTATAAAGCCGGATGTTCGCACTTTCTGTGCAGAATAACTTTTGAGATTAGGCCGAATGGAGGCGGTCAGGTGCCAGAGTCCCTTCATTAGGAGGAACGGGAAGAGACTGTAGGCCATTCTTTCTGATTTCCCCTCTCCCCTGCGCCCCCAATAAGAAAGTAAGTCCATTCACAATTAGAGTTTGACTTACACTTACTCTTGTGTCAGGAATTCTTCAGATGCCTTCCTGGTGTCTGTCCATCTGCTTGTCATCAGAAATGCTTTGAAAGGAGCATGCAACCTTTCATTCCACAGTTAAACACTGAAGGCAAATGTCCTAATTTTCTAAATTAGGAAAATACTTTGACACACATCCAAGCTCAGCTGAGTGAAATGAACCAATGAGTGAATGAATGAATGAGTGAAATATTGGTATCTCTTTTCTGTGTTGACTTAGAGGGGTACTTAAGCCAAGGTGGGCGAAGGAAAGTGTCCACGACAGAGAGGCTGGAAAAGCCCAGCAGCAGTTCAGTAGTTTGGGCTGAGGTCAGTTCGTGCTTTTCAAGAGGAAGTTGCCCTTGGAAGTGCATCGCTGACCAGCTGCACAGATAGAGATCCTAGAAGGAGTGTCTCCACTGAGCTACAGCCCTCACGTGTACCCTTCTCGCCTTACGTGACTGGCGAGTCTCCATTTTATGAGGCTAACTCCACTGCAGAGGGGCTTCGTTTCCAGACGATTGACTGATTCATTCATTCACTGCTACTTTCACAAACACTGGGCTCCTTTAACGTAAGCCTTCCAGGTTTCCCTCCCTATGAACCACAGAACTTTGGAGAAGTAGGGAGCTACGTTGACTTGGGTAACACACACACACACACACACACACACACACACACATACACACACACAACCAGTTAAGCATCTGGTTGGGACTAAAGTCCAAGTCCCCGGTTTCCTCAAACACAGAGGGTCCTGGTGTCTCACTGATGATTTCCAAGTCCTGCTGCCATATCAATGGGCTTTATCTTTACGCTTCCTTTCAACAAATGCCTATATGGTTGAAGTCTCTGAATTCCCATTCCTTCATGTTGTCATTCAGTTTGATTTTTGGCTCTGTTTTGGCATTATCTGTCATTTCACTAACACATAGCACTCACTCCATTAATGAACCAATCTTTCTTCCCTTTGTAATTTTTTCCATTAACTTCGTGACCTTTTTAAAAATTTTTAAATTAATTTTTAAAAAATTATTTGAGAGACAGAGAGAGAGCAAGGAAGGTCAGAGAGAGAAAGAGAGAGAATCTTAAGCAGGCTCCATGCTCAGCACAGAGCCTGATATGGGGCTCCATCCCATGATCCTGGGATCACCTACTGTGCCACCCAGGTGTCCCTACATGACCTTTTCTGTAATGCTCTTTGCTCCAGATCATTGGGTAATGTTTTTGAGTGTGATGCAGGTATGTCCTTCAATGTGCCGCTACAGTGGGGGCCTGCCTGGATAGCTAGTCAAGGTACAAGTGAAATATAATTTATGTTTTATTGAGTGTAAAATATGCAATTCTTATCAATAAAATGATATAGTCAGGTTTTTATAAACATGAATCTCATAAAGGATAAGGCCAAGGAGACTTGGAGAACCTTAGCGGAGGGCTGTCCCTTATGTAGGTCAAATTCCTTGGAAGACAGAACTATCAGAGTGGTCTCTAATTTCTGGGTGACGGGAACCTAAGATTTTGGTGCAAGAAGTGTGCCTTACCTGATACAGACCTTTATGAAATGCCCTCACAAGTTTTAGCAGGTTTTTAAAAGTTCTCAATGACTTTTTTGAGTCTAATATATGCAATCGGAATTTGTCTCTTTCTAATGGACTATCACAGATAGGCTTCTTCCTACAAAGCAACAGTAAAACATAAATGTGATCCTGACTATATGAGGAAATAAGATCACAGCTTGCCCCAGGTTTGTACGGAGACATTGAGTGGTTTTCCAGGCGAGTTGATGAACACATTCCCCAGGCGTATACTAAGCAGGTCTTCCTCATCCGATTGGCAATTTTATTGCCTAAGAATTCTGATGTCTGACACATAAAGCGTGAGGACTCATTCTTACAGAGAAAAGTCTTAAAATCTAGTAAGTAATGCAAACACCATAGTAAACAGAGAAAAAAAAATCCAGCTTCCGTTGTGATCTTCTGAAATTAATTCATTTTCCTGTCCCTCAAGATCTCGTCTTGACAAGAAAATATGTAACATGTAAACAGTGTGAAAAAGAAAGCAAAAAAAAAAAATTATGTATCATTTCCTCACCCAGAGATAACATTCGTTACTTTGGTTGATTACCTTTTAATTCTTTGCCTTTTTCTGTTGTCTTGAAATTTTACATTGTGCATAAGAGCAATGAGTTGTTGATAAAGTCACTCATTGTCTTACTGGTCAGATTCCTGCTCCGTCAGACTTCTTGCCTTTGGAGCACGTGAGGACGTTCTGGAAGGCCTGACTCTCGTACTCCAGTGCCAGCCTTAAATAGGGCCAGAGATACACCAGTAAACTAGTAATCTTCCTCAACTGTCTTGTGGGAACTATTAAATAGTATCCAATGGTCTTTTGCAGAACGTAAAGTACAACCACACTCAGTAGGATGATTATTACAGTAAAAAACAATGTTTGTTGACTGCTTACTACATGTCATCTTGCTGAATCATTTTTTTAAGTGTTTATATATTTTTGAGAAAGAGAGAGAAAGAGCGAGCATGAGTTGGGGAAGTGCAGAGAGACAGAGAGGGGGGCAGAGGATCCAAAGCTGGCTCTGCACTGACCGCTGAGAGCCCGATGCAAGGCTCGAACTCACAAACCGTGAGATCACGACCTGAGCCAACCAACTAAGCCACCCCGGCGCCCCTCATCTTACTGAATCTTTACAAAAACCAATGAGACAGGACAATGTATTTTATCCAGATTAGCCAGAAACGGAGAGAATAAATAGCTTTTGCAAAGTAACATAGCTGGTAAGCAGTAGATCTGGGATTTGAATGTAGGTTGTCTGATTCCAGAGTCTGTTCCCACGAAAAACTATGAAAAATTGCTTCTTAGCATACTTGACATCCTATATTTTTAGGGGACATTCCGAAATAGCTCTTACAGAGAACCTTTCTGTTTCTACCTGGGGAGGACCTGGAATGTTTATTTTCAAATGCCACCGGGGTATTTATAATCTGGTGCCAAAAACTTCATTAGATTTATTCTGCTGTGTCGGAGCTCAGTAAAATCCAAAACTAGTGTACGGACAAATTTAGTGTATATATTATATTCCAGTAAAACTCCTAATCCCTGAGGCGCCTGGGGGGCTCAGTCAGCGAAGCATCCCAGGCTTGTTTGTGGCTCAGGTCATGAGCTCATGGTTTGTGAGATGGAGCCCTATGTGTCGGGCTCTGTGCTGACAGCGCAGAGCCTGCTTGGGATTCTCTATCTCTCCCTCCCTCTCTGACCCTCTCCCCTTTCTCAAAAGTAAATAAGTAAGCTTTCATGTAAAAAAAAAAAAAAGATAAAAAAAATGTCTCAAAATTTCCTATAATTGTTTCTAATTTTTACCCCTCAGAGACCAGTGTCGATTCCAGCATCTTCTTTCTGTTTTACCATAATTATCCTTTCTTTTTAGTCTTTATCTAAATACTGTTCCAATTCCCATATGTCTAAAAGCACAGAATTCTATCTCTGGCGCATTCTGCAGATATTTGTTGAGCACTGCCTAGGCCATGAGAAGGCACAGACGGACGTTCCTGTCCTAAAGGAGCTCTGTGTCTAGTGGGAAGGCGGGAGGCAAGGACGGAAATGAAAGCGCAGCATAACCGGTGCCCGACTCGGACCATGTGCAATGTGACCGCAGCTCAGAGGACACGCTCACAAACACGAGAGGTATCGGGAGAGCTGTTTTCTTTGGGTAGAAAAACTCACCCCTTAAATTGTATTCATAACACGACTTCCACTTCTATTCTTGAATTTTCTTTTCTCCCAAGCTCTGTCACCTCAATGACAATAGCATACATGCCAGAAAAACGCAGAAGGGATTGAAAACTGTGAACCAGCCAAGCAGTTCAATGTTTCTTTTGAAAATAATGAAAAGAAATCTATCCCCAAACTCAGCAAAACACATTTTATTAATAGAGATGGCCCTTGGTGATTCAATATCAAACAGAAACAAAAATCCTACAAAGGTCTGACATCACTAGATGATGCTAATTTGGTCTGGCCTGCAAACCCGGGCAGGCCCAGTGCTGAAAATGAACACACACAGCCTGGAGGGGAGCGACCCAGGCCCTTCTGCTAATGGGGTGCGCTGGGCTGTAATTTCATATTGTTACATAGCCCTTTGAGATCTTTGCTCCCTGCAGAAAATCCGTGGGAACTGCTATTCTGGAAACTTCTTCCTTCTTCCTTCCTTCCTTCCTTCCTTCCTTCCTTCCTTCCTTCCTTCCTTCCTTCCTTCCTTCCTTCCTTCCTTCCTTCCTCCTTTCCTCCCTTCCTTCCTTCCTTCCCTTCTTATTTTATTTTACTTTATTTTATTTTTTTAAATTTACATCCAAGTTACTTAGCATCTAGAGCAATACTGATTTTAGGAGTAGATCCAGTGATTCATCTACTATGTATAACACCCAGTCCTCATCCCAACAAGTGTCTTCCTTAAGCCCCTTACCCACTTAACCCGTCCTCCACCTCAACCCCTCCAGCAACCCTCAGTTTGCTCTCTGTATGTATGTATGTATTACGAGTCTCTTATGTTTTGTCCCCTTCCCTGTTTTTATATTATTTTTGCTTCCCTTCCCTTCTGCTCATCTGCTTTGTATCTTAAATTCCACACATAAGTGAAGTCATATATTTGTCTTTCTCTGACTGACTTATTTCTCTTAGAATAATACACTCTAGTTCCATCCACGTTGTTGCAAATGGTAAGATTTCATTCTTTTTGATTGCCGAGTAATACTCCATTGTATGTATATACCACATCCTCTTTATCCATTCATCCATTGATGGACATTTGAGCTCTTTCCATATCTTGGCTATTGTCCATAGCGCTGCTATAAACATTGGGGTGCATGTGCCCCTTCGAAACAGCACACCTGTACCCCTTGGATAACTACCTAGTAGTGCAATTGCTGAGTTCTATTTTTAACTTTTTGAGGAACCTTGGAAACTTCTTTATTCTAACTGGAGCAGTTCGGAACGGTTCTGTGTAACAGTGGTGGTCTGTAAAATGAATTCCGTACAACTACTAATTTCTGTTTTCCCTATAAATGTTCAAATCGCAAAGTGACCTAAAGTCGTGTGGTTCATGATATAACATATGCTTTGTGGGGCTCTATTGTTTTTTGTTGAGGTGTAGGTCTGCCCAAGTGAGGGAGATGCACTTTTCTTTAATTTTTTAGTCTTTTTGATTTGTTCCAAGCCGTGTTCTCTGGATGCACGACTTTTCAAGGCTCAGTAATCCTGGAGCATTGCTCTCATGTTTCCTACTCCTCAGAATCGCCTTGGAACGAGCAGCCTTTGAAGTTAGGAAGAGTCACCAAATCCAGGTCAGCAGAATAGCACACACATAGACGGTTCCAGTGGACGTTGGTGTCAAGTCCATGGGTATTCTTCATTCTGTCTTGAACGTAAGATGCAATTTATAATCTACTTGATGAGATTTGTCATCTAAACACTAACTTTAGCCTATCTCAAGTCTTGCACTGAACTTGAAAAACAAGCGCCCTTTGTGACAGTGGCCTTTGTAGTTATCTTGCTGGGCAAGATATTCCAGCAGAGGTGGGATCTGGGTGAGCAGCGAGGACAGAGAACACCTCAAGGATGAGTGAAGAAATAAAGGCCGAAATGCTCCTGGGTGTCGTTGGGAATGTAAGATTGGATGGGGAGTGTAAAACCCAGGGATGATATCTCTTGAGTAAAGAAGATGGAGTTTAGAAGTGGTAGAAAGTAGGGTCACTTTGGAGTTTGTAAATTGGAAAGTGACAGGATGAAAATGAGACTCATGTAAGTTTTATCTGTCAGTGGTGTTCAAGGAAGAGATAAGGATGATAATATTCAGTAATTAATGGGGCGCCTGGGTGGCTCAGTCGGTTAAGCATCTGACCTCGGCTCAGGTCATGATTTCGTGGTTGGTGAATGCGAGCCCCATGTCTGGCTCTGTGCTGACAGCTCAGAACCTGGCGCCTGTTTCAGATTCTGTGTCTCCCTCTCTCTCTCTGCCCCTCCTCCATTCATGCTCTGTCTCTCTCTGTCTCAAAAATAAATAAACATTAAATAAAACTACAATCATTAAAAAAGTATTCAGTAATTCACATTGGGAAGAGAATGAGGATCGAGTACACTACCTTCTTTTCTCGGTGATTTTGGCTCCTCCCCAAGGTCAACCATGGTTCAGAAGCAGATGATCCTCTTTCAGAAGGAAAGTCAGAAGGTCACGAGTAGCCTCACGCTGTGTCACAGTGCCCACGTCATTCACGTCGTTTCGTCTCATCACAGAGGCATTTTATCATCTCACATCATCACAAGAAAAGCGAATACAGTACACCGTGGTATCTTGAGAGAGAGAGAGAACAGAGAGGCCACATTCACACAGTTTTCTATTAGTCTGTTGTTATAATTCTTCTATTTTTTTTTATCAGTTATTATTGTTAATGTCTTACCATGCCTCTTTTATAAGTTAAACTTTATCACAGGTGTGTGTGGATGGATAGACGAATAGGCAAGAAAACAGAAGAGGTAGGGTGCAGTCTCAAGCATCTGCTGGGGCCCTACAGTGTGTCCACATGGATGAGGGGGACTCATGTATAGTGTAGTCCCTGGGGGTACAGAGGAAAGCGTGGATGTCACATGTGCGTGGGAGAGAACATCACCACGTGATTTCTAACTTGATCCAAGAAAAGGAAAGCAATACAAAGGCTTTGAGCTTGGGCAGAGAAGTAAATGGAGGCACCACTCCCAGAGCCGGTGAAATTAGAAGGTTGAAATGATTTCATGTGAGCAGAGGACGATTTCACTTTGGCCGGGCTGAATATCAGGGCGGATGGAACATCGGCAGAATGTAAATGCCCAATATTTGGAGCCATCAGCAGGGGAGAAAAAGGCAGCAAAAAAATGCAAGGCGAATCAAAAGCTCCTATGTTTCCTGGAGCCTCCACAAGATTTCAAGGATGATTTTTTTTTAAAGCTTGAACTTTCTGCACCTGAAAACTTTGTGTAACAAACGTATTAAGGTTTCTCCATAAATATTGGATTTGTGCTCAGTCTTAGTTTGTAGTTTAATTTGTCTAATTGGTCTAAGAACACATTTGACTCAGAAAGCTGTGGCCAAAAGATAAACTCCTCTTCTCTTTTACAATCTTGGGGGCAACTATAGCCCTTCTTTGGAGTTTTGCATTCCTGAGGGCCTGGCTGTTATTCTGCAATCAGCAAGCTCCTTCTAAAGAACTGCACGAATACAACGACGGGTGAGGAATTAGTACCAGTAGTTCTTAACCCTGGGTGCCCGTTAGAGTCACCGTGGGAGTTTTTAAATATTCCTGATTCCAGACCAATGGAATCGGTCTCTCCCAAGGTAATATCTGGACATTACTGTTTTGTAAAACTCGATAATTCAAATGGAGACGCATGGCCGAAACCACCAGACAAATGGAAGCAATGATTCTCAACCTTTAACTTCACCTTAGAATCACCGTGGCAACTTTAAAACATATAGAGAGCGTGAGTTCTAACCCCAGAGCACGAGGAGTTCTTAAAAATCTTCAGTAATCCGGGGCACCTGGGTGGCTCAGTTGGTGAGGTATCTTATTCTTGACTTCGACTCAGGTCACTATCTCAAAGTTCGTGTGAATTTGAGCCCCACATTGGGAGCCTGCTTGGGATTCTCTCTCTCTCTCAGCCCCTCCTCTGCTCACATGCATGCTCTCTCTTTCTCTCAAAATAAATATCCTTTAAAAAAAAGTTCCCAGGTGATCTGATTGTGCAGCCAAATTTGGGAGCCGCTGAGCCAGCCTCTGGTCGTCTCAAGGAGCACTTTCCAACTCCACTATCTGGAACAAGTTTTTACATCTGTCGAGGAGGCAGACCTAGCCCGGCTGTGGGAGAACACGTTTGATATTTTTGCCGCAGGCACCATGAACTCCGCCGTCAGCTAACTTCGGATTGCCACCTCCCCGTGGCCGATCGTAATGATGTCAGCGGCAGAAAAACATCACGAGGATTTTCAGATCCCAGGTTGAATGTGCGCTGTTGGCAGTTGGAAAGTTCACGTCTTAACTTGTGAAACTGAACCGATTTGCAACCAAAATAACTGTGACAACCAATGTCATTTTACAGGTGCTTCTCAGGGCCAAACTCTCTCTAAAACTCCGTGCCACAAAGAAATGTGAATATCTGCCAACGGTCGCCTGCAGCTCCAAGTCCGCTACAGAGAGGTCCCGGCTGGAGGGCCAATTCTCTCCCCCCTCCCTACCCCATCCACGATGTTCCAGACAGAGGGGTAAACCTGGGGCCCTCTCACAAGTTCCTCTTTCTACCTGCACAGACACATTGCCACCTCCTTCAATCTATAACTATTTTAGCTTTATTCTGAGTATCTTTAAAAAAGCCACATGGCTATTTGTTTTCCTCAAGTTTAATAAGAAATCTTGTCTAATATGCCCTATGCCTATGGATTGGTGTGTTGTTAAAAGATACCTCCCACTGCCAGAAATGCCCCTTGGTTTATTGAAATACTGCTTCCGCTGCTTTGCTCACACCACACTGTGTGCTGTCTAGGTCTGCTCGGCCTGCCCTGGCAAAATCCCACCGAGTCAGTGATGTAAACAATAGACTTTTAGGTCTTGCAGCCTGGTGGCTGGAGGTCCTAAGAGCCAGGTGCTGGCTGACTCCGGTCCTGGGGAGATGGCTCACTTCCTGCCTGGCTTGGGGAGAAGGAGGTGGGGGTGGGTAGGAGAAAATTCCCTGGTGTTTTCTTCTGAGGGCCCTAATTCTGGGGCGCCTGGGGGGCTCAGTCGGTTGAGTGTTGGACTCTGGATTTCAACTCAGGTAATGATCTCATGGTGGTGATCGAGCCCCGCATTGGGCTCCAGCAGAGCATGGAAACTGCTTAAGACCCTCTCTCTCCCTCTCTCTCCCCTCTTCCCCATTCATGCTCTCTCTTTCTAAAATAAAATAAAATAAAATAAAATAAAATAAAATAGGGCCCCAACTCCATCTTAAGGACCTACCTCATGACCTCATCTAAATCTAATTACGTCCAAGGGTCCCACCTCCTAATTTCATCACAGTGTTGGGACTAGAGCCTCAACATTTGAATTTGGGGGGAACAGAGACATTTAGCCCACAGCACCTGTGAGCTCTTCCTGCTTCCATTTACGGTGATTCCGCCTTCCCTCATGTGCCCGTGGCTCTTGCTGCTGCTCTTACCATAGAATCTTCTTCTCATCGGGATTGGAAGGTCCTTGAGAGCAGAGGCGACGCATGGTGGCCCCATATGCCCTCAACCGGCAAAACGGTGTCTGCGAGGTGGATGCTCAGGCAATTAGTGCTGGGTGGTGACACATGACCTGTTTCGCTCTGTGATTTGGGGCAGATGACCTAACCTCTTTGGGATCAGTTTCCTCATCTATAACATGGAGGTGGTGTAAACTGATGTTTTCAGGCGGTGGTGAGGATGTAGAGGTAGAGTTGTTTAGCAAATCTGACACACAGGGGGCATTGAATGAGTGCCTGCTGACTCTCACGTAAACTGACAGCACTGAGGGAGTCAGATTTGTCTGTCTCCATAGAGCAGGGAAGGTGGCCAAGGAGTGCCGGGTAGGGAATCTCATCGAGACAGGACCGGAAGGAAGTGAAGCCGTAGGCTTTGTGAAGACCTTGCTGTCCAGATGAGGGGACAGCAAGTGCAAAGGTCCTGGACAGAAGTGGGCTTGACACACTAAACTAAAGGGATTGATGAGAGAGTGCCAGGGCCACCTGGGTGACTCAGTCGGTTAAGCATCTGACTCTCTGATTTCAGCTCAGGTCATAATCTCACACTTCCTGAGATTGAACTCCACATCGGGCTCTCGGCTGACAGCATGGAGCCTGCTTGGGACTCTCTTTCTCTGTCTCTCTTTGCTCCTCTCCAACTTATGGGCGGGCTTTCTCTCTCAAAAGAAAAAGAGAGAGAGAGAGAATGGGAGAAAATTTACTGGCTCTTGGAGCACTTCCGAAGGGAAGAAGGACCGTCTGCAGTGTGTGGTACTGAAAACAGCCCCGCTTCCGTGACTCAAACTCTAAGTTTTGTGTATGTATGTTACCTCGACATTTTTCAAAGCGATGGCGATGGAGGCAGGTGCGTGTGAGAGCCCTCTGACGTCAGCGTCTGTCTCCCGTTAGTGCCCAGAATATATTTGGCTGATTTCGCTCTATTCTGGGCACGTGTCACTTCCTTCTCTAATACCCGGTGCACTTCTCCAGAAACGGTGTCCTACTTTGAGAATGATACTTTCATCAAATGAAAAACAAAGACAAACTTCAACCAACTGTGTTGGAACAGCTTTTTTTTTTTTTTTTTGCACCCCTCCCCCCACACACACCTTGGGCTTTAATTTCCAAATAAGCTCTCCTAATCCAAAGAGTTAGGTAGAATTGCTATTATTATCTCTATTTTACCGATGAGAAAACAGATTTCACGATGTTTCTCGGAAATCAATCCAAGCATAAATGTTTCTATGTAAGTGATTTGTAGAGAAGCATTTGTATATGTGACAAATGTAGGTCAAACCGTGTAAGCTTTTGTCGTGAGATTCTATAATTTTGAGGCAAAAAGGTCTTTCAGAACTTGTCTTGGTTGTTTAGAGTTTGTCTCTTGGGAATTTTTTTAGGATGCTTTATCAAGCTCCTATGTGAAGATGGCCTATGGTGAATTTGACATGAGTTTGAGAAAATTTCATTATGTACCTGCAGTGGTACAGTATATAGATCGTTCAGAGAGAGAAAATACATAACATCGTGATTTATTCTATGTATTTCTTTTACTTGTGGTACCTGCAGAGAGTTAATTGTCACAGTTCTGTTACTATGAACTTTCAAAAATAACATTAGACTTATCTTCTTAAAGCCCAGCCTCACATATTCTCTTTTCTCACTACAAGGGACACCTCCAGAGAGCAGGTCACCAATCACAAAAATGGTTATGACCCACCCTCCTGGATTGCAGCCACCAAAGGGACGCTCCATGGGAGACTGTTTACAGAATTTCAAAATGCGTTTCTGTTTTATCTTTCTTTTTTCTTCCTCATCTTTTATACCTTCAGTATAGAGTCCTATTGGTTTTCATTTCTAGAATGAAAGTGATCCTCTTTCTGTTGGCATCAGTAAGAAAGTATATGGTGGACATATAGGGGCCACAAAAAGACACTGGACTTGAGGGTTGACTCTGGAATCTCAAGTTCCAAGCTCGACTGCAGTCAGAATTCTGCCGGACTCTTCAGTCCCGGAAGGCAAAGTCCCACTCACCACAGTGGAAATCCCAGCAATGACAACAAGAGCAGCCACTTTCCTTAAAATTGGTGCCGTGTTTCCAGTTTTCTTAGGCTGAGTCTGCACTACATTGTATGGAAGTTCTAGAAGCAATTTTTTTCCCCAGTGCCTTTTCCCACAAAGTCTAGCACTTGATGGACTTTTCTCCTTTTGGTAACAGTTATAACTAAAAGTTATCTTTAAAAATCAGTTATGGTGATTCTTGTGTTTTTTAAGGACAGGTCAGAGTCCATGTATTTTGGATTTTTTCTTAGTTATTGATCATATTCTACATTAGAAAAAAAAAAGTCTAAATCAATTGGGGCAGGCCACCAAATAATTCAGTGATGCACGGATCACATATCATGGTTGTTGATCAACGTATGTAAATAGGATTATCAGTTATATCAAGGATTAAAATTCTCAAGGTGACAGTACAGTGGTAGTTATTCATGAGGCATTCTGAAATTTCTCTCTGTTCACTTGCCAGTATAAGCTGCATCACCTAAACAATGTCCTGGGGCCAGACCCTCCACCTGTGCAGAAAAAGTACATCATTATCTCCAGGAAACTTCGTCCAGAATTTCTAAAGCCGATAATCCCTCTCTCACCGCTCACCCCTCCCCAAACTGTTCCCCACACAGACACTCCCCGAATTAATAGGGAAAAAAACAAGAACATCATTCAGAAGTTGAGCAAGAGTGGAATATATACTTATGCATGTAAACAAAATATTTATTAGGCAAACAGTGTAACTCAAGCTTTTTAAAAAATAATTCCAAAATATTACCATCATAATAGATTTCTGCCTGTATTCAATCTAAATGTTCCAGTTTTTTCATAAAGGAAATGTAAATGTCATGTTCTGTGTTCAAACCAAGATTGCTGTAAGTGTCTCCTGGTGGCTGGGTGACGTGGAGGCAGGCAGTACAGGAGAAAATCAGTTTAGCAGATGACACGGGAAGTTTGGATTCAGACAGCTTGGGTGCCTACAGATGGCTCTGCCTGTATTCTGTGTGACTTTGGGCAAATTACCTAATCTTTTTGTTGCTCACTTTCTCATCTGTAAAATGAATTTTTTAAAAAAGTCCTTCAGTGAGAGATGTGCCTACGCCAAAACAGTTCAACTCAAAAAGCTGAATGCAATCCACTCAATGATAGGGAGTAGAAGAAAGTACCAAATGAGTTCATTTTCTATCACTGTGAAAAAAAGAGGGGGGGGGGATTGTTGAGTGGATTTAATGAAATAAGACAAGGCAATTAATAGCACTTAATTAAATGCTCCGTGCATGTTGGCTCTTATTTTATTGTATTACATTCATCTATATAAAATAAATATATTTTATTTGTATACATTTTAATATAACTATAAATTTATTTTACATATTTGTTTTTCTACATTAATATAGTCTTTATGCTATACTTTAAAAAATATAATGGAAAATATACGCTTGGTGATATACTATGTGTTATTCAGGAAGCCAATATCAAAGCTTGTACGGATGATATTCAAATTATAATGAAAAATAGCTATGTCCTCCTTAATGCTTCCCTGGGTCTGGAGAAAGTGCTAGTTGATAGTGTTGTTTCAACAGGTAAGTGTTGGAAGATGTGACAGACGATCCCGAGAACACAGCTAGGACTCGCTATAGATCCAGACGGAAGAACACTACCTGCTGAACATCAAATTTGAAAATTTATCCCTTCATCATGGGAACTTAATGATCATAATAAACTGAATAAGATGTAACACTTTATAATCATTAATTAGTTAATCTACAAAACATCTTTGTGAAGTAGAAAAGGGTCATTACCCCTATTATGATGGTATTATGATGGCTCATAGGATTTACAGATAGAGCAGTTAAGACTTAATGCCATGACCACCCAACATCCAATGCTCAACTTCCTTAGGTGAGCCAAGAAAAATTTCACCTGGTAGTAAGGACTGGAATTCAGTGCTTGTCCTTAAGCCCCTCACAGCATTTCCCATCGTTTTGATCTGCCTGAGAGATCTGTAGAGCTTCCAATCTCAGTTCATACTTGGTTCCTCCCCTCGGTTCTCACTGAAAACAGAACCCATAGGGGGAAAGACTTTCCTTTTTGTGGTCCGCGTGGATGATCTGAGAAATGATGGATGTCCTCAGCTGGTTTGTACATCTGCTCCCCTTTTTCCTGAAGGTAAAAGGAGTTTGATCCCTTGCAAGTTTCTTGATATTTTGCCAAAATTCGTAATCATGAGACAAGTTTACTGCAAATTGCTTTATGTTTCAAGATATTCTTCTCGAGCAGGTCTAATTTAGAGGACTTAAAATATTCATCCTTCTTCCTTCTGTCTTTATGTATGCCTTTGCATATTGTAGTAAATATGCAGAAAGAAATTTGACCTGTGGCATTATCAGACTGATATTCATATCACTGAGTAAAATTTACTTTTATAGCAGCTGATTGGACGTGAACTCTGCTTTCTCAGAATTATTTGGAGTCCATCTTGAAAGGCAATTTTACAAGATGTACCAAAATCAAAGCAGAAACATTTAGAGTGTATTATGCTTTAGGGCTTGCCGAGATAGCTCAGTTGGGAGAGCAGTAGACTGTATTACGCTTAAAATACCCTACTTTTCCTTTATTTAGCCTTTGTCAATTATCGATTCCCTCAATAAGCATATATTTAAGACCTTCATACCAGGACATGTACCAACTATGGAAAAGGCAAATAGTGATTTCAGTTTCTAAACACGTTCACAGGGGTAATCAGTAGTTTAAGATGGATGGAGCAGAGTGGTGGTGGAGAAAACTGGTTTAATACTCATCGCGGTGGCAGTTCGCATCTCTGCTTTGTCCCATACCAGCTGTGTGGCACTGGACAGTTAGCTCTGCCTTCCTGAATCTGGACCTCGTCATCTCTAAGATGGAAAATGGAACCTCTCCATCATGCTGTTATCAGGAGGATCTCATAAAATAATAGATAAACCAACTAACGCATTGCTTTAAATACTGCAGTATTCGTAGAGTCTAGTTATTTTTTTTTACTTAGGGATTTCCTTTAGATTGAAATTCCCTTGGAAGAAGATCTTTTAACCTGACCCAGTACATCTTTAGGCCCAGAACTTCAAGCTCTCTTTCCAACTATGATGCAGGAAGAAAATTACCTGAAATGATAATTCAGCTGTTTTTTTCTGGGTTGGCCAGACAGTTGCTTGGGGACCTAGAGGTGGCCCCTTTCCGGCAGAAGGGACTGCACTCGGGCTCAGAGTCCCACTAGATGTGAGGGGCCTCCAAAGGTGACAGTACTACGAAATTCTATTTGCTGTATGGACTTCGAGTGCGGGGCAGCTAGAATTACCAAGCGAATCCAGTAAACAGCTGGAACCCCATCTCTATGCTGCTGATGTCTAAGTAGGCTGTGTATTGCCCCACTGCCAAGGCTGCGTTCTTGCACTCTCTTGCTCTCTCTCTCTCTTTTTCCCTCTGAACATAGTAGTTGATGGAACAATAGTCCTCTGGGGGAACACAGACCTACACTACAGGAGAAGAAGCCATCTACACCTTGCATCCCTCTCTGTTGGGACCTAGTTATAAGGATTCGTGCCTTCTCTTCTCTTGATGACCCATCCCCCCCAGGGTCACCTGTTCCGGGTAAAGCCCACGCCAGGTGATAATGGAGAGCTCTTGTCAAACCCACAGGCGGTGGCCCCGAAAAGAGTCACCTGACACCACACAAAATTCATCTTTCACTCTCGTCTTGGATTCCTTTACAGTTTGCCAAGACTCCTAATGGGAATGATAACAAAATTGGCCGCAATCCTGGGCTCATCCCATTTTGCATTTTACTATTAAACCATTTTCTTCTGTCTTTTGAGGAATTAAGAAAAAGCAGTTTGGTTACTAATATCGTTTTTTAAGTGTTCAGTTAAATGAAAAGGGTTTTTCCTTCACAGAAAGTATCTTGATTCATAGATGATGGAGTCTCTTAATGTAAACAGTACAAATAACTTAGATTTAGGAATGTAGCCTGTTCTTAGTTCTGTTAGCCTGTATTAAAGTGATAACTCATTAATCTCATGAGTAAAATAAAGAATATGATTCTAACCGAGTTTGCTATTTTGTTTGGATATATAAATAATCAAAACTATTGTAACATTTTTCTTGTGTTACAAAGTTAAAACCAATCATCTCTCTAACTCGGTGAAATATTTGTATCATGTCTATACATGTTTTCTTAGGTAGATAAGAGAAACACAATAGTGTAAAAAATATAGGCCCTGGAGCTATAGCATGTAGGTCTGAATTCTGTCTTTGCCAGTTCCTAACTCTTTCAACTTTGGCAAGTCACTTACTCTCTTTTTGTCTTACTTTCCTCATCTATAAAATGGAGATAAAAAGTGGAGTAAGAAATAGCTCACGTAAGTACAAAGTGCTTAAAATTGATGCTATGCATCATTAAATAATATAATTATGAAGTTGGAATTTGAATTCTTTACTTCAAACTGGAACGTCTAGGCTAGTATCTTCCTTTTTTAACTTGTTTTTACTTGTACATAGGAAAGCTATTCATTCCTGTGTATTTTACTAGCCATCTTAACAAAATTTCTAATTCTAACTTTTCGGTTGGTTCTTTTCAGTTTCCTAGGAAAGTAATTATCTGTTTACAATGATAATTATATCCCCTCTCTAAAATTTGTGCTCCTTATGTACTGTTCTTGTCTTATTGCATTGTCTGGAGCTTCTATAAGATTAGATCATAATAGCATCAGACATGTGGGGGTGTCTACATGTTCACAAATATTTGCCGCCTTTCCCTAGCCACAATGGTACTTTTCCTCTCCAATGATTTCAGACTTAGCCATAGGACTGTTCTGGCTAATGATATGTGAGACATTATTTGAAAGAAGTTCTAAAAGCCAGATTTGATTCACCGTGCTCTATTTTCCTTTTCTCATGCATTTATCAATACTCCGGACGGAGACTACGGATTAGTCTGGCTCCTGAAGAGAAATCAGGTAGAGCAGAGTTGGAAATGACCCGTAATAGGCAGGTAGCATCAGCAAGAAGCAAACTTTGGTTGCAGTAAGCCGTTGAGATTTTGGATTCATTAGTTACTATTAGCATACATCCTTGATTTAACTTTTCTTTTTAGCAATCTCAATTTTATTCTCTGTAGTGCCTTTTAACTAAATTTTTTCTTGCATTTCTTCTTTCTCACCAGATTAAAACTCTTCCCAAATAATAAAGTAAATGCAACACCATTCTTCTTTCCAGCCAGTAGGGCCACATGAAGAACAGACACAAAATTGATGTGATGAGAAGACTGAGTGTAATTTATCATAAGATTAAATGCTCTGAGCAAGCAAGAAATAGTCTCTATCCCAATCTTATATTTTTATCTAAATTAGATGATGAGCCACACTAGAGAATCAATGCAGGACAGTTAGCCACCTCTACAGCCATTATTAGGCAGCTTCACTGTTTTGCTTTGAAAGGGATTTTTTTTAAAAAAATTAGGGGTTATCTTTTGGAGGTGTAACTGGGGGGTTAAAACATTTTTGGGTCCTTATAATTTTCAGATTTCCCACAGTGAGAACACATGTGACTTCTACAATAAGAATGCTTTAATTTTTGCAAACGGCACCAAGAAAAGTTGGGTGTGAGATGGGTGAAATGATGGGGGTTTAGAAATGAATTGACAATAACACATGGAAGCTTGGAGAACATTTATGAAGTGGTGGCAATGGTACATGTGAGAGATGGCGGGGCTAAGGCAGTGTTGGTGGGGCCGTAGGATGAACAGGCTAGAGTGTTTTTATGTACACTTGTGAGTTCAAATCAACTGTGACAGAATCTGGTGATGGACATCGGGCAGTGGTGAGTTTAGAGAAGGGGTTTAAAGGACAGACAAGAATTTGAGATTACACTCTTGTTTTGATTGAGGTCATTAGGTAAATCTCATGAGTAACCAAATCACAATGAGGCAATTTTAGTTTAAGGTGACTGTGACAAATACACAAGTGAAACTGAATAATTTTTTCCATATCAGGTTACGTGTTAGAATTTCCGTGGGATGTAGGCCATTGGTACTTCTTGCATCTAACCGCAGCACTGGAGAAAATGGAGTTTATTTTAGTGATATGTTTCTGAATATTTTCTGGAGTTAACTTCTCCCGTTGTCTAGCCTGTCCTAAAAAGATTAATTTTACATCTCTATAGGTTAAATTGACAGCAGCAGAATGCACACCTCCGGGTATATTTTAATATTCCCACATTTTATTGAAATGGAAAGTAGGGAGAAGATTGGAAGTTATTGGTTACTGCTTTTGGCCTCTACGTTTTCCTCAGCTGTCCATGCAGAATCCATAGAATTTTGGCCATAAAAGCATTTTCTTATTCAGAGCAGGAATCCTATCCTTCATTTTATAGGATCCCAGATGGCTGGTTCCTTCTGTTTTTAGGGCTGTGGGAGAGTTTTCACCAGGATCGAAGCGAAGGCAGTTTTAGATCATTTGAGTTTAACGGTAGAGTTCTGTATGGCATATACTTAAAAGGATAGTAAAGAAGTATTTCCCCAGGCTTGGCTTGGTAATTAGAAGCTGCCCAATTATTGTTCTAAAATCTCATACTCGAACTAAGGTTGTTATGTAGAGAAGGCAGAGAATCAAAGATCTCTTCTTGGGTTAGTCGCTTGAACTCTTGGCTGCCAAATTCCTTTGTCTGTGAAAACGAGACCTTTATTTGCCCTTCCCGACTACATACACACAGGTGCTATTGAATGTAAGTGTGATTATATGTCTGAAACTTTCTAGAACTCCAAAGCACTATACCGATACTGGTAAGGCTTATCATTTCTCAGTTATCTCCTTATACTTTCTCTCCTTTTGGCCTGTTTTAGTACGTGTAGCAATTAATTCCTGACTTGGAGAAGCACCATCTGGCTATAGAGAAAATCAGAGAACAAGAGAAACGTATTCTCACTACTGGTTTGTGTAATAGTTAAGGATCTAGTTGAAATCAGAGCTAAACGGGACAGTTGTTCATGAATCTGTTCAAAGAGGAAGCGTTTTATTTCTTACATGGTAGATGTTGTCATGTAGATTATATATTAATATTTAACTAATAAACAATTTAAATTTAATATATGATTTAATAATATAATTTTAATTAATATATGTTGCATAAAATTCTTTAGCGTTATAATACTTAATATATTGACATGTTGATTTATTATAATAATTAATTAAATATAATATGAAGCCTCTAAGATCATTGTACATAAAGGCCTCCAGACTTATAATTTACTCATTTTTAAAATGTTCATTTTATCAGGGACGCCTGGGTGGCTCAGTTGGTTAGTCCGCCTTCAGCTCAGGTCATGATCTCACAGGTCATGAGTTCGAGCCCCACGTCGAGCTCAGAGCCTGGAGCCTGCTTCAGATTCTGTGTCTCCTTCTGTCTCTGCCCCTCTCCCACTCAGGCTCTGTCACTCTCCATCTCTCAAAAATGAATAAACGTTAAAAATTTTTTTTAAAGGTTTACTTTATCATCCATAATTCTTCTGCCAAGCGATAACCATGGTTATTATTTTGATACAGAAACGTACAGTCTTAGTCTTTTTCTAGACACATTATTATCATTCGGTACATAAATTATAGATTTTTTTCCCCTAAAATATGATTGGGATTGTATTGTGTATACTATTTGTAATTAAAAAATATATCTTTTGCAATTAATTATAGATGTTTCCCAAATCACGAAGTATAGACCATATAATTACAAGTAGCTTTCAGTATGGTCATGTGGTTATTTAATCAACTCCTTAATATTGAAAATTTGGGTTATTTCCAATTTGTATGTAAATTTGCACTATATATATATATATATATATATATTTCAAGATGTATGTACATACACTTCTTCGGAGCTTCTTTGCAATTCAAATCTTACTTAAAATGTTATCGTATTAAAGAAGTGCAAGTGTATCTGCTCTGATTGGCACCAAAATCTCACACAGACTTTCCTACTCTCCTCACTTCCCCTCTCATATTCCACCTTGAACTCTGTGGCTTTGGAGAAACCATAAGTAATGCATCAGTATGCTTGTTGGTGAATCTTAGTTTGCATACATGAATATTTCCTTAGGATGCATGCATATATATGGTCAATTTGCCCAGCGGGCTGTACTGTTCCCCACAGCAGTGTCTGAAGTGCCTAGTTTCTACCCTATATTATCTCTAAACACTCTTGGTCAATCTGAATGGAAAAGGATGGCATATCCATCCTATTTTAATTTTCATTTCTTTAACACAAATTAGGCTGAACTATTTTGGCCTCTATTGATGGTTTTTATTTCTCCTTTTGTGAATTGCTCCTTAATATTATCTAAAATTTCAGACAATATTATTGTCTGAAAGTATTGTTTTTAATTTGAAAGTTCTTTATATATTGACATTTTAAATCTATGTATTCCACTATCTTATCAGCCTGTCATTTCTTCATTTATTTTGCTTATAGGTCTTTCGAGCATGCCAGAATTCTGCATTTTTTTTTTTTGTAATTGAAAATTGCTTTATCTCTAGCATTTTCTGTTTTGCTCAGATGCTGAGCACATCCTTCCCCAACCCAAGATTACACAAATATTTACCTATATTTCATTGCTTTAAAAAATAATTGTGTTTATTTTACATTTAACTAATTTCAGCCATCTGGATTTAACTTTGCTTTAAAATGGACTGAAACATCTTTTCTTCCCCCAAAATAATTAAGGCTTCACCCCCCCCGATGATTTGTTGAATAATCTCTGTATAAAATTTTTATAGTTGTGTAACTCCTTCCTAACTTCATTTTGCTCAGAAATCTCCTTCCCGATGGAGTATTTTTGGATCATCCAGTCTGTCATAATTCTTCCGATCGCGCCTTCTTTTTTTTTTTGCTTATTTTTTTCTACATCACACTTTTCATTACTTGACATTACACTTGTTATCTTGTATACTTGTATTGTCCGTCTTGCTCATGAGGATGTAAGTTTCATGAGAGCAGGGACTTCTGTGTTTGTTCAATACTGTATCTCCATGCTTTGAAAAGGTCTTGTATATAAAAAACACTTTGTATATAGTTCTTGAATAAATGAATACTAAAATAGAATGTAGATTTTCTGCCTTTCATGCTATCTGATCTTGTAAATACTTTCTCTCTTATGCTTTATCTTTCTTCATACAATCCATACAGTCAAAGATGGAATAAGTAGCTCTTTGACTGCCTGTGCTCTTTTTGAGTCACTGAGTTCCATTGTTACTTAATCTGGATTTCTAAATGAAACAAAAAATGTTTTTGTAGTGATAGAACCTCTGAAGAAGTTATATGTTTCATGTCGATTGTGACTGGACGTTCTTTTAGTATAGATTGGTAAACTAAATGATATTAAGTAACTGACTTTGTGATTTCAGATGCTCTTAAGAAAACAAAAGCAGTAACTTCTGTAGAAGCAAGTTTAACTTGTTTATATGTTTTGTCTTTCTAAACCCCTGCAAATGTAGTGTTATCATAAGAGGGCCTGACCTTAATCATTTTTAATTTTATTTTCCATGGATGCTCTCTGTCCTTAGAAACAATTTGGCAGGTAACAGCACTTTTTCCCCCCACTGCCAGTTCTCAGACACATAAGACCTAGATAGAGGGAAAGAAGGAAATCAGTCTGATAGTTTCTGCAATGTTAACCGATTGCCAAGTGGAAACTTAAATCTATCCTGAGTTTCCATAGACTTCCTTGGAGTGGAAGGCTAGCCTGTAAGGAGTTTGCACTTGGAATCCCAATTTACTGCTGTCTCCTAGGCTAACTGGCTCTATATTACCACAGTACCATATGACCACAACTGAATACCACTTAGGAAAGGGTGGAGAACACAATATTGCAAAGACTTGTATGCAGTTTATCAGGGGTAAGGTCTAAGTGTCAACTGCGTGGACCTTTTCAGTTGTCTTCTAGATTCGTTGAGGATTGACTCTGTAATTCATCTTACTAATTCCTGGCTTTAGTTTAATTGTTGCAAGTTTAGTTTTGTGCAGGGACCTGGAGACCTTAAGGCACTGTACATGTCATCCATCCATCATGCGGATACATCAATGTGACATTTTTGAGCTGCCTGTCTTCCCAGAATGACAGTCCACCTGGGCCATCGTCTCAAAACAAAGTGACTGTGTCATCAAAGGAAGGGTTCATTTATTCTTTCTCAAGAAATATTCCTTGACTTGAAACAAAACTGATTGAATCATAGGCTGAATCTGTGCACACCCAACACAATTTCATCTGCATTTCATCTGTTTTAAAATTGTCTTAACCTTGCTGTGGCAAGTTTTGGGTGACTTTCATCAATCTTGTCCTATTTCCTTATTGATACAGAGCCAAGGAATCAGAGACAAAGTTTTCTGGTGGAAAGCCATTGAGCTTTGGGTTCAGGAGCAATAAAGTTCTTTTTCTTTTTTTTTTTTTTTAATTTAAACTTTAAAAATGTTTACTTTATTTTGAGAGACAGAAAAAGAGAACACACAGGTAGGGAAGGGGCATATAGAGAAAGAAGGAGACAATCCCAAGCAGGCTCTGTGCTGTCAGTGCAGAGCCCGACACGGGGCTCCATCCTAGGAACCATGAGATCATGACTTGAGCTGAAATCTAGAGTCAAACACTTAACCTACTGAGCCACTAAGGCACCCTACAGAAAGTTCCTTTTTATGTATGAGGTCTGGGAGGCTTTCAGCATTTCTTGCTCTGTGGATGCCAATACCCATCTCTAGGGGGACATTGCAGGTGTAATCCTTCAAATTTGTGCAGGAAGCCAGGATATAATCAGGATTGGACAAAATAGACCAGTTCCCAAGACGGTGGGGCCCATGGCAGACGGCTCAGAGCCGAAGTATATTCCCACACCTCACCACTTTGAAGAAGTCTCCCAGAGGAGCAGGAAGACACCGAGAAGTTACCTTTCTTTCTGCCTCTTCTTCCTGTGTTCATGTCACTCTTCTCCTTCCAGAAAGGGCTCATGTAGACAGATAGTATAGATGGGGCACTATTTCCATCACTCCAACTAGGGAGATAAATGGAGAGCCCCCAAAGCTGGACAATGTCTTTATTCTGTTGTGGCTCATGGGTCACAGGAGACATGTCTGGTTGCCTTTTGGAGTAATCTGAAAAGAGGGAGGAAAGTACTTTTGCATAGAGCCAATGCTTAGTCTGGACTGCTGACTGAGAGACATTATTTACTTAGCTCCCTTAGCTCATGGGACATGTGACTTTTGGTTAGGGGAGTTAAGCTCTCAAGCCGTTCTCCAAAAATGGTTCCCTTAATGGTACAGTTGAATCAAGCAAAGATTCTTTCAGCACTTTAGAAAGTGCTTAATAAAACATTCTCTAAGCACTTTAGACAGTGCTCAATAAATGTTTTGCTGTACAGTTCTATGAGTTTTAACACACGTATAGATTCTTGTCACTACCATCACAAAGAGGATACAGAACAATTCCAACACTTCCTCAATATTCCATCATGATGACCCTTCGTAGGTTCTTCCCCATGCTCGCTTTAATCTCTAGATATGGCAAAGAGTTCTGAGCTGTGACACCAGAAACATTCTTTATAAAAGAAAAAAAATTAATGGATTGGACTTCATCCAAGTTTAAAAGTTTGCTCCTTGAAGAACCCAGTGAACAATGAAAAGACAAACCACAGATTGGGAGGAAATATTTCCAAATCACCTGTTAAAGGACTCAACGTTCGAGGCACTTTGAGAGAGAAGACTGAATAAAGCATGATCTTTTCCTACAAGAAGCCATAGTGGAATGGAGATAAGAGATCAATATGTAATAAACAACATAGGAAGAAGGATGTGATTGATCCTAACAGAACAATGGTAACCAATAAGGCAGCAGCAATGGAGAGGGGGAGGGGGCTGCGTGCCAGCCTGTGGAATTAAGGGTGGCTTCCTGGAGGCATGCACACTGATGGGAAAGGGTATTGTGGAGGAGATCACGCAAGGAAAGCCATGGAAGTGAGAAAACTCAAGGCAGAAACAGGAAAATGCAAGGTGTCTACACTGGTTAGTTCCCGGTGTCACATCCGTGTCACTGATAGCAGGAAGAGATCAAACATTACCTTTCTAATACATGTGTGAATCCATGCTTCAACAGTCATACCTTCTAAGGCTGTCAGGGGAAGAGCAGAATGGATTCACTGGCTCTGCCAGAATGTAGAAAACCATTAAGGGTCATTTAAAACCAACTGAAATGTCAGGGTGGTCTATTAGAAATGTAAATGTTAACTGTGCTGTGATAAGCACAAAAAACAAAACGATGAAACCAATTAGAAGGTACTTTTGAGAGCTTCAGGCTTTGATTAGTTATAAAGGGGGAGAAAAAGACCAAATTGCTTGATTTTGTTTATCTGCAGGTGGATCAATAATCTGAATACATTTTCCTAATATTTTATTTATTTCTGAGAGAGAGAGAAAGAGAGAGAGAGCATGAGCAGGGGAGGGTCAGAGAGAAAAGGAGACACAGAATCTGAAGCAGTCTCCAGGCTCTGAGCCAGCGATTAGCACAGAGCCCGATGCGGGGCTCAAACCCACCATCCGTGAGATCACGACCTGAGCTGAAGTCGGACGCTGAACCGACTGAGCCACCCAGGCGCCCCGAATCTGAATACTTTGGGAAGGTGGTACATGTTTTGGGGTCCCTTAGACACCTGCCATCAGCTCATTTGTCGTTGGATGGTCGACACCTGCCCTGGTCTTCTCCGCTTCCTTTTCCCTGTGTGCCATCCCGCTTGGATATAAATGAAACATCAGCATCTTTTCTACTGGGCAAAATTCCTGAAAGGATTGATTCTTTTGCTATTGGCCAACAACTGAAAATAGCATACAGTTAACACATAAGTTATGTTAAAAGATGGCGGAGTGTCGGAGTTTAAACTTATGCCACTTTCATGTTCTAGATACGTCAGGCTTAAATCTGCTTTTTTATTGTTTTGTATCTGCTTTAATAAAAAATAAGATTGTATGCATGAGAAAACTCTGATACGTGTCATTTACATTTATTTTCCCGCACATGTATTAGTTAGATGTGAAAGATTTTTTTAAATCTTTGCATTCACATTTTTTGGTGTATAGTTCTGTGTGTCTTAATGTGTGCAGATTTGTGTAACCCCTACTACAAACAGGATACAGAATGATCCAACATCTTTAAGGAATTTCTTTATTCTGATAAGCTCTCCCCACCCTTGGTTGGGCAAACAGTATCCATAAAGGAAAAATCAATACGTTGGATTTCATTAAAATTAAGAATTTTTGCTCTTTGAAGAACACGGTTAAGAGACTGAAAAGACAGGCTGCAGATTGGGAGAAAACATTTGCAAATCACATACCTACCAAGATCTCGTACCCAAAACAAAGAACTCTTGGGGTGCCTGGGTGGTTCCGTAGGTTGAGCATCCAACTCTTGATTTCGGCTCAGCTCGTGACCTCACAGTGAGTGAGTTCGAGCCCTTCGTGGGCTATGTACTGACAGTGCAGAGGCTGCTTGGAATTGTCTCTTTCCCTCTCTCTCTTCCCTTCCCTCCCTCAAAATAAATAAATAAACATTTAATAAACAAAATAAAATGAAGAACTCCTGAATGCAACAGGAAGTAAACAAATAATCCGATTAAACAGGAGCAAAAGATTTGAACAAATCTTCACCATGAAGATGAAGAGTAGGAATATAAGCCAATTAAAAGATCATAAGTCATTATAACATATAAGTTAAAACCACTCCATGCCTATCAGAACCATTATAGTCGAAAATGCCGATGGTTATGGAGCCACTGGCATTCTCGAACATTGCTGGTAGGAATGCAAAATGGCCCAGCTTCTCTGGAAAACAGTGCGAGAGTTTCTTCAAAAAGTACAGAGATATCCTGTATGACACAGCAATCCAACTTCTAGGAATTTATGTTCCAGAAATGAAAGCTTAGCTTAGATTCACACAAAGACCTGTACATGGAAGTTCATAGCAGCATCATTTATAATCACCAGAATCTGGAAACAACCCAAATGTCTGTCAGAGGGTGGATGGAAAACCAACCGATGGCACCTTATACAGTGGAATGCAAGAAATAACATAGCTGAATCTCAAAATAATCATGCTGAGGGAAAGAAGTCATGCTCCTTTTAGGACTAAGGAGCAATCCCTTCCTTTGAGAAATATGTCTTCTCATCCTGCTTATGAAATATCTTGTTTTCCCTCACTCTCTCAGGTCTCAAATGCTTTCCTCCTTTTCCATCCAAGGTGCTTGCAATCTGGCAATTTCATTGTTCATGTTTCTGATATCTTTTGCTGCATAAACCCACCCCCAGCTTAATGGGATAAGACAACCACCATTTAATAATTCTCGTGGATTCTCTAAATTCGAAATTGTCCTCACCCTGAGACCATGTCTTCCTGACCTAGGATTTGATCTTTGCCCTGAGGCCATTTCTTATCCTGAAGATGCTGGCTAGCTATTACACTGCCTCCTGATTTGTTAGCTGTTATGTTTCCTCCAAATTATAATCAAAAACAGAGTAATTAATTCTTTAGTTTACTTCTTTACTCTCTCAATTTATTTTGAGGTGTTAAAAGAGAGATACCACCTTCTGCGTTCTTCCTAAGATTCCTTTCATCTTGATGGTTGAGTTCATCTTGCCTTCGCCGAAAACATCCAGGGGGCCCATTGGGTTTCTGTCTGTCCCTAAAAGGCCACACATTTTAGATTTTGTTAAAGCACAACCCACTTTCAGGTACCAGTTGCTGTTCCAGTTATTGCCATATATCAAACTCCCCTAAACTGGGAGTCGTGAAGCCTTCATCATTCTATTATGGTCTGGTATTCTGTGGATCAGGAATTTGGACAGGGCGTGGTGAGGATGGCTTGCTTCCACTCCATGTTACCTTATCAGGAACGTGGGGTCCCTTTCAAGCCATGGGAGGCAGGGATCATCCAACGGGCTCTTCACTTGCAGTTCTGGGTCTTGGGCTGGGATGATTTGAAGGCTGTGTCATCTGACCTTCAACCAGAGCATCTGGGTGTAGCTGGAGCTTCTCCCAGCATGCAACTGGGAACATCCAGTGAACGAACATGCCAGAATACACAGACAGAGGCTATATAATGTTTATGATCTAGCCTCGGATAGTGTTGTCTACTCCTTGCCATTTGAGCCACCCCCGCTTCCCTCCAGCCATTAAAGCCTTTATTTCAAAGCGTTCACAATTCCTTCCAGACTCATGAGTAGGGAACATAGATCTAACATCTATTAGAAGAAGCGTCAAAGGATTAGAATTAGGAATCATGTCTGAAAACCCCCACATGATTGTACCCATTCCCATATCTGCATCTCTCCTCCCAGATCTGGCCTTGACTTTCTCCTGAATGGTAGATGCACAATTCATATGTCCAGTCAATATTTCGCTTGAATTCACCAGCCTCAAAAATAAATAGAAATGGACCCACTCAGCATCATATTTCAGAGCATTTGCCCTCAGAGAAGTACATAAATTTCCTCAACGCAAGATGTTTTAAAGTAGCAAAAAGCCACAAGTAAGCAAGATGCCAACAGTAAAAGAAAACTGTGAAGTCAGCTATATGGTGTATCCACTGGATGAGACAGGATCCAGGAAAAAAGATAAATGTGAAGATTATGTAGCAATGTCTTCGAAATAGCCCATCGTGAAAAAGAAAAAAGCATCTTGCAATGTATGCTTCCACTACAATTAAAAGCAAAAAGATATACTACAAAAAACTGGAAGAATAAACTGAGGATAATTGTGTTGGCAGAGGTGACATGATGCATGATTTATTATTCTTCCTCACGTCTCCTCCCAATTTTCCTTTTATTGCATTACTTTAATAACCTAAAACTGTATTTTACAAACCCAAAACAAAGCAAGCTGTCCCCAACTGAACTTGTCATTTCACACTTTCTGCTAAGCCCTTGTTTGTTTTCTTTCTTTTCCTGACTCTCCCACAAAGCCACTATCATGCGCATAGAGGTCCAGGCTAGATACTTCAGGGTCATCCTTCTGTCTTTAAAAAAATTTATATAGCCATCATTACATACAATCAACCTTTGCATACCCCTAATTCTACTTTCCAATATCTTTGCAATGGATAATTGTTAAATAATTAATGGAAAAGAGGTAAAATTACTTTTAGAATTCTATAGAACTATACTAATGTATATTGGATTCCAATCCCTACTTCTTTGCTTACTCTCTAAACTTGAGCAGGTTTCTCGATCTTTCTGGACATCAGTTTCCTCATCATTAGTGTAAGGGTAGCATACTTGCAGTAGTTATAATTCTGTGAAAGTTAAATTAGGCTCTATGTGTAATGGCAGATACAGTGCCTGGAATATAGTAGGCACTTAATAAACGGTGTTTATATGGAATCTAAGAATCTTTACAACCATTTATATCCGCATGGTCTCCTAGCACTTCAGTGAGAAAACCAAATACACAAAACCACACAGACATTTAAAAGCAGGACGATTCATTGAAACAGCTGTATCTAAATATTCTCACTCACCAATATAATCACAAACCGACCGACCGACCGACCGACCGACCGACTTCAGGTGACTGCATGACAGGTTTACCAGCAGAAATAAGATACAGAGAAAAATCAATAGCTTTTGGTCAATATTAATCTCCCATCAATAAAGGCCCATATCTTTCCCTCTTTATGGTAATTGCCCCAGTGATCTGCTTAAAGTCCTTTAAGTACTTAGAGGGGACTGCTGATCGCATCTTATCAGGGCTCAGAGCAGCAGTGTCAAGGAGCACCCAGGAGCTGGGGCTGGCGGTCCTGAACGAGCCTTTAAGTCTGACAAAGGGTCCTCTGGTGTCACCGACACTAGCTTGTGTTTGCCAATGGGTTTGCCAACGGGTCTGACTTGCCTCCGTCCTCTGAGAGATGAAGGTGGCTGTTCACGGACACAAAGTAGACTCGGCTCACGTAAGCCAGTGACACAAGGACTCTCACTGTATGTGCTCTGGAGGGTCTTTCACATGAAACAGATCACTCTGCTGGTAGCCACCTAGACCCCTCTTCTCCTAGGAAGTCTACTAATACGCACACGTAGAGCTTATTGGCTCTGAGGCCTGTTGTCCAGACACCCCTGTTCACCTTGTAGTAAAAGCCTGCTATTCCTATGGAAATCTTACTTCCTTCAGTGACTTGCGTTGGTCTCCAAATTACCATCAAGTTTGGGAATTTAGCCTCTGCTGCCTTGAGTTAGTGTCCTTGGAGAAGCCAGGCAGAGCACGAGGGCGTGGCCTGTGAGATGCTCCGCCCTTCCCTCTCTACTCCTCCCTTTCTCTGCAGGGACTCTCCTGCCTCAAGTCCATGATAGGTTTGAAGCTATGGAATCCTTCCACAGCTCAGGAACCCTTTCTGAGCTCGGGACTTCTAGTAACAAAAAAGCACACTTACTATGGAACCTGTATGAGGCGTTTGTAACTGAACAGTGATGCCCCGCGCGCATACACACACAGTCGGGCAAGGATGCAATGTCCAATGGACTCGTTCATTTTCAGAATGTCCTTTAGACTTTTTGGGAGCCAAGTAATTCGGAAATTTACAGGACATCTCACTTTCTATATGCCTGTATTCTATTTCACTTAGTCTACCACATCTTTGTTAAAAAAATATTTTACCCAAACCTTTCCGAGTGGCACATGCTGTTTGAAATCATAATGACAGACATTACTTTGATGTTACGTTTTATTCTTAACTTAGCCATCATTCACAGCTGCTTCTGCTTCAGTTGAACGAGGCACTTAAAAAGGGAAGATACTATTTGAATTAAATTTTCATTGCTCTGTAACATATCAAAAGATTGTACCATTTCTGATTTACAGTTAGGATTGGAATTAACTTCAAAAGGCAAGAAATGGAAAAGTGGAGGCATTTTCTTTCATGGTTGTTACTGAAAAGGGAGAAGTGATATGATGATAACATAAAGGTTTCTCCTCTCGCACAAAAGAGGAAATATCCATGTCTCTTGTACCTGTGTGTTTATACCTGCTTATAACGTTTGTCTACCTCTTAGCCCTTTGGACTCCTATCTATGATGCAGATCACTCTTCGTTTTAAAAAAAAAAAAATGTTTTCTTAATTTATTTCTAGGAGAGAGAGAGAGAGAGAGAGAGAGAGCGAGTGTGAGCAGGGGAGGGTCAGAGAGAGAGGGAGTCACAGACTGAAACAGGCTCCAGGCTCTGAGCTGGCAGTCAGCACAGAGCCCGACGCGGGGCTCGAACCCACGAACCTTGAGATCATGACCTAAGCGAAAGTCGGACGCTTAACCGACTAAGCCACCCAGGCGCCCCTGCAGATCACTCTTCTAATGCAATCTGGTTGCACCCGGGCTGGAGCAATGGAGCCACAGAAATAAGAGCTTGGGACGCATCAAGGGATGGAAAATGTCCAGCCTGTTGCTTTCAGGCAAGCGTAGTATTAATAGAAGCGTTTGGAGACGTGACACGCATCAGACTTCATCTGTGCCGTGCACACCTGGCTAGTGATGAAGCCAGCCTGGAACCAAGCCTTCTCATCTGTCCTACCTCCGTGTTCTTCTGGCTGCCGCAGGAGGACTCGACTTTGCAATATCAGTGCAAGAGGCTCGTTGGGAAATGGGTGCTCTGGTGGCCCCCAATTCTGAGAGCCTCTGGATCCCCTGTGCACCTGACGTTGGCTGCCCCATCCGCAGAGCCTTCCCCCTGTAATCGACCCTTGGCACCTGCATCGTGTGCCCGGCAGCAAGCTTCCGTACCCTGATACCACCAGACACCGCTCCTTTGCTAGGGTCGCAGGCGTGCTGCTCCCAGTCTCCAACCACACCCTGAACTTCTCTCTTCCACTTCTCTGTACCTGCTTCCTTCTTCTTTTGCTCCTTCTCAGCCTTGTCGCCTTTTGATTCTTCTCTCTTGATGAGCCCCTGCCTTAAAATCCGTGCCATCGGCCACATACGTATCGCCTTCACTAACACCCAATACCTCCATCTTTTACCCTCTTAGACACTGTTTTTATCCCCTGACGACCCCTACCACTGGCTTTGTCATTCACTACCCTGAGAGCACACATCCTCATAACTTCCATGGGCCCTTCATTAAAAAATATTGAAAAAAATGGAAAATATTTTATATTTTGAATATATTATAAACATACTTATTTAAAATAATAATAAAATGCTAAATGATTATAATATAATAAATAATATAAAATAATAAAATTTAAATACAGTATATTTATATTATATTTAATATAATGTATAACAATAAAACTTAAATATAAAATATTTCAATTGATATTTAAAATAAAAATAGTTTCAAAATACTTAAACTCCTATTTTATGACTGCTTTGGCAGAAAGATGACTATAATCGTCCTCCCTGAAATATTCATTTTTTCCCCTCTAATCTTAAAAAAATTAAAACATTTTCAGAGCTCCCTGAAAGTATTCGAGGCAGAACATTCTGTATCTGCTCAGTCTGATGGATACGACGGACCTAGGGTCAAGCCACAGTGAGGTGCAGATTCGATCCTGTTCAGAATTCACTTTAAATGGACTTTGAGAGTGTCCAGGTGGTCACCTGATGCTTATGTCCTACGACTCCCTGTTGATATCCAAGATTTCTCCCATTCCCCCAACATGTATGTGTGTGCCGTTCACAGAGCAGCACTCACCCACCTTCCACATTTCTTTTTACATACAAAATTAACCCCCCCTCAAAAGGTCAATTATCCCCTCGTCTGATTCCTGCAAGTCTTTCTTTATACTCATCCCCTTACCTTCCCCATCCCTCTCGCTTTCCCCAAGGAGGAGGTGTCTGCTCATTGCTTCTGGGTCAGTCCTGACTTTTAATTCTTCCTACATCCTTCTGAAGGTAGCCCTTTGCAAAGATCTCCTTTCCCTTTATGGGTTACCATTGGCTCTGCCCTTTCTGCTCCCAGAGTGTTCTAGATCCTTCTTGCTGAACAGTGTCCCTGGCACCTACCTCCTCACATTTCTTCTCTCTCCCTCTCTCTTACATTCATGTTTAAGCTTCCGAATTTTTTTTTAATGTTTGGTTACTTATTTTTGAGAGGGGAGGTGGAGAGAGAGAGAACGGGCAATCCCATGAAGGCTCTGCACTCTCAGCACAGATCCTGATGTGGGACTCAATCCCGTGAACCGTGAGATTATGATCTGAGTGGATGCTTAACCGACTGAGCCACCCAGGGGCCCCTTTAAACTTCTAGTTTATTCCATTTGTTTTTATTTCATTTCTTTTCTTGGAAGTGAATTTATTGGTTCGCCAAAAATATAACGCAGGCTCACTCTACAAACCAGAAGATACTGGAAGTGCAATGAAGGGAACACGGACTGCCTAGCATACCACACTTGTGTTCTCTCTTGAACTGTCCCCACTTGGTTTTATCACTTACTACTCCCTTCATAGTTTATTTTCAATTTTTTTAAATATTTATTTGAGAGAGAGAGAGAGAGAAAGGGACAGCACATGAGCTGAGGGGGGGCAGAGAGAGAGGGGGGCATAGAATCTGAAGCAGGCTCCAGGCTCTGAGCTGCCAGCACAGAGCCCGACATGGCCTTGAACTCACAAATCGTGACATCATGACTTAAGCTGAAGTCAGATGCTTAACTAAATGAGCCGCCCAGGTGCCCCTCATGGTTTACTTTCAAAGTCAATACTTGCTCTTTGTTTTCTTTTTCTTTTTTTTTTTAAATATTTTTATTTATTTCTAGGAGAGAAAGAGAGAGACAGCGTGAGCAGGGGAGGGTCAGAGAGAGAGGGAGATACAGACTCTGAAATAGGCTCCAGGCTCTGAGCTGGCAGTCAGCACAAAGCCCGACGCGGGGCTCGAACCCACGAACCGCGAGATCATGACCTAAGCGAAAGTCGGACGCTTAACCGACTAAGCCACCCAGGCGCCCCAACTTGCTCTTTGTTTTCAAAGAGTAGAGACTGAGTTCAATTTTGCCCAAGTCTGTGTGCCTTGGTTTCTACTGTGTTACTGCTAAGAAACATGGACTGTGAAGACAAGAAGGACTGAAATTGCTACAATCTCTGTTTTGCTCATGGATTTAATTGAATCTCGTAGCTCATGTTGCTTCCTCCCCCTCTTTCTCCTGGCTCCTTCCAGAATTTTCTCTTCCTGCGTGCTGGTTACAAATGTCCCGTCCTGACCCGGGTGGGAACTGGGGCTTCAGTTCCCACCACCAACTGATGGGTCCCGATTCCTATTCTTGAGGAAAAGAATCTGACTGATTCCACTCCAGCTTTTCTTGGTTCTTTATTTGGAGGACGGGGGCAGTGAGGGGGGCGATGTCCAGGTCACGGTGTGAGCCACGTTTTTCTTTTTATCTTCTGACTCCCTCCTACCCTGTCTATGGGATTGCCTCAGATTCAATCTTTGGGATCCTCCGATTTCCTCTTTATTCTCTTTTCCTACAGAACTCTTTCCATCTGACTACTCATTTCACATTTTTCGTTTTCCAAGTAGTTTCCTAGATATTGAGGCAGAGCTACATTCTCAAATAACCCCAATCGTAAACTTAAGAGTCATTGTGATATTTCCCTTTCATTCTCCTTCATGATGCTCTAATTTTTTTTTTTTTTGTAATTGGTATCTTTGGCCTTTCTCTCTTGGACACTTGCACACACACATGTACATGTTTGATTGAATGGCAGAACTTGGAGAAAGAAAATTGGCAATAAGTATTTTTTTATTTTCTGTATGTGACAAGTGAGTGTGTCAAGTTGTTCATGGCTTAATAGGAACATTTGGTTTGGAGCTAGAAAAACTTGATTTTACTTCTCAACCTCCCATCAACTAATTGGGTAACCCTGGGAAAGTTATGCATTCTCTGGATCTCAGCTTTATTATCTCTGAAATGAGCCCAATAGTATCTTATATTTGCCTGAAGGGAAGAGGTTACGCAACATAATCTCTTGAAAACCCATCAAACATCATCTGACGCAATGATGACAATGAGTGGGTGAATATTTTTAATTTACCAAGACTATTTATTAACAGCTACATTATCACTTGAAAATATATCATCTCCTCATAATGTCCCCTATGGGACTAATTCTAATTCTAATTCCAATATATATACATGTGGACACATGAATACATATGGATAAATGCAGATGGACATATGGAGATATATAAATATACACACACATATATTCTATACAACAATTTTTGTGTGTGGTACATGCTAACTTTTGGGTCACCTTAGATATTTTTAAGTTGCTAAAATCTGTTAAACCTTAATGTGAGAAGGAGCAATTAAAGCTGAGTTGATACTGGTTTGAAAAGTGTTTACCAGAATGTTGGGTCTCTTATAATGTGCTTTGGCTTCTTGGTTGTAAATATCAGATTGTTCCTAAATTAAAGATTGTACTTTGGAATTTAGTTATAAAAACACTTAACTGGTACCTACAGGGTGCAAAGAACATAGGAAGTTTCTCACAGAAAGACCAGATGCAAATGTGAAATAGGACTAAACATGTATTGGAGGGGGCGGGAAGACCTGAGAGTTCAAGGATTGAGGAAAACTCATCCTTTCGGAAGTATCACTTACAGTCAGGACACAAGGGGATATTTGGTGATTTCTGCTTTTAAATTTGGATTTGTGTTTATTGCGAAGAATGTATACCTGAAACATATTGTCAAAAGTACTTTCGAAACTGGTTTTATTATTTTATAGCCCCCATCACTGTGTATGAAATTGCTCATTTTCACATGGCTCTCTCAACATTAACGGCTCTCCGGTTTTTATAATTTCAGAGGCTCATCTCCCTTGTTGCTTTTACCATTGGAGTGTTGGTCTTTTATTTATTGATTTATGACTATTTTGTATCTTGAGGCTGCTACTGTGAACAAGAAATTCTTTCCTTTACACTTTCTAACTGGTATCAATAGTCTACACGGATGTTGTGGCTTTGTTCTTTGTTTCTTGGTTTTTTTGTTTGTTTGTTTTTTAAGCCTTTTCTTTGGAACTGTTTTAGGCTTACAACAAAATTGGAGAGCAGGACAGAGATTTCCTATATTCCCCTCCTCCCCCTCCCCCCAGCCTCCCCCATTATCCACATCATGTGAGAGAATGGTGTGTGTGTGTGTGTGTGTGTGTATACATACACAGGTTACCTGTATATATACAGGTTGCTTTTTCCTTTGCTTTTATTATTGGTAAGTTCCCCAAACCCTATATTACTCCTATTTTATTCTCCTTCTTCTATATTTTTGTTTCTTAAATTTTACTCTTTATTCGACGGGTTCAAATTTTGACAGGTGAATATAGCGAAGAAAGAAGTAATAAAAAGAAAGCACAAATAAAAGGCAACATGTGGGAATATGTAAGGCATTTGGGGAAATGAAAATAGGCTAGATCGTGTACATAGGTAACAGCTGATCTTGAAGAAGGAGACGTGAATAGAAAGGAAAGAGATTCACAGCACAAGGGAAGATATTTCTAGATTTTCTAGTGAGCTTCTGATCTGTATATCTAACCGCATATCTGTTGTATCCACAAGAATGTCCCACATCATACTTATATTAACACTCATACTTGTATTTAGACTGACCCTTATACTCATAGCAACATGAGCAAAACCGAAAGCCTATAATCATCTCCCCAAGCCTACTTTTATATTTGCTATGTCCGTGACCACACTCTCCAAGGACTGCCCAAGCCGAGAGCCCCACTGCTGTGTCCTTGGCTCTTGACTGTCCAGCCCACATTACCTGTTGATGTCACCTCCTCAATAGCTCCAGAACAGGCCTGTTCTCTCCGTGGCACCATTGCCACAGTGGAGGACCAGTTACTCCCTGAAGGCTGATTACTTTCCGCTCTCTCATCCAAATTAAAGCAACTGTTGCCTACAGGGTCTCGCAGATTTCAGTCTTGTTCCTTTCCAGGTTATTCTTCTTCGGGCAGCTGTGGCAGATTTCTAAAATGGTAACCTAAGGGACGCCTGGGTGGCTTAGTCGGTTAAGTGTCCGACTTCGGCTCAGGTCATGATCTCACGGTTTGTGGGTTTCAGCCCAGGTCGGGCTCTGTGCTCCTCTCTCTCTGCTCCTCCCCCACTCAAGTTCTGTCTCTCTCTGTCTCAAAAATAAATAAAACGTTAAAAAATAAAATAAAATAAAATGGTAACCTGATCGCTTTTTTTTTTTTTTTTTAACCCTCTAGTTGTTATAGTTGTTACCAATTTCCCTTAGGATGAAATCCCTTAAATCTTTCCTGGTCATTGATCTGAGCTAGACCTGCAGTCACTTTCAAGCCCATTTTTGCAGTTAATTGTCTTTATAGTATTTACTCATTTTTATGTGGAACTGTAGATTTGGTAGCTTTTTGGAAAATTTTTTTAATCGAAGTATAGTTAATGTACAGTGTTACATCAGTTTCATGGGTACATTGTAATGATTCAAGTTTGCTTTTTAACAAATACTGGGTTGGGGCTCTCATTATTTTTTTTACTGTTTTTTATTTATTTCTGAGAGAGAGACAGCATGAGCAGGGGAGGGGCAGAGAGAGAGGGAGACACAGAATCTGTAGCAGGCTCCAGGCTCTGAGCTGTCAGCAGAGAGCCTGACGTGGGGCTCAAACCCACAAACCGCGAGATCATGACCTGAGCCAAAGTCGGACGCTTAACTGACTGAGCCACCCAGGCGCCCCAAGGGGCTCTCGTTATTAAAGCTAAAAGAATGCAAATGGAATTCAGCCCATTAGCCAAAGATCAAATTTACGTTATTAAAATGTAATGTTCGTGAGAACCAGGACTAACTACCTCTTTCATGACTGTAGTCCGGCATGTAGAAATGCGGTTGGCATAATAGATGCTCATAAATATTTGCTAAATGCTTTGAATATCCTGCTACTTACAGGTATTATGATATATTGATGTTTCTGCTTTCTCAACTCCAAGAGCTCTACTCTTTCTTAACATAGCTACTATCGATCCTGATTCCCTCCTTATCAGTCAGTGGGTTTCCATAACACCCAGTATACTCCCTTGTCACAGCACTGATCACCCTGTGTGGTAAATGCCTCCCTTCCTTGTTCATATGGTAGACAGGAGGCTACCTTAGAGGACTTACGTCTTATTTATCAGTGTGTCCCAGGACTTGGCAATGCGTCGGGCTCATCATGGAAACTCCATACATACTTGCTGAAAAAGTGAATAACCATATGTAATATTTATGTTATCGTTATTTATGATCTACGAACATACTTACAGTATTTACTACGTGGCAGAAATGAGCATTATGAGCGAGTGAAACAAAAATGGTTAACTGACACAGAATTTTTTTAAAGAAAGTATAAAAATAAAAAAGTTACAAGTAAATTTCTACTGTAGGTGGTTACAATACTATCAAGGGATAGGACTTCAATTATCTAGAAAATCCCTTGATGATATTGGGTACCTAAGGCATTATATAATAATTCACATGATTACTTTCTTTTGTAATGAATGTCACATTGGCTCGTTTCTCTGTTCTACCCTGCAAAACGAGGACCAGACAAGGGTTTCTGTGAGGCAAAATGCTATTTCCGAGAAGTACTTGCCTATTGGAAAGATACTTCCTTCCTGGCAACATTCAGTTGAAGCCCGTTTTATGCATTTTGAGATGCGGTTATTTCTGTGATTTAGCCGTAACATTTTTCTAGGTCAGGATCTCTACCTAGTTGGTGAAATTTGATCTTTGGCTAATGAGCTGAATTCCATTTGCATTCTTTAGCTTTTTTTTAAAAAAAATTCTGCTCTGTGTTGGTCAATCACACCTTTGTTTGGGAGGCAGGCAAGCAGGAGTCGAGTGTCCCCTTAACCATTTGGGGTGACTTTCATGGCAGCTTGGAATCAACGCACAGAGATGGATCTGCAGAATAATAAAATCAATGGCAATGGGGATAATTCCATCCGACAACATGGTGGTAACACCGTCCCGTAAAACTATAACCACTGATTTGTTTAGTTTTTTAAGATATGGAAAAATATCCCCAAACATCTGTGATTGCTGTTTCCGTATAATCTTTCCCTTCTTGGAGACATCTTTCATCACCCACTGGCAAAGGTTGGAAATCTAGTTTTATTGTTCAGGACAATTAATGTGCCTTCTCTTTTAACAAAGAGAGAATGCTCCCCCCCAAGAGATATTTATTTATTGACAATTTACTTATCAGGAAACAAAAATGCGACTTGCTTGTGATTCTCCATTTGATTTGGGAAGAAATATCGGGGGAGAAGACAGATAAACAGATTGATAACATCTTTTAAAATAATAATTGCAGTCATCAAAGTTAACATATTTTGACAGGTTAGTATATTAAAAGCCATTAAAAAACAGCTGTTTCGCTGTAGGGAATTTCACTCCCAGGCTGAATCTGAAGATACATGTTGGTATTTATTTAGTAATCAATCACAGAAAGAAAAGAGCTCGAATTTTAGTTGGAAGTTTTTATTTTTATCCTTTTCCTTACTCCTGGTCTTTAAACCCGCTCTGAGGAGAGCTATACATGCCAGCCTAGTGCTCATCAAAAGCGAGCAATCACAGCTAAATCAGCATGCAAAATGCCACTCAACCTTGGGCCTTTATTAAAATTTGCTGGGACTCAATTTGAGATAGCGATCATTCTTATTAAAAAGCAAAATGTAAGATAGTTTTTTTATATAAATCTCTGGATGGAATGGAATTGTTAATCAGCATAGGCTGATGTGATTTCTCTGTTGCAAATCCTGCCGAGGGCTCAGAAGTGGCACATTACCATAATTCGTAGGCTAGAACTGGCAGCTTGAAAAAGACCTGCGAGAGTCTTTAAAATGCTTTAGCAAAGCTGCAAGTCACAGCAAAACAACACAGTAAGAGCTGCTACCCGGCGCTTCTGCCATTATATAACCAAGTTCTGGCCTCTTCCTCATCACCCGCTTTTTCTCGATGGTTCCCTGGTCTATGTGGCCGGGCGGTGTTTATACACAACGCCTCGACATAGCTTTCCTGGGCCGCATGTGCACCTGCTTGCCCTGTTCTGGGCCCGCTGTGAAGCTTCGTTGGAAGAGCCTGCCTTCTTCTCTTAGTGCACACAGTGCAGTTCATCAATTAACCACATGTACTTAATGCATTGTCTGTCTCCCCGGCCACATCCTTTCTCCCTGTTTGACATCACCCTCTGTGATTTTTGTGCTGTAAAAACTAGAGCAGCTTCCAAAAGGTACAGAGCTCTGGCTGGAGGCCCATGGCCTGTTTATCGAATGCCTGCTTTTCATCTCAAGAAAACATCGTTGGATTGGGGGGTCCAACCCTTAGAGGGAGGCAAGTCAGAAACTTGTATCATTTGTTCCCCTCTTGAGGGAGGGGTAGAGCCTCTTCTTCGGGGACAAACTCCTGGCGTACCCACTAGAGGGTGTTGGCATAAACTGCACTAAAAATGACTGAGTAGGTTGTGGAGGAATTTGCCGATGAAGTCCGTTCACTTGGCGGACGTGAACTAATGGCAGCCTGGCCTCACTAAGGATTTACAAGAATTTCGGATGTGTCTTCTGTACATGCGACCCATGCCCACATCCTTCTCATGGAAAGTCCAAGCAGCTCGGTCACTTGCGAGCCAAATTGCTATCACATAATTGTGTCTGCTGAGGACACGGGGGCCCTGAAGAAGAGAGCCGCTCGGGGTTCTGGGGCATAGAGGTGCCAGACGGGATAGGGGAGTATCTTCAACTCTGTCTTTTGGGTTGTAGCTTTGTAGTCAGTGTCTCATTGGAAGGCCTAACTACAAAAAAAAAAAAAAAAAAAAGGCGAAAGGCTCAAACTTTAATCAGGAATCAATGATAGATGTCAGTGATACAGTCCAACTTCTTTATCTTCCATGAGAAGCCAATGGATACACTTCCAGATGTGTGACACTCTGATAAGGACACTGGGTGGCCTCTGACTAGAGTCCCAGTGCTTTTGAGAGTGTATTTCAACGCACAGGTATTAGTGGACGGAGCACACGGGGTTTCATGTATCACATTCTCCCTTCTCCCATGGCGGCTCTCCCTGCTTAGGCTCCTCAGGTATACTCGGAGCCCATGAGCCTTTGATGTAACAGGATGAGGTCCGAAGTTCTGGTAGAAAATCTGAATGGTTCAAGTCTGACTGGACGTCGGTTTAAGGTGGTGCAAATCTATCGACTAGAGGTTGGGAAATCCGCTGGGCAGATCCTAACCGCAACACGTTAGAAAACTTCAGCAATGAGAACAAAATGAACCCAGAGCCAGGGAGGAGACCGGAGCCAGATTCGAGTGGCTATTCTACCTGATGTCTCCTTTTGACACCCCTTCGGCATCCTTCATTAGAGCCAGAGAGCTGGAAACGCTTTTCTCGTTAAACACGGCGATCAGATTAAACAGATGAGATGATTCACGTGTTTTTCGAGCCCCCAAACCCATCACGAGGGCATTGTTTCGGAGCAGTGGCACCCGGGGCTTGCGGCACACAGCGCGCCTCCCCCACCCCCAAGTCCATCTTGCCCGTTGCCTCCTCTTCGAGGACGGTGATTGCTCGGCGGCGCCGTCCGCGTGCACAGCTGGGCTTCCCATCCCCATTGGCAGCGGTGCTTCATCTGAAATGCTGGGAGTATTTGTCAGCCTGGAAGTGTCTTGAGGCTGCTTCTGGGAGATACAAGGAGGAAACTGATAAGGAGAGCATCAGAAGGGCAGTTAATTGCCTCCAGTCTCTCGGTGCCGGGAATATTTAAAATCTATGGGATTAAAGGCAGATTAAAAGCTGTGGAAGCAGGGGCCCAATAGCGCTGAAAGATCGCAATCAGCAAGGGTAATGGCAGAGAAAAAATGAATGTGGCAAATAAAATGACAGATAGGAAATTCAGATCCGCGTCTAATGCTCCCAACTCCATCTTGTAAAGTACAATTCATCTACGTGTAAATCATTTTTTGGCTTCAAGCTTATCAGCCAATCGGTGAATTAAAAATGCTCTTTCCTTGGAGGATTAAAGAGGTTGATTGAAGTCAGTGTGAAAACCGGCTAATAAGTCTGGAAATGTCAGGAGGGGGCTTCAGAGGAACTCTGTGTCCTTTCCCCACCCCCACGGCCCCCCTCTCTCCATGCTTGAAACGGGAAGTTTGCAGAGCTGTGGAGTTCTGGGACTTTGAGAAATGTGTTTGCATTTTCTGTGGGGGGCAGATGTGTCGGGACGGAGCCCTTGGACTTGCAGCGTGAACCGGGGTGTTTATATTGAAGACACATAGGAAACTAGGAATGAAAACCATTGCTGTGTAGAGGAATCAGTTCTGCGCAAGAGAACTGGATACAAACCTGGGGCCTGTAAAGTTACCACCAAGTCTCTATATTAGATTGAAACACTGTGGCGGGGAGTATTTGAACCCGGGACCATCAATTGGAAAATGACGTTTATTTGCGTTCCTGGGTTAAAGACACTATACTTTAAAGGAAAAAAAAAAATACTCCCTGTACCTCCTTTCTCAAAGCAATTTGAATACCAGGCCTGGAATAAGTATCTCCTGCACTGGAGCCTTGCTTCCTAAGGCAACTTTTGTTTTCAAATATGTGGCCACTTAATATTTGAGTCACGGTTTTCTTAGCAGTGGTCTTTGCAGAGGGGTGGGTGCTCATGGGTGATCCGGAACCTAAGGATTCTCAGGAGGCTGGAGGACATTGCAAACGCGGGTGTCCCCTTGTTTCCCAAATGCCTAGCTGAACAAGGGAACTCCTGGGAGCCGCCCCAAACCAACACAGGCTTAGGACTCTGAGAAGAAAACTTCTTTGCTTGTCTCTGGTTTGTTTTTAACCCCAGCTGCACCAGGCATTGGGTGCTGCCTCTGCACTAACCCTTGTGTTAGGGGGACGCTCTGCATCCGATGCCTACAGTCACCTAGGAGCACCGTAAGTAGGCTTTATAAACCCTGTGTTCCGGAGGAGGAGCTGTGACGTGGAGAGGGGAGCAGCTCTCTCAAAATGCCCCAGGAAGAAAAGAGAGAGATGGAGACTCTCCCCCAGGTCGGTTTGATGCCTGGAGTCTTTCCTCTTACCGCCCTTTGGAACTCTCCTTCCTTTTGCACTTTGAAGAATACATACAACACCCACTCCCATACATGCTCGCACACACACACCCTAATATGGAGATGTGTTCTTAGGAGACAAGACTGATGGATACGGGGGTCCTGGGGCATACCTGAAGCGATAGATCGGCTGCCCGATTTGAAGAGTCTTGGGACAGTGACTTCAATCCTTTGCATCGTTGATTTTTAGGAGGCCGCCATTAGCAATTTGTGTCATGGCATTAAGATTTTCCTGTATACTCAGCAGGATTCACAAAATCCTAATCTCCCTTGGTAAATTAACACATTCTGCTTCTAATACTTTAATATGCACACGTTTGCTAGATTGGAGCTGGAGGCTGGAAGGGGAACCAGAAAAGACGAGTGTCCCCTCCTCCCTGTTGTCACCAAAATAATCACCAGGAAATGGCTCTCTTGGTTTCCATTCTTGACTCTGGAGCAACTTACTGTCTTTATTTTGATGGGTCCTACTTTCCTTACTTATGAAATAAGGTTACTCCCCTTTATTTTCATCTCTAACTTCCTCAGAAATGCTAAGAGTAAGAACGGTCCCTTCAGTACTTTGGTTTGCAAATGTGTGTTTGGTTGGCTGTAGGCAAAATTGGTAGGAGACGGCTCTGCTCTTCAAGGCTTGCCCTGGATGGCAGTAGAGAAGTTCTTATCTGGAGCTCCTGGTTGGCTCTAATCTCACATCTTGAAGGCTCTTCCAGAATTTTTCTTTCTCGGTTCTAATAGTTCCTCAGTCCTTAGACATCTAATTTGGGGATGGCTCCGTGCCAAGTCTGAGCAGAGGAAAGGCAATGAGGTCAACAGGGTTTTCTACTAATTTCATTCCTTGCTTCAATCTCGACTTTGCTATTTCTTGACTAGAACTCTGATGATTCATCTTTATTTATTTTTGATAACAGTTGGTGTTTTCTTCTGTTTTAAAAGCATCATGTGTTTGTTTTTGAAGACTTGGAAACTGTCAAAACATCCGGAAGAAATTAAGAGTCTCTGCAATCCTGTCATGTGGGAATGGCCATTGTCAAGACTCTGTGTGTGTGTGTGTGTGTGTGTGTGTGTGTGTGTGAAATATACATGTTGTTATTTTGGGTCAAACAAAACTATATTTATTTTCAGTAAGGTAGGAATTTTTATTCAGTGTTGTTAATTTTCTGTGTACTGTATCATGAGGTTTTCCTTATGCCAATAAACATGCCTCAGTGTGATATTTTTAAATTGTAGGTGTGTAATTTTAATGTATGTATACTTTATTGAACTAATCCTATTAATGGACACTGTTTTCTGTTTTGAATTTTTTGTTATTATATACATATAATACTCATGATTATCCTTTAACACAAAGCATTCATTAGTCTTTTACATATTTTTATGGCCAAGCTAATCATATTTATTGTAGGGGTTTTAGAAAATGCAGAAAAACATGAAAAGAATCAGTTGCAATGTCTACCATGGAGTCATTAACATTCGTCGTGTACTCTTCCAACCTTTTTCTATAATACATGCATGTGTGTTGACAAAAATGGGATCTTTGGCTAGTTATTGATTCTCGACCCTAACACTTAGTACTTCTATTTGCCATGCACTATTCTAGGTGCTCCACATAGGCTACTTTATTTAATTAAATCAGTATTTAATTCAATAGCCCTATGAAGTGTAGGTACCGTTATTATTCCCATTTTGTAGATAAGGAAACTGAGGCACAGTAGAGGTTAATTTGGACAGCGGTAGAGCCACCCACAGAGTGCAGGCTTTGGACAGCCGTCAGGCTGCTGGAGGTCACGGTGCCCGGGGCTAGCATCTGGGAATAGAACCCTGACAAACACGTGAGTCTCTGGTGACTTGGATTTCTGGGCTGGTAACTTCCTGCCAGAAAACTGACTTGGGTCCCCATTGTGTCCTCCCTGAGGACAGTGTGCCTTGTTAAATTTACCAGTCCTGTGTTTCTTTTCCTCAGGGCTGTGCTCTGCTAATCTGATAAACTAATCTGCTAATGTGATAATGGACTAACGTGGGGCCCTTTAGGGTAAAAGCATATTTGCATGTTAAAGGAGGCTTTCTGGAGCCTTCTCCATTGTATAAGTATTTGGGAAACTGGAGAGAAAGATATTTAGGGGCAGCAGAACTTTTTTTTTAAACTCTGAAATGCCACAGTCTAACTGACAAGTGTCAAAAGTCTGGTCCTTGTACACACAAATAGATTATATTGGCACCTGAGTTTTCTTTTAAGCTAGTCCCTCTTGAATAGGTTTCTGCATGGGTAAAACTCGTTTTACTGAAAGGAGTTGGGGACTGTTTCCTATAAACGGAAGTGAAACACTCAGAGTAGAAAGTTCATGCTTAGGCATCTTAACAGAGGGTTCAAGGTTGAAAAAAGATGAGGTGGACAATCTCAGGGGTGCAGAGGGTATTTGGGGACCTCAGGCTACGACAACACACACTAGACTTTCTTAAAGAATAGAGCCTAGGAAATATCTACTCGTGGCTCACCTTCCTCTTTAGTGCCTGTGAGATTCATAACGGTCATTTCTGTTCGGCAGTTGCAGTTCGTAAATGTGAGGTCCCCCTCACTGAGACGGATGGGGACCAGGTCTCTCCGAGGAGGGACTGGCCTCCTCTGCGCAGTGCAGTACGTAAGGCGGGTAAGAGAGAGGCCCGCGAGGAGAAATGCAAGCAGCCGCCCGCTGTCTTTGCTCTCGTTCACGCGGACATTTGAAAGTCAGCTTTCGGAGGGAGAGATCGTAGACATTAAGTGAAGGAGATTACAGAATGCCCTAGTTAGCTGTTCTCCCATGAAACACCACTTTGCTTTCCATTTGCCTTTAATTGTAACCTCAGGAGGAAGGGCAGGGATTGCAAGGGCTAAGAATTCCTTTGTATTTGCATCACAAACATCTTAGGATCTCAGGAATTTTCCATTTATTTATTTATTTTTTACATTCTGGTCAAGGAGTTTCTGTCACACCCCCAGGCACCAAGATCAACCTTTATCTCTGTTAGTCCCCAGGGCAAAAGCCCCAACTCATACTACTGGTTCTCAGAGAAGGGGGAAATAGCACCCAAGGTACCAACTTGGCCAAAACATTAAAAAAATATTTTAATGTTTATTTATTTTTGAAGGAGTCAGAGAGAGAGAGAGAGAGAGAGAGAGGGAATGAGCAGCGGAGGGGCAGAGAGAGAGAGGGAGACACAGAATCCGAAGCAGGTCCCAGGCTCTGAGCTGTCAGCACAGAGCCTGACGCAGGGTTCAAACTCAGGAGCCATGAGATCATGACCTGAGCCAAAGTCGGACGCCCAACCCACTGAGCCACCCAGGCGCCCAGAACATTTTTACTTTTGAGGTAGGCACTGCATCCTGCATTTGCAAGGGGACCATCCACTCATGCCCATGAGCGTATCTCTGAAAGCAAAGGGATAGCGCCGGACTTGCCCAGAACAGAACCCACACCCCCCTCCCCGAATCTGCATCTCTCCTCCCCAATTCGAATTGTCAGCCTTCCTAGGCCGAATCATGCAGACACGTCCCCGGTTTATCTGCTGCACAAAGTCCCGTGTCGCTCCCTGTTTGGGTTTCTCATCATCATAAACTTGCAAAGAAAGAGATTGTTCTCTCTCACCCAAATCAGAGTACCTCTCCCCATCCCTTCCCTCACTCGCTGAGCAGAAACGGGGAATTTCCGATGCTGAGAACCTTGGAGCGCCCCTCCCTGTCTCCGCACGTTGCGGCTCAATCAGATGCCCTGTGGTCCCGGGGGTAGGCTCTGATGATGGGGATTAAGCGGCTGGCTGCCCCATCTAAGTACACTGCAGGCTGTACACCACCTGTCTGCCCTTTTTTACTTGCAAAATGGAAATCTCTCTAAGCTCTATCATCTTTGACATTGCTGTAAAAAACCAGTTTTAGTGATAAGATGAACCAAACAGAATGGCAGTATGGGATATGTGGCGGGGATATATTTTTTTGACCCCATATTTTAAAACTTTGGATGCAGCAGACATATCTAAGCAAAGTTGTGCCTTGCCTGCTAAAAGGGAAGATTAATATCCAATAAATTACTTCCCCAAGTCCTTGGTCCTGAATTTCAGTTCTTAATGCACAATCCTGCACCTCATCATGGAAAATCAATTCATCTTCTTATTCCATGTTTTCTCTCTTTTTTGATTAATGTGTTTTTATTTTCACAAATGTCTCAAAGGTCCTTGCATATTATGAAATTTTAAATATATTAGTAATGTTCGATTTTTTTTTTTTTTTTTTTTTTTACCAAAGTCACAGAACTTCCCTCTCCGAATATTTAAAAGTAGAATAGGGTAAAGGATTATCGTTTGAGAATTATTTTGATCCAATCCTTTCTGGAGGCGGTAGAATTAATTTGACCTTTAAATGTCTATGCTCTAAAAACATAATCTGAGTTAGGTAGGGGAGAGCAAAATCTCTACTAAAATGGGACGTAAAACATACAGTAGGTACTTAACGAAAAGACAAAATAATCTTAATGTAAAAAAATTGTCACGAGTCAAAATTAGAGATACTTCTTTCTTCCCCTTGCCTATGTCCTTCTGCATTTGGGTTTCTCCTAATGAACACATTACAGGGTCGTGTGACAGAATATGGATTATTTTCTAATTTGGATCCTATTGTGTGATCCTAGGACATATTTTAGCTTCCCTGACTTATTTCTTTATGTATGGAATGATAGGCTATTACATCTCACCCTTAAGACAGTAGAATATGGTGGAAAGAACTTGGGTTTGGAGGTCAGGGATACTTTGTTTTTTCACGTCCATATCGGGGTAATATCAGGCAAACTCCATAATACCTCAGAGTTTTATTTTACTGAGTTGTAAAATGAAATAATTATATTTTGATCTTAGTTTTTTTATGGGAGTTTAATGAGATTTTATAGATGTATACAGTAGGTATTCAGCAGATGTCCGTACCCTTCCTGCCGCTCCTCCTTCTCTTCGATTGTTACATTTGACAAGGGTTTGGGATATCGCAGCAGTAATGTTAACACTTGTACTGCACTTACTAGGCGTTAGGTAATCTGCTAAGCATTTGATATATTTTATTAACTCATTCAATCCTCATAATGTCCTTATGAAATAGATCACATTACTATCTCAGCTTTCCAGATGAAGCAACCAAGTACAGCAAAGTTAAATAACAGGACTAAGGTCATAAAGCTAGGAGCTAAAGTAGCTATGGCTTTGAACCTGGGCTGTCTGGTTTCTGAGATCCCACTTACAACCACTACACTCGACTACATCACTAAGGAGCCTGGCCTATTTGACTACGGGCGGGCCGATCCCAGTTGCAGGGCCCTTTGAGAATTCTTGTCCTGCTCTGCCCAACTGTTTTGAACACCCATAGGAGGATTCTTGGTAAAATATGTTTGGGAAACTATACAATTAATTTGGTTTATTTGTTGTAAAGCTTTATTAGAATGTCTCAAGGACACACTTGATATATTAATGCATATTGCAAAGCCCCACAATTATGTGTGTGTGTAAGACATACGGCGATACCCCAAAATTATTTGATCACATAAATCTTTTGCAAGAACCCTTGGGAACAGTTCTGAGGTGCATAGTTGAATGCATGTGAGTGTAGTCCAGTTATATCCTCTTGCAGATGGGGAAGTCGATGTTCAGAGATAGACGTTCCTCGAATGGCAGACGGTTGGTGGTAGAGTTGGTCTAATACTCAGCCCTTCTGCCTCTGAGTTCTAGCCTCCTTGCACTATGTAATCGTGCCCTCAGTAAAGAACCGCAGTACTGTTTCCCCGTGCTCCTGACTAGATCATTTAGTACACTGCCTAGATCTGGCACATGGCTTTCCGTTGTGATGTTTTAGTTATTTTGAAGAAGAAGACAATGCTGCTTTTCGGTGCATAATTAATGTAGCCCCCGATGGCATTCTTTTCTTCTTATTCTTGCTCCTGGCGCTCTGCGTGGAGCTCTTAAAAGCCAGACGTCAGCTCCAGGGTAGGATCTCGCTTGGTTATCTTGGTTTCAAGTGCCTGAAGATCACATCTCCAAAACATTCTAGAGAAGTGGGTCATACGAATAAAACAGCTTTGAAACTGTTCTAAAGTCTTTGAAACACGATTCTAAAAGTCTTTGAAATAGCGTTAACCCTATCAGAGATTCGAAAATTGCATTTGAATCATCTAACAGGCTCAGGGTGTCCTGTACATGACAGAAGGTGCATGGATTCTGGCTAGGGGGTGGATTGGTAAATTTGGCAGATCAAATCTGAACGATAGGGCTAGAATTATGATAGCCTCTGCTAATCCCTGAGCGCTACAAAACAACGGGACTCGATTTGAATCAGTAGCCACCATCATCCTGGCTGGAATTTAGGGAAGTTGTTTCAAGGGAAGCTCTAGCGAAGCCCACCATTTCCCCCAGTGCTCCCCAATTCTCCATAATGATAATGCAGCTGAGTCACCCTCCCCATCTGCAAGGCATCCATCCCTAGGGGTCAAGGGAGCTTTTGGGGGCAGGAAATTTAGTTCAGATGATGGAGGATCCTGTGTTGCATTCTGATATCAGGAGAGTAGATACTCCCATTAAAGACGAAGTCCATCAGTCAATCATTAGGCACATGAAAGCAGGACCCAAGAAAGGTCTTGATTTCTGGAGAATGGAGTCTGAATGAGGGACAAGGATAATCCCTGTCTCCCTTCTCTTGTAATCACAGTGGTTTACAGACGTTTTTCTGCAGCTTCTCCTGTGGGCAACTGGTTCTGTTACTGCCCAGGAGCAAAGGCTGTGAGCAGCCTGCTTAAAATGATAGACTTGATATGCAAATGACAAGGCAAAAAAACCCACCCAAAACGAAACAGTGCCAACTGATAAGGCTCAGGAAGATGGCGTCAAGTGAGGGTCACGGTGGGGGGATAAACAATGATCAAGTTCATGAATTAGTCTTCTGTTTATCCCGCTCCTGTCACAACTAAATATTTATTAATTAAACCAGGGAAGGCTAGTGGGTACTGATGAGCAAATCAGCATATCAAACCTTGGATGAGAGTTGGAGAACACCAAGGGCCAGGGTGGGGGGCGGGGAGACGAACCTGGGAAAAGAAATAGAAGCCACCATTTAGTTTACAGTTTGTGTTGATATGAACCAAGTAATATCTAAGCGATTTGCTACATCAAAGGCAAAAACCTCATGAAACAAAATTGCCATTAATCAGTTTCAAATAGTTTTAGCTTTTGTTTTATCTCCTTTGCAAGAATGATGGATACACAGAAAATGATGACAGGAAATGGACAGGAGCTGTCATCCGATTATGACTATTTCAACTGAGCAACTCTCAAGAATATACGCAAGTGACAATCGCATTATGCACAAACTCGGACAGCTTGGTGAAAGGACTTTCTATGGAGACTCCCCTATTTTTATTTATTTATTTATTTATTTACTTACTTACTTACTTATATTTATTATTATTATTTTTTTTTTACCTTGGTGGATTTTCCTAACTATCCACTTCTGGAATTTCAGATGGCTTCCATCCTTCTTACCCAAAACTTGAAACTTATAGGAAGAAGTTCCAAAGATCGATTTTCCCAAAGCCAGATCCCTGGCCTCCACACAGTTGGGTGATAAAGGATTTGAGTAGGATTTACATTTTCATAGGGGACTGCACATCATTTCATGATCCTTACCCTTGGCAGCCATTCATGCATCTCCGGCTGCTGGCAGCCCCCTCTGCTTTCCCTCACAATCGTTTTATGTTAAATTATCTACTATTTCTCGCTGCTCATGTAAGGTCTTTTCTCTGTATATTCCTGGACACATACACAGACGGACAGTAGGTGGGACACTTCACTCTGGGTTATGAATGTCTAAAATCAGCGTTGACTCTGGTTCCTAACATTAGCTCGATATGTAGAATCCTTGGAGAAAATTCTCATTTGACTGTTTTGGGGTGGGACCCAGGCACTGGTATTTTTCAAAAAGCTCTCAGAAGGTTTTAACAGACAGCAAAGTTTGAGCACCGCTGAATTTCTAAAGTCTTACCACTCGAAGTATCGCCAGTGATTCCTCATCTCCAACCACACTTCCAAATACATGTATATATTTATATAATATTTAAAACAACATAATATTATACATATATATAATGCTGTTTTAAATATTATATATATATTCATTTTGGGTAACAAATCCTAAATTATGCTCCATCCCAAGTAGGTCCTTAATTGAGCTATTAGATGAAGTAACTATTATTCCCTCAAACATCACCTTTTGCAAAATTATAAGATAAATTTACAGTGAATTTGAATTTTCCAAAGTGCTTTTCAAAATTCTTACTTTCTAGGGAGCCTAGGTGGCTCAGTCGGTTAAGCGTCCAACTTTAGCTCAGGTCATGATACCACAGTTCGTGGGTTCAAGCCCTTCAGGCTCTGTGCTGACAGAGAGTGGTGCCTGGCTGTGGTGCCTGCTTCGGATTCTCTCTCTCTCTCTCTCTCTCTCTCTCTCTCTCCCGCTTGCCCGCTCACACTCCGTCTCTCTCTCTCTCTCTCAAAAATAAATGAACATTAAAAAAAAGAAATTCTTACTCTCCTTCAGGTTTTTCCCTCTGTGCTACATGATTCTGAGAGATAAGAATTTGGGTGATTGAGGGCAAAAAAGAAATAGCAAAAGAAAGAAAAATTTATGCTCTTAGAAAATCTTGGAGAAAAAAATGATATTTGAACTATGAAGCCTTCTAACATGTGGAGATGTAAAAACCGTACTTTGTATGGAAAGTTTCATTCTCGTCCTTGCAACTGAGAAGAAAAACACAGGGCTTTGCACACAATTTCTAAGTGGTAGACTGTCGAGGGAGAAGACCAAGGCGTTTCCTAAATGTGGTTTTTATATGCTCTTTCATATACCAGATAGGACTGCTGGCAATCTAGAAGGAAGAGTGCACACGAGGATTGAAATCTTGGCTTCTCGTATTTCTCTTATCAGAATTAGGATGAATGAGAACCAGTTTTGTCTCTTTCCAGTAACCCACTGGCTAGATGTTACAAATAGAGGAGAAAAAGGAAGGGGTATGACTCAGGTCGACATTTAAATCTTAACCTCACACAGGTCTCAGATGCCATTTAATGTGGGGTCTGGGATTAAGGGCTGAAATGAAAATCCCTCATTAGGGGCAAGTGTTCATCTTTAGGAGACAGATAGGCTTCCAAATGTGGCCCTAAAGTAGTTTTTGTGGGTTTATGGTATGTGGGAAAAACACAAACCTCCCCGCTCCTTCCCCCACACGATATCCTCACTCCTGAGTCCCTGGAAACCGTAAATACGGCACAAACATGAATATTACTTTATACTGCGAAAGATGTGATTGGTCGGGGTGCCTCGGTGGCCGGTCGGTGAAGCAGCAGACTCCTGCTCAGGTCATGATCTCACAGTCCGTGGGTTCAAGCCCCGCGTAGGGCTCTGGCTGGCAGCTCAGAGCCTGGAGCCTGTTTCGGATTCTGTGTCTCCCTCTCTCTCTGCCCCTCCCCTGCTCATGTTCTGTCTCTCTCTCTCTCTCAAAAATAAATAAAAGAATAAAAAGTTTTTTTAAAGTTTAGATGTGCTGTTCATGTACAATGCATTCTAGGTTTTTTGTTTGTTTTGTTTTAAGATGTGATTGGTTTAAGGATCTAGAGAGGAAGAGGAGTTCATAATGGATTTCCCATGTGGGTCCTAAATGCAACCATGCGCTTGCTTCTGAGATCTGGGGGCAACGGAGACCCACACAGAGGAGGAGGCAGTGTGAAGATGGAAACAGAGATCAGGTGATGGGGACACAAGCCAACGAGTGTGTGCAGCCACCAGAAGCCAGAAGATCAGAGCCCCTCCGGAGCCTCGGAGGGGGTGTGGTCCTGCAAACAGCTTGGCTTCCTGCTTCTGCTCTCCATAGCAAGGATGAATACTTTTCTGTTGTTTTAAGCGCCCAAATTTGTGATCATTTGCAATAGTAGCTACAGGAAATTGATGCAGGACCCAATATACAAGAACAGAGTGGAAAATACATATCCCACTGCATGAAGTGAGTTCTCCTGTATAGAGATATGACTGGAAAAATGCACCGAATGCCCTTGTCTGGTATTTGTTTACCAATTCTTTTCCACTAACACACTTTTTCAGTCAACGGTCTTAATACATGACCCAATAATATCATCCCTGTTTGGTGGATGGTAAGCCTCAGGCAAAATCTGATTAAGCGGCTTTGGGTCTAGGTTATGAGTCTAAGGAGAGTCACGATTGAAGAGAACACATTGCAGATTCGGAAATCTAGTCCAAACAGTACACTCAGTGCCCATTCCCATAGAGTTTCCCCGGGGACTTTACATATGGAGCAAGACTCAGGTTGGCCTCCCCTGCAGGCCAGTACTCTCCTTCTCCCCCCCCCCCCCGCCCAGGGAAACCCCCCCCCCCCCCACAAAAGGCCACAGTAAAGGAATTTATTGAAGACGCCTGAATTCATTATCTTTGGGCTCTCGCCATGCCTCCTGCCCACATTACACACCAACTGACGTTCGACTCCATTTGGAAGATGAGAAGGCCCTCAGGTTGTCTTTGAGACCTATTCCAGACCGTGCCGGTAGCTGTCTCCTTGATCCCACGAGAGCGACTCTTCCCTGCCCTTCCTGCCCCCCTCCCCCCCAATGGAATCCCGCTCCAGCCTTTGTGAAGAGTCTTCTCAGGTTCTTCGTGTTGATACAGAGATATGTGCCTCCCACACTACATAAGCTTTTCTTCTAGATGGATTTTAGCTCCGGAACACTCCTCCACGGGTAGACCACCCTGATGTGGGTGTCAGCATCTAACTTGTGACCTTGGGATAAACTACGCTCCCTCAGCTCATTGTCCTGGGATCTGAACACCACCTGATGGGCTGGAGGATTTATTCTCCGGCATTTACCTTTTGGCCTTTGGAAGATAATGTAATTCTGGGTTTTTCAGGACAGCCATCAGGTATGGTAGTGAGTCCTTTGGGGTTTTTTAGTTTGCTAGCTACTGCAACGTAGCACCACAAGCTGGGTGGCTTAAACAGCAGAAATGTGTTCTGTCATAGTTGGAGGCTGGAAGTCCAAGATCAAGGTGTCAGCAGGTTGGCTCCTTCTAAGGGTTGTGGAAAAAGGATTTGTTCCAGTCCCCTCCTTGGCTTATCAGTGGCTGTCCTCTCCCCATGTCCCTCCACATTGTCTCCCTGCTCCATGCATGTCTGCCTCTGTGTCCAAATTCTCCCTTTATACAAGGACAACAGTCACATTATACTAGCACTCTCCTCAATGACCTTGCTTTATCTTGATTACCTCTGTGAAGACCCTATCTCCAAATAAGGTCCCATTCTGAGGCATTGTGGGTCAGGGCTTCAGGATACCTTTTTTTTCCAGAGAAAGAGGAACACAATTCAACCATAACACTGGAGAAGACTTAGAAGAACAGTCACTGTGGATGTCTCTTTTTTTTAATGTTTTATTTATTTCTGAGAGACAGAGAGAGAGAGAGAGAGAGAGAGCATGAGCAGGGGAGGGTCAGAGAGAGAGGGAGGTACAGAATCTGAAGCAGGCTGCAGGCTCTGAGCTGTCAGCACAGAGCCTAACGCGGGGCTCGAACCCACGAACCATGGGATCATGACCTGAGCCAAAGTCAGGCGCTCAATCTACTGAGCCACCCAGGTGCCCCTCCCTGTGGATGTCTTTACTCATTTTCATGCCAATGCCTACACACTGCAATTCCCATTGGGTTCAGTCTCCCTTCTCACTTGGGTTCCAGTGGACCTGGAGATGTCATCAAGACAGCAATCACAGTAAGACAGGACACATGACACGCTTATCCTCCACTGGACACATTTGCTCCCCAACCCCCCAAGGTCCTAGGTGTTTTCTTGACGACATAAATCATTTTGGAGAAGCAGTGAGGTCTGGTGATTTGAGGGGGTGTATGTGCAGGATGTCGGTAAGGCAATGCATGCACATTTGGGAGGGCAGTAGTGGGGGTCAAGTTAGAATATCTGTCTAGTCATGGCTTCATATCCGATCAGCCTGACAGGAAGCCTGGCTCCAGCTGCTCGGGGGAAGAGCCCATTTTCATCTGGTGGAACCTTCCCCTTCCCCCCAGGACTAGAAGAAAGTAAGAATCCCATGTTCTCCGTTGTACCCTCCTGCTGATCCAGATGGTTACTGTTCATTAGGCAATATTTTTCTATATGGTGCCTTAAGGTCTCTAGAGAGCCTCTAGTCTAAAGAATGAATGAATAATAATTGGTTTTAAAAATAAAACAGGGGCACCTGGGTGGCTCAGTCAGTTAAGCATCTGACTCTTGATACCAGCTCAGGTCATGATCTCCTGGTTTGTGGGACTGAGCCCCTCATCAGGCTCTGTGCTGATAGCATGGAGCCTGCTTGGGACTCTCTCTCTCCTCTCTCTCTCTGCCCCTCCCCTGCTTTGTTCTCTCTCTCTCTCAAAATAAATAAATAAACATAAAGAAAAAAAAACCTCAAGGCTAGTTTGGAGGGGAAAGGCATTGAAGCTAGAATATGGCAAAGACAAAACACAGGTAGGGAAAGAAAACCCTGCACAGAGATGGAGTGTGGTTACCTATTGCAACCTGAGGGGTTGCCTTCATGGGCCAACGTGAGGACCCCCACTGGGGATTCCTTTGGGTTCAGTTTGGCAGAGTGAAGAGCCCATCAGCAGTAGAGTAAGAGACAGACAAATATCAGTTGGGATTCTGAAAGTGGCACTTAATAGCTATATGACCTCAGGGAATTTATTTAACTTCTTCGAAGGGACTCGTAGGCTTACAAAGATTTTTGTGAGGATTAGACAAAACTGTCTCTGCACAAACACTGTGTCTGTCCCACAGTGGGACATCTGTGTCTCTTCTCCACGCCCCGCCGACGGGTGGTCAGTGGGTTCTGGAATGCTTTAAGCTCAGCAGTCTAAAGGAAATGATATATGTGAAGGCACAGATATCTGGTCTTGGTCTGAAAGAATCCTGGGTGGTTAAATCTGACTTCCGAGTAGAAAAGGCTGGAGTAATATGAAAGCATCAGAGGGTGAAGTGGGCCGTGGTGGGAATTGGGAGGGGCATGCCTTGGGTATTAGAAAGTAGGCCACATCTGGATTAAAAGGCACAAGGAAAGGATCTTGGGACCTGGAGAAGAGCTACGTTGATAGTTTTCTTTTGGAACCGAGTGACCTGACCACTTAAAATCCTATGAGGTCATTTGAGTGGGATGTTGCCTCAATCTGCTCAATGAAGTATAGAGAAAAATCAAATCATGACACTTATTCGAGCTGATGGTTTCAGTCAATAAGAAATGAAGATCATTCCTATCCAACTATTGTCATATCAAACTGCCTGAAAATTTAAGTGACTGGTTCCAATAATGTTCAAAGAGCCTAGTAGCTACTTAGAAGCATAAAACCTGTGCTAAAATTCTGTCGTAGTCTATTTGGGCTGCTCTCTCTCTCTCTCTCTCTCTCTCTCACACACACACACACACACACACACACATCACAGGCTGGGGGCTGAAACAAGTATTTCCTTCTCACAGGTCTGGATGCTGGGAATTCCAGGCTCATGGTGCCCGTGGTGTCCGCGTCTCATGCAGACCAGCTTCCTGATTCACAGACAGCCGTCTTCTGGCTGTGCCCTCGCACGGTGGGAGGTTGTGAGGGGGCTCTGTGGGGTCTCTTTTATAAGGACACTCATCTCGTTCATGGCGCTCCACCCTCATGACCTCCTCACCTCCAACCATCTCACTGGGGGGTTAGGATTTCAACATATGGAGATTGGGGCCATTTAAACATGTAGTGCCGAAGAGCAGCTTGGCACGTTGGGTCACCTTGATCTTCCTACTCCATCTACAGCTGTGAAAGTTTGGTCAGATGTATGTTTTAACTTTTCTATTCTCAGGGCCGTGCTATTTGTTTACGTAGCAACACCACCACCACCAAGTAAGCACTGATCAAGGCTTCTATGATACAGAAATATCAGTTTTGAGCCTCATAACTTAAATTTTAAGCAGAGCAGGTTCTTATGAATATGGCCACCTCAAAGTCTGGATCTTTTATACAAATCATCAATGTGTCTCCAGAACAGAAAACTTAACACTTTGTTAGTTTACTGTGGGGCATCACCACGATAAGCATTTAATAATCGACGGGGGCCAATGATGTTGATGTGACTAGTCCGCGCTCACGCTCCGCATTCCCGATCCATGGGGGAATGTCTACTTCAGTCTGACCATTAGCCTTGTTCAGCGGCATCAGGCAGAACTGTTGTGAGTGGCGTGGTCCCAGTGGAGGCACCTGGCCTCTGCCGAGGTGACTGGAGGCTCATGGTGGCCGTCTCTGTTCAGCAGGGAAGGAAAACACAAAGTCATGGAAAGAACAGGAAAAGGATGTTCTCTGTCTAGAGCGAGAGGAGGGTGCGGAACCAAGGTGAAGGTCTCCAGTGACATCATCGGGAAGTCCTTTCCAAAAATCTTAGTGAGTTTATACTCGGCTTTCTTCTTCATGGCTCAAGATGCAATTTGATAGGATATTCCATACGTTGATTTTCTGAGGCAAGACGACATCTAGATGATTCTTTTTTGGCCATAGGTGGCTGGCTCCGGGGTGTGACGGCTCATTATCACATTTCATTTCAGGTATTTGATCCAGGACTAACTCAGTTAAAAGTATCAATTACCTAGGGGAATTTTCATAAAGCCCCTTTGGGGTTCTTTAATTCCAGTGTTGGCCAGGAATGAATTTATTTATTGAGGGATGCTAAATATAGCAGCTCAGTACTAAGTGACAGACATCAGAAGCAGTTTGCTTTGAGATTATCGGCTGTTTGTTGTAATCGGGTAAGTCAGGAGAGAAACTCAAGAGATGTCTCAAGGAAGACTTTCCACTTTCTTGCGAATTTTCTTTGTCTTCTCTATGTGCAGACATAGTAAGATTGCTTTGCATGCCCCGCCTCCCGTGTTTCAAATCATTTTTTCAAGGCAGAGTTTCAGGCAAACATGTCATTTCATTGACTTAGAACCTCCAGATTTTCTTTGCTGGACTCGTTTCCTTTTGGTGGACCTAAGAATCATATCCTACCTTTTCTCTACTTGTACCCATGTTTAAACACTGAGACAGAGGTAGGGGTGAATGGTGGTCACTATTTCAAGTACAGCCTTTCCCAGGGATATTTGCATTTTACCTGGGAAACCATACCTTAAGCTAAAGGAATGCAATTTTAATGGCATAATTTTAGGTATTCACAAATGAGCTGAGTGGTAAGTTTTGGCAGTCAGGCTAGCCTGCTGTCCCTAAAACCACTCCAAACCCACCTTCAAGGCTAGCCTTAAATTAAAATAGAGTGCAGAGGTGCCTGGGTGGCTCCGTCAGTTAAACCGCAGACTTGGGCTCATGTCATGATGTCACGGTTTACGAGTTTGAGACCTGCATCAGGCTCTGTGCTGACAGCTCAGAGCCTGGAGCCTGCTGAGGATCCTGTCTCCCTCGCTCTCCACCTCTCCCTTGCTTGTGCTCTATCTCTTTACCCCCCAAAAAACAAATAAACATTAAAAAATTTTTTTAATTAAAAATAATTAAAATAAAGTTCAGCATTTGCAAAACTTACAATGGTTCAAAAGTTATAGAGGTTCACAGTTCACGTGGCTTTCCAGTTTTTGTGACTACAGAGCCATTGTTTTCTAGGTCAGGCTTTAAATGTTCAATCTCACTTTTTTCTTCTGAGGAGTCTCAAAGTCCGGGAGGTTACAATTTTAAAAAATCATAATCAAATTAATTCAGTTGCAAAGCCTTATAATAAAAGTTCACCCAAGAAATAAAACTTCACTGGCAGATCGTGGTTTTCAACTAAGGAATGAGGGATGACAGATACCACAGTCATGTTAACCCTAATAATTTGCAAATTAATCTTCATGGCAGATTGAAGCAACAAACAGTTTGTGTTTTCAAGGCCTGATGCAATTTTTTCTAAGGAGTCCACAAATGTTTGCTTGAAATCCACAGATGTTAGGGGGCACCTGGGTAGCTCAGTCGATTAAGCATCTGACCTTGGCTCAGGTCATGATTTCGTGCTCTCTGGGTTCGAGCCCCAAGTCGGGCTCTGTGCTGACAGCTCAGAGCCTGGAGCCTGCTTCAGATTCTGTGTCTTCCTCTCTCCTTGCCCCTTGCTCCCCCCCAAGAATAAATAAATATTAAGAAAAATAAAAAAGAAACCCACAGATGTGTTAAAAGGAAGCATTCTTGCTAGGGTGCTAGGTGTGTCTCGTTGCTAGCTTCTCATTCAGGGACTGTCAGGAGGCATTGGCCAATACAAGTCCGGGTGGCTGGAAGCCTTTTGCAAAAAGTCATGATAGGACTTACTGTTAATGCGCTCTCCTCTTTGCTCGCAAAGCCTTTGTGACGAGAGGAAATGTTGGGGGGAAAGTTCAACAAGAAGGGTAAAAAACAGTGACAAGATCCTATTCTTCTGAAACTCAGCATCTGATTGATCAGATACTGTGTAAGTGACTTTGGATTGTATGCAGCAGCCCTTGGCTGAGTGCTTACCAAGGGCCCAGCATTCAGGCCCCAATACTGAAGGTAAAGAAACAAACCAAAAAATACCTCTGCTTCCCAACTTACAGTCCAGGGGAGGTGAGAGGCAGGTAGATCAGCACCGCACAGTGTGACCCGTTTGGCTGTAGTTCCAGGGGTCTTGCGGGAGAGGGAGAAGCTCTGAGGCTGGGGTCAGGGGTCCTTCTCGCTGTGCATCGGAGAGCACCCTCTCTACGAGGGGTACGCTCCAACAAAGGCAAGGACACGTCTTCACTTCTGGCTCCATGGTGGGCACTCAGATCACATCAGTTGACTGACTGGCTAAGTAAAAAATGGATGACTGAGGAAGAAATGAGCGTCAGGCACAGGGATTATAGTCATGAGAAAACCGATACAGCTTCTGCTCTCGAGACCCTTCGTAAATTGTGACCGACATTTGGCAGACAAAGAAATGATTGATGAACATTGTCCTACATATACCCTCTGAGAAAAAGTACACATTACTGGGAAAGAGGTTGGTAGGAAAGGGGATCTAGTTGAGGGGTCAAGAATGGCATCTCTGGCCTGAGAACGGCCATGAAGAGCAAGAGATCCAATGTGGACCTTTTGGGGAGCCTGGGTGGCTCCGTTGGTTGAGTGTCTGACTTTAGCTCAAGTCATGATCTCACGGTCTGGTCTGGGGTTCAAACCCCACGCTGGGCTCTGTGCTGACAGCTCAGAGCCTGGAGCCTGCTTCAGATTCTGTGTTTCCCTCTCTCTCTGTTCTTCCCCATTCATGCTCTGTCTTTCAACGTCTCTCAAAAATAAATTTTAAAAAGTTAAAAAAAAATAAAAAAATGTAGACCTCTTAAGTTTGAAATATCTTTGAGACATCCCAATGGAGCCGTCAGGTATGTGTTTGGATATGTGACTCTGAACCTCAGAAAAGAGGTGTGAGCTGGAAGTCCAGATTTGAGAGTCATTGATCAGTAAGAGAGTTCACAGCCATAGGAGCTGGTAAGATTTCCCAAGATGAGGGGTCAATTGACGGAAAGCTGAAGACTAGATTTGATTCGGAAAGGCAGTGGTTAACTGCTGTTATTTTTGGAAGCCCAACATCTAAGCCATCTTCCTATGGTTGTGGGCCTCCACCTTTCATGAGACTTGGTGAGGGACAGAACACCTTATGGCAGGTGTCATAAACATCATCTGCTTGGTTTTGCAGCCCTTCCCCCAGATAGGGTGTGTGGTGCCAGTTCGCCAACTACCTGTGTGTGCGGTGGGTCTAGATTCAGGAGATACCGAATTTGCTCTTGGCGATTGAGGTGATGGAGGCAAATCTGCATTCTCCATGCAGTGGTCTCCCAGTGAAGGCAGTAGTGAAGCTGCAGGCACCTTGAATTCCTGGGCTGTTCCTGGCTCAACCTCCTTGTCCAGGGCTTGGCTCACTGCTGATGCTTTTCTGCCTCCAAGGACCAGTCATACTTGGGATGATTTGGGGTATTTCACCTAGGTACCCACAGCCCTTCACTTGAATTGTTTGTTAGCCATCTTTGGAGACCATTGCTTACAGTTAAGAACCTTAGCTGATTTGGAGACAGGAAACAGAAGGGCACTGAAACGAAATAACCATAGAAATCAGAAGAAATTTCTAGCACCAGCCAGAACCATAAGGAGAAACCAGGAAAGCAGGAATCACGTAAAATCAAATCAAGAGTGAGTGGCCAAGAGTGTGAAGTGCTGCTCAGAAGTCAGTTAAAATGAAGACAGTTGTCCTTTGGGATTTATTAATACGGAGGCAGTTCATGACCTTAGTCAGAGTTTGAAGGCAAGCACAGGGCATGGAAAATGAGCAAGTTAAGAGAGTTTGTGTGGATGGCCGTTTGAGAAGTTTGGCCGTGATGGAGAGAAGAGAATGAGGATGACACCCCGAGAAGGAGTTCAGGGTCTTTGCATTTGTGAGGTGGAAGATTCTTGGAGGATACTTGAATTTGGTGTAGAGCAACAGTCAGCAAACAGTGGCGAATGAATGAACGGACGGTTAAGCTGAGCATTGAAGAGTAGGAAGAGCATAGAAAGACGAGAGATGGAAGAACTTTCCAGGGAGGGAACACACAAGAGTAAGTTACAGAGACCCAATAGGATGTGGGGAATTCTATCCACCAAAGTTATGCAATTGTTTATTTTCCCAGGCGCTGCACGTATTTTCGGTGCCCTGAACATGTTTATTATCGACCTAACAGCTACAGCATGCTTGTAATAGGGAAAACACATAAATAATAATACAATTTCAATGCGTCCAGTGTCAACTTGGCTCGAAATAACGGCTAGCAACATCTTAATATCTGTCACCCACGTTCGCCCGTGTGCCTAGAGTTCGCAAAGAAATCTTTCCATACTTTATCCTATTTACGCTGTGCAACTACTATGGGGCAAAGAAGGAGGGACGGCTTAGGTCAGGTGTCTGTAAAGCAGGAGCTGAAGCAGGCATTTGGAGGCCAGTCGTTTACCTGGGAGTCGACGCCAGGAATCCGAGGTCAGGGAGTGCACGGTGGACAGGCGCAGAGAAAGGCCATGTGAACGCACTTCTGAACTGGGCTTCCAGAGAAGCTGCGGGAGGGAAGAGGACTGGGCATTTATCCAGGGACTCCTGTCCCCCGTTGCTTCAGGGCTGCTGGAGAGGAGCCTGGGTTGGAGATAATAAACTCCCTGTTTTTAGACTCGGCTGGTGCCCGGGCCTAGGTCCCCAGAGAAAGCATGGAGACAGAAAAGCTATAGATACCAGGGCTTATGCCAAGGTGGGACCCCTTTAACCATGCCTGGTACTGTCCATCACAGCTGGGCTGGAGTCCAGGTGTCACCATCCACAATTTCAAGATGCGGAGATTGATGCTCAGAAAGAATTGCGACTTTGTCAAGACCACAGAGGAAGACGGTTCAAATGTAGGTTTATCTCACCGCAGATGCTACGCTGTCTTAGTTACTGCAGAGACCCCTGTGTGGGGGTCTTACTGCATTTAGTAAGGTTGCCAGTTATCCCCAATATCCCCTAGAAGCATCATAAAAAGTGTGGTGGGATTGATACCAGATCATATCACATGTGGCATCTGAAAACAGCATCTCCTAGCATTCTGGGAAAAATACATGTATAAGTGTGAACATATTTTTCTCTCCTTTTCCCACTTTATTTTATTTTATTTTTTTTGAAAGGTCTAGCCTTCCCCAATTGCCTCACCTCGGCCCGAGACCGAGAAACCTCTGAGCCCCGCAAGGCTGTGCAGAGCCATCGCCAAAGGCACCGTTTCATTGGCCTGGCTCCTTCCGCAGCGTCTCAGAAAAGGTCTGACTTTCCAGAGAGATCTTGCCTGATTCCCAGCTTGAAGGGGTCTGTAGCTTTCGAACAAACTGCCAACCCCCTTTCTAAAGCCAACCCGGTTTGCATACTGAAGGCCCTCTGGGATTCCGGGAGGGCTAGCCGCACTGTGCGTGGGCACTGGTGGCTATTCCAAATGAAAGAACTAGTTTGTTTGTGTTTTAATTATCTCTTCTTACAAGATCTACCCAGCAGTATTGCCGTATACGGCTTGAAAGAATTTAATTAAACAACCACACACAAAAAAGCGCCCCTGCTTTTTTTGTTATTGTTTGGTCGTTAGTTGCTGGAATGAAATCAGCTGCTAATTGTGCCAGTACGTGGAGATTTCTCCCCCTTATTCTCAGAAAGAAAGCACTATTAAAAGTAAGGATGTAAACACTTAGGAGCACTATCTATCTATCTATCTATCTATTTAATTACATAGAGGGTTTCCCTCTTTTCAGCAGCCTGGAAAAGCACAGCTCCGAGGATATGAGAACCCTTGCTTTCCATGGAAAAGTCTGGAATTCTGTAGGCTAACTGAAGGAGAATTAGATTTACAGGGAAGTTGAGTACAATCGTAGTGCCCCAGAAGGGCCACAGAGCCATAACAGAAGATGGATGGAGTAGTGGATTATCGGCTCTAGAAATCGTGTCGAGACCATCTTGCTGTTTAAAGATAGAAGAGAAAGGATGGACAGAGAGGGTCAAGGGGCCAAGTTCAGTTCCTCTGTTAACAGTGGCACAAGACGTCATTAACAAATGAACACACCATTTTCCTCATAAAGGTAATACTTCGTAAAGGTCTACTGTAGAAAAATGATTCACTAGAGATAAGCAATACATGGAGATCCCCCAAACACTGACATCCTATTATCCAAATACCTAGAAGGTCTCTTGTCTCCTTTATTCCTTCTTGGTCGGCCTGAGCCTCTGTGAGGAAGAGAGAGCAGATCAACAGGAAGGTAGACCCCGGTGTTCATTAGCAGTTTGAATAAGACGTTTGCCGCAGAGGACAGGTGGGAAAGTCTTGACTCTTAAGAAGAAATCCAACATTTTATGAACACGTTCTGTGTGCTGGCCACCACTCCACTCCAGATCTCTGTAGGCAGAAGAAATGGATAAGGAATTGTACCTGCCTACCTTCAAGGCACTCACGACCTGGCTGATTGCATTAGCACAGCACTATTTTTAAAATCCAAATTGCGTTTGAGATATTTTTCATATTTGAGACATAGGAGACGCAGTGGACGAGACACAAAATTTAACCTGTGTTTCAGTTTCAAATTCTACATAGTAAAGGGCTGGGTGGTATGTAAGAGTCAGAAAAAAGAACAAGCATTGCTCTTAGGTATTTCTCTTAGCTACTCGCTTATTTCTTATGTGATCTTTCCTGTATCATTCCATTTCAGATACCAACATACAGATAGTCATTTCTTTATGTTAAGAGATATGTTTTTCTGCATTGAGGAAATGGGTTCCTTATTTGTAAAGCTTTCAGAACTGATAAAAAGATATTTAATATGTTCATTAATTCCTCCTTAATGTGCCAAATATTTACTGAATATCTACAATGTTTTAGGTGCTTGATATTTGGTGTTTCGCAGGGAACAAAAGAGCAGAGCCCTGATCTCATGGAACTTCTACTATATGAGCAACTCTCTACATAGGATAGAAAAATAGAAGAATTCATTAACTCTCTTAGTTACAGGAGAAGTATACTATTGACCCATGTGATGTTATTTGAAGGGTGTTTTTAAAAATGTTTTTATTTCAATTTTACTTAGTTAGCATACAGTATCATATTAGTTTCAGGTATACGATATAGTGATTCCACATTTCCATACTTCACCCAGTGCTCGTCACAAGTGCACTCCTTTTCTTTATAAGGTTTATTTATTTATTTTGAGAGAGAAAGACAGCAAGAGGGAGAGGAGTGGCGAAAGGGTGAGAGAGAGAATCTCAGGAAGGCAGTGCAGACCCTGATGGGGGGCTGAAACTCATGAACCATGAGATCATGACCTAAGCCAAAGTCAGACACTTAACCCACTGAGCCATGCAGGCGCCCCACAACTGCCCTCCTTAATCCCCATCACCTCTTTCTCCTCCCCCCCCCATCCACCTCCCCTCTGGTAACCATCAGTTTGTTCTCTATAGTTAAGAGTCTGTTTCTTGGTTTATCTCTCTCTCTTTTTTCCTTTTATCCTTTTGTTTTGTTTCTTAAATTCCATGCATAAGTGAAATCATACAGTATTCGTCTTTCTCTGACGTATTTCACTTAGCATCTCAGTGTCTAGCTCCATCCATGTGGCTGCAAATGGCAAGATTTCATTCTTATTTATGGCCGAATAATATTCCATTGCAAAAATATACCACCTTGAAGAGTGCTTTTAAACTCCTACTTTAACACACCTTCCCATTGAACCTGTAGAGTTGCCCGCATTCCACTAATTTTGTTCCTTGAAAATGCAAACAGCTTTGAGACAGGCTAACTGCGTAGCAGCAGCTGCTAGTCACCAGCAAAACCCTCCTAGATGCTTTCTTATCCAGTCAAGTGGACAGCAGGGAAGCTTCGACCGAAGGACGGTGGCAGGTGACAAGGAAGATGGCAGAAGACAGTCTTAGAGCCAGAGCCATGATTCAGGATGGATGACAGACTAAGGGGACCGTGTGGGGCGTGGGGTGGCAGGCAGACAGAGGGTGGTGAACTCTCAGGGAGGAGGGCACCCAAGATGAACTCACGTGCCCACTGCTTTGTTTTAGGTTGACCTTGACCCTCCCCTCCCCCCACATCTGTCAGACCTCTGAGCCATTGCTCTTCTAGAGGGCAGAGGAGTGGCTCTGGGGTCACTTGGCAGAAACCACCGCTGCCTGGTTGACCTAAAGTTATAGCTGGCAGAGTAATGTGACAGACCTGTTACTACCCGGACAAAATAGCCTCTGCCTTGTTCTCAGAATCCATGTTAAAACACGGACTCATTTTGCACTTTCCCAGAATGATCCTATTTAGATTTTTCGCTCTAATTATTTACCTTATCATCTCAGCATTGCGTTTTCTGCTTTGACTGCGGGACGGTCTGGAAGTACACAATCACACAAGTCTGTGGGATATAATTTTCCACACTTAGAAAGGTCAATCACCTGCAGCTCTTTAAGATTCGAAGAAACCCAACACGGACCTCAAATGACGATCCCACTTTCCAAATTTGAAGCCAAAGAATTCTTTTCTTTTTTTTTTTTTTTTTCAAAGAATTATTTTCTTTTCCAGGGTGTACACACCCCTGGAAGCACGGGCTTATAATTGAAATGTTGACACAACCTTAACGTATCACAGCAGGAACAGTGTTGTTCTAATAAATCTCGTCCCTAATCCTTGGAGAGAGCCTAGAGCAGAGATTCACTTTCTATATCAGGTTTCATTTACTGAGAGGCTTCTGAAGATAAAGCTCATAAACTATGAAGGGACAGATACAATGTGGGCTAAGGGGTTACAGGGCTGCAGAAAGCTCTGTAATTCTCAGAAATGGGAAACAGATGTTGTTTGACATTTTGAAGCTCCGTTTCCTTCTCTTTTACGCAGTTTTCTGCTATCACGGCTCTCAAAGCAGAGATGTATTACTGTAAATGAGAATTGCTCTGCAATGAGTTTCTTGTGCAGAGAACAGAGGGACCTAATATTAAGACTAATTTTTATTTAATATGGGCTCTTTTTACATAGTGCAATCACAAATTGCGTTTGAAAGCTGAATGGCACTGGGACCATTTATCCTGAGACCTTGGGAATTAAATAACACCTCACGAAAATGAGTACATGTAATTGGAAAGAGACACCGCCTGAGCCTGGAACTCTCCTCTCTACGAACTGTTGTTGCTAGGGGCGACTGCCCTGATTTGCACTGACTTCTGGAGACTTCTAACAGAATAACACCTGCAGCTTCATCCTTACAGGTGCAAGTGAGAATCAGGACCTGGCGTCACGTTTAAGAAAAGAGTAAAGAGAGTGACAGCAGAGCAGGGGGTCAAAGCACAGGGATAGCGCTCCCTGGGAGGCAGAGACACACACTGTAGCAGTGCCCCCCCGCCCCCCCCCCCCCAAACGGAAGCTGGGAGAGTAGGGGAGCCTTCTTACCACCACAGTGGCTGGACTGGACAGGAGGGGAGGAAGCAGACTGAGGACAGCTACTGAAGGAGCAGAAGATCAGGAGGGTCCTGGAGGTTTACAAGCTGTGGAGAGTAACCCTCTTCTCCATCCGTCTAGTTTGTGTCTCTGCTCCCAGTCATGATGTCTTTTTCAGCTTACTGTGATATCAAGCATGGGGCACCTGGCTCCCTCAGTTGGTGCAGCATGGGACTCTTCATCTTGGGGTTGTGAGTTCAAGCCCCGCATTGGGTATAGAGCTTACTTAAAAATAAAATTAAAATTAAAAACACCTCCTTCCCAAATAGAATGTAAAGCATGAACGGTTGCTATGTTGGCTCTTTTTGTGGGCTGGGGGACACCTGTGGGCTCAGGAGGGGTGTCAGATCGGAGAGAAAGTTGATGAGATGGACCGAACCATCTGAGACATTGGCGGCTGGCAGGGGATGTTTTCCCACGGCCATGGAACGCAATACTTACGTAAAAAGTGGGAATTGTCTGTGTCTCATAAGGTCCCGTGTGTACAGCTCTATTTACTATATAATATTTAATATTTAGGGGACTAGAATAAATAAAAACAACAGCAATATAAGCCATGGTTTACATTTTACAGATAAATGTAGCTAACCATTTAGCTAAAGCTACCATGACAGATGCATTAGAAAAAAGAAAAAATTGGGGGAGCCTGGGTGGCTCAGTCAGTTAAGCGTCTGACTTCAGGTCAGGTCATGAGCTCACGGTTCGTGGGTTTGAGCCCCGCGTTGGGCTCTGTGCTGACTGCCAGCTCAGAGCCTGGACCCTGTCTTTGGATTCTCTGTCTCCCTCTCTCTGACCCTCCTCTGCTCGTGTTGTCTCTCTCAAAAATAAATAAAAAACATTAAAAAATTAAAAAAAAATTAAAAATGGCTTTACAGGGAGGAAGGAAGAGGGAGAGGATGCCAAATTTCTATTAGCTCCACTTTCAATTGACAATGAGAGGAAGGCTAATGAAATACTGAGGCTCACCTCGAGAGTCTTACTTTCTTCCTGAAGAATCTCCAGGTGCCCCAGCCACCCACAGCTTGTCTTTCCCATAGTATTGTCGAGATCATCCACTTGGTGATCAGAATACTGTCAAAATGAAGCACAAAATGAAACAGAATAAAAAACGAACAGAACAAAACATATTAAGTAAACCAAGCAAAAAGAAAAAACAAAGCAACTCTACATTCTAACAATAAAACATAAGTATTGGTAATTTATCTCAGAGAAGTCCATTTGGATCAATTAGCAACTGACACTCAAGGTTTAAATGTTCCAATGCACATAAGCCAATGGTTAGGTACATTAATTCTAGGATCATTTTTTCAGTTCTTATCATCATTTAATCAAAAGTGATTAAATTCCTTGGAGACAGAGAGCTAATGTCCTGATAGAGGTTTGTTTTGTTGTGGAGTCTTCTTGAATCTTCATGTTTGGTTCTCTATTATACTATCATGTTTAGCTTTTGGCCCTTTCTTTTGGTGGGACTTTTTTTCTCAGCCACTTTCCTGAATACACAGCGAGTTCTAGACACTGGGAGCTGTTGGATATTCTATTTATTCAAGAACAGTGTTTTCAGCCCTTCTCTGTCACTGGTGAAGCCTGGGCTGATTTACCCTCTTCACGCTGAGCTTTTTTGATGATCACGTTGAGTTCATCTATGTAAAACTTTTTCTTATAAGATTAAGGATTCCTTATATAAAAAGTTATCATTTAGTACGAACACGTGTATAAAATAAAAGACCTTTTTCCCATGCCCTCCTCCTTCCCAGAGACATTGAATTTATATTCAACTATATTTATAATGGACACCAGATTTAAAACTAGTGTTGTGTGTAGCACATATGTGAAAACAAGTCTCTATGGAAATTATCTTTAAATACAGTGTTGCATTTATTTCACTAAAATAACAACGTGCTCCTACTAAAGCTTCCCAATGCAACAACAATCTCATGGTTTCTCTTCCTCTACATTCTTTGTATTTCTTTTAACCCATACTTCTCCCCACCTGTGTGAGTTTGAGTAACTCAACCACCGTGGCCTCAGAGTCTCCAATTTTAAAATGAACTAGAAAATCACAAAGACTTTTCAGCTTCTGCTGTTCTCAGTTATTTGAGAACCATCTTAGGGGCTAAGAATTTTATGCCTTGTAATTGTCATTACCTGGCCCTGTGCCTTGTATGTAAGTCCATGTAAATAAATACAGTAAAACCCTGGATTGCGAGTAAACTGGTCTGTGAGTGTTCTGCAAGACGAGCAAACATTTCTAATAATTTTTAACTTGATAAACGAGTGAGGTCTTGCAATATGAGCCAAACATCACATGATCACAACTGAGCCAATGGTTCTTGAAATTTGCTTTGATACACAGGTGCTTTGGATGACACGCTGTTTCCAGAAAAAATTATGCTCAACGATCGAGGTTTTACTGTATCTGTTAATGACACCAGTGGTGTTTGTAATGGAATGAATGCTTAGCAGATACAGAAAAACATAGTATAGATGAGGTTCCCATTTAAGCCAAACACACCATGGGAATCTATGGCTTAGGAAGCTAGCATGTATCAGATATTTTGATGTATTGCTTGAGTCTCTCGAGGCAATCAACTTCCCTGGGTCCACTGTCCAACTTCTCTGGGTAACTGTTGAGTTAGTGCCACGGCGACAATGTGCTTTACATCCCAAAGCAGAGCCAACAAGCCCAGGAATGCTACTGCAAGCTCCTCTAGAAAGAAAACAAAAGCCTTTATCTTCATGGCGCAAAAACATACATATCCTACCGAGAGCTTTGCAAGGTGAGCATCTGAACACTGCTCACAGAATGGCTCGTGCCATGCCTTTCCTCCTGTTAGTATTTTTGCCACCAGAATTCTGGCAGTTGCCAGGCTTTGTTTCTACAAGCAGGTGTTGCCGCCTTGGGTGTTCTGGTGGCCTATTAAGAATGAAGGAACGTGGAAGATCATCCTAGTCCAAAGGGTGGAAGGCCACCTCTGCGGGGACCACTCTTGACAGCTTTGGAGAGAGGAGAGAAACAGCTGAGATTAGGTCCAGAGCTGGAAGAGAATCCAGAAGCTTATACCTGCACTGTGGGCTAGGGAACGGGAAAAACTGCACTGAAGTGTAATAATGGCATCATCATTGCTTCTTTATTAGGCTGCAAAGCAGTGCCCATGCTTTACGTGTCTGTGTCCAAGATGTATTAGCACACCTCCAAGGCTTTGATGGAGCGATAATGCTTTATATTCTTATCTGAGAACTGGACATTCCTGGTGGATATTGAGCCTTAACTACCTGCTTCCACTCCACTTCACATTTGTTGCAATTATCAACGTGGAAATCACACACAGTGGTGCTGCGGATGGACTCCCTAACTGTAAGAAACACGGAACTAGTCCCATGTCCTCAATTGCCCGTGTGGACCTGGTCAAGTGAACTCACCTCTCTGGGTCTACGTCTAGGTCCACAAAACCTGCAATGTTGGTTAATGTACTACCAGCCCCGTGCCAGCTCTAAAATTCCTGATCATTAGTTTCTAACGTAGGAGCTGCTCAGTACTTCCCAGCTCCCTGCTGGCAACCACTGATATGCATGAGACAGAAAGTCCCTTAGAGGGAGGGTCACTGAAGTTACCCGGTACTGAATACCGGGTCCTGCAGCGACTTGTCTCAGAGAGCGTTGCACAAAGTTCAAGAAGAATTTTAGTGCTTTTATCACCATGCTACCTCTTCTGCCTGAAGATGCTTTTGCCCCAAGAAAGCCTCGTGGTTCATTTCTTCACCTCCTTCAGCTTGTGGTTCAAATGTCACCTTCTGATGAATTCTTTCCTAACCATCCTCTGTTGTTTAAAAGCCGCCCTCTCCTCAGCACTGCCTATCCCTTTCTCGACTTGTTTCTTTTTTGTTTTTCCCTCCCTAGACCCGTCACCATCTGATGTACTGCATCAATCAGGAGCCATTCAAGAGACAAAAACCACATAATTCAATTAACAGGAGTGCTTAGTATAAAAGAGTCCTAATCAGGTGCTACAGGATGGAAGAGGCCCCCAAAATAAATAAAAAGCAACTAAGCTTTCACAGAGGCGGTAACGGTAGGAAGCCGTGAGGGCTATGTTTGTGGCTGAACTGTGTCTTCCCCACAATTCACAGGTTGAAGTCCTCAACCCCAGGACTTCAAAATGTGGCTGTATTTGGAGACAGGGCCTTTAAAGGGACAATTAAATTAAATGAGGTCATTGGAGGTGGACCCTAATCCAATATGACTGGTGTCCTTATAAAAAGAGATTAGGACTCAGCTCATGAAGACACGGGGAGAAGACGGCCAACTATGAGCCAGGGAGAGCGGCCTTAGAGGACACAGCCCTGTGTGCATCTTCACCTCCGACTCCCAGCCTTGAGAGCTTGAGAAAATAAGCTTCACTTGTGGAAGGCGCGGCACGTGTTGCAGCGGTGCCGATGGACGAATGCGGTCTGGGAAACAACAGGGAGAGGCTGGAACCGTTAAAATCCAGAGGCCTGTAGGAGGGGCTTTCGGAGCTGAAATTCTATCCCCTGAGGAAGGAGCACTGGCTGACTGGGATGGGGGTCTCTGGGTGGGGGGTACAGCGAGGCTGGTTCTCGCAGTGTGGAAAACAGAAAGTTGGAATCACTTGAGGCTTCTGGAATCAACTGTTGTTGACAGGTGATGAGCAGTTGGTGGGGTACAGTCGGCAGAAGACAAGAGGCAAATGGGAAGAGGCAGGTGCCTTCTTCCTCCTAACCCTCGCAGTCTCCCTCCGGCGCCCTCTGTTGGCAGAACCTAGCAGAGCAGCCGTTCCAGCTATCAGGGAGCCCCTAAGGCCACAGCCGCACCATCTGAGTGACCATAACTTAATAAACGGTTTCCTCCAACTCTCTTCTCTGTGTCCCCCACTACAGGATAAGCTCTGGAAAGACAGGAATTTTGGTTTGTTTACTTCTGAACCCCAAAGACTTGAGAAGAGACTGGGAGGTTTTAAGTGCCTAATATTGAATGGATGAAAGAATAACTGAATGGATGGATGGATGGATGGATGGATGGATGGATGGATGGATGGATGGATGTCTTCTAAATTTTGGAAGACATTTTGCGGGACAAAAAGCAACATTTTACCAATGCCAAAAGAAAGGGCCAAAGAGGCTAAGTCATTTTTGAAACTGAGTAAGGATTATATAGCCACAACGTACTTCTATCAGTCAAATAAAGTATGGGTCATAAGATATGGCAAAATGGATCTTATAGACATTTTGGAGCCTCTGCTCATTGTTTTTATGGGAATTTGTGTCGGTGGTTGAACTTATGTTTCACAGCAGAAGAATTGGTTGGCAAAGAATGCAAGAATATGTGTGAGGATGTTAGAAGTATTTTGGGTGATGTCTGAAATAATTTTCAGATTTTCTTGCTAAGGTAAGGCTTAGGATGTCCATTTGAAAAAGAGGAATCAAGATAATGGTCAAGTCATTTACCTGCTTGCTGCATTGAACAAATTCGTGTATCTGGTAGGTATCTAAGTATCTACATGTGTATCCAAGTGTGGAGTACCAGATTATGATAATTTCCCTTTAGGCTAATCACATTAGACAAATAAAAACTCTACTATAGCAGTGGCTTTTCTTCCGAGGAAGATTTCTGATTCCAAGTGTCCTTTCTATTTTCTTCTATCTTCGTTTCACTTATCCATTCTCTCGTGATTAATGTATCTATAACATTTCAATTATTAGATATTAATTGAAGACTTCCAGATTTATTGTATCGGGGTAATGTCATATTGTATTTTGAGAAAAATAACCTGAACTAACAATGAATGACTTAAGCAAGATAGAGGTTGTTTGCAAAATAGAAATCTGGAAGTGGGTAGTCCAGAGCTGGTGTGGAGCCTTGATGGATTTCTGGGACTCAGGCTCTCTCTCTCGCTCTCTTTTTTTCTCTTTCTCTCTCTCCATCCCTCTCTTATCACCCTTAACAGATGGCTTCCGCTTCCTAATGTGGCTCCCAGAACATGAACCAACATGTTTACGCTGTAGATTGGAGAAGCAGAAAGACAGATGGGCCATAGGATGCAACTAGAGTCAGGTTGCTTTAAACAGCATCTTGGAAAACCACAAAGCTCTGCTTTAATCTCATTGGTCAGACTTTAGTCCCAAGATCACATTCGTTGCAAAGGAGGCTGGAAACGCAATGTTAGCAGTGTGCCACGTTAGAATACGTAAAATCAAGAATTCTGCTACTAAGGAAAAAGACAATGTAGGTGGCAACCAGCAGCATCTGCAACACACAGAGTCATCTATGCGCTGTCTTACTCTGCCGAGTCTTGCATCTATTCTCATTTTCTGGACCTTCAGTTGGCTTGACTGTTAGGATGTTGGAAAAGCAAGAATTTGGAAGGAAAGGGAACAAGAAGCTTCGAGGGCTCAATGCTCAAAAGGCTGAAGAAAATTTATGAAGCCTCTTGAGCTTGGAGTAATGATTAAATTATAGGTAACATTTACGGACCACTTACTGTGGGCCAAGACTTATGCCAAGGTGTTTTATATGTATTTAATACACAAAGGAAACCTGTAAGGCAGTTCTTCTTATCATCATCCCCATTTTACACCTGCAGAGACAGTCCCAGACAGATTTGGTAACTTGTCTGATTTTACACAGCCAGGGATGGTAGAAATGGAGTTTAGTCTGGGGACTCACTGATTCCAAAGGCTGACTTTAACCTCTGTGCTCCTCAGCCTCCCGCAAAGAGGAGGATAAGAGGGAAGCAAGGTCATGGTGGAAAGCTCTACTTGGAAGTGTTTGTATATAGTTCCTTCCTCTAAAGCTTCTGTTCATGGTGGATGGAGCAGCCGTGTTTGCACAGGGACCTGGGCTCTTCAGCAGACCTGATGGGTTCAGAGGGGGCACCACCCTTAAAATGCATCACAACAATTCCTTTTCTTGGAATCTCTAATTGGACTACGGAGGAGTTGAGCTGTTGGGGAACAGACATGGAAGATTTTGTGGAGTGATGGACCCTTCCATTGGAGCATGGCGACAGAAGTCAGGCAGACTGCTGAGGCCCCAGCATTGCCCTGAACTCAAAACTAACTCTCTGGCAATAGCTTCTGTGAGTTGTGCCTGGGAACTTGACCTTCCTGGCCTCAATAGCCTCTGTTGGGCTTGCAGTAAACTCTTCTACTCAAGTTCATTTAGGTGTGCTTCTGGTTTTTACAACCAAAAGGACTACAACTATTATAGATAGCTGTATTTAGAATATATTTATTTTAGAGTATAGTGATTAGCAGCATAGACTCAGCAGTCAGACATCTCAGGTTCAAAGCCAGCCTCACAACTTACTAGCCATAGGACCTTTGGCAAATTGCTTTATGCCTCAATTTCTTTCTTTTTTTTTTTAATGTTTTTTTATTTATTTCTAGGAGAGAGAGAGAGAGAGAGAGACAGCGTGAGCAGGGGAGGGTCAGAGAGAGAGGGAGTCACAGACTGAAACAGGCTCCAGGCTCTGAGCTGGCAGTCAGCACAGAGCCCGACGCGGGGCTCGAACCCACGAACCGCGAGATCATGACCTAAGCGAAAGTCGGACGCTTAACCGACTAAGCCACCCAGGTGCCCCTATGCCTCAATTTCTTGATTCAATTATGCGTGGCACATAGTTAGTACTATATATGTGTGTTTAAGATTATTATTACTCTTTCTATTTTGTGGGTTTTTCTGTGTTATGTTTTATGAAAAAAATACTGTGCTTCGGATCACAGAACACAAAGCAATTAATAATAATAGTGACTACCATTTATTGATAGCTCATTATAAGCCAGAGATTAACGTTTTATGCAAATTAGCTCATTTTTACTCCCAACGACCTTATGAGATAGACGATATCATGTCCATTTTTCAAATAAGGAATTGAGGCCCAGGGAAAGGAAGTAAATTGCCCATGATCACCAACAGGAGACCAACTCGGGACTCATAACTAGGTCTGGTTCCGAAATCTGTGTCCTTCCCTGTGTGAGGTAGGCTGGGGAAAATTGTCTAGGATCTTTTTATTTCCTCATGAGATATTCCCCAAATTTCTCAAATATCTTGCATTTGGATAGTCCTTTTTTTTTTTTTTTTTTTTGCATTATGAAATTACTTTAACATGAATTACTTCATTTTCTGTTGTATATACCTGAGTTCATTGGCATAAAAAGCATGTAAGTCTTTTGAGTAGATAAGAAAAATTCACTCAGGGCTCAGTTAATATCTATGAGTGTTATTTTCCCCCTTAGCGCTGACCTGTAAATGGCTCATTTTTGTCAGTGTGTTGAGCGCGCAGCTCTCCGGTGATGGGCTATGAATGAAGTCTGTGACTGGTGGAGGCAGTGTATGGGTGGGGCAGTGAATGATAGCGAGAAGAGGCAATCAGTGGTTAAACAATAGCTCACCGACAGCAAAAGAATTCTCCCATGTGCTTCAGAACTCTGCTTTTGTGTGGTAGGAACCATAGGGACAACCAGAAGCTGTCTGGTGTCTTTTAAATCTATCTTGGCGAATTAGTTACTCGATGGCTTTCAAACTCGCGCCAGGGCGGCTTGTAGTTCGATGACTGACAGGCTGGGGAAATCTGGACCTCTATGGAATAATGGTCTAGGCGAAGAGAAAAGAAAATACTCTGATTAGATGTCATTGAAGGCTTTATTTGTACTATTCACAACGCTAAATTATGAGGATACCATCCTGACTTGATCTATTAAAAGGGCTTAAACAGGTCTGGGAATGACAATGCAGGGTCTTATATAGTTGAATTTCCAGTGCAGCTGGTTTTCATCCGCACTGGTTTGGGAGTGGGAGAGGCTTAATTTGGTGTTGGGGTTGAGCAGACACAGGTACCATTTCAAAAGCCTTAATAATACTTCTAGAGTCTTTATAACTCTAGAACTTGCTTATCATTTTCTCTATTGCCAGTTTTTGTTTTCACGTCGCCTTTCATAAACTTAAAACACTTCTTTTTTGGTCAGATGTTAGGGGGAGACGGACAGCAAGACTTAACTAGTTTTATTTCTTGACAACAGGAAATGACAGTAGTAGTCCACACGTTATTACAGATACTCCAATCCGCCATCGGACAGAGATTTTAAGACTAGTAAGGGAATCGCATCAATCTTGTCTTCCTGGACCTGAAAGGTTTTTGCACAACGCAGTATTAGAGATGTTTTCATGGTGTTTCAGCCATCTTTTGCTTCATCATCTTAGCACAGTAACCGTGGTTGTCTGCATCATATTTTTTGTACTTAGCTGCGTAATGATTTCTTCATATGGGCCTTGCTAAATAGCACCCGTGTTCCTCTCCCACTGAAATGGCACTCCTATAGCAAGGATGAAGGCAAAATGCAAAATTATGCATGGTTTAGAAAGCAATACATAACGATTTCTGTTTCATAAACTTTTAATTAAAAGTATTTTAGTGTTTCTTATATAATACGTTGTATTCCTATGATCATAGGGTATCGGGTAACAAATATACATGAGAATGACTTTTTCTTCAGTATTCAGAGTTTGCAGAGAACTTTTACTTGCTTTCTCGACAATAATCTGTTAGTTATTGGGCTCAATGTATAGAGGAGGAACCTGAGTTCGGTGGGACAAGTCATTCCTCTAAAATCGTGGAGCTGGCTACGAGGCAGAATTCCAACCCAGGTCCTGACTGTAAGTGTCCAGCTCTTGCATTACTGTGTCAGGACAGCAGAACCGGGGAGGGGCAGTCACTCTGACAGGCAGCCACACACCAGCGTCCACCACAACGCTGGCATTTGTCCACCTTCCTACCTAGGAAACCGTGGAGAAGATACTGCTCACTCGGTTTGAAATCGATTGGGAAAAACAAAGAATTTTATTCAAATAAGAGCTCCCATGACTGGTTGTGTGAATCCCCTTCCTTTTAAAGCCTTTTATCTCTCTCATAAAAATCGCTGTGGATAAGATCTTCTTTCACTTAGTGTTTCCAGCAAAAGTTCACATTTTTATGGGTAAGCCCCTTGGCCATTTCACATGGCTCCTGGTTTCTCAATGAGCACTGCATAGCACCTCCATGGTTACCATCGAGTGGCATGCTTCTAGAAAGAGATAAACCATGAAATTATAGGGTAGAGCTATAATTACCTCTGCTTTCTAAACCACAGTGGAGGATCTTTATGCTACTTCCTTTTGAATGTGATAGAATTGTTATTACCATGTATCGTATAGCATTAGCTAATAAACCCAACTAAGCTACCTACCGATTCAAGAGAGGTTGCACAAGAGAACCGTGGTGACTTAAAGGGGTGATGAGCGTTTATGAATGCACGGACTGCCTTCACCACCACTGTAACCCATCAGAGTGCTGGTGTTTGTATCCAGGGGATTAGAGCTCTCATAAAAGCCTTAGGGAGAGCCGAGTGCCCTGAGGCTGAGGTTCTGAAACACCTGGAACCTCGCAGAGGCTCCGAGCGCCAGCGTGATTGACACTGCCACGTGATGTCACTCAGGGTGTTGTGTTCGCGTGTATTTAGGAAGAGAGCTTAGAACTGAATTTCTGTGTGCACATAAAGGGACTCGGGGAATTTGGGGGAAGAGTAGGAGAGTCTTTATGCTTAAATAGCAGGCGAGCCTGTTAGTCTGGTCACGTCAGGTGACAGATGGGAGAACTGGTCTGGAGAAGTCGGAACGCCTGCTCATCCCACTCACGCTCTGACCTATCACCCAGTGTTTTAGAAATGTCTGGAGCGAATGTTAGGAACATTCTTTCCCTCTGTGTAATGCGCGCTGGAGTTCTGGAATAACAAACAGGTGTCCTTCCAATTATATGCCGTATCTGAATCTGTGAGCCGAGGTACCTTGGTATCAGTCTATCTGTGTATCTTTCTATCTATGTATATGTCTATTTGTGAACCTGTGTATCTCCTTTTATATCTTTATGGGACATGCTGGCACGGATAGGTCCAGATTACTAACTCCAGTCTGGAGTTCATGGATAACGAGAGGAAACACAAAAAGGGCCCGAGTAGGTTTTGAGCCTGAGGCTTTTTGGCTTTCCAGAAATCCTGCAACTCCCTTCTCAACCCCCAACACTCATGGCTTCCGTGATGTTTCTGGCATTTGTCCCTCCAGGGCTACCATGCCAGCTCAGCCCTCAATTAACTGTCAGCTGGACTCTTCGAACAGTTTCCTAACCAGGTTCCCTGCCCCTCCCTTCTAATCCAACCCCAAGATCTTCCTATCTTCAACCACACTTCCTATCCCCTGTTCAGGCATTGCCAATAATCCTCCGAAGCTTGGCTGGCTGCTTGAGAGCCCTTGGTGGATTTCCTCCTATGTCCCATCCAGCTCCTTTCTCATCTATGCTCCACTTGGGACCCTTTGCTTAATGGAATGGTGGCTGTTTTGAGATATTAAATAGCACCTTCCTTGTTCTGTGCCATTCCTTAAAAAAACATTTTTTTTTTACATTTATTTATTTTTGAGAGACAGAGACAGAGTGTGAGTGGGGGAAGGACAGAGAGAGAGGGAGGGAGACACAGAATCCGAGGCACGCTGCCCGCCCTGAGTTGTCAGCACAGAGCCCGACGTGGGGCTTGAGCCCATGAACTGCGAGATCATGACCCAAGCCAAAGTCAGCTGCTCAATCGATTGAACCACCCAGGCACCCCTGTACGTTTCTTATGCTTGTCCTTCTGGTTGAAATGCTTTTCCCTCATCTCAGCATTTCGGCCTATTTGAATGACACTTCTGAAGTAAAAAAAAAATCTTCTTTGATTCCCCGCAAAAGAAATTACCTCGGATGGGCCTTATATTCCCCAACTGATTGTCATTCTGTTGCAGTCACGGACTCATTGAATTTTCCGATCCCAGGTATCTCTCAGATGTGGATCCCCCTTAGTGATATGTTTAAAGTGCTAATATGATCATTTGTTACTCTTCTACCTAGAATCAGGCCATAAGAGGCGCGAGCTTGGGTAGATATGTGAAGGGAAGCCATTGCATTAGCCTGAATATTTTTTTTTCATAAAAACACAAATTCTTTTTGTATTGAAAGTAAACCTTTCCACGATTCCTGACTACCTGAAGATTGCAAACCAGCCTCTTTACATGACATGGAAATCCCTTCATGACTGAACTGGGGACGCTGTTAGGAACTCAACTCCCTTATAGGCCAATCTGCAAGACGTACTTGGACTCTTGACATTTGCATTCTCTTTGGTGATGTGAACATTCCCTGACACTGCTGTGCCTTTACACATGCTGTACTTTATCCCTGCCAGCATTCTTTCCAGTGTGGAAAGAGCTCCGTTAGAGTACTTACTGCATGGCTTTGTACTGTTCATTGCTCAAAGTAAATTTTTAGATAGTTCCAAATCTGGGAATCTGGTATTTTTTATTCTGTATCCTGGGCACCTAGATCATGACAAATTGTAGATTTTATTATGATTTGGGTAGGGGTGTGTGGACTACTCAAAAAAATAAATAAAATTATAAAAGTTAGATCTGGAGGAATACATAGAGATTATTTAACCCTTTTGCTACGCAGCTGAAGAGTCAGAGGGTTCTACAGTCTGCTCACCCTCCAACATAATGTTTTGTAATTAAAGGATTTAGGGTTTTTTTTTTTTTTTGGCTGAATAAATATTATTAATGTGTGGTTGTCTTCATATGGACTTATCTATTTTTATTTAAAGAATTGCTCTTCTGTCCCCTCACTGGCTTGTTTCTGAACAGAAATCTGCTGTTATCTTCATCTTTGATTGTTCTTAAAATACTGAGGTATGGAATGTAACATTTCCTCTGACTGCTTTTAAGATTTTCTCTGCATCACTGGTTTTGAACAATTTGCTTATAACACTCCTCAGTGTGAGCTTCTTCATGTGTCAGGTGCTTGGGATTTGTCGAACTTCCTGGATCGAAGGGTTTATGGTTTTCATGCAATTTTCAATTTCAGCCATTATTGTTTTCTTCAGACAATTTTCTTTGCCCCTCCACTCTTTTGGAGACTCCAGTTACATGTGTATGTGGCTGTTTGAAATTTTCTCAAAGCTCAGTGAGCTGTTCTTTTTGATTTTCCCTCTGTGTTTCTGTCTGTGTTTCATTATGGATAGTTTTTATCCAAAGCAATGTCTTCAAGTTTATTAATTTTTCTCCTATAACATCTCATCGGTTATTAATCCCACCCAGTGAGTTTTCCATGCCACATATTAATGTCTTCATTTCTAGAACGTGGACCTGAGTCTTTTTAATACCTTCTGTCTTCCTACTCAACTTCTGAATAGATGGAATATATTTATTATAGTAGTTTTAAAGTCCTTGTCTGCAAATTCTAATATCTGCGTCTGTTCTAGGAATGTTTTGATTGATGGATTGTTCTCTTTAGTACGGATCAAATTTTCTTTCTCTTTCATTTGCCTGGTGTTTTTGATTAGATGCCAAACAGTAAAATTTACATTATTGGGTGCTGGATAGTTTTTTACTTGTATAAGCATTCTTGAACTTTGTTGTAGGATGTAGTCGAGTTACTTAGAAACTGTTTGATTCTCTGGCCCTTGCTGTTAAGATTTGTTTGGTGAATTGGAGCAGTGCTCATTCTATAACTAATTATATCCCACTACTGAGAATAGACCCATTTATTACTCTATCCATTGCCTTGTGAGTCTTCAGGCTTTCTGGTCTGGCTCATGGGAACTATCCTCAACCTTATGTGAGTATTAGGCTCTGTTACCTCTTCTAAATTCTTTTGGATCATTCTTTTCCTGGCATCGGGTTGCTCCATCACATGCATGAGATGACCATGATCTGATACTGTGTCCCCAGAGCAGGACTGTCTTGCTCTCCCCAGAGCCTTCCCTCCATCTCCACAACTCATGGACTATGCCAAGCTCTATCTGAATTGCCCCTCTTTGCACTGTGGCCTGGAAACTCTGAGGGCAGAAATCTGGGGCTTTTAGAAAGCTCATCCTGTTAGCTCGTCATTTTTCAAGGATCACTGCTCCTCATTGTCTGATATACATGATCTTAGGGACCATTCTTTCATATATTTGTATTCATTTTTGGTCTTTGGTTGTTTCAGGGGGGAGGCAAATTTAGTTGCCATTATTTCATCTTGGCTGAGTTAACTTCATATGAAATTATACTTCCCATGGGTCTCCTCTAAAGTATGACTCTTAGGCTAGAATCAACTCTAACTTCCCAATCTTCTTCATTGTTTTCATCTTTTTTTTTTTTTTTTGCTTTTTTTGGTTTGTTTTCTCCAAGAGTATGATTGCAACTTGCTAGAGCAAAGTGATTCTTCTGAATAATGAGCCAATTGTTTTGCACACATTTTTCACTTTCTCATTCCCCAAATGTTGTCTTTTTTCACTACAGTTTTAATATTGATCTGCAAATGTCCTTGGCAATGCCTGTGCTGCCATGTTTGCCTCTACTGTGTATTATTTTATTATACTATGTTTTATTGCAGATGTAATCCATGCACAATGTGGGCTAAGAATGTTCAGACCAATTTTAACAAAAGTGACCAGCTTTGGGGAACTAGAAATCCTAGTTCTAATACTCTGTGCTGCTGGATATTGCTACTACTATCCTACCTGTCAGGCAGGACTCATATTGGATTCTTTCTTGTCTCTCTCCATCAACTGAGATATGATATCTAATTATGTCAACCGTATTTCTAGAAAATCCTTGTCAACTCTTCTTCCCTGTGCATTTCCAGTTTCTAGTTTGGGCTCGAATGAAATATCCCTTGGCCGCTCTGATAATCTCTCCTCCCAATTCCTTGTGCTGCCCCAACAAATCCTGAAACATGTATTGAGTGTATTCTTTGTTTCAGGAAGCAGTGATGGCTGGTGTGAGATGAACCAATTGTACTAAAGCAAAGCTTTAATGTCTACCTCCTCCCTGTTCAAATATCCTTCATGGATTACTCCTTCCATGAGAATATAAGTCAAACTCCTTTGTACAACAGTCACAAGAACTAATACAGCCTACACATTTTGTTCAATAAAAAAGGTTTTTTTGTTCTTATATATCAAACATCTCTTTGCTTTGCTAGACTTTGATATAATGTGCATTTATTTCTCCCACCTTCAAGTGCTGACTCAAAAGCTTCTTTACCAGAAAGCCTAATTTGATCACCTCAAACTGGGGGTTTATTTTCTCACGGCCCCTCCCGCTTTTTACCTTGTATATTTTTTACTGATGCTCATATCTTACCTCTTTCACAAGACAGTTTGAGGAGAGGGTTGGCCTTGGGCTTATCTTTCTATTTTCTGATGTGTCTTGTACTTAATCATAGGTATTCAATAAAAGCTTGGAGAATGGGTAAGTTAGGACGATGACTCACTTAAATAAATTTTATTAAAACAGTTCTAAATGACCAAAAAAATCTGCCGCCTGTTTGATAGGAAGAAATACAACTATGACCATTTGGGTTGGGCAGGGGAGACTAAGGTCTTGGGGTTTTTTTATTTTTGAAGATTTCCTTTAGGATCCATGCAGATTCCTGTATTAGTAATTCAACACTAAGCCTCAATTGGCAAAATATCAAGATGATTAGTATTACAGTATTAGAGCTCAGTTTTGTGTCCTTCATAAAGTTATCCTTTGGGAACTACCATTTCAAAAGTTGAGCTCAGACTGAAACAGCTTGAAAATAAATGGAGACATTTGGTGGCCCATTGAAATGCAGAGTAGGTTTATTTTTCTTCTAGATAAAAATTATTAGTGGATGCCTTGAGGTCATGGAAGTGGGGAATATTGAAAATATTTTACAAAGCTTGAAATTTCATTTGATAAACTCCCAGCCCTTCCATGTCCTAGCTAGATGACCTTGAGCAAGTAACAATGTAAGCTGCAGTTTTCTCATCTGTAAATGGAAATAATAGCACTCCATGGTGTTACTATAGAAGTAAATTATTTTTTTTAATTTAATTTGAAAGAGAGAGAGAGAGAGAGAGTGTGTGTGTAGGAGGCAGAGGCAGAGAGAGAGGGAGAGAGACAATCCCAAGCAGCCTCCATGTTGTCAGTGCAGAGCCCAATGTGGGGCTCGAATTCATGAACCATGAGATCATGACCTGAGCCAAAATCAAGAGTTGGACACTTAACCGAATGAGCCACTCAGGCGCCCCAACACTTACATATTTATAAAAACTATATAAGTGGTCACTTAAGTGCTGAGAAGGCCTCTTATTTCAAATATATTTCAAACCCTTTCTGGTTGCCACAATGCCTGACACTCCATAGTTACAAATCCATTCTTTTGGGGTAACACATCTGGTCAGAACTATTGATCCCCTTTCAACATGTTATCATTACAAAGAGGGAAACCTTAAGTTCTAGGGCTATGAAGACCTTAGACATGTTTTCTAGGCAGCGAGGGATGAAACAGGAGTGGAGAAAAATGCTAACTGTGCCTGAAGTTAGGAGGGGCCGCTATTTTGGTTGGGAGCACAGGAGCTCTCAGGAGGGCGGGCCACAGTGGCTCAGCGTGGCTAGGGTGGCCAGGGTGTGGGGTCGGAGGCAGGTAGAAGTGAGACACAGCGGCACCGAGAAGGTGTTGGAGGTGCATTGCTGGTGTCAGTCTCATGACACATATATGTCAAATAAAGGTGTTGGATTGGATGCTGCTCAGGACCAGTGCATGCACTAATCCTGCCGGGAGGAATGAGGAGAGCTGGGGTATGTGTGTGATCGCATGCAGGTCTAGACCACAGCTACCCACAAGGTAGAGAGAGCGCCAAGCCCTTAGTTTTGCATACAATTGCCTTCCATGTCTGTGCTCAGGGGTTGAAATCCTGGGCGTCAGACTCCCCAAGATCCCCTCCACCTCTAACATGCTCCGATTCCGTAAATGATTCTCAGCATAATATCCTGCACTGTAGATATGCTAAGTTCATCAATTGGAAATTGATGTCTACAACTATTTCTAGCAACCTGAAACCACCAAACGGGTGTATGTGCGAGTGATGTGATAAATTGAGTCAATTACAAACACAAACAAAATTTAGCACTTCTCTCCCTCACTTATCTCTTTATTTCAAGTACCAGAGGTTTTAGGGGCTGAATTGTCTGTGTGAATTGTCCCAGCATTTCCCTTCAATTTCTGTATGGAGATAACTCAAATTACGGCCAACATTACCGTTGCCCCCAATCTCTTTTTGGCTTCAAGATAATAAACATCTCGTAACAACTAAAAAAAAATTGAGATGCCCTTTTCACTTTGACCATACAGATGGGAAAATTGTAAATAACAGATCCTTGACACTCTTCAGAAATAAAATGTGATGAAGAGTTCAGTCGTCTGATTAAATTCTCCCAATAAAATCTCACCTAGCTTATTCTTCCCCCAGGGATAAAGGGCTGTGCACACAATACCCATTATTTTTCTTTTGAACATACTTGTATCTTGTCAAGATGTCATCAATACAAATACTTTGACGTTTTTAGTGCAACGATTGGGAAGCAGGTTGAATTTTTCAATTCTCCCAGCCAATATAAGTCAGTCTGAGATACTTAATTTCTATTTGAGATCCTTCCTTTCTATTATAAACAGATCCCGCAGTGGGAGATAAATTTCATGGTAACAGTTTGGACTTTTTTATGAACCACCTGCAAGTTTTCTGCAAACAACATGTTTTATGGGAGCTCAAGGCAATGTTCACCCATCAAGACCCGACAGCAAGCGGAGGATGGATGGGGCCTTATCTCAGGCACACATGGAACCTTCCCTGTCCCCTGGCCTGACCTCCCTCTGCACTCATTTATGAAAATGATTCATCTTTAAAGAGCTTCCTTGCTCTGCCTGCAGGCTGTAGATCTTTTGCACTGGACTCGTGTAGGCTGAGGTTATAAACTTCAGTGTGTAAGCCATTTGGAGGGGCTTAATTCTGAATATTGGGAGAAGCAAAGAACACAATCCGCGTGTTTCCTTAAAGGAACAGTCCTGGGACTTTTTCTGCGGAAAGATGCTCCCAAGGGATTTCATAGACAAATTGCATCAGGAGTCAACTTTTATTTAGGTTGTTAAAGTGTCACGGTTCCTGCATTTAAATAGAAGGTCGATTGGGCTTGGCAAGTAGAGCCAGGGTTGGGTGGTGACCGTGAACATGGCGCTCTCCCACCCTCCACGTGGAGACAGAGACTCCGTGCTTTGCATTTCATGTTTGTAGAGGGTACCGTGAAGCGTGTTATTTGGGTCAGAACTAGTGGGAATTGCTAGGGTCCTTCAGAATATTTCTTTGAACTGAAAAACCTTGGGAGGTAAGAATAGGAAGTGTAACTGAAGGGAATAAAAATCGGAACAAAAGCAAAGTAGGAAAAGAGAAAAAACCCAGTAAGAATTGGTTCATTCATTCAGGCTCAGCTCATGGGTTGTATAAACCATGGGTTCTTTCCACTGTTCTTGGGAACTGGTTCTCAAATTGGAAATATGGCAAAGCCCCTAAGTAAATCAAGATGCATGGGAGTATGGACTTGAGAGAGAAACTGAAGATAGAAATGGTGATGTAATGGTTTCTAAAAATTCAAGTTTTGGGGTCTCTTGGGTTAAGCATCTGACTCTTGATTTCAGCTCAGGTCATGATCTCAAGGTTCGTGAGATTAAGTCCTGAGCTCTGCCCAGGCAGCCCCTTCCCGCCATGCACTTGTGTGCAAGTGCTTCTTCTCTCTCTCTCTCTCTCAAAATAGATAAACTTTAAAATAAAATAAACTAAAATATTTTATGAAACATGGTTGAAGTAGAAATGAGATGCCCTTGATCAGGCCTTTTCTGTGAAGGGCCAGATAGTAAGGCTTTAGCCTTTGTAGGCCACGTGACTGCTGTCACAGCTACACAACTCTGCCCTTGTAACTAAAAGCTGACAAAGACCTTATGTAAATGAAGGGGTGTGGCTATGTTCCAATAAAAGTTTATTTATTATGACATGGGGGAGGTAATGGCCCTCTGGCAGTGGTTTGCCAGCCCCCGTTCTAGTCTACTCCGGTCTATCATTAAAATCCAAGCAGGCCTGTGGCTATTTTTGTATCCCTAGACCAAGGCCAGTGAATAAGGATAGTAATACCTGAAGAATAGCATTTTGCCACCTACAAATACTAGAAATGAGCATAATGAAAGCAAGTATCCTGCCAGATGGTAATTGGCCGTCCTTGGAAAACATTTCTAACGTGAAGTAAGCTTGGTAAATGTGAGCAAGTCTTCTGGAGACTTCTAGTGTTTCAAATGCATTGAGAATGTCTTAAGAGCAGATGTAGGTAGCAATACTTCCCCCAAACTGTCCATAGAATCTTTCTGTATTCATGCCTCTTACCACCTTGGGACACCAGGGTTGCTTGGAATGCAATTAGGCAATATTTCCCAGGAGGGTTTTCCGGTGGGTATGCCTGCCCTACACAGCTGGCCTCAGAGCACCCTTCCAATCTCCAGAAGCCACCGAGGTAAATGTTTTCACATTGTTTTACCCTGATGGCTGGTTTTCTTAGGACAGTTTGCGCTTCCTGGATAGCTAGTCACGTGATCTACTGGCCTACCTGATGCTTTGCACAAATAGGAGTAGAAATTAGATATTTATACTCTATTTCCCTCTAAGCTCTACTTAGAGATATCATACACACACACACACACACACACACACACACACCAAGAGACAAGTCTTCTGAAAATTTCTGATGCTGTGAAGTCCTATTCTTTGACCTTATGTCCTAAAGTCTCACCTTACAGTGAAGTCGCTCATCGTCATGGATAACAGTGATCAAATACCATGGCCTTGCAAATTCATCAAGGAGGACAGCTGTTCTCTGGCATAACGTTGCATACAATGGAGGGCTGAAAAACTCAGCCCCTCTCTCCTGAGCACCCTTCACATTCAGGGCCCAGAGCAAGATGCTATGGAAATCAGTACACTTAATAAGATACTATTCTCATCTTTGAGGAGATTTAAGTTATGCAGGGGCTAAGGGAGTAGAGCAGTTCAGTGGCTTTCAAATTGGGGAACCCTGAAGATCTAGAGAGCTTCTCAAGGAAGGGGGGGATTTGAGCTGAATCCTTGAACTCTGCTTTAATCAGAGTAGCTCTGGTGTTATCTATTTTATGTTCTAGAAATATAACAGACACCGGGATCAGGAAGACACATCTCTTCTACCTACCATAGTGCTACTGAATCTTCTGCTCCCATTTCCTTACACACCACATATGGAAGGCATGCAGGCCTCACAGATTTGCTGTCAGGATTAAATGAATGAATGCACATGAAGTGTCCAGTCCAGTTCCTGGCACATAGCCACGTCTTAGTAAAGGACAGCTAAGATAATAAAGTAGAAGATGATAAAAGTCACAGGTAAATCACAAGGTGCCTCTCATTCCATCTAATGAACAGTTGGACTCCATAGTATTTGTTGAATAAAAGACTGAATGGAAAGAATAAAAACTAAATGAATAAGAGAAGGAATGGGTAACTTGGCCAGAGGGGGATCGCATACGAGTAGAACACCTGACCTGTGCTTTCACCCCAGCTCCTGAGTTTGCGTGGCCTGCTGACCTGAATGGAAGGAAGCCAGCTGTATCTGGAGCATTTAGATGCCCCAGAATCTACGAGAGTCATCACTAGTGTGGATAAGACCTAGAGCCCTTACAAAATGTCAGATGATATTATGGAAAGGTTTTCTTAGAGATAAGGAGGAGTGGAGACAAAATGGCAGGGCGGGGGAGAGGGAGAGAGAAATTATAGTTCTAGAATAACACAATGCCAGCCAAATGGAAGAGAATCTTAATTTCACGATTTAATTTTCCTTGTAAACAAGCTCAGTATCTTTTCTATGGGTCTTTACTCTGTTATGATAAGTAAGTCTGCAATTATATTTTGCAGGCATCAAATTTCTTCTTGATAGGTTCCCCTAAAATATAATGTAACTTCAGTTTTTAAAAAATTTTTCTTTTTACTGTTTATTGATTTTTGAGAGAAAGAGAGCATGAATGGCAGAGTAGTACCGAGAGAGGGAGACACAGAATCCGAAGCAGGCTCCAGGCTCCGAGCTGTCAGCACAGAGTCCAGCTCGGGACTTGAACCCACAGTCAGTGAGATCATGACCTGAGCCAAAGTCAGATGCTTAACCGACTGAGCCGCCCAGGGACCCCCAACTTCAAATATTTTTGAAGTTAGGGACTAAGTTGATCTAAATCTTCAGTCCCCTAAATGTCTAACTGAATGGGATGGCCCTTTTCACTGTATACACTAGAAAACGTTGTCAAGGTAGTACTATAACACCTGATGATATAGATGGACAGAAGCCAAACTATAGAATGAAGAATGAGGCCCAGGGAGAACAGATGCCCTGCACGGTGTTGCATGCCAGCTATTTTATGGCAGAATTCAGGTTTCATAACACTTGGTCCAGTAAGGGGCACGTGGGGGGCTCAGTTGGTTGAGCGTCTGACTTCGCCTCAGGTCATGATCTCACACTTCATGGGTTCGAGCCTCACATCAGGCTCTGTGCTGACAGCTCAGAGCCTGAAGCCTGCTTGGGATTCCGTGTCTCCCCCTCTGTCTATGCCTCTTCCCCATTTGTGCTCTCTCTCTCTCTCTCTGTCTCTCTCAGAAATAAATAAATAAACATTAAGAAAAAAATTTAAAAAAATACTTGGTCTCAATAAAATTTTTCACTATGCCACTCTGTCCATCAAAGTTGTGTAGATGCCTATCCTTCCCATGACTTTATTCAACATGTAGGTTAGAAAACTGAGGGCTGTTCCTTCATTCTGCTCTCTCAGTTAAGCAGATACACCTGCAGATTGATTTGTCATGCTCTTACAGTGCGACGTCTAATGACTCAAGGCAACGATATCTCACTGGATACTTCGCCAGACCTCTCTTTTCCCCTTGCTCTCCCTCAGACTCTTTGGCTTTTGGCCTGGTCTTTGCTATTACTTTGTACTTCAACCAGAGAAGAAGCAGGAGAAATAAAGAGAGATAAAAATAAAACCAGTAAGTGCAACCATTTGGGAGGACAAGTGTGGCATGAGGGTGTGGGTCACCTGCAGGTGGAGGTTAGTTGTGTTCACCTGTTTGAAGGAAGAGATGCTGAATCTGGGCATGTTACTCTTTGGCTGCAGACCTCTCCAGTGAAGACCTTGACCTTTTCTAAGAAACGTAATCTACAAACTTCTGTGAACTTTCCCGTCATATTCTTTCGGTTGGTATTACCCACAAAGAGATTCTTTATTTCTCCATAATAAATTTTTTAGTAGAATACTCCTTAGGAGGCCCTGTACTGTGGAACACACACCCATTCCAGAAGGTAGGATGTTCTGTAATCTGTAATATGTTTTGTTCTATTTATTTCTAAGGTATTTACTTCCATGCCTTTGCTCTTGCCTTTGAAATGTCCCATGGGCCAAGTTTTTACCTCATTACTGTTTCCGTACATCTGTACAGAGACTTTCTTCTTTGGAATGGTCGACGCCTCGGGACAAAGATGCCGAGCTGTGTAACTGCTGTGTGAGCCAGTGGGAGAATTGATACAGAGTGATAGAAAAACCTGCCCATGTCTTGCTTTTGATAGTGCTTCTGTCTCCAGTCCAGTCTCAGCATTAACGGTGGTGTTCTAGAACTCACCTGGTGCTTTTCACCCTCACAGTCTTTTGCAAATGTTAACTAATTTATCCTTATTACACACCAGCCAGGTAAAAAATACAATCGTGGCAGACTGATGTATTGTGAGACCCACAAGTTCCTACAATATATCTTTAGTCCCCTCTATAATATCTCCAAACACAAATCCCTTACAAAGATAATCAAATCTCCAGAGTATTCTTCTTTCAAAACAGATGCTGCCTTTGTTGGTTCCAACTTTAAAGCTCAAAAAAGGAAAAAAAAACAAAAACAAAAAGCAGGTGCATTTTAGCAAGCCCCAAAACTGAACACCTGAAAAAAATCTGCCCACCGTACTGAGCTGCAGGGCATTGGCATAATTTCTATTTTGTTTTGATAAATTCAAGTGTAATTTACACGAAATACCATTCACCCTCTAAGTGCTGGGCTCTGCATGAGGTATCACAAGTGAGTTCTGTTGAGTAACCAACATCACAATCAAGATGCAAAGTAAGTCCACCTTCCCCACCGATGCCCCTGACCACTTTTCCGTCGGTCCTCTCTCCTGCCCCCAACTGCTGGCAATGCTGTTCCAATGGTTTTGTCTTGACAAAAACTTAAAACCAGTGGAATCGTAATATGCAGCCTTTTAACTCTGGCTTCTTTCACTTAACATAATGCTTTTGCGTTCATCCGTGTTGCTGCATGTATTGGTAGCGTTTTTACCAGCAAGTAGTGTTCCATTGCATGGATACACCACAGTTAGCCTATGTGCCATTCTGCACACGGAGGACATTTGAATGGTTTCTAGTTTCGGTGACTACAAATAAAGTCACCCTAAACATCTGTGTATGAGATTTTGTGTGGATATAAGTTTTTATTTCTCTTGGGTAGGGTTATGCTTAAAAACCCTTTTTTTTAAAGATGGGAAAATAAGAATGGATATAAGCACTTGAAGCAACAGACAGGAGATATATTTAATGGCTCCAGATACTTAAACTCTTTGAGTAAGAATTTCTTTAGACTTTAACTCAGAAGGCACACAGAACAACAACAACAACAAAAGTGTGTCTGCTGGTTTCTTCCTCAAACTTGACAAATTAGTCACATTTTTTGTCATTTAAGAAATATAGATTGGGTTGCCTGAGTGGCTCCATTGGTTAAGCATCTGACTTCAGCTAACATCATGATCTTGCAGTTTGTGAGTTCGAGCCTGGCATCGATCTCTTTGCTGTCAGCTCAGAGCCTGGAGCCTGCCTCGGATTCTGTATCTCCCTCTCTGCCCTTCTCTGGCTCATGCTCTCTCTCTCTCTCTCTCCCTCAAAATAAATGATGACCATTAAAAAAATTAAAAAAAGAAATATTGATTCAATGACTACTAGATGCCAGGCCAATCTTTAAGCAGTGTTCTTGATAATGAAGGAAGAGACAAGGATGTTTCTAAACAAACACAGATACATTTGCTGCCTTTATTTACCAGGATTCTCTATTCCCATTACTCTTTCATAAGGTCTCTGTGTGTGGGGGGGGTGGGGAGGGGTGGAGAGAGAGGAGACCTTCTCACAGATCCCCTGTATCCCCCACATGGAATGGGGAGTAGCATTTCTGCTAGATAGTAGATTATAAGATTTATAAATCTTTGTTTACAGCAGGCGTTAATCTCTCTAATTATGCCCCCCAGCTTGGGTAACAGATTATGAACCGATAGCAAAATGGTGGTACACATGTTGGTGGAGTAAGTGAGGATTGGCTGTCTGTTGGTCTAGGAGGGGAGGTCCCTGGTCCTACTAGGAAACTGTATCCCCACCATCTTGTTATACAGTGTGAGATGCTGCTATGAAATATTTATTGTTTTGCATTAGCATCATTGTAATTTTTCAAAATAAAAGATCACCTTATACTGGAAGAGACAGGGTATACTCCAGTGTTACCTTATTCGTGTTAACTAGGAGGGATCAGGCAGCATGAAATCACTTCCAAAGAAGTTGCAGTGAGAAGGTTGGCTTGGAGGTGGCCGTGTGTAGAGGACAGTTCTGTCAACTTCACGTTTTCGCCTAAGATTGATTTCCCGAGGAAAATACAAAGAGGCAGAATCCAGTATCCAGTGATCTCTCTATTCACTCTTTAGAGTTGGATTTTACAACCAAACCAAGAAACCAGTTGGGCCAGTAGGTTCACTGTCAGGTCTTTAATTCACTGAGTAGTTCTGTGTTTCCAGAAAGAAATTGAAAATTAAAATAAAACAATCCACAGAACTGTCCTGCATATACTACTAGCTGGTTTGGGAAGCAGGATAAGCCTTCACCTAACTCATTACTAAACACAATGTACGAAGACTTTGGGAGCACTGGGGTCAGCTCATGATGGAAGGTGGGCATCTGTCTGCTAACGCCGACTGAGGCCTCTGCAAACGCTTTCAACCGAGATGCCTAATTGCTAAAATTATCTGGGCCATAATTATGTGATTCCCTATCAGCACACTTTATAAGTTACAAGTTATTTCTTTCTCATAAAGGGCCAGGATCCTTCTAGCTATTCAAGACCACCGGGGCTAACGTTTGGCTCCGATGATATGGAAACTTCAAAATGATGAGTAAAGCATTTTCTGGGAACCAGAGCTCACTTTTTCCTGATGAATTGGCATGCCCTTCTGAGAACGTACCCCATCAGTCCTCTGAAATAGAGAATCAGATAACCAAGTCATGCTCAGCTGATTTGCCAGCTGATAAATGACGAACTTTACTGGCGCTACCTGCCCACAAGTCTTTTGAGAAGAAAACAGTGAGGCTGAGATAATGAGGCCACGGGACTTCCAGAAGAGTCATGGATTTCCTTGGCCCACACACTGATAGTGGGAACTTCCGTGTTTTTGTTAGCATCCCGTTTGTGCATTTCATCTGTCGCTCTAACGGAAAATGATCGGGGAACGTCACAGAGCCAGAGACACAGTAAACATTCAATAAATATTAGAGAGTGAGGCCCACGGTAGTGATAGCTCTTCTCGGTGGTCTCAGCAATATGCTTCGATGGGCATGACACCCTACTTACCATCCCAAAGTAGCATTCTGAACACCGATGGCCTGATAAGATAAATAAGATAAAAACTGTGTCTGTTCTAATTCAGAGGTTATCTATGAAGGCTTTGCATCTCCCTGTTTTCTTTGTGACCCATGAGCATCGCAAACAGGCATGAAAAAGTCGAAGCCACACGAGTGAAAAGTTGGTAACTGAACAGATGAAGAAGTAGCCAGATGCTAGAAGGGAGTGTGCTCAGGACAAACAGCAAGAATTCTGTGTAGATGAGATTTTGTTTTTCCTAGAATGTTGAAAATATGGAACAATCCAGAAGTTTTGCCGTTGGGGTTTGTTTTTGTTTTTTTTGTGTGTGTGTGTTGTGTTTTTCCTGTGGGGGCTGTGTTTGGGGTGTGATCGAGGGAAGAGAAGGGGCAGGATATTTAAAAGGCTTTTGAACGTAGAAAATCAGTCAATAGAGAATTGGAGAGGAGGACTCCAGGGGACTGCATTGCTCATTTTCGTATCTGGGGTGGTGATGATGTTGATAGTAGTAGTTGTAATAATAATGATACTAGTAGTAATAAGAGAGAACATTCATTGAGAGTTTACAATGTGCTGAGGAACCGGGTAATTGCTTAGCATACATTACGTAATTTATCGCGTGCAACAACTAACGCTGTGACATAACTACTGTTAAGAAAAGGCAGAAGCTGGGGCGCCTGGGTGGCTTAGTCGGTTAAGCGTCCGACTTTCGCTTAGGTCATGATCTTGCGGTTCATGGGTTTGGGCCCCACGTCGGGCTCTGTGCTGACTGCCAGCTCAGAACCTGGAGGCTGTTTCAGAGTCTGTGACTCCCTCTCTCTCTGACCCTCCCCTGCTCACGCTGTCTCTCTCTCTCTGCTAGAAATAAATAAAATATTTAAAAAAAAAAAGAAAAAAAAAGAAAAGGCAGAAGCTGTGACTTATGGTTACGTTAACTGCCCAAGGCCACATGGCTAATTGAAGCCTGGACAAGGTTCTGCAGGTGGACTCTGCGGGTTCAAATGGTAGGAAAAGGAATGGTGGAAATAACTTTCAGACGGAAATAAATACTACGTGAACATGGCAGAAAAAAATAACGTGATTCACATTTCCCTCTAAATGTCTTTATTTGAATTTTCTTTGCATCTTTTTGATCAGGGATCAGCAAACCATGACCTATGGGCCAAATCTGGCCTGTCGCTGGTTTTCATATGTCCCATGACCCAAGAATGGTTTATACATATTTAACTGGTTGGGGACAAAAGCAAATCAAAGGAAGCCCATTTCATGACACAGGAAATGGTATGAAATTCAAATTTCCTTGTTCCTAAATAAAGATTTATTGAAACACGGCAAAGCACATTGGTTTAAATAAGTCAAGGGGTGCCTGGATGGCTCATTTGGTTAAGCGTCTGACTTCAGCTCAGGTCATGATCTCACGTCTCATGGGTTCGAGCCCCACATCGGGCTATCATGCTGACAGCTCAGAGCCTGGAGCCTGCTTCAGATTCTGTGTCTCCCTTTCTCTCTGCCCCTCCCCCACTTGCACTCTGTCTCTCGCTCTCAAAAATAAATTAAGAAAATTTTTTTAATAAATAAGTCAAATTCAGTTGACTTATGTTGCTTTCAGTTCATTATGGCAGAATGTGTAAGTGGCAGAAACTATATGGGCTGCTAAGCCTAAAACAGTTGCTCTCTGAGTCATCCCAGGAAAAGCCTGCTAACCCCTGCTTTGATTATTCGAGGATGAGGAGTCGCGAACAAGGGCTCTGACTGCAGACCGCTGGGTCTGTACCCTGTCTCCGCACTTGTCATGGAAGGCCTGCTTAAGCTGTTCCCATCTGTATTTGCCTCTGTACAATGGGGAGGTGGCGCCAACTCCCGAGAGTGGTAGGAAGGATGCCGAGGTATTTACTCCATGAAGGAGTTTTGAAGGACGCCTGGTACGGTAAGTGCTGTGACAAATGCTAACTATAAGCATCCTTGTCATGCTACTAAATTTTCCTGGGGACAGAGGGTAATCCACCTTCTAACGCCTTGTAGCCCCATCACCAATGAGTTCAGGTAAGGAAAGAGAGCCTCTTTTCACTACATCCCCTTGCCCTACAATGTCTCTTCCCTTACTAGAGCCAGAATGGTTTCCAAGGCTCCTCTTGCCTCGGGTCAGAAGCAGGCGGGGCCCAGATAACAAATCCACACCTCTCATCTCTTCAATTACATCTGGCTCTGTCCTCACTGCTGTTAGCCTTGAACTGCATGGCCAATGCAGCTGTTTGGGTGGGTGTGGGAAAATACCTGTGGATTCAGAGACGGAGGCGTGACGCAAGACTTGCTAAGTGTGCTCATGACCCCCAGAGCGTAGGAGGTTTGGGAGGCTTTGCTGGGGCTACAGATGATACCAGCGGTAATGGTCTGTCTGGTGGGTGAGACGGGGGCAGCTGTTTCTATGAGGGGACTTCCAGGGCCTCCATCACCAGCTAGACCATATCAACTCTATTGACTGTCATTTTACTTGAGGGATTTGTTACTTCACCATCAGAGGGTGGGCATGAGGGGGTCACTGAGTAGGAGGGAGACACTAGGGAGGAAGGGAGGGATGCAGCACCAAGATCTAACTCTGGCTGCTTTCGAGTGTTGCTGGGGGCCAGCTGCCTCTGAGTAAGGGACTGGCAGGAGAAGACGTGAGTACTAGCTGCCGCCGTGCTTTCCTCCTTAGAGCTGCTTAGACACGATCTTTCCAGAGCATTATGGATCTTTGGATCCATAGGGACCTGACAGGACTATTTCAGAATAGGTTATTACCGACTAAGCAGTCACAGTAACTGGACTCCTCGTTATAACAGAGCAGTAGTGGAACATTCTATTCTAGTTTCTTAGTCAGAATGCAACATCTACATTTATCCAGTGTTTTAGTATGTCTTTTGTTTTCATTTTGCTTCTTGGGGAAATACACAAGAATGGAGTTGGAGACCTAGGTTTGCAGGTCTAGCTTCCAACTCAATGACTAACCCTCAAGATGACTATGAGTTGTTGTTTTTTATCTAATTTATTAAACGTATAGTGTAGTAATGATTTCAGGAATAGAGTTTAGTGATTCATCACTTACATGTAATACCCAGTGCTCATCCCGACAGGGACTGTGGCCCTCCTTAATGCCCATCACCCCTTTAGCCCACCCCCCCCACCCAACCCCCTTCCAGCAGTCCTCAGTTAGTGCTCTGTAGTTAAGGGTCGCTTATGGTTTGCCTCCTTCTCTGTTCTTATCTTATTTTTGCTTCCCTTCCCCTATGTTTACCCATTTTGTTTCTTAAATTCCCCATGAGTGAAATCATAGGACATTTATTTTTCTCTGACTGACTTATTTCACTTAGCATAATATACTCTAGTTCTATCCACATTGTTGCAAATGGCAATATAATTACATATATATCTTCTTTATATACATAAAGATCTATATATATATATAAAGATATATATATATAAATATATATATAATCTTCTTTATCCATTTGTCAGTCGATGGACATTTGGGCTCTTTCCTAAATTTGGCTATTGTTGATAGCACTGCTATAAACATTGGGGTGCACGTGCACCTTTGAATCAGCATTTTTGTTTCTTTGGACAAATACCTAGTAGTGCAATTGTTGGGTCGTAGGCAGTTAACCCTCTTCTTTCATCTTTAAGGAGAAAAGGGAATGCATTCAGAGGCATTGTGGTTTAATGTGTAGATTCTGGATTTGAATCTGATTTATGCAATTCATATCTTTGTGATCTTAAATAGAAAAATGTACATTTCTGTGTAGTTTCCCCTTCTGTAAAATGACATAGTGGTGTTAGGGCTGACTTTTGAACAACACGGGTTTGAAGTGCACAGATCTACTTTTGGAGTTTTGCTTTTCATTAATACAGTACACTAGAGTATTTTCTCTTATGATTTTCTCAACAATATATTTTCCTAGCTTACTTTATTGTAAGAATACAGTCCATAATACATACAATGTATAAAATATGTGTTATTCAACCATTCATGTTATTGATAAGGCTCCTGGTCAATAATAGGCTATTAAGTTTTGGGGGGAGTCAAAAGTTACACGTGGATTTTCGACTGTGCAGGGCATCAGCACCCCTAACCCTGCATTGTTGAAGGGATAACTGTATCTCCCTCATGAGGCTGTCGAGAGGATTGGGTTAATTTAGATAGTATGTTAAGAATGGTGTTATCAGGCTGTTTATTATCGTTGCATTATTACCTCCCAAGGAATAGCCATTATTACCTCCCAAGGAATAGCCATTCTGCTTAGCATTAGATATGTTGTTACAATGAATCTCCAAGGCAACCATCTGAGATAGGTATTAGTCCAATAGCTGAAGTCGTGGCTCTGGAGGTGGAATGGTTTGTTTAAAGTCACGCGGCTGGGACACCAGAGAGCTGGTCTCCAAACCCAGTTCGATTAACCGCAGAGCCCGTGCACTTTCTGTGAGGATTCATGCACTTCTGAGATTCATCGATTCTCCACCCAGACTGGGTCTAACAATGCACACTGTGTTAATTCCTTGAATAATGAGTAAGAGAGCACACTTTCCCTTGAATACTTTCATGTAGAGTGTTTGCCTTATGTATTTTTTCATTAAGAAGTTCAAATGTGAAGTCAAACAGAGAGTTTTAAGATTATGTTACAGGACTTTTAGGAGTAAGTTAAAATTTTCATGTTTCCTACTGCCAGACACTGGGTAGAAAAGTTAGAGACATTTTATGTCTTATCTCTCTCCAGTGAGTGCCAAGCGAGTGAAACTTATATGAGCTTGTAAACTCAGAGTGAGTGTGTGTGGCCATGTGGAACATTGAATGTTAGTGGAGGTGGGGGTAGGAAAAGGGGAAAATATAATTAATTGTTACCAGAGGGAAAAGTTGAACTGGGTGGAGGTTCAGAATGACTCACCTGGATCTTTGACTCAAGTGACTTAATGAGTTTCTGCAACGCCTTCTGATAAAAGTTTGGCCAAGGAGACGGCATTTTGTTCAGGGTGTAACCTCTCCAGGCCTTGAGTGCTGTTTAGAAGCAGTGTCTGTCATTTTGCAAGATGATGATTCAGAGATTGAAAAGCAAAGGGGGAAAAAAACTCACCTTAACTGGGTTGCTGATTTAGAGTTCCCTATGGCACAAGCAGTAGTCGATTAACCTATCAAGAATTTAAAAAAATAGAATTTGAAAAACACCCAGGAGTTAAACTGTGTTGGAAAAGTGGGGCAAAACAGCCCAGAAGTCTAAAAAAAAAAAAAAAAAAAAAAATCAAAGTTGAGGAAACAACCTTTGTTAGAAATTCATCCAACCCGAACAGCAAAAAAACAGGCAACAGCAATAATGGGCTTGCCTTCCTATGAAAATAATGGATTCAACAAGCATTTGTGAATCCATAATGAGGTGTTCTAAATCACTGTGAATCTAGCTGCACTCGTAATCACCTATCTGGTGTGCTAAACTTGCGAGGTATCTCTTGCTATTAATTTTTAAGCGGTTTTAAAATATCTAATTCCATTTGGTAAATGTCCAAAGGAGGAAAATGGGATGGTCCTACTCACCAGAGGTGTCTCTCTAAAATAAAACAATTGTTTTAAGGATTGTCTTGAAAAGCTCTAATGGTTCGTGCTTGCAAAATGCAGACTGGGCTTGTTAGTGTGACAGGCTGATCTTTTAAAAAACTCACCATGCCTCATTTTTTATTTTGTATCTTATCACTTCTTCCTGTGAACTCTATATTCTAATTACGCTGGGATATTTGACCTTCCCACGCCACCATCATTGTTCTCGGGTCTTTTGGCCTTCTGGCACCGAGAGGATAATTCTCAATTTTTCCTACGTGAGAAACTTCAATTTTTCTTCAGGAGGTAGATCTTCAGGTTCCTTCCAAAATAGTCTGTGTTTTGGCTGCATTTCTTCCTGTGCCCGTTTAGTAATTTCACAAAACATACTTTTGTGTGGTTACATAGCAGTGTGCAGATATCAAAATTTATTTCTCTAAGACTTAGGGAGTTGCCTTTTTTTTCTTTCATAAATTAATCACAATAGTTGACCTTGCACATAAACCTCTCTGAGCTTCATTGATACTTTTGTAGGAGACATTTTTATTCTTCCCTCTTTCTTTATTATTTTTTAAAAATATGATTTATTGTCAAGTTGGCAAACATATAGTGTGTACAGTGTGCTCTTGGTTTAGGGGGTAGATTCCCGTGATTCCTTGCTTCCATATAACACTCAGTGCTCATCCCAACAAGTGCCCTCCTCAATGCCCATCACCCATTTCTCCTCTCCCCCACCCTCTTCATCAACCCTCACTTTGTTCTCTGTATTTAAGAATCTCATATGGTTTGCCTCCTTCTCTGTTTGAAACTATATTTTTCCCCTTCCCTTCCCCTATGATCTTGTTAAGTTTCTCAAGTTCCACATATGAGTCAAAACGTATGATATCTGTCTTTCTCCGACCGACTTCTATCACTCAGCATAATACCCTCCAGTTCCATCCATGTTGTTGTAAACAGCATGATTTCATTCTTTCTCAATGCCAAGTAGTATCCCATTGTATCCATAAACCGCATCTTCCTGATCCATTCATAAGCTGATGGACATTTGCAGTCTTTCCATAATTTGACTATTGTTGAAAGTGCTGCTATAAACATTGGGGTGCATGCATTGGGGTGCTATAAACATAGGTGCCCCTATGAATTAGTACTTGCAGGAGACAGTTTTAAAAACAAAATGACCAGACTGAAGAGTTTTAATACATTCATACCCTTGGTCCTGATGCCAAGTTGTCTTCTAGAAATGTAGGTCTAGTTACATGTCCACCAGTAACACCACAGTACATGTTCCAACAGCTATACCTCCTTCTGGGTCCCATTCTGAAAGAGAAAGAAAGAAAGAGAGAGAGAAAGAGAGAAAGAGAGAGAGAGAGACAGAAAGAGAGAGAGAGAGAGAGAGAAAGAAGGAAGGAAGGAAGGAAGGAAGGAAGGAAGGAAGGAAGGAAGGAAGGANCTGCTTCCTCTGAATTATATTAGGCATGACATGTCATGTTGTTTTATTTTTATCACGTTGATCAAACGAGAATTTTTGTATTTCATTATGGTTTCCTATAACACACACTATTAATTATTATTAAATATATAAAGGCATTGCTCAGCATAACACCCCTGGGTTACTGTGTTTATAGCAACATTAAAGAATATTGCAAAAGAAGCCTCAAGATATCCATGTTTCTGCCCAAAGTTTAGAACCTCATTTCTACTTGAGTTACATTCAGGAAGTGATTTATTTTGTCAAAAGGACAGGAAGGAAGGAAGGAAGGAAGGAAGGAAGGAAGGAAGGAAGGAAGGAAGGAGGAAGAAAGAAAGAAAGAAAGAAAGAAAGAAAGAAAGAAAGAAAGAAAGAAAGAAAGAAAGAAAGAAAGAAAGAAAGAAAGAGAGAGAGAGAAAATGAAGGAAGAAAATGAAAGGAAAGAAGAAAGGAAGAAAGAAGGAAAATGAAAGAAAGAAAACTTCACATTTTGTAAGCAAAAGTGATGTTTGTGCTTCATATATATCTTGCTGGTTTGTACTTAGGCAAAGCTATTTTTCTATAATTAATGGGTATTTGTATTCCTTCTTTCCTGTGTTGGCTTTTCTGGCCACTTGCCGGTTTTCCACTGGACAGCATACACCAGTCCATTGTAACACTCAAATAAGAAAAAAAATCCATTGAGCTTTTACAAGATCTTAGATGATTTGCATTGATGATCTTTCCTAACAACCCCATGAAGTATCACACCCAATTTAAAGATTAGGATGTTGAAGCACAGAGAGGTTAAATAAGTATGTAGGGTGATCTATTCAGGAAGGGATATAGAAGAAATACAAATCCCAGCAGCCTGACCCAAGAGCCTTCACTCTTACCAAACACTCTAAGCGGTGGCACTTAGTGCTTTTTAAAGTCAGGCAACTTGAAATACTATGTATATTTAGTAAAGCTCATCCTTTTTAGGAGTGCAGCTGTATGCACTTGACAGTGTAGACCATGCAATCCCCACCGTGGTCAAGGTACAGAATACTTCTGTCACCCAGCATTTTCCCTTTGGCCTGTCACTGTACCCTACAACCTGGTGACCACCAAGCTGTTTCCTGTTAATATGATTTGGCCTTTCCCAGAAAATGATACAAATGGAGTGATAGAGTATATAGCTTCTTAGCCTGCCTTCTTTCACTCAGCATTTTGCTTTTGAAACTTCCATGTTCTTGAATGTGTCAGTTTATTGCTTTCCGTTGTAACATGGTATTCCATTGTATGCATGTAGCAGTACTTTTTGTTGTGGCTTCTCTTTTATATGTGTAACCCTCTGGGGGGACAGATACTGTCCTGTTCCTCTTTATGGTCTTCAGTCTTGACACGGCCCTTGGCATACAGCTCTGGTCCATAGATTTCCATCGTGTGGATGAAGTTGTAAAGGATCATGGTGACAATATGCATTGTCATCAATAGTAAAGTAAATGAAAGTTATGCAGATTTTAGGTATTTTCATTTGCCAATTAACCCAATAAAACAAAGAGACATATTTAAAAAAATTATTGAGGACTGGACTATAGGAGCATGTATATTCATGTATGGCCGCCATTGGTGGCATTTATAAATTGGTTTAACTTTGCTGGCCACAAACCCAGAATGCTGTCATCAGAGCTATACATTTTTCTAGGCCTAGAGCTAGTCATTCAATTGGTAGCCATGTATACAAACGAGAAATTTGGGTAAAGATATTCACAGCAGCCCTGTCTATAAGGCCCTTATATTTTAAACTATCAAAACATCTCTGAATTAGGAAATATGTAAGCTACCATATGTAAGCACGTATAGGAGGATTAGGAGGAACTTAACGGAGGATCATGGGGGAGAAGAAGATCGTTGGGGGGAAATAGTAGAGGAGAGGGAGGGAGGCAAACCATGAGAGACTCTTGAATGCTGAGAACAAACTGAGGACTGATGGGTGTGGGGAGGAGAGAGGGGAGATGGGCATGGAGGAGGGCACTTATGGGGATGAGCACTAGGTGTTGTATGGAAACCAACTTGATAATAAACTATTTTTTAAAAAAGGAAATATGTAAGCTAGCTACAAAATAACAGCATAAATAAATACTATGTAGGTTAAAAATGAAAATAATATGACCACTGTTATATCCCAACATATGAAAATAAGGGAAATCAATATTATTTAAGATCAGTAAGGTTTAGTAATTTTTAAATGTGTAAATACTTCATCTTGTAATTTTAATGTTTATTTATTTTTGAGAGAGAGAGAGACAGAAAGAGGGACAGAGAGAGAGAGACAGAGCATGAGCATGGGAGGGGAGCAGAGAGAGAGGGAGACACAGAATCCAAAGCAGGCTCCAGGCTATGAGCTGTCAGCACAGAGCCCAACGCAGGGCTCGAACTCATGAACTGCAAGATCATGACCTGAGCCAAAGTTGGATGCTAACTGACTGAGCCACCCAGGTGCCCCTTCATCTTGCAATTTAAAAAATATGTTTATATTCACATACATATACATGTGTATACATTCATGTATATATATATATATATATATATATATATACACACACACACACACACACATGCGCGCGCGCACACACACACACATTTTTACCAGCTTACTGGAATAAGCTTACTGGAATATTATTACTAAAGTGAGACCAAAAATTCTCATTGTGGCGGTGACAATTCTGATGTTAATGTAGATAGCTATGTTGGAACAAAAGAACATTTGGAACGCAAACCACATCATCTGATATTGTGGTGAAGGCAGTGACTATCTGCATAAAATCAAAAGAACATGGAGTTAACTTTACAGATTTTTCAAGTAGCCTTCTTATCTGCTTACTACCTCTTTTCTCATATATGTGTTTACCTCAGTTACTGGACATTTTGCCTGGAATGGTTTAAGCAAATTAAATATCGATTTTAATAAAAAATAAGCAAATAAGACAATGGGGTCTGCGTAGTATACTTGGAAAGGTGTGACGCTTGCTCTAATATTTGTTTACTGTATGATTCTAGGTCCTTCATCCTTGGAAAACTCTGATAGTTTGGTGAATGCCATTCATATTTCCTCTAAGTGGAAAGCAGTGAAATGACACTACCTAAGAATATTCATGCTAATGACACAGTCTGTATGAGTGTAAAGCTAAAATGCTTGATGATCTAGCTCTATCCTTTTTACTCTAGTTATTTCAAAACATGTTTCAAACGTTTTAAAGAGATTTCTGTCCATTATGGTATATAGTCCGTTTTGACTGTCATTGATTAGCCATCAGATACATCGTTTGTTTTGGTGATTATTTCTTTTGTAATACACCCTTGTATGGAGCTAGTAGGAATCTTACAAATCCTTCTCCTAATAGGTGAAAAACCTAATGTGTTAAGAATCACTTGTCCAACATAAAAGGGGGAGCCCTGGATTAAGGAGAAAGCACATCTTTGGTCTTAAAAGTCCTGCTTGGCTCTCGGTTGGGCACGTTGTGCTCTACCTCCCTGTCAGTGAACACCCCGGTTCCTTGCCCGATGGAAGTATAATGAACAGCCGGTAAGCGTTACGTGACAGTGAAAGCAGAAAGATGCGCAGTGTCGCACGATTGACAGAAGCTTGGGTTTGTGAACACTGGGTGGAATGACAGCACAGCCTAAAGAACCTTTAATGGACAGCATCTGAGTGCTGGTGAATGTAGGGAGTCAGGGAGAATTGAAGGTCTAAGAACAGAGGTGCTCACCCAAGGAGTTCAAAGTTGATGTTGAGAGTGCTATACACACACGCCTCAACAGTCAGTTTTGACAACAATGCACCGAAAAGTGGAAATGATATACGTTCATTTAGTAGAAACAGTGAGAAGGAGTGCAGAGTAAGGACTGTCCAGGGCAGATTCACTTAAGAAGATGTCCTGAAATAAACAGGATTCCCAATATCCAACAGAGCAGATGAGGTAGACTATTTCAGGATGAAGAAAAGTATGTAGAGAGGAAGGGAGAGTACCTTTTTTTTTTTTTTAATTTTCTTTATTGAGAGCATATTATATATCAGACACTATGGATAGGCTCAGGGGACAGAAGTAGCTGAAAGAACTTGATGAAAGATTGGTCCTGTTCTGAAGGAGGTTTCAAGCTACTGGGTTGTATAGACAAGAAGCAGGCGATTATAGCCCAGCGAGAGAATGCTCAGTAGGGTAAGCAGAGCGTGCTACCCAGTCAGTTTTCAGAAGAGAGTTAATAGAGAGATCTTCCAGGGGACATTGACATCTATGTTGAGACTTCAAGGAAGGAAGGGTATGATCTGGGTGGGGGAGGCCGTGCCTGCATGCGAAAGAGTTGGATACATGGTTCATCTTACATTCCCTTGGTGGATGTAAATAGGGAACCAATAAGATCATCACTGGATTGAAAGGGATTGATAGGACCTGGTTTGTGTCTTGAAGGGATTATTCAGGTTACAGAATGGACAATGAGTTGAAGGGATGCAAACATGATCATGGGGAGCACAGTTAGAAGACTGTGGCGGTAATGTAAACCCTTCGGAGAGCTAATCTGGACATGCGGATTCATGGAAGCCTATGAATGGATGAGATGGGAAGGAGACAGATTTAGCAGGAATTAATTGGGAAGGCTTGAGGAAGGGTGAGGACAAGAATGACTTCTCAGTTTTTGGTTTTGGCTACCATGTGGATGGCTGGGCATGTCTTGACATGGACAGCAGAAAGAGTTGCCATTTTCAGAATGGGAAATATGAGAGGGAAGAGATGACAAGCCAGGTTTGGTGTTCTTCATTGTGAGATTCCTATGGGACATCCAAATGGAATGGTCTCAGAGGAAGTTGGCAATGACGAAATGGTAAAGATCTGGACTTAAGAAAATGGCATGTGGGTCAGAGGGCTGCAAGAAGAATACTGGAAGATGGCAGACATATAGAGCCCAATTATAGATTCAGGGATTTGTGTACACTGATGTAGGGTGCCAGGAACTGTAACGAGGACAGATTGGCATTTTTGGAGTGTTGATTTATATTTATCCCTAAGAATCAGACCTTTAAGGGTGCATTAATCAGAAAAGTTTAGAAAGAAGTCATGGTGACCACTGGCCTCAAAACTACTGACTAGAACAAGGAAGGCATCTCATTTTGGTGCTGTCATTTCATTTTACATCAACCACTAGCTTCTAGAAATCCTCCAGCTTTCAACTGTAAAATGAGAACAACAATCTGATCCACAGCACCGTGTAAAGTTGATCACAATATACCTTATTTTAAGTTATTTTTAAAATTTTTTTTCAAAAATTTTTAGTATTTATTTTTGAAGGAGAGAGAGAGAGACTGAGTGTGAGTGGGGGTGGGGCAGAGAGAGAGGGAGACACAGAATCTAAAGCAGGCTCCAGCCTCTGAGCTGTCAGCACAAAGCCTGAGGTAGGACTCAAACTCACGAACTGCAAGATCATGACCTGAACCAAAGTTGGACACTTAACCGACTGAGCCACCCAGGCGTCCCATTGTTTATTTATTTTTGAGACAGCAAGACAGACAAAGCACCAGCAGGGGATGGGCAGAGAGAGAAGGAGACACAGAATCTGAAGCAGGCTCCAAGCTCTGAGCCAGACATGGGGCTAGAATTTGTCAACCGCAAGATCATGACCTGAGCCAAAGTCGGATGCTGAACTGACTGAGCCACCCAGGCGCCCCATTACAATATACCTTAAAACTAACAGCAGTGTTGATAATTTTAGGAATTCTTCACTAAATTTGGTATTGGATTTCTAAACGTAATGCTTCCTTCACCTAACAATGACCATTCATATTTATAAGGTAATTAACTTTGTGCAAACACTTCCAAAGATATCACGTGATTTGGCTCTCACAGTGATCTAGTGAAATAGGTAAGAAATCACATGGTGCTGCTCACAAGCTCACTCCTTAATCCTATCACCTGTTTTACTGCCCCCCCCACCTCCTCTCTGGTGACCATCAGTTTGTTCTCTAGTTAAGAGTCTGTTTCTTGTTGGCTTCTCTCTCTCTCTCTTCCCCTCTCTTTGTTTTGTTTCTTAAATTCCACATATAAATGAAATCATATGGTATTTATCTTTCTCCGACTGACCTATTTTGCTTAGCATTATAATCTCTAGCTCCAAACATGTCATTGCAAATAACAAGATTCATTCTTTTTTTTATGGCCAAACAATATTCCGTTTTACACACACACACACACACACACACACACACACACACATTTATATGCACATCTTCTTTATCTACCCATCTATTGATAGACACACAGCTGTTTCCACATCCTGACTATGATAAATAATGCTGCTATAAATATAGGGGTGCATGTATCCCTTAGAATTAGTGTTTTTGTATTTTTCGGGTAAATACCCAGTAGTGCAATTGCTGGATCATAGGGTACTTCTACGCTTAACTTTTTGAGGACTCTGCATACTCTTTTCCAGAGTGGCTGCACCAATTTGCATTCTTCCAATAGTGCGGGAGGGTTCCCTCTTCTCCACATCCTCACCAGCAGCTCTTTTCTTTTTTTTTTAATTTATTTATGAGAGAGAGAGAGAGAGAGAGAGGGAGCAGGGTGGGTCAGAGAGAGAGGGAGATACAGAATCTGAAGGAGGCTCTAGGCTCTGAGCTAGCCGTCAGCACAGAACCTGATTCTGGGCTCGAACCCACAAACCGTGAGATCATGACCTGAGCTGAAGTTGGACACTTTACTGACTGAGCCACCCAGGCACCCCACCTGTTGTTTCTTGTGTTGTTAATTTTAGCCATTCTGACAGGTATGACATGACATCTCATTGTAGTTTTGGTTTGCGTTTCCTTGATGATGAGTGGTGTTGAGCATCTTTTCATGTACCTGTTGGCCATCTGTACTTCTTTGGAGAAATGTCTGTTCACATTTTCTGCCCATTTTTCAATTGGATTGTTTGTTTGTTTGGTGTTGAGTTGTATACATTCTTTACATATTTTGGATACTAACCCTTTATCAGATGTGTCATTTGCAAATATCTTCTCTTATGCTATAGGCTGCCCTTTTAGTTTGTTTCCTTTGCTGTGCAGAAGCTTTTTACTTAAGAGAGTCATTATTATCCTTCCCATTTGACAGATGAGTAAAATGAAGTTGAGAGATGAAATGACTCGTCCAAGCTAGCTGACCATCTCCTATGTGGCATATTTGGACATCTATTTCAGGTTTCTGGACTACAGATGTGGTTAGTCATCTTACAACTATCACCTGACAGTCCATTGCTCTCTCTTTGTATTTCAAGCAAAAGATTTAACTGCATCAGTTCACCTATTCAAATTAGCTAGTATAATCAATATCAATCACACGTTAGGCTGGGCATTTCCTAAGCCTATGAACAGACATAAAGACAAATACACAATATCTCTGGGAACAGAAAATCTACGTAAGACACAGGAAATAGAAATACCTGGTCAATTAAAGAATGGCAATAGATATAAAGTGAGAGCAATAATCCAAGAGTGTACAATGTGTAGAGTAGATGATTAGTACTAGAGGGGTTCAGAGAGGAAGTTGTTTGCAAAATCTTCACGGAGCAAGCAGGACTTGAGTTTTGCCAAGAAGAGCATAAAAAAATGAGAGCACCTCCAGCCAGGACTCATGGTGGACAAAGGCAAAGAGGAGGGAGGGTGAAGACACACATGCTGGCGGTAGACCAGATGGCTGGAATGGGCGTTTATGCAATGACACCATGTTGAAAATCCTGTAGAGGGCGAGTGGGTTTGAAATGTCAGTCTAAAGTGCCCAGGAAAGTTGTGGGGTTTTCTCCTTAATTATTTCATCAGATTAGTTTTAAAAGTAGATAATTAGTTCAGTAAAAGATTTCTGAAATTCCACTGTACAGATCAATTAATGTGGTCAAAGGGATCACTTTTGTTCATTTTCCTAATCACTGCTTGGGAAAACCCTCGGGCTCTGGCAGAGAGTGACTGCATTTAAGCAACAAAAGTTTCATGCAGGATTTATGTGTTATTTTTTAATTGAATTGCTTGGGTTTTCAGAAAGCAATTTACCGAGGATCTTTGGAAACTGTTTTATCTCAGAGGAGGCACACTCTTCAAACTTTTCTTGGGACTTTCCTGAAAATTTCTTTGAGGTTCATTCTCTGACACTCACTGGGGTCAAGGATTAACACGGTGAAAACAGCAACTTTTTCCAACAAGAGAGAGCCAGTGTCAGAAGCTGACCATAAAGTCAGAAAGTTTAGCAAGTCTTTGGCAAAGAGTGAAAGATGATTAGCACACCTGGCAATTTAAGTCACTTGTTTAAAACAAACAAACAAACAAACAAACAAACACCAGTACTTAAGGGAACCACCTCTGAGGCCACTTTTAAATTTTATCAAAACCACTATCAGGAAAAGATGATAAAAATGCCTTATGTTTTCTGATCATACCAGTCTTTATTAATGTCTTACAAATTATATAGCAGGTAGACACCTTTGGGTTATCTTCTGGAGATATCAGTGATGTTATAACATTGAGGACGGCTCACCAGAACAGTGACAAGACGCTAAAAGCTTCTGAGCTGACATAGGATTAGGTAATGCTCAACATGTGCCAAAACCTTCCATGCTGATGAGCACCTCTGAGCAGTGAACAGGAAATGCATTATCTGCACTTTTGCACAGGCTCTGACACATGCATCAGGAAAGACCTTCCACGGGCTCAGAGGAGCGCTATGGCTGGTCCTGCTTCTTTGAAAGGACAGTGCTTTCCAGCTGGAAAAATGTTTCACTCTAATGCGATGAGACTGAGTCAGGTGCTACTTTACAAGAAAACTGAGCTAAAGTGGCATCTGTATGTATAAACGGCCAATCCTTTTGATTCCAGGGAGAGGTCATTTGTGCTGCTAGAGCACATGCAGATTCTTAAGAAGGATGAACTTCGTGAAATTCAAACATCAGAGTTGGAGCACCTGAGTGGCTCAGTCTGTTAAGTATCTGACTCTTGGTTTCAGCGCAGGTCATGATCTCTCAGTTTGTGAGTTTGAGCCCCGTGTGGGGCTCTGCACTGTCTGCGTGGAGCCTGCTTGGGATTCTCTCTCTCCACACCCTCTCTTTAAATAAATAAATAAACTTAAAAAAAAAAGAGTAGCCATTTTGAGAGACCGTCCCTTTAAAACACTACTCTCAATTTCTCTTTTAACAAGTCTGGGTCATATAATACAAGATGATAAAAAGATTTTGACTTGAGTTATATAAACTATCTTGCAATTATCCCTGGCAAGCAGTAATTCTGAATGAAGACATTTATTTTTTGATATGTCGTTAATATAATGGGTCTTTGTTGGCTCTGGGGATAACTTCTAAGCATATTTTCATGGTATATGACTGAACCATTGTATCTAATTCCTGAATTTTGGTGGTTGATTGTGCTTACTCTCAAGACCTCTGTTATTATGCTTCCAAAGGTAGGGTTATGGCACATAACCTGGACAGTAGATGCTACCCTCCCTCCTCTCCTCCCCCCACCCCCCACCAAGAAATTCACAATAGAGCCAGATTTCGCTTATGAGGTGTCAGTTTGCAACCTCCAATTCAGTGCTATTCTTTTTTTTTTTTTTTTTTTATAAATGTTTTATTTATTTCTAGGAGAGAGAGAGAGAGAGAGACAGCGTGAGCAGGGGAGGGTCAGAGAGAGAGGGAGTCACAGAGTGAAACAGGCTCCAGGCTCCGAGCTGGCAGTCAGCACAGAGCCCGACGCGGGGCTCGAACCCACGAACCGTGAGATCATGACCCGAGCGAAAGTTGGACGCTTAACCAACTACGCCACCCGGGCGCCCAATTCAGTGCTATTCTTAAATGACTTACCTGGACACAATTCTTCAGTGGCTGAGATGGGTCAGAAACAAAGACCCTCCAATTCCTAGGTGGAGACTTTTCCCACTGTACCATGTTCTCCATTTTATTCTACATATTTCTTCCCTACCCAACAGATCGACCATATCACATTTTCTTTTCCCCTTAGAAAAATGACATCTATCCATGTTCCACACTGCTTTCAGTGTGCTTTCAGTGTGCTTTCATTGTTTTGTGGGAGTTGCCACCACATTCCTGAGGTTGTACATAAAAGGTTGAAAGATCTTGGTGCTTGATTTTAAATGAAAATAACGGAGTCCTAAGAGAAATGAAAATAATTATGGGAAAATGCCTTTGCCTGCCGTCTTCGTAATTTTTATTCTAATAATCACCTGACATTAAATCACATGAATGCTTTAATGAAGGAGAGTACAGGTAGGTTAAAAATGCAAATGCCATTTTACTAATTCCACAGTGAATTTTATTATTATTTTGCTGAGTGGAAACTTTTGCCCACTCAACCCTTATTCCCCTGCTTTCCTTCATAAGGATTCTAATTGTTTATGTGTTTACTCCTCCTTCAGATGACAAAGGAGAAGACGACTTTGTTCTCCACTGTGGGAGCAGATCATGCCTGATGTGGGGCCATATGTGCAAGCATTCCTCTGGCTTCTCTTAGTCCAGGGGTGGGTCTATGATTGGAATCTACCCAACAGATTGAGGGAAGGGCTTATACTCAGTGCCTGAGGTAGAGCCTCCTTTCTTCGTCTTACTAGACACAAACAAGGGAGCTCACAGCTCCAATTTCACTGACACCACCTGATGACTATGGGGCTGCCACCCTTAAGATGCAGTGGCTGTTGAGGATGGTAGGCAGGCAAGAGAAAGAAATTTTGTTGACATTCTTGTGGTGTTCATCATACTGTGTCTGGAAGCTTTCACTCTCTGGACTTGCAATCATGTGAAACAATAAGTGTCCTTGTTATTGAGACCTTTTGTGATGGGGCTTTCTAGTCTCCTGTGCTGGAAATACCATAGCAGATATTCTAGTGGTGCTAGAAGGTGAATCAGGCTTACGTGGGTAGGCTTTGGTGTAGTTGGTGCTGATCACCTGGCCTGATATTCTCTCACCTTGCATCTACCTCCCCACTGGGAAACAAAAAAAAAAAAAAAAGAGTCTCAACAGCCCTGCCACATCCATCGTGGGTCTGCGGGATGCCCAGTCAGGAGACATGAAAGAGGGCCAGCGAATCTGAGGAGACGTTTAAACAATAACCAGTAACATCTTGCCAATAAAGGAAATTATCAGAAACTGATAATCCCCTAGCTTATAAAATGTGAGTAATTTTATGAAAAATTTTTGAGTTTATTATTTTTAGGGGGAGAGAGAGAGAGAGAGAGAGAGAGAAAATGAAATGAGTTGGAGATGGGGAGAGAGAGAGGGAGACACAGAATCCAAAGCAGGATTCAGGCTCCAAGCTGTCAGCACAGAGCCCAAACAGGGCTTGAACTCATGAACCACGAAATCACTACCTGACCTGATGCTTAACCGACTGAACCACCCAGGCACCCCAAAATGTGAGTAATTTTTAACAGAAATAGTTCTAGAATTAGTAGGTGACTTGAACGGTTTACTCAATGTAATTCAAGAATGCTTTAATGACTTGGAGTCATGGTGGGGCACATACTTCATTCTGTGATTGCAATTGTTTACTCTCTTAGCATCAGACTGTTTGCAATCACTCTTGCCTACAAGGTATTTTTCTTTCAACATTCTTTCTCCTTCCTAATTTGGGCATCTAATTTGCTGTAGTCTGAGAAATCAGATAAACATGGTCATCAGAACTGCATGCAAAAGAGGAAGCAAGTGGGCCAGCGTGACCGACCCACAACACGAGAGATGAGCTTTGGAGAATAAGATTGGAGGTGGGGTGCTTGTGGCTGTGGGGACTTGGGGAGTCCAGCTTATTAGCTGCATTCTGTATGATGGCTTTTCTGAAGACGAAAAGAATTCATTAGGTCATCTGTTCTGACCCTCTCCTGCTCTACCCAAGGAACCTGTGACTCAGAGCTAATAACAATGGCTAATATTTATTAGGATTTTTGATGCTCCACACAACATTTTATATTTGTTATCTCATTTGCCCTTCTCTGCCACCCTGTGAACTCTTTTTATTTTTTTAATGTTTTTTATTTAGTTTTGAGAGGAAGAGAAAGACAGGTGTAAGTAGGTGAGGTACAGAGAAAGAGGGAGACAGAATTGGAAGCAGGCTCCAGACTCTGAGCTGTCAGTACAGAGCCCGACGCAGGGTTCAAACTCACAAACTATGAGGTGATGACCCGAGCTGAAGTTGAATTCTTAACCAATTGAGCCACCCAGGTGCCCCTGACTCTTGCAAGAATACAGAGGCATGAGAGGTGAAGTAATTTGCCTGAAGTTACACAACTATTAAGTGGTTGAGAAAGGAGTCAAGTCAACACAACTTGGCCAAGAGGGGCCCTTGAAACCACCATGAGGAGACTTGAAGTGACTTGCCAGAGGTCAATCAGGAAATCGGTGAAGGGTAAGATTAGAGTCCAGGTCTTCTGTTTGTCAGCCCAGGATATTGTAAAAAAAAAAAGTGCCCTGATATCAATTACTATAGTTACACACACACACACACACACACACACACACACACACACACACGTAGTCATTCTGGCTTACAAACTCTTCCAAAGTTATTTTTCAGATCACCTTTCTTCTTGTTCTTCAGCTCCTCTTCATACAACCCCACAATCATTTTTAATAGGAGCATAGGATGGGATGGGGTTTGGGGCTGCTTTGAATTCTGCTCTTTTGCAGAATTCTCCTAAGGATAACAATCAGTGAATGTTCGAGAAGAAAACTACCTAGAGAACTCATGCTGGTGTTAGCTTCATAATGAGAGACCCAGATTGGTGTGTAAAAGTCTTTATCAAGCTGCTGAATTTAAATATTTTTGAAGAGGCTGTCTCTAACCAAAAGCCATTCTGTGGCTTATTAAGCCATTCTGGTCTTTCCCAAAGCTTCGGGATTGGAGGTCTCACGAGATGTCACCTTATTTCTGCTGTCAAATTTTACAAAGCAAAGGTTGTATTTCTTTGAGGGTGTCTCCCTTTTCTGAGACTGTCAGCAGTGGCCCGAAGTATCTTCAGCCTTAGGGCATCAAGTTAAATCTTATTTGTAAGAGTGACCGGCAGTTAGCCACTGTTCACGTTTCTCCAGGAGATTTTATTAATAGCTCCGAAGATCTCTTTTGCACAGGACCGTTGTTGCTCTTGACGACAGTTGTATGTTAAGTTAGCCGCTCTGGAGGTTTCTTTCTGTCGAGTCAGTATTTTACATCTGTGTCATGCCTGAATCTTTACCTTTCATAGAATAGTGTTGTCATTTTGCGCAAGCATTTCTAGGGAAATATTTTTGGGAGTTAAGTTTAGGATGTGTGCGGGACTCACGTCTCAAGTGGGAATATACCCCAGGGATGCACTCATATACATCATTTCCAAAGTGCTGAGAAGATGGTCCACTCAGTGTAGCTGGTAGTGGTATGAGTCAGGCATAGCCTCCAACGCATCAGAGAACGGGTCCCTGGCTCTTGCACTTAAGGCCCATCTATTCTTCTTCCCTCTCTTTTGCTGACCTTGCTCAGACTAAGCCTGGGTCAAACGTGCATCAGGGGCTGCTCTCTTAAACAGCAACATTGTGCTCTAGAACACATTTGCATTTATTTTTGCATAGCTCCTCCCATAGACATGCATGTGAGCACACACCCATGCACACACATACAGATAGGCATAGCATGCAAGCCCACTGAGTCACATCATACAGACATACACACACAGACACAACTGATAAAGAGATACACAGAAATGCACAGACACATATAGGCAGATACACCCTCAGATGACACAAAGATGGACACATATATTTGGACACAGGCATATACAGACCCATACAAATTCAGGCACACAAATATACAAATAAAGACGAAGACACATGCATGTCTATTCCCTTCCTACTGAAACCTTTCTCTGCTGGTCACATCTACTTAAATGAAAGTTTGATCCCTCTCAATGTGGGAAATAGAAACCCAGATGTATGGATTAGATTAGGTGCAGCCCTTACATTTGCACTGTAATTAACTTTACACTGTCCATATTGAGGTAGGAGAAACACCCTCTTGGGTTGTCCCTGAGACCCAGGGGCCTCTGTGACCACCAGACAGAAGACTCCAACTCTGTTTTTGAAGCAGAATGGGAGCGATGGGAAAAAGCTAGGCAGTTGGTCTCACCTGGCCTTTTACCATGAAGCCTGGGAGCTGTGGTCCTTCACATGATTTGACATCTGTTCTCCTTCCCTGAAGGGAAAGGAGAGGCAGAGAAAATCAGGCTGAAGAGAAGACTGTGTAGTAGTAGATGTTCCAACGGCTCCCCAAACACATGGAGTTATGTTACCAAATCGTAAATGTATTTGGATGCGCCTTATCTAATTAGAACTACATGGCTGTAACTTTCTTCTTTCAGTCAGCGCGCCTATCCAAGTTTCCATCTTTGTATCTGCTCTAACAGATCTTTCTAAAACAACTTTCACCATCATATATAAGTGCTTCATTGGAAAGCTGATTATTATGTCCAGGAAGTACTGGCTTGTGTATTCACTATTTCCCAATAGGGGTTCTGTTGAGGATATCATTTCACAGCGTTGTGGTTTGTTTTGATGGGTGAGTGGGAACATTTATTTGCTTTCTGAAGTGAGAGTAGACACCTAAGTGCAAGGTAGATCTGATAGTGAGGAAGACAGGGAAGCAATCCAATAATCGTTACAAGTAGTAGCTATCACGCATTGATCATCTATCTTGTGTTGGCCTCTGTGCAGGGGCTTTGCTTTGCACGCATTACCTTTATCCTCACAACAACCCTACAAGGTAGGGTACTGTTGCTTCCATTACATGGATGAGGAAGCCCAGTTAAGTGCTTCTTGGATCTGAAACATAGTTACCCATATGTGGCTTAAGGTATAGAAAATCCAGAGTCTCAGAGTTTAATGATGGATTTGGGGCAATCATTCCTCAAGCCCATGTGCCATTTTGTTTCCTGTGACTTTTTTATACTTAGAATTTTTACCTGGACCAGATTTTATGAATGTGCTGACTGCAGTAAAACTATTGAGCAATTGCTCCTGAATTGTTTTCAGCAGAACTGTAGGAGTTAAGAGTGTAAATCTGGAATCGAGCTGCCTGGATTTCCGTTCTGACTATGTCACTTACCTACTGTGTATGTGACCTTGGGCAAAACAGTCAATTTTCTGGGCCCTAAGGTTCTGGTCTATAAAATGGGGGTAATTGGAGCACCCGGGGCACTGAAGTGTGGTGAGGAGTTCACGAGTCGGCCTGGATGAACCTCTCAGGACTGTACTCGGCATATGGTAAGCAACATGTCACTGTCTGTGATTATCATTTTTATTTCTGGTCACAGTTTTGGCTCCTCATTTCCTTACAAGTTACTGGCATGTCCTTCCTCCAAACGTACAGATGAAGAAGGGAAAAAGACATATCTCTTAATACGTGTCTCAATGCATTGAATGCTAAGCTGAGAACTTATCCCAAGCAACACCTTCTTTTTAAAAGGAAAGACTAAAGAAAAAGAGTCTGTGGTCCTAAAGGGCCCCTCAGGCTTAGACACAGCTGATTGGTTATATTATCTGGTTGGACCTTGAGAGTAATAGAGGCAGGAGTGTTCAGGGCCATGGTCTTGCTTTTGTTAAATAGGATGAAGGTTGACTGACTAGAACCTATGGCAATAGGTTAGTCACACTGAGACCTGACTAAGAGACTGATCATAATACGGTAACAAGAAAAACGAGCAAGACATTTGAATGGCAAGGCTGTGTGGGTGGGAGGCTTGCTGTTGAAGTAACTGATGCTATAACTTTATTGCGCTGTTATTTCAGTCAAGGGAAATATCTGTGACAAGCCAAGACAGGGCTCTGAAACAATACACACTTACTGCTCTCTTCTTTCTCTCTCTCTCCCTTCCTCCCTTCCTTTTTTCCTTCCTTCCTTTCTTCCCTCCTTCCTTTTCATCTTTCTCTTTCTCTCTCCCCCTTTCTTTCTTTCACTTTCTCTTTCTCTCCCTTCCTTCTTTCTTTCTTTCTTTCTTTCTTTCTTTCTTTCTTTCTTTCTTTCTTTCTTTCTTCCTTCCTTCCTTCCTTCCTTCCTTCCTTCCTTCCTTCCTTCCTTCCTTCCTTCCTTCCTTCCTCCCTTCCTCCCTTCCTCTCTTCCTCTCCTCCTCTCCTCCTCTCCTCTCCTCTCCTCTCCTCTCCATGCCCTTTCTTTCCTCTCAATCTCTTTTTCTCTTCCCATCCTTCCCTTCCTTTCTCTCTCCTTTCATTATTTTTTTTTAGGTGGGGAGTCAGCTCTTCTACATTTGCCATAGCCATGGAAATGACCTTGGTAACCCCCATGCATTGTGGGCAGCTGTGAAAGTATGGGTTTCTATCTGTCACAGGGCTAAAGAGACATTCCTGTCAGTGCCGAATTGTGAAAAATGTATGGTGGATAAAGTATCTGAATACATTAAGTCAATGTTAGAAACAAGTATAGAATTGTGGAGGAAGTTTGGGCGAGAATGGCTAGACATAACAAAGGAACTTAAAAAAAAATGACGAGTTGAATGCAGTCTTCACTTCTTCATTAACTTTGTTTTTGCGAATCTGCACTGACTTGTTAGGACTACCATTACTGTGATATCAGAAGCACATACACAGAAAAGCAGAGCGTAATTATTCAGTGTGCTTGTGCTTAGAGATTTGCTCAACACCCCCGCCTTGTCCTTCCGATAGCAGCCGGCAAATCCAGCCTCAAACATTTTGACAGGGAAGGAAAAAGTCAAATCAAGCACACTGAAAACCTAACAAAAAGATAAACACCTTTGAATGTTTGTTTCTGTTGCTACTTCCTCTGCGACGGTGATCTCACCACTCAGCGTTCCACTGGTTAGAGAGTCTCTTCAATGAAGTAATGTAAGTAAGAGACAATGAGATGTGAGGGTAAATCCTTAGCATCAGAAATCATTATTGTCCTGCCTCCAAACTCCCTTAGATCTGTAACTGCTCAGCCTGTGTAATTTATTCCTTTCCCGGCCACATCAGGAGCCTGTGATCTCACTTTTCCAGAAACGCTGAAGGATGTATTTATTGCTATAGTTATACTCGTGTACCTTTCATGTGTCACTTTTTTGGCAAAGATGTCCTCATGTTTACATCTCATCTGGTCACGGAGATTATAAACCCCTTGAGGGCTGGACCATATCTTAGGCTGATTTTTCTCCTTGTGGCTGAATCCTACGTGTACCAGTGGGTTCGTGGTGGGTATTTGATGCCTGACCAATGATAAGCTCAGGCCCCCTGTCACATGTGGGTGTGTACACAGCAGCAACAGGATGGGCTTTTCCAGGGGCTATGTGGTGGCCATTTACTGGCCTCTTCTATTGGACACAAAAGAAGCATGAGATGCTGGGTCCTCTGTCTGACTGGACTCTCCCCTGTCTTAGGGATTCGATGTGCCCCTATACGGGACTGTTGGCATTGGGAGCAGTGCCAAGTTTCCTCTGCTGGGAGTCCAGGGGACATTATGCTCTTGTCTGTAAACTCTCCCTGGATTTACAGCATCACACCGGTGGCCTGGCTGGGGTGGGGATGGGGAGATGAGAACAGATGAAGAATAAGTTCCTTGGGTTGCTGTTTGGTCTCACTTCCCACTTTCTTGCAGCCAAATCCAGAGAAATGAGAAAAAAGCAGACATAGTCTGGAGGTTAAACCTTATTTTCACAATGGATCGGGGCTCTCTGGAGGTCTCTAAGTGTTCTCTCTGTCTATAGGTAAATAAAAAATGGAGAAATAAAAAATGGAGAGGCAGTTACCTCTCCTTTTTTTTTATCTCCATTTAGAAACAGACCTAAGGTACTACCGTTGACCTCAGCCTATGAATATCATCTGAACCACTTTCCAGACTCTTGCTTTTAATTTTGAAGCCAATCTTTGAGTGGGAGTGTTCAATCACAACATACAGGTAACAAATAAGCAAACAGACAAGGTCGAATTTATCACTGAGTGCTCAGGTCATCTGCTAACAGTTCCAGGTGTCTGATTCCAAAGCAAACATATCACATAGCTATCAGGATCCCCAGAGGCATCTAAGCTAAGTGAAAGGCCAAGCAGTGATCTGGGAAACAGACTGCCGCTGTAGTCAAAGTCACTAAAATTTTTGGAGGTGGATATTTCATTTTGGTACTTTGGCATTAAACTATTCATCATGGTTTTTCCCCTTGTGAGGTTTTATCGACATGAGGATTATTTAATTGGATATACAGATGAAACTAATAATGACAGTAATTACCATTCACTCCCTACTTGCCATCAGGTTGTTCTGGGATATTGACTGGCCTTGCTGGTCTAAAAATCCCTTCAAGATCCTGTGAGCACAGGCAAGTCAGCCAACTGTACCTCAGTTTCTGCATCCGTAAAAAGGTGATACAAAGCCATTGATTTATTCGATACTGCTATGTTTTTGATATAAAAAAACAGAGTGTTATTATGATCAGTGGGAGTAGCAATTTATTCAGAAGAATTCTCTGTGAAAAATATCTAGAATATTAATTGCAGGGTGAGATGAACCAGTATTTGTCTGCACCCCGCCACTTCAACTTTATGTGTATTTGGTGGGGATGGGGGACTAGAAGGGACATTTGACTTATAAAAGGTATTACCTTGGAGGAGACTGTATTACAGTAAATTTGTAGGAATTGACCCAACTGAACCCATCAGTTTTTTTTTTCTTCTTCTTTACTTGTTTGTTGTGTAAACTATTGCATTAGGCAGCCTGGAGAACTTTGTATTCTCTACAGAGTATCAGAACTTATTAATTATTGTGATGTGGTATAGTTGGCTACAATTTTCTTAATCAAATAGTGAAAAAAGATAATTTTCATATGACATATTTATTGGCATTTCTTGGCTTTGCAATGAATACTACTTTCAGTTCAGAAGTAATAATCCTGAAAAGGAACCACTATATTTTTTGTAATTGCTCTCTTCTATCTCGCTCAAAGCCACATAGTCATACCGGCTTTTATCTTTAGAAGCTGCGTTCTTGGATGTCTACTTGAATATCTGTACAAACACACACAGTGTTTAGGCTCACATCGGCATGATATACGGAATTCACTACATTGGAATAGATTCTCATGAGATGCCAAGGAGCTACTGGATAATTAGATATCATTACATGACTGCATAATTTTCTCTTTCATTTAACATTAGTTAACAGGTATTTTTTTTTTTTGACCACTATCTTTGAGGCTCTTTGCTTACAATTTCTATCCTAGATACTTCCCTAGAGCTTGTGAGACAGCTCTTAAAAGTATTTGCGTGTGTGTGCTTGTGCAAGTTTGAACTGCACATCAGCTCGAGGTGGGTTGTGCTATCTCTAAATCTATACACCAGACCTCAGAAAGTCTCCAAGGAAAGACATCACCGTGCTTCTTGGAGATAAACAATAGAGATTGCTCTCTTTCTTCCTTTTGGGCATTTTGTTATTTCCAGCATTGACTCTATTCAAATTAAGCTGGATTTCCCACACTGGTTTGATCATAAGCAACACCTGCAAGGCTTAAAAAATTTTATGTTTTCAGGATTCATTTTTAGAGAGTTTGATTCCTTGGGTCTAAGGCAGTGCTCAGGAATGTGTATTTTCAACAAACACCTTGGGAGATTCTTAGGCTTCAACAGATTTGAAAAGTGTACCTACTGAATAAAGACCAGAGTAAGAAACGAAGTAGCCATGTGGGATTTAGCTGATTAATTGAGTTAGCTTTAAAAAATTAGTTTTTAGCCTAAAATAATTTTTAAATAAAAAAAATGAAACAGTCTACACATGCCATAAAATTGGGGGAAAAGATCCTTTCCTTTTGGTCTTTGCGAAATCCTTGGGTTCTTAGAAGGCAGACCATGATGATCTCCATCACGGTTACCATCAGCACAACAATCCCAGACTGGCTGTAAAAACACCCACCCAGTTCACTCAGGCACCTGCCTCATGTCCAGGTATGTGGCGGGGGTAGACTCCCTGACTACTGTCCATCTCCAGGGACAATATTTGTACTTGGTTTAGCAGGGAGAGCATGGACCCTCTCCGGGAGTGCCCACGGATATGCACAGGGTTTCTACTCAACTCGTGAAGGTGTAGAATTATAATGGCAAAGGGCAGAAATGCCTCTGCCTTTGTGGGTGACCTGGTGCGTCCTGAGCCGCTGTCTTCACTCTTCCTAGCTCTCCCTCTGTTGTGAAATCATGGCTAAGCTCGTTTTTCTTGCCCGAATTCACCATAGCCAACTGAGCCCACGTGCACAGAGACTAAACCGACTTCCTTAAAGCGCGCGCAAAAAAAGTTTACTGGATGTTTTCTCCTCCATTTTCACAATTTTATGAGTCTTTAATAAGCGTTTTCTCAGAGCTTGGCAGTTTCTGAGTGTTTTAAAATCATTTTTACTAGCTACTTCCAAAACACACCTGTGTGGTAAGTCTGTGCTTTCAGCCATGTTTTTACAGGAGGTGTGGGACCAAAAATAAAATGAAAAGAAACAGAATTTCACTCTTATGCTTTGTCCCTGGCTCGAAACTACAGGGGAAAAAGGGAGGATCTGCCTGCTTATTCATGTTCTGCGTTATATAAGTGGTGGAAGTGATGTGGTTCCAATACACAGGAGCTTTCATTTCATTTTGTTTCCAGAAAGAAAGCCTCCTCGGAAATATGACTTAGAGTAAGTTCAGGAAAGTCAGGTGTCCGACTTATAAGACCGAATGTATTGCTTGAAAACAAAACAGAACTAAAACGATGACAAAACTTTTAAAAAACTGCTATGTAATTCCAGTTACTGAGAATCACTGAGGCCGGGGACTTTGCTGTTCCGACGCATTACTGTAATGATATAATGATGTGTGTATACCTTTTCTTTACACGGAGGGCGTTTAATTTACAGAAAGGTAAGCTTGTGATTAAGATCTAGGAATTTTCCTTAATAACTTTCTGATTCTCCAACCCACTCCTGGAACCACTCCTTTACATTTGGCCTACTCGAACTCTCACAAAAACTAATTATCGCAATTCCAAAATGAGTTCTGAATACTTCATTATTTAACCCTTCTCTAACTCAATAGCCTTCTCTAGTCCCTTAATCCCATCATGTATTGGGTATTTGAAAATATAACCAGAGGATCCCAAACTGTGAGGAGATGAAGCTGGGAGCACTGAATTAACAAAGAATATACTCACATAAAGTAACTTCTCTAGTAAAATTTATAAGCTTATAAATGCATAGCTTTTCTTTTCCCTCCAATCGATACTGAGAAATGAGTTGATAGCAGTTCCTTGCTTATTAAGAAACGTTTCAATATTAAGCAATATTTTGACAAATGGAGAAGACTCGAGTTACACAAAGATTTGTGAAATTGTTTTATTTTCATATGCATATATTTATACTTTATTTTAATCTGCATAACTTTTTTACAAAGTACTAATGTGATTTTCATGACATTGAAAGTTGAATTTATCTCTCTGCCTTAGCTGGACTGAATTTAATGTTCTAATGCATTACCTTTTAAACATACAGTTATAAAACACACAGTCCAGCAAATAGGAGCCCAAGTCAATGAAAAATCTCCAGGGTATGGAATTAATGAAAATGGAAAATATTTATTTATAGTTAATACCTTGTTAATTGAGGGAATGGATTTCCTTTCCAAAGGCACATATAAAAATTCCTCTTTAGGAAAATGTTATTTTTTCTTTTTCTATTCACTGTGAGTCCACAGACTAAAAACACGCAACACATATTTTTTTTGAGAATTATGAAATTATGCACACACATCTAACGGTAAAATATATGACAAAATAGATGAAGCATTTTTTAAAGTTTTTCAATGCAACCACATATACTATTGTATGTGTTAGCATGTTTTTATTTACTTTGTTCTGATAATGTTTTGCTTCTGATTTTAGAAAAACGTTTTATATTTATGCCAAATTATACATTTCAAAATGATGCAGCACAAAGTCCTTCTGTATTTCAGCGATTATTCTATCGAGCAACTTTTGGAGGGGTAGTGTGAGAGAAGATAATTTCATCCAAAGAGGCGAAATATAATAAACTAAATAAATAACTCAATAAACTAAAATGTCTCAGGTTTGGTGAGAATTACAAATGAGCTAGGGGCAGAATATTTCCACTTTTAGATCAAGTATGTGGCACTGAGATTAATTGTTCTTTTTCACCTGTCTCTGTCGTTTAATTGACGTCGATCTTCACCATTAGTATTGACACATTGACGTTCACACTATACTGTCTTTTCACAGAACTTTCTTTGCCTCTCAGTGGATGGGCCTGAGGGCTGGTGGCCTCTTCGCTTCGCGGCAGAGTGGACTGTACTCTGACAGCTTGTGAATCATGGCTTAGGTTTTGCAACTTTGCAGTTTCTTCTGTGGCAGAACTTTCGAAACTGTCTTTGGCAGCAAACCCTCAACGGCAATATTTCTTTTGTTTCTTTCTATTTAATTAAATGGGAAAAAGAATAAGAAAAAAATGGAAGCCAACCACCTTGTAAGAAATAGATGATTTCACTAGAACTGGGGTTGGCTCACGAAGTATCTTCTAAGCTCTTCATTGTTCGGCAAGGGGAAGGATTTTAGCTGTGAAGTAGTGATTTCTCCAAATATTATGGGACCTAATAGTTAAGTGCACCATCCAGGAAAGACAATGATAGAGATATAATTAGCCATCATTACATCATTGTAGGCAAGTTTACTACACTGCCTAGGAATAAACACATTTCTGTTTTTCAGTATCTTTGAAACTCAGGTCCAGTCTGTGCGAGTCAATTGCTCAGGCAGGTCTTTAGAATGAGTGCTCATTTCCCAGGCCAAAAGGATCAGGCCCGGAGAGTTCATTTACCTGTGGTAATAAGCCTGACGGAACGAATCCAAAATGCTAACCGTGTATCCAAGGAGCACAGAATGGAAGGTGTCAGCGACCAAGCTGGTAGCAGTGATTGAAAACATACATATCAACACGTTACCCCCGGAAAGAAACACACAGACCCCTTCCAAAAAGTCAGTCTCAAGGCATGCACATGCAAACAAAGAGAAACCCAAGACTCACAGTTCATTTGAATTCACAAGGGAAAATTTTCGGGATGAATGTTGCTTTGACGTTGTCTAACTGATGCAGAGGGAAACCAAACCTGTTTTTAATTGCAAAGCCAAATGGTTTATGCATGGGCTCTGCCATGCTTGTGAGAACATGTTGCTTTTACAGCCCCCTCCTCCTCCGTGAGCGCGAGACGAGGCTTGCCAACTCTGTGTTTGAGTACAGTCACATTTAAAATGAGAAGCCTTGCAGGTATTTTTAAGGGGGGGGGGGGTCAATCTGTCAGAGATGTCACTATAAGTGGATCTATCTGCCTATCTGTTACCACTTGCTAATTATGGATTTGGGTGATAATTGTCATAAATCTTGCCACGGAACGTGCAGTAAAATGCTTGTTCTGGGGGTAGAGGGTGACGTGTGGAGAGGGATACTGCTAGAATCTAAGGGCTCGTGATCGACAGATCGCAAAGCCTGTGCTGTCGAATCATTTCACTGTTTAATATTCCAATGAATACACATATTGTTGCGTCTGCCAGGCTGCTCCAGGTAACATTGCTGGCATTCCATTATAGGAATGGTGAGCGCACACAGAATACAGTCCGGAGAGAAGTTTCTCTCCTTATGGCCAAAAAGGGCCTTCAGGAATATTCTGTCCTTATTAAAGCCATCCTAGAGGGGACTAGGAAAGAAAATAGAATACCCGACTACCAAAAGAAGGAATTTTCTTGAATTTGTAAGAAGCAGACCACTCACTGCAAAGTTAGATCCTGGAACAGATTTTGAGACAGGTCTGAAATATTCGTTGTTCCAAAGATTATTTAAGGTAAGGATGATAAAAGTCAGAAAAGGAGGCCCAGAAAAGGAGGTTTATAAAGAAAAATCTACTCTCTTCTGCAAAGAATTGGCAGTAACAGAAAGTAGAATCTAAAAATAGTTTTTGCTTCTGTGTCCAGTTCTTGAAGTCATTGCCACCAGCAGCTGCTGACTCATTAACTGCCACCATCACTTTATCTCCTTTCAATCTCGGCTTACTTTACCCTCATCAGCTGTCATCTGCGCGCGCGCGCACACACACACACACACACACACACATAGACACACACATAGCCTGTGGCTTTAAATATTAATTTTATAGTTTACAACATGAGTCCAGATGTTGAGTTTAAGAAGTCCACTTTGTCATTTGTGAAATAAATTGGTACCTTTTTCTGGTACTTTGTGAAAAACTGTAAGTTTTCTGAGGGACAGTAACCTATTAATCTTCTGTTCTCAAAGTAGGTGCTCACTAAATATTGAGAAAGAAAGGATTCTTCCTAAAAATGCCTTCCTAAACTTCCACTCTGGGAAGTGGAATTTTAAGAGAAAGTGAATCAGGGGACCTTCTGGCCATCAGAGGACCGAGGGTATCTCTGGACATTGATGCTTACTACTCTTAATGTACTTAAGCCAGCACCTCTTGGCCTGCTAGAGACCTAAAATAAAGGAATATAGTCCCTACTTATAAGTATCCTATGTTCAGATTCAGACCACAGAGTTTAAGTAATATACGTCAGATTTTTTATTGACATGTAAGTACATTTAACAGAATTCACTGGCCAAGGCTTAGTCGTGACCGGTTCATACAACTCCAGAGCCTAGAGCATTCGAGCCCAGAATTCAAAACAAAATGGTCTTGGGTTACTCACCCCTTTGCCCCCTGCCTACTCTATGTACACAGATTGGTATGACCATGAATAAGAACAGAGTCATGTGCATACCTTCCTTACATCTTCCCTCAACCTCAGGGTGCCTACTCTTTACTTATTGTCATAGAGTAGAGATATTTATTTCCTTCCTCTTTGTACGAGAAGCATGGTACAGAATCACAGTGCTTAACCTCTTGACTACCTCAAGGAACTGGTGCTTTATAGCTGTCTCTGCTTTTTGGCGGCTCTTAACTAAACAGTCAGAGGATGGAACGCTGATGGGACACCTAATAATATAAACTTCTGGAAGATAGGAATAGTAATAATAAAATCAGTCATGTATTATGGATCTACAAAATAGATGGCAAATATTATAGGGACAACGTGCGTAAATCACAACTATACTATCTGAGGATACTATTATCACATCTATTTAATAAAATGAGGAAACTGAGGCTCAGAAAATACTTGACTGGTGTGGCTGGAGGCCTGCGCCAGAAGCCAATCTGGGAACCAGACTCTGGTCTGGAAACCTCTATACTGTTGTTTATGCCTTCCATTTTCCTCTGAGACAGGAGGCGTGACAGACAGAGAGGTGCCGTGAGATGGAGAAAGGGGTTTGCTGGTGGCTGCTAGGGAGAATGTCTTGGGTAGAAGAAGATTATTTGCTCTGTATTTAGTTCAGTGGGATAATGAGAAGACAAGAAAACAGTTCGCTCCTCTACAAGTAGGGACTAGGGAGAAAGGGTTTTATTATGTACGTGGAGGAAGTGGATGAAGGGGGATGAGGAGGTGAACATTGGGAGCAGATGTAATTTGGTTTAACCATGTTTGTGAGTGACGACCATCTGTGTTTGAGGTCTGAACTTGATAAGATGAATGAATGATGCAGGGTCCTTGTCTTCACCATTCAAGAACTACTTATCAGTCCAATGAGGAAGAAAAAATACAGAAGCTAAGCCAACATGGAATAGGAAGTGATCTAGCGAAGCTTACTGAGGACTCTGGGAATATAGAAGAAGGTGATTTAGTCTAGCAAAGGGAATGAGGTAATAGATACGAGGGATCCAGTGGCTCCAAAGCAGTGGGGCTGTAACTGGTCTCGCCTCCCCAAATATTCTAGAACTTTCCTAGGCTATGTGGTGACTCAGGATATATGGGGTGAGTTCAAACAAAAACGGGAGCCTCAGAAACACCCTTGCTCACATGCACATGGGACATGGCAACTAGGGTTGGCCACATCACTTGCAGACTCAGTGCAAAATAAAAATGTGGGCCCTTGCTCAAAGATCAGGAAAAAAAGTGCAATTAAAGGCTTAAAATATAAAGCCCTTTTTCTGCTCTTCCTCTCTTTCTCTTTCTCTGTCTCTCTATCTATGAGGTATGCTGCTTTTTGCAATTTAATGTCATTCTAGGTAAAGAAAACTGAAAAATGTAAACTATTAGCATGAGTTGCACCATTCGTCTTTATATTGTGGGATGGAAGTTTTTGATGCAGATACAAGAGCATTGAACTTGTATGCACAGAAATCACGCAACGCATATGTAGTTTATTCTTATCACAACAGTGGAAATGCTGCACAAAACTCAGTTGTTTTTATTTCCCTTCTCGATGCATGCACCTTCTAGCAATGCAGCATGCGTACCTGTGCTCCCCTTGAATCTCTATGAATTCCATGCATCGAGGGTCATGGGGCATCCCAAATGCTGTACATGAACAGGGCAAGAAGGCATAGAGGAACAATGTGGGTAGTTCCTCTGCTCACACATATTCTTCATTGTCTCATGGGATTCCACTTACCAAACATCTGTCCAAATATAAAATTCTTAAGAGTTGCAAGACAGTGGCAGCAAAGCATTAAATCAGGCACAGGGTATGGGCTGATTGCACACGTTGCTAGCCCCAAAGCTGGCTTTGCTGTCAACATAATTTCATCTTAGACAACAAAGCAAGGTCAAAAGATCAACCAGGAATTCTCTGCTCTTTGACTCAGGCTGAGAGATCAACCATCCTTCATCTTGCAAAAGTCCAAACCAGGAACATAACCTGATTATTCCAAAGGAAGGACAAATCATTGCCCCAAATTTCTCAGCCATGAACTTGAACAGGAGACCAACGGTAAGTGCACACATAGATCTGACCCTTTTGTCCATCCCTAGGTTCTCTGCACCTGAGGCACACATTTTTCCTTATTGTTGGTCATAAAGTAAAGAAAGTTGTTTCTTTTCTGGGAGTTCAGAGGACACGGTAAAGACCCTCAGCAATGATGGAAAGAGATCAAGAAATATGTTACACTACTTACCCCCCTCCCCAAACAAACAAACAAACAAACCTAAAACAACCTGCTTGTCTTTGATCTTCTTCCTGTGCTAGACTTCCATCTACCTGGGCAACTCTCCTGGGCAACTTTGGTTTAGTTTCTTCTTGGCCAATCCTTCTTAATTTCATGCCCAGTATACTGTGTGAGCATTAAAACTCTGGTGTTCAAATCAAAGTTGAGAGTTGTTCTTAAAAAGCCCATATTTTTATAGATGTTGCAAAGCCCATATTTTTATAGATGTTGCTCACGGTCTTGTAATGAATTTTTCCTAGAACGTTGATCATCCCAGTTTTATTTTTCACCAGCTTCATATCCTACATCTTGAGAAACAGCAGCATCTGATCTTGTTAGTAATAATATAATATTTAACAATATGATATTTAATTCTATTTTTAAAATATTTAATTAATATTTATTAAATGCTTATTAGGTACCAGGTGGAGTCCTAAGCATTTTACATATGTCAACTCATGTGATACAACCATTTCAAGAGGTTGGTATAATTGTTAAAACTGTTTTCAGGGTCAGGGTTCTTCAGGCAGGGTGTGAATCCTGGTTTGGCCATGTATTAGCTGGGAGGCCATGCACAGCTCAACCTCTCGGTGCCTCATTTGTTACACTAAATGAGATAATACTTAGAGTGCTTATATACTAGTCTTAGTGAGGGTGCATGGGTGACTCAGTTGGTTGAGCATCTGACCTTGGCTCAGGTCATGATCTCACGGTTTGTGGGTTTGAGCCCCTCATCGGGCTCTGTGCTGACAGCTCAGAACTTGGGGTTCTGTGTCTCCTTCTCTCTCTGCCCCTCCCCCATTCATGCTCTGTCTCTCAAAAATAAATACATGTTAAAAAATTTTTAAAAAAAGAATACTATGCTTAGAATACTTAGAACAGTTAGAATATTATGCTTATTTATTAATTTTTTTTTTTACTTCTTTTCCTTCAGAGAAGGCTTCCCTTTGAGCAGCTGCGTGCCTTTGGGACAGCTAATTGATCTCTCTGGGCCTGGTTTCCTCATCACTGAAATAGTGATGATGCGGTAATGTGGTGCAGATTAGTTGAGGTAATGCATGAGAAAGGTTCGGCACAGTGCCGGATGGGGAGTAAATTCTCGTCGATTATGAGTATTATTAAGGAAGTCCTCCCTCATTCTGACACCTTCACTGATTCTTATTTTTCTTTAAGTTTCTTTGTTTATTTTGAGAGACAGAGAGAGTCAGTAGGGAAGAGCAGAGAGAGGGAGAGAGAGAATCCCAAGCAGGCCCTGCGCCGTCAGCACAAAGCCTGACACGGGGCTCGAACTCACGAACTGTGAGATCATAATCTAAGCTGAAATTAAGAGTCAGATGATTAAACAGCTAAGCCAACCAGGCTCCCCACATCATCACTGATTCTTGAAGAAATAATACTGTTTCTTCTTGTTTCTATTGATATGTGATGGACAGTTAGCATTGTGTAAGTTTAAGGTGTACAACGTGTTGATTTAATACATACACATATTGCAATACGATCACCGCCACGGTGTTAACTAACACCTCTATCGCATCAGATATTTCTTTTTTTGTGTGGTGAAAATAATTAGAACCTACTCTCTTAGCAACTCTGAAGTTTCTAATACAGTATTCTATTGCTGTGCTTGGTTTTTCAGAACTAATCTACTAGTTGCAAGTTTGTACCCTTAATGTTTATTCTTTCATCTTCAAATATCAGTAATACTCTGCATGCAGGACTATGCTTAACATTTTCTTCCTCCTTTCTATTGAGACCCAAGCTCTGTTCAGTTTTTCCTTTCATTGTCTTCCTTCCCCCCTCCACCTTCCGCCTACCATCAGTTCATCCCATTATGCATTAAAAAACATTTTTAAAAAAATTTATTTCTGAGAGAGGGAGAGAGACACAGCATGAACAGGGGAGGGTCAGAGAGAGAGGGAGACACAGAATCCGAAACACGCTCCAGGCTCTGAGCTAGCTGTCAGCACAGAACCCGACGCGGGGCTTGAACCCATAACTGTGAGATGATGACCTGAGCCGAAGTCGGACGCTTAACGGACTGAGCCACCAAGGTGCCCCTCCACTTGCATTTTTATAACACATTTTCCTGGTACCTCCCACCACTCCAGTGCGCTGTTTTCTGTTTGGGTCCAAACAATGACATGAGTTTGCAATCAGTAAGTGCCTCTGAGCTTCGCGAGTGTGGCCAGCATTTCAAGAAAGCACCAGACAGGGTGCAAAGGATGGAAATTGGATGCAGAAGAAGAAATTCAAAATATCAAAGTGCATGATGGATGGTTGGATGGTGATGATAGGTTTTAAGCTTCCTGCCTTTAACTGAGATTTCCTGCTCATTTGGGGATGCATGAAATACAATGGTGACCACTCACATTGGTTTACCACCTCCTTCCTTCCTCATACCTGCTACTTCCTTCTCTTCTTCAAGTTAAGCCCTCTCTCCCTTCTATAAAATGGGGAAAAAAGGAAGCCTTATTAGGTAATTTCTTGAATTATATTTTGAGATTGAAACTTTGTGTATTTAACCAAGGTCTAAGCCAAGGGTTAAGTCTCTAGAATACTGTTACTAATAAAAAATTAATAAATAACTAATAATTAAATAATTAATAAGTTCAAAAATGCAACTATTTCCATTCTATTTGAGGCTACTTACTCAGTTTTCCTTGGAGTAAAATGGTAAAATAACACTTCATTGTGGAATGTGATTAAAATGAATTAATTTAGGTCTATGAAGGAAATTAAATTCATGTGGACTACGTAAAAGCTACTGTGAGTAAAACCATCACCATATTTTACAACTTGAAACATAATTTTTCCTTCAAACAGACTAATGCACAGCTTTATTCCAGATCACTGGCTTTAATCACAGATCTCCTCTGGCTTCATCTTCGACCTGCCTCCTTGCCATCCCAAGGTCTCATGTGCCCAGACTTTGCCAGCAATGGACTTGTCGGTCATCTGATTGAAATATAGAGATGAACTTTTTCCACATCTCATATTTTTCTAATGAAGAAAATAAGTATCACGTTCATTACAAGTGAATATTTAGAATTGACAAGCAGCCTCCTGAGACTGATATTTACAACTTTTATGGAAAGCTTATATTCAAAATACATCAGCAGCTATAAAACATTTATGACGTGGCAGAGATCCCTGTTAGGAAGCAAAGGATCTTGGTGTAGGTACGGTTCAGCCAATATCCAATTACATGAGCTTGTGTTGACCAGTCTCTTTGCCTGTGAAATGGGAAGAATGATATTGCCTCCAATAACTTTACTGGGACAGGATGGCAACCCAAGAACATAAAGTACATGTGTGTCAGGGGAAACTTTTGCAACTCACAAATCTGTAAGCCCGTGACAAGTATTATCGGGATCCCCACTGTAATCTAAATAGAGCAAGCAAATGAAAATGAGTTGAATGTTCCTGAGATGGTTACTGCTGGATTCTTTCTTAATGGTTCCTGTGAAGGGAGAGGCCTATAAGTGAATTCCCAAGTTATCTCAAACAAAATCTAACTTGCTCTTCTTTACATAATACAAATTCCATTTGGTTGTTAGTTTGTTCTTTCCAGAAGGGACATTTAATCTAATTGGCCATTTGAGAGTTAGGATTCTTCCCCAGAGAGCAGAGCAGACCTCTTCTTATCTCTAGAACTCGAGTTTGCATAAAAATAGCTGGAGTCCAGCTGCCGGACGGCCTTTCTTGTACCCCCGAAGGACAGCCGTCTCCGTCTGAGTCCATCATCCAGCAGAAGGACCACCCTGGGGCATGGGGTGGACACTTGATACTCAGGAAATCTGTTGATATCCAAGATTTGGAAACTTCAATCTCAAAGAGCCTTGCACGAGGACCAGAAGGATCTTAATGATGTTCTCGCTTAACTTTTTAAAAACATATTCTTATGAAAGGTATTGAAGACAGAGTGGGTAGTTATGTCAGCCATGAAAATGTATAAAAATCATGTGGTTTTTAAGCAAAGTGATTTTTTAAGTGGGTTTTAGGGCAGAAGAGAGGACAGGATTCACTGAATTCAACAAAAGCAGTTCTGACAAGATAATTTTAGTTTATATGCACTGACCATGAATTTGGGGCAGATGACCTCCACACTCATCAACAGAAAGGTGAAATAAGTACAACTGGTCTACGAAAATGGACAATCTCTCCAGCCAGGAAAAACTGAGAAGTTTAAGGGACAATGAATATAATTCATGATATTGAATGTGTCACTTCTTCCTGGGCTCCTTTCATCCTGCCTATGTGTGCAAAGCAATTTAATGAAAAACTCTGTCCCCAAAAACATTTCACCTGAAATGGCTCAGTGAGGGAAGTATGGTAACTTTTACATTGTTGTCATTATTGTGGTTGGTGTTGTGCATCTAGATAGTGATTTGGGTTCTTAGACTTTCACTGCTGAGTCTGGTGATAGAAATGACTGCTGAGAAGGGGTGTGTGTGCCTGAATCATTAAGGAATTCAGTTGTTGTTTTTTTTTTTTCCGAAGTTACCACCCAAATAAAAGACACAAGCCTGTTCCATTGGGTCTTAAAGGTGATCGTGACCTCTTTGGCTTAAAGCTTATATAACCAGCAGGCATCATCTGGTATAAAGATATATGGTATAATAATAATAATAATAATAATAATAATAATAATAATTTAATAGCTGAATACTGCTTTATAGTCTTCTGTGCTTTCATATATATTATTTGATCTTCAAATAATGTGTTGATTGGTTAGGTAATAACTTTATTTTACAGTTGACAGATCAAGCTTGGAAAACTTGAATGACTTTCTGAATGTCAAAGAGCTAATATGTGGCAGATCTTACGATTTCAAATTCAGTGTTTTTCCTACCACTTTGCTGTTCTGACCTCTTGTGCCTTATCTTTGGGCCATTGTCTTTTTTTATGTTTATTTATTTTTGAGAGAGACACAGAGTGCGAGCAGGGAGGAGCAGAGAGAGAGACACAGAATTGGAAGCAGGCTCCAGGCTCTGTGCTGTCAGCCCAGAGCCCAACGCGGGGCTTGCACCCACAAACAGTGAGATCATGACCTGAGCCGAAGTCAGACGCTTAACCAACTGAGCCACCCAGGAGTCTCTGGGCCTTTGTCTTGATTGCCAATCCCCTGACCCTTCTCCTCCCCCCCAGTTGTATTGACATGCAGCAACAAGTTTAAGGTATACAGCATGATGGCTGGACTTGCCTATATTGTGAATGATTACCGTGGTAAGTTTAGTTAGCATCTGTCATCTCATATAGATCCAACACACAGAAAAAGAAAAGAAAAAAATTTTCTCCTTGTGATGAGGACTCATAGGATCTACTTTCTTAACAAGTTCGCCGTACGTCACCCAGCAGTGTTGGCTGTGGTCACCGTGCCCTACAGTCCGTCCCCAGGATGAGTTTATTTATCTTATAACTGGAAGTTTGTGCTTTTTAATCATCGTCTTCCAACTGCCCCTTCCCCTCAAACTCCTGCTTCTGGGAACCACACATCTGTTCTCTTTTTCTATGAGCTTGTTGTTGTTTTTTAGGTTCCATATATAAGTGAGGTCATACAGTACTATCTTTCTCTGTCTGACTTATTTCACTTGGCATGGTGTCTTCAAGGTCTATCCATGTTGTTGCAAACGGCAAGATTTCCGTTTTAGATAGCTGATGTATGTATGCACTGCAACGTTTTTATTCACCCAGCAATATACACAGGTTATTTCCATGACTTGCCTATTAATAAATAATGCTGCTATAAACATGGGCAGGGGAGGGCAGATAGTTTTTAGAGTTAGTCTTTTCTTTTCTTTTTTTTTTTTTTTTTTGGGTAAATTCCCAGAAGGAAATTTCTAGATCGTAGGGTAGCTCTACTTTTGATATTTTGAGAAACTTCGCACTGTTTTCTACACACAGTGGCTGCCCCAATTTATATCCCCACCAACAGTGCACAAGGTTCCCTTTTCTCCATGTTGTCATTAATGTTCATTATCTCTTATCTTTTTGATGGTGATTGATGGCCAGTTCTCATCTGAATCCCAAACTGGACTTCTAACATTATTCTCTTTTATCTCATCCTTTTCAGTCACCCACTCCATCAAGCCCTCTCTCCCATCTCTTACTTTCCAGGCCCTACTACCAAACCTACTGAAATTGTCCTTAAAAAGAAAAAAAATCCTAGTTGGCCCTGTTGATCACCTCATCTCTAAACATGGCTCGCAAACTTCTTTATTACCTTGAGTTTCCATTCAATCTATCTCATTCACCTGCCCCTTCCAGATATTGAGCAAGGGAAGAAAACGCAGATTAGAACGGGTGGGCAGATATTGTAAGTGCAAATAGATGTCATGAGACAGAACGAGAAGGGGACATTTTGGGCTAAAATGATTGTGTCACCAGCTGAGGCAGCTGGGACAAGGAAGACCAGCAGACCACGTGACGCAGACCAAACAGATGATGTCAGGGCATTGATTCGCAGAGATTTCACTCGGGAACCAATATAGGCAGTGGTGGTAAGTGGTGGGGGTTATAACACTTCTCGGGGTACTATTATAGACTTGGGATTTTAATTCACATGTAACACACTTTCTTTAGCAGAAAGATAGGGCACTTGCCGAGCATTTATCTGTTTGCTGGTCCATTTGTTTTATGCCAAGTAATCCTATGCAGAGACGCTCTTTTGACTCCAGAACTCCAGATATATTCGTGGCAGTTCATCTGCAAACATATCCTTTATTACACATGCATCTTTCTTAAAAATATAATTTATCTTATGTTTTAACTGTAAAAATTCCAAATGATCCTAGGCCCCACCATAAGGCTTCTCGCCAGTTCTGTTCTCCCGGGCTGATGTTAAACCACTGACAAGCACTGTCTGGGTGCCTCTGCCCAGTCAGCTGTGCACCCACTGAATAGTTGTGTGGTTTAGATTAGATCTCCCCAGTTTGTTGATGAGAATGTCAGGTAGGACAGAATCAAAGGCTTACAGAAGTCTAGAGAGATTACATCTATTGCATCCTTTTTATCTACAAGGCCTGTCACTCTATCATAGAAGGAAATTAAATTGGTCTGGCATGATTTGCTCCTCTAAAAGCCATGTTGGTTGCTACCCAGTCTGTTATGCTCTTCTAGGTGATTGCAAATTGATCATTTTGATGATTTATCTTAGTAACTTTCCAGGCACTGTGTTTTTGGCTGACCAATATTTCTTTTTCCTTCTTTTAAAGATGGACATTACACTTACCCTTTTTTCTACTTTAAGAAGACACATGTTTAATCTTTTTAGCATAGCTGATTGAAGTCTGACAACATATTCTAAAACATTCATTTACATATTGTTACAATCTCTCATCTGTGTAATTTTCAACAACTGACTAGTGGTTCAGAATATATTCATTCACTCCTTCTATCTCTGTATTTAGTCACTTAGTGTTTATTGAGAGTCTAGGATCTGTAAAAGCAGTAAGTACACAGACAATGAATTCATAAGCCTCTTGAGAAATTTATAGTCAAGCGCAGGAGACTTACAGGGAAAGAGATGATTAAAATATAGTCCTGAACGCACTGAATTGGGGGCAAGTGAGATGGAATGGTACAGTCATCATTTACTCCAATAAATCAGGGAAGCTTCCTGGAGGAGGTGAGGTCTATACTGAGTTCTCAGAGCTGAGCAGGAGTTCGTAGGTGTTAAGACAGAGAGAGTGATGGGCTGAGACAGCACAGTGGAGAGGAAAAGTGTCTGGGCAGAAGGACTAGAAAATACACGCTACGGCTCTGGAGATGCAATGAGTGTGGGAGTGCGTAGCATGTAAGCCACGAGGCCGTTGACTTTCTGGGTCTAGGCATTGGGGAAGCAGGAGTGTAATGCAGTCGGAGACCACGGCCTTGGCAGCTATGAAGATCCTGAATGGCAACAAAATAACCTTGGATTCCTCTGGAGTGCAACCAAGAACCTCATTCAGCTATATTTTTTTCTTGAATTCTCCTCATTTTTGAAATTTACTTATTTATTTATTTGTTTATTAATGTTTATTTATTTTTGAGAGAGAGAGTGAGCAAGAGTAGGGGAGGGACAGAGAGACAGAGGGGCACAGAATCTGAGGCAGGCTCCAGGCTCTGAGCTGTCAGCACAGAGCCCGATGTGGGGCTCGAAGCCACAAACTGCTAGATCATGATCTGAGCCAAAGTCAGTTGCTTAACTGACTGAGCCACCCATGCGCCCTTGAATTCCCATCATTTTAATAATGTGGATTATCTTAAGTATCAAAAAGAGATAGAAAAGGATTCAGGATAAAAATCTTACTCCTAAAGTACCTTGCAAACTACTCAAAGAGTGAGGACTTAAAAACAGAAAACAAATTACGATATAGGTAGTTTAGGTAAGGAGAGAAATAAATCTCTCAGAAGAGAGTTACTGGGAGTTCAGAGACAGCAATGTTGAGATGGGATTTATCTATTTTATTTAAATCAAGGACGCAGTAAGAAGCATCTCTGGCCTCAATTATTTGGGAAGATTACAAACAACATGCTCTCAAATCATAAATGATACTTATATTCCTACAATTGTTCACTACCAGTCACACACTTGGTTTGCCAGTATTCTTACTGCTATAGTAACAATTGAAAATGAAACAAAACAAAACAAAGGCAAGTGGAATAAGTGTTACTCTTTTTGATAATGATAACTTGAATATTTCAAACCAACTCCCCTGCTGAGAAAAAACAGACTAGTTGGGAAAAGAAAAGTTTTAACAGTCTATTCAAATACACGGAGAGAAGACAAGAGATGAGTAGCTAGCTGAACCAAGATTTAGGAAACGATGCAGGTTTAGGGTAAAAACCTCAACATTTGGGGCTGTTTTTAATTGTACCGTTTTTCCCTTTTTATCTTCCAAATATGGAAAGAGTAAGTGCCATTTCTGACAGTCTTGCAGAGCTAAGGAAGAGGTAGCAATGGGCAAGAGTCCCTCAAGCAATGGACACCTGTGAATGACTCTTGCTCTAGTTGAGACCCTGAGGGTTGCATTCTGGGAATACGGGTGAATCAGGAGTATGTCCTACAAACAGAAAAAGTCCAGTTTTGTACCATTTCAATCCCTAACATTAAGCAGACTTTCCTGGAGTATTACTACTTCCAGGTAACTTACAGACTCAAACAAATAGATCTTTTCTACAAAAAGATAATATTGATTTTGGTCTTAAATTATTTCTAGAATAAATTGAACATGAAAAGATAAAATGACATGAAGGAAAAACAGCAGAAGTTTCAGATCACAGAAATGCACCCATCCATGGGAGCATCAGATACTGGAATATTCAAACATAGACGTTAAAGGAGTTATACTTCTTATGTTTAAAGAGAGAAAAGATAATTCATGGGTTGACTGGGAGTCTCAGTTGGTTGAGTATCCAACTCTAGATTTTGATCAAGATCCAAGTCATGATCCCAGGGTTGTGGGATCGAGCCCACAAGTCATGGAGCCTGCTTGGATTCTCTTTCTTCTCTCCCTCTGCCCCTCTATCCTACTTGTGTTCTCTCTCTCTAAAAAGAAAATAAAAAATGATGATAATCATTTTAAAGAGATAGAAGGTAATTGAGAATTTTGTTAGAGAATGGGAAGTGTAACAAGAATTCAAATAAAGGCTCTAGAAAGTTTTCATATGTGATTTTAATAGCATATCATATTTTGCTTATATAGTGGATAAGAAACAGCTGAAAAAAGATAAAGGATCATGATGCAAATTTAATTAGCTTTATGAACTCCATGCAGACTAACTAAGAAGAAAAACACACTAAGAAAACTCACACCTCAGCCAGAGGAGGGGAAAAAGAAACAGATTGCATTTAAAGGAATAACTATTAGACTGGCAACTGAGTTGTCAATAGGAAAATAAATCAGAAGACAATAGAATAACATATTTAAAATGGGGAAAAATAACTGGCAACCCAAACATTTATACTCAGTGAAAATATCATTCAGGAATAAAACATATTTTCAGACAAAAACCAAGATAATTCATCATCAGTAGAACAGTAGTATAGATATACTAAAGATTATTCTCCAACTAGGTGGAAAATTATTCTAAAATGAAAGTCAGAAATTTGGTAAGAAATAAAAGAATTTAGGAAAAGATGAGCAAATGTGAGGATATATTCAATATTGGTTGATTAAAATCATAATAATGTCTTAATAAATGTTAAAGTATATATAGAATGAAGACATGTGATAGTAATGGCGTATTAATTATGGAAGTGATCAAGTTAAAATGTTTAAAGATATTTGCATTGTCTAGAAAGAATTCTGAAAATGCCAATTATATTAGAGTTAGCTAAGTCCAGGCAAAATATAATTTCTATTATAACCACTAGAAAATACATAAAAGAGAGTGTAACTAGGTGAACCTAAAGGCATGGCAATAGAAACTATAAAAAATAAAACACAGAGAACAAAGCCTGGGGAAAAAGTAAATGGAAGATCAATAGTCAATGGAAAAGTTAAAAGAGGCTAATATATATGTAATTTAAGGCTTCTGTAAAGGAGAAGAAAGGGAGGGGCAGAAAAATATTAGAAAAAATAATGGTTAAAATTTTTTTCTAATTTGATGAAAATGGTAAACCCAGAAATAGAAGGAAGTGCAATAAACTCCAATTATAAAAACATGAGGAAAAAAGCCAAAAGAGATAAAACGAAATCATAAAAAGTACCAAATTAATTCAAAAGAAGGCAGAGAGAATAAAGAATAGCTAAGACAAACAGAAAACAAATAAAAAATATGAAACCTAATCCCAATATAACAATAAATACATTAAATGTAAATGGTGTAAATGCCTTAATTAAAAGACAGAGATGATAAGACTGGAATAAAAAGGCAGGCCAAACTATATTCTGCCTACAAGAAGCCAACTTTTAATATAAAGACACAAATAGGTTAAAAGTAAAATAATGGAAAAAGGTAGTTAGTGCTAAAATGAATCAGAAAAAAAGTCAGAATAGTTATATAAATATCAGAAAAAGTAAATTTTGGAGGAAAGAATAAAAATTAAATAGGTCAATTCTTAATGATAAAGGGGCCAATTAATGAAGAGGACATAAAATTTTAAACATTTATGCACCTGTTGACAGGGCTTCAAATTATATAAAGTAAAACCTGATAGGCTTGCAAAGGGAAATACATAAATTCATAAATATGGTCAGAGGTTTCAATGATTGATAGAAAGTAGACAGAAAATCGGTAAGAATTATATTGACTTGAACAACACTATCAACCAATTTAATTTATATTTACAGAAACACTTTCAATCAACCCAGTTAACAGTTTCAGAAAATTCCATCAAGAAGCAAAAATCACATATTTTTTCCCCCAGAGATCATAGAACATTTTCCAGATAGACCATATCATGAGGATAAAATAAATTTCAAGAAGTGTAAAATGATTAAAGTGGTATAAAGAGTATTCAGTGACTACACTGAAACTAAATAAGAAACCAACAGAAAGATTTTTGGAAAATTCTTAGGTATTTGGAAATGAAAGAATATATTCTTCAATAACTCATGGGTCAAATAAGAAATACAAATAAATAAAAAATATTTTGAATTGAGTTAAAATGAAAACACAAGATTTAACAATTTGTGTGACACAGCCAAAGCAGAACTTAGAAGAAAATGTATATCAGTGAGTACAAATTAGAAAAGAGGAAAGATAAAAAATTAATGACCTTGACTTCTAACTTAAGAAATGAGAAGAGAAAGGGTAAATGAAACTCCAAGTAAGCTCAAGGCAAGCAATAAATCAAAGAAATAGGAAATAGAAAAACAATAGAGCAAAATCAATAAAACCAAAAGCAAGTTCCTGGAGAAGATCAATAAAACTTATAAAAGCCTCTATTGATATCAGTTAGGAAATAAGAGAAAACCCAAATTATCAATATCAGAAATGAGAAAAACGACATCCTTTTAGTTTGTGCATGTATTAAAAGAAAAATATGGGAGCATTATGAAGCATCGTAAGTTATTAAATTTGAAAACTTGAAAGTAAGGGACAATTCTTGAAAGACATAAATTACCAAAGCTCCCTTAGGAAGAAATGTATAATCTGCATATGTTTTTTTAATCAATTAAAGAAATTCAGTTGCGATTAAAAAACCTTTATCATTCAACATCATACTTATGATAAAACACTGAATGTTTATTCTCTTACAGATTAGGAACAAAATGAGGACTTTGACTTTGACCACTCTGATTCAATATTGATTGTACTGAAGGTTTTAGATAATGTAATAGGCAAGAAAAGGAAAAGTCATCCAGTATGGAAAGAAAGAAGTAAAACTGAGTTAATTTACACACATGTTCCTCTATGTACAAATCCTGTTTACAAAAAAAGCTACTAAAAATAATTGGTGCATTTAGTAAGGTTGCATAGTATATGATCAGTACATAACAATCAATTATATTACTCAATACTGGTGATGATCAACTAGAAATTGAAATAAAAATACGGTTTATAACAATATAAAATTACAAAAATAAAATACTTGAGGATACTGAAAACCACAAAATATTGGTGAAATAAATTAAAGGTCAATAGTAACTCAAAATGGATCATAGACCTAAATGTAAAAATCTAAACTCATAAAAATTCTAAAAGAAAAAATAGAACAAAAGTTTCATCATCTAGTATATTCGTTTGCTTGGGCTGCTATAAAAATATACTGCAGAATAGGTGGCTTAAACAACAGACATTTATTTTCCACCTTTCTGAAGGCTGGCAGGTCCAAGGTCAAGGTGTTGGCTGATTCAGTTTCTGGCAAGAGCTCTCTTTTTGGCCTGTAGATGCCACCTTCTCATTGTATCCTCGCATGGTAGGGAGCTTGCAGGTTCTTTGGTATCTTTTCTCATAAGAAAACTAATCATTTTGGATCAGGGCCAAGAAGGGCCCCTTCTCTTGTACTCAGATTTAACCTTAATTACCTCCTTATAATCTCTATCTCCAAATATAGTTATGTTTGGGTGTTGGGGCTTCAATATATGAATGAAGTGGGGCATAATTCAGTCCATAGCACCTGGGGCTAAGCAAAGATTTCTTAGACACAATGCCAAAAGCATGATTCATAAAAGAAAAAAAAATTGATCAATTATAACCCATCAAAATTAAAACTTTCTGCTCTTTGAAAGAAACTATTAAGAGAATGGAAAACAAGCCACAGAGAGGAAGGAAGTTCAAGTCATGTATTTTTTAAGAGTTTATATTCAGACTAAAGATCTTTCACAATTCAGTAATAAGAAAGGAAGCCTTTCAATAAAAAAAATGATTTGAATATACACTTCCCAAAGAAGATATGCAAAGGGAAACAGATATATGAAAAGACATTCTACACCATTAATTATTAAGGAATTGCAAATTAAAACCTCAATTAGATAAGACTACACACTTATTAGAATGGTTATGATTAAAAAGATTGGTGTGTATGTGGAGCAATTGGAAGTCTCATGCATTGCTTGTAGAATAATGGAAATGATTCTGATATGGAAACTGGTTTAATGACTTTCATATGTGGACCATACACTCCATCCATTTCACTTACAGGTAACTATGCATGAAAAATGAAAGCATATGCCCTTACAAAGACTTGTACACAAATGTTCTTAGTAACTCAAGTGCCCATCAACAGGTAAATAGATAAAGAAATTGTGGTATATCCACACAATGCAATATTCCTCATTAACATAATGGATGATTATCAATACATAGGACAACATGAATGAATATCAAAACAATAATGGTGAGTGAATGAAGCCAGATTTTAAAAAGTATATACTGTATAAACCCATTAATAGTACAATTCTAAGAAAACCCAGAAATGAACCCACAAATATATGGTCAATTAATCTTTGACAAAGCAGGAGAGAATATCCAATGGGAAAAAGACAGTCTAGTCTCTTCAATAAGTGGTGTTAGGAACACTGGACAGCAACATGCAAAAGAATGAAACTGGACCACTTTCTTACACCATACACAAAAATAAATTCCAAATGGATTAAAGACATAAATGTGAGACCTGAAATCATACAAATCCTACAGGAGAACATAGGTAGTATACTCTTTGACATCAGCCATAGCAACTTCTTTCTAGATTTGTCTCCTGAGACAAGAGAAACAAAAGCAAAAATAAACTATTGGACTTCATCAAAATAAAAATCTGCATAGTGAAGGGAACAATGAACAAAACTAAAAGGCAGTATATGGAATGGGAGAAGATATTTGCAAATGTCATATCTGAGAAAGGGTTAGTGTCCAAAATAAATAAAGAACTTATTAAACTCAACACCCCCCCCAAAAAAAAATCCTATTAAAAATGGACAGAAGACATGACTAGACATTTTTCTAAAGATGACATCCAGATGGCCAACAGACACATGAGAAGATGGTCAACATCACTCATCATCAGGAAAATACAAATCAAAACCATGATGAGATACCACCTCACACCCATCAGAATGACTAAAATGAACTACACAGGAAACAACAGATGTTGCTGAGGATGTGGAGAAGGGGGAACCTTCTTGCACTGTTGGTGGGAATGCAAACTGGTGCAGTCACTCTGGAAAACAGTGTGGACTTTCCTCAGAAAGTTAAAAATAGAACAACTCCATGATCCAGCAATTGCACTACTAGGTATTTACTCAAAGAATAGAAAAATATGAATTCAAAGGGATACATGCACCCTGATGTTTATAGCAACACTATCTACAGTAAGCAAATTATGGAAACAATACACATGCCCATTGACTAGTGAATGGATACAGACGATGTGGTATGTATACAATGAAATATTACTAAGTGATAAAAAAGAATTAAGTCTTGCCATTTGCCATGATGTGGGTAGAAGTAGACAGTGTTAAGTGAAATAAGTCTGTCAGAGAAGGACAAATACCATATGATTTCACTCATGTGGAATGTAAGAAACAAAATAAATGAGCAGAGGGGGGAGAAAAGAGAGAGAGAGCCAAACCAAGAAACAGAATCTTAACTCCAGAAAACAAACTGATGATTGACGGTTACCAGAGGGAAGGTGGTCAGGGGGATGGGTGAAATAGGTAATGGAGATTAAAGAGTGAGCTTGTTATGATGAGCACCAAGTGCTATATGGATGTGTTGAATCACTGTATTCTATACCTGAAACTAATATTACGCAGTATGTTAACTAACTAGAATTTAAATAAAAACTAAAAAAATAATAAAATTCTAGAAAATGCAAACTAAAATGCAAAAAAGCAAATCTGTGCTTAAATAGGGACTGGAGGTCATGGGGGAAGGGGTAAGATAGTTACAAAAGAGAACAAGGCACCTTTTGGGAGTGATGGTATGCTCACTCTATTAATATTGTGATGGTGTCTCTTAGTGGTATATACACGTCAATACTTATCATATTGTACATTTAAAATATGTACAGTTTAGTGTATGTGAATTAAAGCTGTTAAAGTTAATTTGTGTTTACATGTATAAGAAACAATGTAGAATTTTAAAAAATATAAAGTTTATAATAGCATTAATAACATGAAATATATCAATATGAATCTGACAAAATATGTGTAAGCTTCCCTCGCTGGAAACCAAAACAGTATCGAGAAAAATTAAAGGCCTAAATAAATGGAGCAACGTACCATTGAAAGAACTGAATATTGTAAAAAAATGTCGACTCTTTCCAATTCCAATCAACCACAAACTGTGTGTGTGTATGATTCTAAAACAATTATTAAAATGAAAGAAAGACCGATAGTAGAATTATTTAAAGAAGAAGTAGATGAGAAGATTTGCTGTAATAAATATCAGGACATTTATAAAAGCATAGTAATTAAGAGTGTAATTTGTCACAAGGGTATGGGAATGAAATTAGAGAGCTCAGAGGTAGAAATATGATTGTACACCTGTTTTTGACAATGTCAAACTGTAGAGCAGTGGGGGCAAAGCATGTTTCCTTTTTTATTCAGTTTATTTATTTATTTATTAATGTTTTCTTTATTTCTGAGAGAGAGAGAGAGAGAGAGAGGCAGCGTGAGCAAGGGCGGGTCAGAGAGAGGGAGACACAGAATCCGAAACAGGCTCCAGGCTCTGAGCTAGCTGTCAGCACAGAGCCCGATGCAGGGCTCAAACCCATAAACCGTGAGATCATGACCTGAGCCGAAGTTGGACGCTTAACTGACTGAGCCACCCAGGCGCCCCTATTTATTTATTTATATTGAAAGAGAGAGTGGGGAAGGGACAGGGAGAGAGAGAATCCCGAGCAGGCTCTACACTGTCAGCTTGGGGCTTGAACTCACAAACCATGAGATCATGATCTGAGCCAAAATCAAGAGTCAGATGCTTAACTGACGGAGGCACTCAAGTGCCCTGAAAGGTGTTTTGTTTTGTTTTGTTTTGTTTTTTTCAACAAGTGGGACTGGGTCAGTTAATTAGTAATAGGGCAAAAAAATTACTTTTGACTCCCATCTTTTACCATGTGCAAAAAGTTACTCCAGGTGGACTGTACTGAGCTATAACATCTGGGAGATCATATAGGGAAATATTTTCATTGACATATAAAGATTTTCTAAACAGTATATAAAAGCTACTAGCCATAAAGGAAACAACTGAAAATTTAAATGCACTACATTTAATAACTTCTCTTCATCAAAAGACACAACTCAGTAAAAATGCAAGCCACAGAACAGGAAGAGATTTTGCAGCACGTATAACTAACATAATGCCCTTACTAGTTCAATGCATAATGAACTCCAACAAATCATGTATGTAAGGGACATAGAATCCACACAAAATAGGCAAAAGACTTTAACTGGCACTTCTTAAAAAAGGATATCCAACTGTCCAGTAAATTTATAAAAGGTGTTCAACCTCACTAGGAATCAGGAAAATGTTCACTGAAACCACAATGGTATAACCTGATTTATTTACCAGAATGGCTACTATTTAAAAACCTGAGATTACCAAGTGTTGGCAAAGACTGGAACATTGCGTGTGCGAGTGAAAACTGGTACAAGCATCTTAGAGACACTTCGGCATTATCTATTAAAATTAGGCATTCACATTTACTACAACCTGAAATTCCACTTGTTGGTATATACTTGGCGAAAAGTGTGAATAGTCATGAACAAGGATGCTCATTTCTGGATTTTGTTTACTTGTTAAAAACCAAAACCAATTTCAGAACTGACGCATATCCAGTGGAGTTTATAAAGCTTACGAAAATAAATGAATTAAAACTGCTTGGAAACAGTTGAATGTGACAAATGTAATGTTGATCAAAAGGAGCTGGCCTCTAAAAAATGCTTACTGTATGATCCTATATACATAAAATTCAACAAATAGGCAAAATTTGAGCAAACGATTTAAGGATGTATGCATAGTTAGTAAGGGCAAGAGATTGCTATAAAAGGAGTATTGTTTCCATTAGGGGACAGCAAGTGTTTTGAGCTGGAGATGGTAGAAAGCAGCTTCCAAAGTTCTAGCAATGTCTTCCTTCCTTTCCAGTTAAAATCTCGAAAATTGAAGATTTTACGTGGGTTTTTAATTTATGGTAATTCGTTGAGGTATATTTATATATTTGTATTTTTCTATATTTCTGGTATGTTTTGCAACTTTTAAAGCTTATTTATTTATTTAGAGAGAGTGGGGAAGGGTAGAGAGAGAGAGAGTGTGAGAGAGAGAGAGAGAGAGAATCCCAGGCAGGCTCTGCATCTTCAATCCAGAGCCCAATGTAGGGCTTGAACTCACCAACCATGAGATCATGGTCTGAGCTGAAGTCCACGCGGGCCCTCCTCCATTTTTTTTTTCTTCTTTCTTTCTTTCTTTTTTTTTTTTTGTGGAAGAAAGAAAGACTATGGAAATCAAGGGTATCTTAAGTGGAAGTGACCTCTGTGCTTAATTTCTAAGTAAGCCCTAACCTTTCTTCTTCCTACACTAGCTGTTTGCTTTTACTTCCGCCTGAAATATTACATGTAATTTCACCAATTACAGCTTCATTCTGGCTTATGGAGCACTTTTGTAAAAATGCAAGTAACTCGGGTAGTGAGGGGCTGTCATTACAAATCTCTTGTTTCCAGATCCTAGAATTTTGTCTAACAAGTCGGTAATGTTCATTTTCATCTTACAGGTTGAATTGTTTTTCTTTTTCTTTTTTTTTTTTTTAAATATTTTTATTTATTTTTAGGAGAGAGAGAGAGAGACAGCGTGAGCAGGGGAGGGTCAGAGAGAGAGGGAGTCACAGACTCTGAAACAGGCTCCAGGCTCTGAGCTGGCAGTCAGCACAGAGCCCGACGCAGGGCTCGAACCCACGAACCGCGAGATCATGACCTAAGCGAAAGTCGGACGCTTAACCGACTAAGCCACCCAGGCGCCCGAATTGTTTTTCTTGTACTAGACCAGAATTTTGCTGCCATTTATGGCATATTTGCTATAGAGATTAAATTCAGATACACATTCCAAAACAAAATATTGGAATATGATCTATTTGTCATTGGAGAATGCCTGTACAGTGACTAGCATGATATAAAGGAGTATTGATAGGTTTTAGATTTGGATTAACTGGGCCCAAGTTTTGGTTCTAACTAATTATTAGCTACTTTACTGTGAGAACATTATTAGGCCTTTATGAGGCTCAGTTCCCTCATTTACAAAATGTGAGTAAAATATCCTCAATGAATGACATAAAACACTCTATAAATGTGAGAAATAAAGATCTTGATTCACAACAGTAGGAATAAAATTGGAAAAAAGATAAAATAAATAATAAGAATGCCATGTAGGACTATATAATTGTTCCATTTAGCTGGCATTCCATCTCTCATACTGTTAGTATTTTGAGCAACTGCCTCATAATTGAATCCCTCTTATTATACTCAGAGGCTCAGAAAATATCCATGGAGTATTTCTTACTTACCTTATGTAAACCTTTGTGAATTGATCATCCATATTTTCATCGGAACTCCTAATGTGTAAGAGATACTGCCTGCCATATAATCAACCATAAATATTTATTGAATTTAAAACTTACCTTGAACCTCTTTATATGTACAATTTGAACCACATCTTGAGGTGGAATTGTCTGTGTATCCCTTATCTGCCATCTAACGTGTGTACTTTTATTTGTCTTAGAACTATATATTGTGTAGATTTACGGTATGCTCCCTAGATTTGGGATATAAGAAAGGGAACCCACATCATTTGGAGCCATTACTGAACACTGAGGAAGATTTTGAGAATTTTTCTTTGAAGTCTCGAAGCATGAGACGATGACAGGTATCTATTGACTTATTTACATACAGTGTTTGGTGTTTTTAAAAAACAGATGATATCATTGACCTACCATAGACGTTATAAAATCCTAAGCCTCTACGAAATTATAAAAAAATATCACCTTTTATTCCGTTTGCCCAGATTCATCGCCATCCATGTGACATTGAGAGACTCCTGCCCATGGTGACGGGGTGTATTGACAGTCATTTCACTTGGGTCAAAGCTGTCTGGCCTGCGGGGCAAACAGTGCCACTACCTTGTTCTCCTTAGCATTAGTCCAGCCAAGCCAGCTGGCTGTGCTACAGATATTTAGAAGCAGGAGAGAATTGGAAGCCACACACATACTTCTTTTTTTAATCAAAATAAAAGGTATCCTTTCTACAAGAGCAGTAGTTTTGTAACTATGTATAATAAAATAAAAGTATTTGGCCTTTCCATTCCTCTAAAACTTCTGTTTCAAAGTTTCTGGTGTAAAACATGGAAACCCATCCAGAGGTCTCTGAGATGACTTTTGACTTTCTTCTCACTGTGACTGTGCAAAAGAATGGTGACCATCAATCGTAGCTCAGAATCTCTGAGGGAGAGATAATATCAGGGATTGAATTAGCCATGTAGGCGGCTGAGCTTTGGGCCGGAGAACCGTGTGGACAAATAGAAGAATCAATAGGACATTGCCCAAGTGGCCCATCCTCCTGGGAAGTTTCCAGCTGTCTTTGTGGACAGCTTTCTAAACATCCTTCAATAAGCTATTTAATTTACCATTTAAATTTAAATCACAGGGGTACTTAACCCTTGGGTCCTGGCTTGGAGTACTGAATCACTGAAAAGAAAAGACATGTTACTCTATCTGGATCTCTCAACTTCACCGAGGTATATCTTTTCCTTCATAGACTTCTATTTTTATAGGAGGAACGAAATGTCGATATATTTATTTTACTCTCTACTAAAGAAGGACAGGGAGCTGGGAGAGAGACAGCTGTTTCTTGGCTGGTTACAGTTTTTGTAACTTTCCTGGAGATTTTTTGTTTTCTGTGTTTGCTCATACTGACAAAGAAATAACCTGGTTGTGGTTTTCTTGTTTTTGGTCCGAAAGGTCAGGATTGCTGCTAGAAAGAAGTATCGTTGGTTACATGGTGACCCCAAATTATCCTGGACTTCAAAGAACTTCCTCTTCTCTCTGCATGAAGAACTCTTTAAAGAAGTCCTTTTTCCCCTTTTACAAGGTGAATGCTTCAGAGCACGTGGGAGGAGTATTTCCTTCTCGGTGTTTACCTTTCAGAGGTGAGGAGTTCAGAGACGTTTCCCTGTTTGTACAGTAGAATCTAATCGTTGGCTTTGAGGCAAAGGCTCCCGTGCTCATTTTTCACTTACTGATGCACTCAAGGAGCGGTGCCAGGAACCAAAAAAAGCTGCATGAAATTCCTCTGGAGTATATTTCTGTCAACATTGTATATCCCTAAAAAAAGAACGGGGTTCTGTTTTCAAAGCCTTCCTTTCTTTCACAAGTTACAAAATGTTCCCTGAGAGGCCAGAAATTGACAGGCAGAAGGGATGACTGGGGAAGAGCTCTCTCCCCAGGCGACGGGGAGGAAAGACTGCAAAATAATGTAACAGTTTCAGTGCATCCACTTGATGATCCATCCAACTGAAGATAAGCGCCTCCGGGACAACATGGCGGATGCTTTCTACAAGATACTCAACTATGTGCAACGTGGTACAGAAACAGCTTTGGCGACATACTGAAATTGTACTCAGATCCCCTGATGCATCATTTTATGTCATCTGCAACCTCATTTTATCTGCCCTAGGTAGCTCCTGGAGGGTGTGGACAGGCACTGCATCTTATTAGTCTAGAAACTTCCTTTGAGAAATAGAACAATAACTTGTATTTTTTTGAATTAAAAAAAATTTCTTGCATGGATATGGAAAATCTCCAACTTTTGAGTGAACTTTTATTTTTGAAAGCTCCTGAAGACAAGTAGAACAGAATCTGGTAAATTACCAATCTTTGTAATATTGTGTAGCAAAAGCAATGCATAAATTAAAAAATTAAGGTCAAGAATGATATATAGCTGGGGCGCCTGGGTGGCTTAGTCGGTTAAGCGCCCGGCTTTCGCTTAGGTCATGATCTCGCGGTTCATGGGTTCGAGCCCCGCGTCGGGCTCTGTGCTGACTGCCAGCTCAGAGCCTGGAGCCTGTTTCAGTCTGTGACTCCCTCTCTCTCTCTGACCCTCCCNGTTTCAGTCTGTGACTCCCTCTCTCTCTCTGACCCTCCCCTGCTCATGCTGTCTCTCTCTCTCCTAGAAATAAATAAAAATATTTAAAAAAAAAAAAAAAGAATGATATATAGCCTATGATCATGGTGAATAAGAGTATCACACCCAGGGAAAACTAAATGAGAAAATACACCAAAATGTTAATATTAGAGCGTTTGGATTATCAACATTTTTGGGGGCATGTTCATAGTTGAACAAAATAAATTCTTATTTAGAAAAAGTAACGAAGCAGATTTTATTTTGCTATGAATACACAGTCTCTGCCTAAGGGAAATTATATTCAAGAAGATCAATTTTAAGCAATGGAACCATCTTGGCAATGAATGCCTTAAAATTAAGATGAAGTCGGGGCACCTGGGTGGTTCAGTCGATTAAGCATCTGACTTAGGCTCAGGTCATGTCACGGTTCGTGGTATGAGCCCGGCGTCAGGCTCTGTGCTGACAATTAGCTCAGAGCCTGGAGCCTGTTTCAGATTCTGTGTCTCCCTCTCTCTCTGACCCTCCCCTGCTCACGCGCTCTCTCTCTCTCTCAGAAATAAATAAAAACATTAAGAAAAATAAAATTAAGATGAAGATAGCTGCCGTTTATTGAAAAGCTACTGTGTATGGAGCACACTGTTCTATGCAAATGATCTCCTACCCAGGAAATACCCTGCAAGGTGTATATTTTAATTTCGAATGCCATTTACCAGAAACTGAAGCATAGAAAGATGAAGTAACTTGTCCTGGGGTCACCCATAGGGCATGGGGTCGAGTGTAGGACTTTTGACTCTGAAGCCCATGATCTTTCAATATCGGAAAGCCAATTTCTGTGTCCAGTGAGTCTTGGCTTTGGTCAAAGGCAAATGCCCTACAGTAAAGTCTTTCACGGAGCAGCCCTGCGTCACCATCTTTCGTCCCTCCCCCTCCCCAGGCTCCCAAGGGACACTCTGCACTCAGCCACTTTCCCTGCAGGGTCCTCCCGGCTCCTGCATCCCTGTACAGCCATGCAGAGTCCCCACAGACAAAAACATTCCCCGACCTCTTCAGGGTGCTGGAAACGTGCCGACCTTTGCATTTTTATCGACCGTACCATTCACTGGGGATCTGCTTTTCGTCTGCTCTTCTACATTTTTGCATCATTATTCAATATTTTATGGACACACAGCTTTCTCCACAGCTAGAATTTTCTCGAGGTCAGGCATACGTATTTTATTTTGGCATTTATTGTGGCATAGCATCATCGTTAAGAGAACGGAAACTGGGGTCAGTAAGTCAGTGGCTAGACCACTTTTTCACTGGTGGGCCTCGAACACATGATTTAATCTTTGTGTGTCCTACTTTCCTCACTTGCAAATGGTGTTAATAATACTAACCACTTCCTAGAGCTAGTATTAATACATGTACAGTAAGTATTGGTATGTTCATGAGACATGGAAACCACCCAATAATTATTATTGTCATTAGTAGCAATACTGTTAACAAAAAATTAGGTATTAATACATGTACAGTAAGTATTGGTATGTTCATGAGACACGGAAAGCACCCAACAATTATTATTGTCATTAGTAGCAATACTGTTATTAACAAAAAATTAGCACAGGAAACTATGTAATAATAAAAGAGTAAACAACACTTCTAAAATAACCCCAGAAAATTTTTTTCATATCTCTTTAGATCTTTTCCACGTGCACAGCTATCTTTTTTTAATGCAAAAAATAACAGACACTTATTTGTTATATTTATGTTACTTGACGCAGTGCTAGATGTTTAAAAAGCACTTGATTCAGAGAAAGACAAATACCATATGATTTCACTCATATGTGGAATTTCAGAAACAAAACAGATGAACATAATGGGGGGGGAGGGAAGAGGAGAGAGGAAAACCAACCACAAGAGACTCTTAACGGTAGAGAAGAAAATGAGGATGGGTGGAGGGAGGAGGGTGGGGGATGGGCTAGATGGGTGCTGGATACTAAGGAGGGCATTTCTTGTAATAAGCACTGGATGTTGCATGTACGTTAACTAACCTGCATGTAATGAACCCCTGAATTCTACTCCTGAAACGGATGTTGCACTGTATGTTTACTAATGAATATTTAAATTAAAAAAGTAAAAAATAAAAGGCACTTGATACACATTTCAAAATGCCTCTGAATAAATAAGGTCATGTTCAAACAGTAACAAAAAAAGGGGAAAACCCCCCAGAAAATGCAAACTTTCAAAATAATGATATGGTTGGTATAAGAGCAGTGATGGATTTAAAAATGTAGGCAGACCTATGCGAATAGCTTAACCTAACAATAATAGATGGGGTTTGTCGCGCGCTACACTCTCTTTGTAGGAGACGTCCCTTCACTGTGGAGTGACTCACAAGGAAGCAGGTGGGACTTGGTTGACTTTCTTGCTTGTCCGTTGGAGATGGTCAGTGACCCACATATATGTCTCTTGGGATGCTACTGTCCATGACTCATGTTTCAAGCTAATAGATGATTCTAAAACATTTTCCAAAGAATCAGGATGCTCGATGATGCGAGCCCATCTCTTATGAGTTTTAGGGAAGAAAATAAATGACTTCACCCCTTTTCTCCTTGCATGCACTGTAAGTGGGGCCCTGGTGGATGGAATTCATTTTCAGCCTCAAAATTTAAAAAAAGTTACAGCCCAAAGCAATTCTGTTCTATTGACACTAGCGCAAAGCTGCCTAGCATCACAAGAAGACAAGAAAATAGCTTTGGAATTTTCTAGGCATTCAGCCTCCATCTGCAGTTGGGACTGTGTGGGTTTGTGCTACTTGAGGCTTATGCATGAGGTTTTACTCCTTCTGAGAATGGCAGGAGAAAAGTGACAAGTTTAGGTTACAAAAATGAGTAATGAGAGTGATCAATCAGCGGAGATGGTTATTACCGCAAACAGTCAAGTATTTAAAACACCCATCTGAATTGTAGGGCTTCTTATAATGAGAGACTTACAAAGAACCAGAAGCCCCTGTGCATTAAATCCTGGGTGTGTTTTGAACAACATCAATAGGCAGGGAGCTGTCTTTCACGTGTTAAGTTGTTATATTACCTAGAGCGGCTTTCACTATTCTTGCTGATGAATAGAATGCCGATAACATAATTTATGATGAGTTAAGCAACATACCCAATACCTCAGTAAGGAAAGATGCATGTGCAAAACATGCCCTAGACAACACATGGGTTATTCTAATCTGTAAGAGGCAAATGATTTAATAAATAATACCAGCTATCACTTTCTAGAAACCGCAAGTGCCAGATACTTTAGAGGACAGCGAATCCTCACTCTACTCAGAGTGATCTTCCTAAACTCAAAATCGGATGGTGTCCCTTCGCTGTGGGGGAAAGAAGACCAATGGCTCAGTTGAGATCATGTGACGTTCAGCATCACGTACGGCTCATATTGCAAGACAAGTTAAAATGTATTAGAGAGGCCCCTGGGTGGTTCAGCCGGTTAAGCGTCCGATTCAGGCTCAGGTCATGATCTCATGGTTCGTGGGTTCAAAGCCTACGTCGGGCTCTGTGTTGACAGCTCAGAGCCTGGAGCCTGTTTCAGATTCTGTATCTCTCTCTCTCTCGGACCCTCCCTTGCTCATGCTGTCTCTCTCTCTCTCAGAAAGAAATAAAACAAAAATAATTTTTTAAATAAAAAAATGTATTAGAGATGTTTGTTCATCTTGCAGCACACTCACAGGACAGGTTACTCGCAGGCAAGCTTTTGTTGTATCCATATGTATTGCAAAATGGTTGCATGATAAGTGTAGTTAACATCCATCACCTAAGATAGTTACAAATTTTTTTTCTTGTGATGAGAACTTTATACATTTACTCTTTGCAACTTTCAAATGCACTTTGTGAACCATAGTCACCATGTTGTACACTAGATCACTAAGACTGACTGTATAACTAGAAGTTGGTGTCTAGTGATCGCCTTCACCAGTTTCACCCACCCTTAACCTCCTCACCACCTTCTGAAGGTCCTTATTCACACCCCAGCCTCCACCAGAGAACTTAGCACGTGGAAACAGAGTGTTTGTTTGCCTGTGGCTCTTCCCCAAGACACACGGTCTATGTTGAAGAGTTCAATAAATATTTGTTAATTCAATCCTTGCAAGAACTCATTCCAGCGAGATCGTTATCACCCTCATTTCACGGATGTGGACACCTAAGCTCTGTTAGATGAAGTCAGTTGGTCCAAATCATGCAGTTGGTACGTGGCAGAGCTTGGCTTACACTGAGGTTTCTTTGCATCCCAAGCTCATTGGCTCTTAGCACGCCACAACTGACTTCTAAGTGAGAGGCTGCCGAACGCGTAAAGATTGGTCATGATAAAACAGTTCAGTCATTCAGCAAACTGGTATGGATTGCACATATGTAATCTGCATGACTGAATGAATACATGATGGCTCTATTTCAGGCAGACTAACAGAAGACTTTAAGCCTTGTACTGACTCTGATTTGTGAGACGCTAACAGATAACGGAACTCCCGAGTCTCGACGAGGGGTCCCTCTAGGAAAAGGTCCACAGCTCGTGCTGTGACCACAGAACATTTCCACTCCGCGAGGAAGGCTCCCGCCCACTCTTGCCTTGCCGCTCCTTCCTAAGCAATGGGCTGGATGGCCTCCAAGTTCTTCCAAGCCATCTTTCTAGCTGAAGCACGGAGTGTGATGATGAGGTGATATGATTCTCAGGAACAGAGGACCAGAACTATGAAGCAAGACCTTGGGGGTGGGGATGGAGGTGCGGACCCGTTCCCAGCCGCAACCCTGCTGGCGGTTTCGGTCTAGGCTGGAGTCTCTGGCCACCTCTTTATTCTGAGTGGTACAAGAATTGGGTTTCTTACTCGTCCCCTATTTTGTTATGCCCATTGCTTCCATTCTTTTCCTCTCCATTGGGAATGAATTTATTCGAATATAGTCTTAGTAATGAGGAAACAAAAAGGGGTTTAGAGATTCATTTCTACGACCTTGCCTCTTCCCTCTTTCTTTCTCTACTTTGATGCTGTTCGTGAGGAGGGAGGGATGGGTCTTCGGACATAAAGGGTTCCTTTTGTGTCACTGTCTTGAATCCGGGTGCTTCACCACAGCGATGGGACGCAGGGTAGCAGGGAGTGTGAGAGCCAGGATGGGGTCACTTCCTCATCAAGAGGCAGTAGCAATAGTGAGATTTGGGAACACAGACCTCACTACTTGTGCTCACTTGTGCTCAGCCTACGTAAACCCTACGGGGCTGCCAGTAGGGTGAGGAACAGGGTGAGTATGGGATTTCCCAAAAAGTGAAAAGGAGTTGTAGTGCTGGGGAGGAGGCAGAGTGAGCATGGGAGAAAAGATCCCAGTCTGTAGCAAAGGGGGGGGGGAAGGGATGCTTCTAGGGAGAACCACTTTCTTTTGATGACATTTTCTGGAAAGTTCCAAAGTTAGGGCACAAGTCGGCAGTTCTCAAATTTTAGTAGGTTTATTACTGGTTATCTTTGTTAAAATGCAGATTTCCAGACTTTACCCTTTGGTTTTTGATTCAACAAGTCAGTGGGTCCTAAGAATCTGAATTGTTTAAATACCACGGGTAATTAAAACATAGGTGGCTTATGTTCCAAACTTTGAACCACATTGGCTGTCCTTGTTTTTTGAGATTCAGAAGTAGCTCTGTGGTCTAAGACAGTCATGTGACCTTATGCTTCTCTTTAATGCATGAAGCTACAGTCTATTAATAAAACAATAGCATTTAATTTAAAATATATACTGAGAACAAAAGACCTATTTTTGTACATCTAAAGTCGATATCATGTATCTTATTGTTGAAAGTTCTATGGTAATGTTGTGCTTTTTCTCCAAATAATTGGCATTGTGAGGTTCTTCTATCTTCATTTTTTAGTGGTTCAATATGATTTTTTCTTTTTTCTCCCTGTTTCAGCTTCCTATTTAATCTGCTATTGCCTGTTAAATCAGCTTCCCTTCATGGCAAAGACTGACACCGCATTTGTTAGATTAAACATTTTTTTTTTTTTATCTGACCCAGCTCTGAGCTCCATCTAGTTCATTACCTCATTAGTTGGGTTACAGAATTGCCAGGATGTCACCCAGTGGGAAAATGGGAAAATCAATTCACGCAAGAAGCTAGTCCTGGGTGTCCGACTACAGAGTATCTCTTTTTCTTCCTCCAAGCGTATCTGTCTCAGCACACCTGGGTATTCCTCCCCAGGGCTAAGAAGTTCAAATTGTCCTGCTTTTAATTAGCAACATCCCTTTCCCCTGATATTACAGGTGAACATGATTTATTCTCTTGTATATATTCCTAAGAGAGAGACTCACTGAAAAAAGACGCATCACTGTAAAATGAAGAGGAAGCCAGTGGTGAGGTGCCGGAGAGGTAATTTCTCTCTATTGTTCTAGGAGGCTTGTAAAATAAGTGTTTCACATGATATATCTCAACATAGGAGCTGGGAATGCTTTTGTTTCATGAATTTAGATGTTTCAGAGATGCATCCCCATCTCCCTGACAGTATCTGCTAGTCTGGCCCCTGGTGTCACTGAGTTGGTCTTAATCTGTGTGTATGATATCTCACAGAGGGCAGCCCATGTGTAGGCTTAATTAGGTCCATAAAATTCCCGATTTGTGTACGTGTACGTGTGCCTTTTTCAGAGGCAATATTTTTTAACATTTCATGAGATTTCTCTGTGGAGTATATGATACCAAACGATTAAGAACCACTGAAGAAATGGCCCGACATGTTGCCCTGTAAAAAATTAATCCCGTGTTGCAATAGTGGTTATTTTTCAAGGGGACTCCGTTAATTTCCATAGGAAGCCAAACTTAAAAGGAAAGGTTCTTCCTCTCGATGAGAAGTCTTATTTTAGAAAAACTGCAAGATGATCTCCGCCCATCAAGAGCCTAAGGGACCATCACCTCTGAATTAGATTCCGTGCACTGGCTTGTGATCATCCACATGAACCAGATGCAGAGTGTTTCATTGTAATTACTTCTCACACTCAATTTTCAAGTATAACTTTTTAAGCGCATTCTGGCTATTGATCAGAGAAAGTGGCTAGTAAAAAGAGACAATGCATACAAAGTTAGTTACCCCATCCCTCTCCTAGTCTTTAAGGGTTTCTGATACAAGGATTCTTTATTTTAAAAACAATGCTATAGTCAAAAGGGCAAGTTAATGGCTCTTGTGTAAAGGCATCGGATTTCAAATGGACACTGGAGAGAAATGGGATCTTAATGATACCTTCACATTTTTTCATTATTATGGACTGGCTGAGTCTTCTGAGTTTTACCTCAAGAAAGTCACCTTGTATGTCCTGTAGAACTTAGACTGGGATACAGTTAAGGGCTTCAGGTCTGTCACCTAAATCAGGGGGATAATGAGACCATATTTTGTACAGGATTTATGTGAAGATTCACAAAAAAAAAAAAAAAAAAATCCAAGCACACGATCAGAACAGAGTTTGGTGTGTTTATGTTCAAATAAGTGTGCTATGATTATATTACAACACCTGTTGAATATAACTATTGAAAAATGCAACAATGAGATACTTGGATTAAGAGTTCATTGCCTTTTACTTTTTGTTTAATCTTCATTGGGTTAGAGTTTTGAATGCTTTGCTGGGCTTTGGACAGAGTGAACGTCTGGCTAAATATATAGACAACAGGGGCCTATCTTAATCTTTGCTTATTTGTGTTATTTTTCCTTTATCCTTTCCTTCTCTTATAGCTTCATGTCGATTCCATATTTTTCTGGACCCCTCCTCCCGACCTAAGAAACTTTCCCTGTATTCAATTTCCTTAGGACTCTATTTCTAACAGGGAAATGATTTTTTAAGAAGCTTATCCTGTATTCAGTTTCCTCAGGACTCTATTCCTAAGAGTGAAATGGTTTTTTAAAAATTATTATTATCAAAGCTGATAAACATTTTGTGCTACTGTATAAACAGTGCTGATAATATTTGTGGTTTGCTAGGGCCCCTTGGAAATTATGTTTATCAGAAGGAGGGGCTCTCCTGGTAGCAGTTTGGGACACATTGAGGAAGTTACTTTAAAGACCAACAGGCACTTTATATAGAAACACTATTTTACTCACCCATGGGCATAATGACATACATTACAGAGACAGTTGAGGGTCTGCCTCCAGATCCAGACTGCCTGGATTTTGTAGCCCAGGTCCCAGTTACAAGCTGAGTAACCTTTAAAATTTCCTTAACCTCTCTGTACGCAATTTCTCATCTCTAAAAGAGAGGAACAGAGAGTATCTATATCAGAGGGCTGTTATAAGAATTAAAGCTAACACAGCACAAAGCACTTAGATTAAGAAGTGCCTTGTGCGTGTGCTCAGATAAGGGTTTGCTCTTCTTATTTCTAGAACAATTCTAATTTCAATTCTGTTTTCACAAAATACATTTCTAATCAGAAACGAATCCTGCGTCAAACCAAGTACCTTGACTCCGAATATAGACTTATCAAGGCATCTTTGTATATGAAAGTTCATTGTGTTTTTTTTTTTTATCTCTCGTGTTCAGATGAGAGGATGAAAGACTTAAAATATAATTAAAGTCACCTGATGTTCCACCCAAACAGTGTGCTCAAAATATCTGAAGCCATTCTTCTCCACTGCATCAGACTGGCCAACAGACAGACCTATTGTCACCTGAGGACACGGCCATTAGCAGAACAGCGGATGGGCCTTGTTTCTAAAGCAAAATAAGTTAAAAAAAAAAAAAAAAAGGAACAGGGACAAACCAAATTCCACTGTGTCGTTCTGTTGGATCTCAATCTGAGTATAACCAATTTCTTTAACCTAAGAGTTTCCCTTGCAGTTTATTTCGCCTCTTTCATATACATTGTAGAGAAAGGAGATGAGCAGTGAAAAATTACTTGTCTAACATTTTTAACTCAGATCACATGGAACTGCCCACTTATACAAAAACTAGATCACACCCCAAATGTACGTCCAGTCCCAGCCCCCGGAACAATTGCATCCCTGAGCTGACCCTTTTCCCCTTGCTTAGGAGCACAGGAAACAGGTTTTCTGGGTACAGCCTTGTGTCCATGACCCAATGAACGGGGCCGCTGTGCCCTGCCTGTTTAGCAATTTGTAATCAATCTGTGGCACCCGTGATGGCAAGGCATTACTCTGGCACACCGCAGAGCGTGTTTCTAACAGGGATTAAATATTTACATGTGAAAAAGAAGAGCCTTTGTGGCTGCTCCACTTTGGGTTAAACTACAGGCCTATCAATCTTGATGCGGTGGGACACGGGATCAGGAAGTATTTTTTCCCTCCACAGAATACTGGATTGCACAGTTAGGTGTATTTTGGGAGCGATGCTTCTGCACAGGGAGAGGAAAAGATAGAAGAAAGACTGCTCAAACTGTAATGAATTCAATCAACCTTCCAACTATGACTTCTTTCTTAGTGCATATCATGGGTTTTCAATCTCTGCCCTCCGGCCTCAGGCTGATGAATCACACCCAGTTCTTTCCTGTTCCCCCTGCTTCGCTATCATTGAAGAAGCTGACACGTATCTCTGTAACAGCAGGACAATATGGCCGTGGTTACAAGAAGACTTAGGTTTTATGGCGGTTGTGCTTTTGTTTGCTTGCTTGAGAGGGAAGACAAGGTTGGAGTTAGTGAGTGGATGGCTATCCTTTATGCCATCGTTTTGCTTGTATGGAAGACAGAACCCCATTTCTGGAATCAAACAGAGAATAGATTTTTTTTCCTCTTTGAAGTTGTTAGTTGATGTACAACAGGCCATCTTCTTGCAATGAGAACCGTGGGCACATTAAAGGCAAAGACAGTCTGATATTTTGGTGCTACTACAAAAGATGGCAAGAGGTGTTCTAGAAGTACACTATCCAGTATAGCACAATAGAGCACAGGTGGCTAGTGAGCACCTGCTACGTGGTTTGTCGGAATGGACACGTGTTGTATGGGTATATTATGCACAAGATCTCATAGACTTCATATTGGCTCCATTACGGCTCAATTATTTTATATTTATTGCATGTTGAAATGAGGATATTTTGGATATATTATGTTAAATAAAACATATTATTAAAACTAATGCCATAGATTTTTTTTTTACCTTTTAAATGTGACGACTTAGACAATTTAAAATTATACATGTTCACATTTGTGACTTCTTTTATGTTTCTACTGGGCAGTGCTGCTCTATACCATACCACCTGTTGCAGCAGCTCAGTCATTGAGGTTAGCAATCTTAGAACACGGAACACGTACTGATGGGCACTTCTTGACACAACTGCATGTCAGAACGCTATTTGTGTTCTCATAGCTTGAGAGGAACAAAATGACTTACTCCAAGGACTTCCTTGGTGAAGGTGCTCCACGTTTTCCCAATGTCACCTGTTGAATATGTACATAATCCCAAAGACTGTTTTTTTAATTGAAATTCTATTTTCCTAATTGAAATTGTTTTAATTGAAATTTTAATTGAATAGTTCTGTCTTGTGAAGACAAGAGTTCTATCTGACACACACAATGCCATTAGCTCATGGGTAAGAGAATTAGGGATGATCATTAGACAACGTGAATTGAGGGTGCGTGTGTGTGTGTGTGTGTGTGTGTGTGTGAACACAGGTGTTTTTGGGCATTTCTTGTAAATCTTCCACAAATCAAAAAATCAGGGGATCTCTCCATTAAGGTGTTGGTAGTAAAAGGGATTTTTAAAAGTGACACAAAATGGGATGACTAAGGACCCAGGTGAAAGTTAAGAATCAATGGTCTGGTAATGTAAATTAACATGCCATCAGCATAGGTTGCATTATCTTATAATTTTTTAATTAATGTTTGGTTGTCAGTATTGAACAGAAGGTGAGCAAATAATGAGAACCATCTTTTTAATTTGGGTACAATTATTATGTATTACCTCCATTTGGAATGCCAATCAAACAGGTGATGTTTGGTCCAAAGGATGAGCAAGAATGTGTCAAGTATGATGGTAATTTTAGGTGATTTTAGACTTCATTGTTCAAGGTTCTTTGCCTATTCTAAAGCAGGGAATAAGCTGGTTAAGACCTTATGTTCTGCATCATTTGAAATGCTCATGAAATGCCATGAGCTGTGTCACACAGCTCAATTATATGCTATAGAACTTCACAAAGTTCATAATTAACACGCCCAAACAATTTTTGCCCTGTACCTGTTTAGAGTTTGAATAGTGACTGGTTTTCAAGTCTCCTACATGTTTTAAATGCAAGTTTTATTGACTGTTTTGGAGGAGATTAAACCCTTAAAATAACATACCGATAGCAAAAGACAAACAAAAAGGAGAAAACATACGCAGCATAAAAGTATGACAGACTGAACAAGACAGTCTTTGGCGACTGTAAGTTCTAATTGCAGTTTGATGGTAGGTGAAAATTTATTTCTCTTACCTGTGAAGGGCTGGTAAATTCTGTTATCTAGTTCCAGGGATTCTGGCGAAAGAGAACTAATAAAGCCCCCAAATATCAAAGTGCTTGGCACAAATAAAAGTTCTGTATAAACCAGCAGAAAAGCAGTGGCTGATGAAATGAGAAGTTTCCACCTCTGGTTTATGCTCCAGTGAGATGTAAGATATGGTCAGTGGATGACAAGCAAAGGAGTTTATTAAAGAGATTCCATGGGGTGCCTGGGTGGCTTAGTCGGTTGAGCGTCTGACTTTCGCTTAGGTCATGATCTCGTGGTTCATGGGTTCGAGCCCCGCGTCGGGCTCTGTGCTGACTGCCAGCTCAGAGCCTGGAGCCTGTTTCAGTCTGTGACTCCCTCTCTCTCTGACCCTCCCCTGCTCATGCTGTCTCTCTTTCTTTCTCCTAGAAATAAATAAAACATTAAAAAAAAGAGAGAGAGATTCCAGAAATGTCTGCCTCTGAGTTGGTAAAATTCTGAGTGAGCTTAGAGAGTAGATAATCTACTTCACTACAATTAGTTGGCACAAAATCATCCTTTTTCTTCTCCCAAATTATATGCAAGGACCACTCTGTAGTTAATTTGCATATGTAAATATGTAAACAATGATAAGAAGTATGTCTCTAGATCCCCAAATCCCAATATATCCAGTAACACAAGATCCTAGTATATTGTAATATGGCAAGAAGGGAAACTGAGGAATGTCGCCAACACAAGATGGTATACCATGTTTGTGCTTTCCAGGGAATTCTTACAGCCAAAGCCTGAAACGCAGCCAGGGAAAGTGGCTAACATGCAACAACACAATAATAACTGAATTCCTACTGTAGCCTGGCACCATGCAAAAATCGTGGGCAGTCCTTATCCAGAGCGGCGGTCACTATTAGACTATTACACTATTAGAAAGTACAAGATAGCATGTCATTAAATATAAGCTTGTGTGGTAAAAGTCAGATGATGTGATTGAGAAAATGGAGAGAGTGTCACTGGCAGAGTAGATGGAGAATGAGTTCAGAGGGACAGACATTGTGTGGTGGCAAATGGCATACTAGACCTTGTGGAGGTAACTGTGGTCCATGTCCTGAAGGGCTCTGGGAGCTCTGCTATAGAATTTGGAGACTGTCCTATAAGTATGGGGAAGCCACCAAAAAATTAGGCCGAGGAAGGATGTGATTGGGTTTGCAGATGGCAGTTGACAATGGCCACGTGCCCACAGGATGGTTGATAGGTGGCAGGTAGGGAGGACATCAGTAAACTGGCCATTGCAATGAGTTCAGTGAGAAAATGAATAGAGAGTATGACATTTGTGAGATACAGAGGATAATGGCTTTGTGAGCTCTTCTGAGAGAAGAAAACTCACATCTTGATGGCTGGTTAAAAGGGGGCATTAGTGAGATCAGGCCACCAGAATGACTCTGAGATTTCTGTTTTGGGCAAGTTGGTGGATACAAGAGAAGCCCATTTACGGAAGGGCAGAGGGATGATGATTTCTGCTGGGAACTTGTTGGGTTTGAGGTGCTTGTAGGAGATCCAGGGATAATGATCTAGTAGAAGAGTGGATAAGAGAGATGTCAGAATGTCTACTCGCCTACCACTCAACACCCCATCGGATCCATTGCATTTAGCATGATAAGAGATGCCCAAAACCTTCACACACTGCTGGTGGGAATGCAAGATGGTGCAACTGTTTTTGGAAAACCATTTGAAAAACGTTACACATAGAGTGGCCAGACGACCCAGAAATTCCGCTCCTATGTGTCGTGAAATGAAATATATATTCATGAAATAAAAAACACACGTTCGTGCAAGATTTTATATGTGAATTTTCACAGCAGCATAACTGATAATAGTGAAAATAGTGTCCACAACCCAAATGTCCATCAATATGGACAAACATGTCTATCTATACAAGGGAATTTTAGGCAGGAAAGCAGAATGAGGTAGTCGTGAATGCTACAATATGGATGGACCTTGGAAACCTTACACTGCGGGAACAAAGGCAAGAAACAAAAGGCAGATATGATGTTATTCCACTTATATGAAATGTCCAGAACAGGCAAATCCATAGGATAGAAAGCAGATTAGCGGTTTTCAGAGGTTGGCGGTAGGGGGTGGGGGTATGGGGAGTGGTGAGTAGGATGAAATAGAGAGTGACTGCTACAAGGGTACACATTTTTGGCGACATTAAAGATGCCAAATGGACTGTGGCTGGCTGCACAACTCTGTGAAGAACCTACAATCTAGTGCGTTGAGTGCCTTCAAGTGTGAATTTCACAGTGTGGATTATATCTCAGGAGAGCAGTTAAAAACAACAGGCTGTCGCTGTCCAGGTAGGTGAGTTCTTCTCCCACTGGCCAGCAGAACACGTGGTTCAGGTGCTAGGCAACACGACACAGTAAGTCCATCGACCAAGCCTCCGGCAGCAATATCCGGAAGTGCCAAATAAAATACAACAAGCCTTTTTTAAAGATGTCAGCTGAGCTCACAGGAAAGACAGGGGTTGCCTAGATATTAGAACAAGTACTCTTTGAGCAGGTTAGCCATGGGAGGAGAGGAGGGTGTTACCAACAATAGCCACAGGGCTGGGTTTTATTGCTGTGCCTAAATGGCAGATAAGACTGTGTGAAGAAGATGCTATAATGGAAGCCAGGCTTGGAGCCAGATGTCTGAAGGGCTATGCACAGAGAAAAAGGGACTGGAAAAAACCTGCTCACAAATGTAAGGAAACAAAAACAATCTTATTTCTTGTCGGTCTCAAGGCAGAGCCAAGTATTCTTCTAAAAAATCAGAATACCATCTTGTTTCTTAGGTAGGGTTGGAAGTTAAATTTCTAGTTGAGAAATTAACATAAAACCAGTCCAAGGCCAGTGCTGTTCCTGGGACATTGGAGCGAATCAAAGTCAAAAGCTCTCCAGGGAGGCCTTCCCTAGCCCAGGTGAGTTGAGACCTAAAATCCTATGGAAGATGAGCTCACAATCCAAGGCTGAAACAGACAAAAATCAAACTCATTGCAATCAACAATCTATACATTCAACAACCAAGACTATTACCCTTTTACCCCTAAAACTTGACAGAGTAAAATCAAATCTGAAAGAAACTAAAAAATACAAGTTTTTAAAGAGACAGGTTATTGGATAGGTCAATGACATAAAACAGAGGCATATATGTTAGCATAGATAGTTCTTAAAAACAGCACTGAATTAAAAACACACACAAACAGGGGTGCCTGGGTGGCTCAGTCGGTTGAGCGTCCGACTTCGGCTCATGTCATGATCTCACAGTTCATGGGTTCGAGCCCCGCATCAGGCTCTGTGCTGACAGCTAGCTCAGAGCCTGGAGCCTGTTTCAGATTTTGTATCTCCCTCTCTCTCCAACTCTCCCCTGCTCATGCTGTCTCTCTCTCTCTCTCTCTCTCTCTCTCTCTCTCTCTCTCAGAAATAAAATATTAAAAAAAACCACACACACAAACACACACACAAAGAACGTGATCTCTCTAGCACAATACCACTTATGTGTAGAAGGGAAGAATGGGTGTGGGAATTGGGATTTAAAAATAACAAAATGGAGTAGTAATAGGCTCCTGTAAGGATGGGAGATGACTGCAGCTATGACCTAAGATCCTGCAGCACAACAGGATGCACACGGGCTCAAGAAGCAGATACCCTCTATTTACATACTGGTGCTGCTACCTCATTGACTGGGTCATGGTTGGCTGGGCAGGTTACTTAATCCCTACGTGCCTTAGTTTCCTCACTTCTAAGTGACAGTTGGTTATAGTACTTACCTCATAGGAGTGTGGCCATGTCAGTGGCTTAAAGGACTAGCCGTCCAGTCCTGGACCACCCTCAGCTGTCAGCCCCTTTGGGGAGTTGCATTCCCAGAAGACGGCTGCCTCATCCTAAGTTACCCTCCCTTTCTGTGTGGCCTGCACCTCGGATGTGACATTGCAGAGGCCAGACTGGCTGTTCTGCTGGAGATGCCTCTGAAGGAGAAGCTTTTCCCTGCTCTTCCCACTGGGAGAGAGAAAAGAACGCAAAGAAGCACAAGGAAAGACAAGTCCCCAGGAAAAGATGGTAGCTTGAAAAAGAATGCAATGGAACTTTTGTAGTGAAAAATACATATAATTGTGGAAGCTAATACCCAATAGGCAAAGCGACTGTGACTTAGATGTGGCTAAAGAAAGAAATTAACTGGAAGGGAATAAATTATGAATATAATACCCAGAATGTAGCAGAGGGAGTTAAAAAATCTTAAGAAATGAAGAGACACGGGAACAGATAAAAACTCTGACATAGGTCTATAAGAATCAGAGTTCAAAGGAAAGAGCAGAGAATGGGAAGAGGAAATATTTAAAAAACTATAGTTGATAATTTTTTTTAAAGTGATGTGAGGTACAAATCTTTAGAATGAAGGCACGCATCAAGTCCCAGAAGGATACATAAAATACCCTCCGACTATCTCATGGTTAAGCTGCAGACCACCCCCAAAAAATCTTAAAAGCGATTTTTGGGAACAGGCTTATCTAAAAAAAAAAAGAACAATTATTCTGACAGCAGAAATCTCAAAAACTACAACCCAGAAAACAGCAGAATGACGTCTCCGAGCTGAGGGAAAATCACCGCCAGTTGCAATGTCCCGGTCCAGCTCCTCTGCTATTCAAGAGTGAAGGAAAATGAAGACTTTCCTAGATCGAGAGCCTATTCACATGCCTCACCTGCAAGACCTATTAATAATTATTTTGCAAAGAAATGTAAGAGAGATTTGTTGTGACCTGTCATGCAAGAAGTAATTTGGATCAGAGACACTGGTTGTCATCTGGGTAAACGGAAGCACTGATTATAAAACCAATACCGATAATAACAGCACCATAAGAAATCACAAGTGATAGCAGCAAGAACAACCAGAACGACTGATTCCAGATGGCTAAAAGTAAAGTTAAATAAAAAGGCGACTAGAACATTGTAAAAAGAAGAGAAGCTAGAAGCAGTATTTCTTTGCAGAACAAACGTTGCCTGCCGGTCAGGGTGCTATGTCAAAATTGTAACGTTAACAAGGAAAAAGACCCTCTTACCATACACGTTGGATTTTTTTTTCAGCAAGTATAAGTTAGAAGGGCTTAATTTAGGGGTGCCTGGGTGACTCGTTGGTTAAGCATCCCACTTTGGCTCAGGTCTTGATCTCATAGTTCGTGAGTTCAAGCCCTGCGTCAGGCTCTGTGCTGACAGCTCGGAGCCTAGAGCCTGTTTCAGATTCTGTGTCTCCTTCCCTCTTTGCCTCTACCCAGCTCGCATTCTGTCTCTCTCAAAAAATAAATAAATGTTAAAAAAATTTTAAAAAAAGAAAAGGACTTAATTTAGAAAGAAAAATGTTGGTTATTCCTCTAGCATCGACTAAGCGAATTGTCAAAAACTTCACCCTCTTTTCTGAAGTCGGGCTCTACGATGAAAGAGAAATAAAGATACTACCTGTGCCCTCGGGTCTCGGTTTCCTGACCTGAACTTCAAAGTCTCAGGAGCTGTACTGTAGATCTTTAATGACTGTATCATTTGTTCCTACATGAGTCAGGCAAAGTGGGTAGTGATCGCTGTCTGATGACTTCTGGCAGGCTTGCAGCCTCAGCGTGCATACGTGCTCCAGGAAAATGGCAAAGCTCCCACTTTGCTTCATCAGAACTATACATATTCTCCTCCCTACCCATTGAGCAGGGAGTTACCACCTGCGGTTTCGCCTCCCTCCTCCCTGGGATACGAACATCCTTTTTCAAAACTGCCAGCGCCAATGGAGCTGAGTGTTCAGTGGAACAAGGAATGAACGGTATTTCTTCGGTGTGTCCTATGACTTGTAAGAAGAGGCAGTATGGGGGCACCGGCAAAGTCGGTTAAGCATCCGACCCTCGGTTTCTGCTCAGGTCATGATGTCGTTCGTGGGTTTGAGCCCCCTGTCGGACTCTGAGCTGACAGTGGGACCCTGCTTGGAATTCTCTCTCACGCTCTTTCTCTGCACCTCCCCCACTTGCTCGTTTTATCTCTCTCTTAGAATAGGTAAATAAACATTAATAAAAGAGACAGAGAGATAGCATGGTACCTTAGGAAGGTCATGGGCAAAGGATCAGAAAACCAGGGTTTGGTTCCATTCTTTGACTGTAGAGAGATAGGAAATCTGTATCATTTTCAGATACAATCTCAAGTCTTGAAAGAAACTTCAAGCTTTCTGGGTTCTTCTACCACAGGCTATGCCCATTCTTTGTCTTTCTGCGTGCTCCCAAACACACACAGGGCACACACGCGTGCCTTTGCCCCGAGCCACACATTAGTAGGATTGTTTGCTAAGCATTGGTGTATGTAAAATGTTTTATCAACTGTAAAGTTGTGTGTATGTAAATTTATCTGAAGGTCTTCATCATTCATATTAATCTCAGGAAATAGTTTTTTTTGCTTCCTTTTGGCTGTGTTATATATTCCTCTGCATGCCTACCGTCTGGCACTCCTTGCCTTCTCCCCTTGAAAATGTCTTCTCTCTGGTTTTCTTCCTAGGACTTTCTCCCCCTCTTGTCTAAGAAGCCTTCATTGTGGTTAATAATGTGGAGTAATGAAAGGCACTGTTTGAGGCCTTACCTACCTACCCCGTTTAGCAGATGAGCTAGTACTTGTAACAAGTAGAATGATTTGATTGCCCCATGCAGAAAGTGCAGGACATTCCCTGTCTCTTCAGGCAACTGCATGGATCCCCGGTGTCTCTGTGTTTGTGTCCTAACTGAACTCACAATTCTTTTTTAAGTAGGCTTCATGCCCAATGTGGAGCATGAAGTCACAACCCTGAGATGAAGAGTCACACACTCTACTGACTGTGCCAGCCAGGCGCTCCTGAAGTCACAATTTTTAAGGAACCCCGAGGGACACTTCTAGAAACTTATTTATCTTATTGCATAGCAAGCAAGCTCTGGGGAGAAATTCCAGGTAGCTGGAGGCCTTAGGGGGTCCCCACAAATACCATGTGTGGCACCTGTCGCACGGATTCGGAAAGGCGAACTTGCTCCCCATTATAACTTGAGTAAGGACAAGGCAAACTTTTACTCTGAACAAAGAGATGATTCATGTCCATAGGGTAAATAGCAGTTTGTGCATTCATTAATGGTTAGTGCGTGATCTAGTGAAGACTGAACTTAAAACACACAAAATGGGCTCTTTTTTCTGTTTTAAAAGTAATTGCTATTAAATGTAGACAATTTGGGATGCCCAGGAAACCATAAGGGTGGAAATAAAAATATACAACCCCCACCCCCTGTCCACAACGGCAATAGAAACTTTAGTGGTAGGAATTGTGAACTTAAGGTCAGGCGTCATGTGGTCATCTCGGTGGCCAAGAGGAGATGCTGGTCCGTGCAGCGTGGCCACACAGCTGGGTTCATAATCCCTTGCTACTGATAGTACTCTCTGACATGTGTGTTGTGGGAACCTAGAAGAATCGTCATGCTAATATCAAAGCTGTAATGATGCTTTAGACTCACTTAGGCCTTACTCTGGGCCAGGAACGCTACATGCATCAACTTCATCAGCCCCACATAAGTCCTGCACATCCATAGTGTCATTAGCCCCAGTTTTAAGATGAGGATGCTGGGGCTTAGAGAGGTGGTACATTTGTTCAAAATCAAGTTTACACGGCTACTGAGCAGGGACTAAAATAGACCTCTGATCAGCCTCTTTACTCTTGGGAGCCTTTGCAGACATTTCCTGCTTTCCTGAGCTACTGGAGCTGGAAGGGTTCTCAGCAGTCACGTTTTCCAAATTGTTTATTTTATGGAAGGGAAAAACGAGAATCAGAGATATGGAACAATTGGCTGAAGGAAATAGAATCAGTTAATGTCCAGGATCACCACCCCGGTGTCCTGGCCACAGCATGGTATTCACGGGATTGAGCTGGGCTCCAGCTGGGGGAAAAGGTGTTTCTGATCACTGGCCAGGGGCACTATTTTATACTAGTCCCTAAACATCATTCCCTACATCATTGTCTCTGGTCATCCTCGATGACGCACACAAACGTTCTATTTCATTTACTTTTTCCATATGGTAACACTTCACCCAGAAGAGTACAGTTCTAGCCTCCATGATGATAAGATACAATTCTGAGAAACCGAAGGCAGCGTCTGAAAGCCAAAACTCTAGTCCCACGTAAATCATGAGATGGACTTTTGACCGTCCAGTTGCGAATGCTAACATACTGCACGTGTGCAGGAGCAGATCAACTGCAGGACAAACTGGCCTGAAACCTATGTCCCCAACCATGGGGAGGAAACCTTTTTTTTTTTTTTTTTTTTTTTTTTTTAAGTTAGATGAAAGATAGCAAGCACTTTAACCTTAGCTCTGGTGAGAGAGATCCAGGTGAAGTGTCTTCATTATCTGCACAACTATGGAATTCTTCTATTTTCTATCCATTTTTCAATCAACAGAAGCTCCTCGTATTGAGGGGCAGAGTAAGGCACAAAGGCAAAGGAATCAGGCAGTAAGGGAAAAATTTAAGGTCACAAGGTGAACCAGTCTCAGAAGCCAAGAAAAGAATTCCTAAGGAATCATCTGCAAGAAACAATGGATTCTGTCTTCTCCAATGTTCCGAATGGACAAGCCCATGTTGGGCAATCTCACTGCTTTCTTCTTGAACTCCTTGTTCTCTGTCTCTGTGTCTCACCCTTTTACCTCTTACACAACATATTTCTTTAACCTCATACTTGCATTGAAGAGTAGGGGAAAGGCGCACAAAATGTATGGCTCAAAATTCTTGTTGCTGGAGTATCAGAAGGATGGCCAAATATTCCCATTGGCTGGGCATCCCCTCAAGTGGGCATTGCTCAATGCAGCTATTGTATTTCCTGAGCACAACGTACAGGCACAGCCTTCTCTTTGCATCTAAATGTGCCTTTAAAAAGTGTCCCCAGGTTTTCCTGTGTTTTGGAATGTCTTGCCTCACTGTGTCACTTAGAAGTGACAAAGAAAGCACCTGTTTCTTACTGGCTTGTAGGTGTGTTTTTAATTAGACCTATGTATTTGGAGGCATTTCGGGAGCAGTTAAGCTTTTTTTCCCTTTACATGTAGAGGGAAAAAAATCCCAATTACTTCACTTCCTGTGTAAGGCTTTGTTTGCAAAGGTTAGAAACGTTTTGTCGTTGGAAGAGGCTGTATCAGCCAAATGTGTATCATGTTCCCAGTGATGTCAGTTCCATGATTTTTAACAAAGAAAAACCATCTGGGGGTTGATAAATATGTTTGCCAATAATCAAAAATAATAGTGGTTTTATGGACTCTTTATCTGACTTATTAGAAAATTTGGTAGGTGAGGAGAAAACTGCCAGTATTATAAATTTCAACATCACTTAAGGAAAAGTGTCAGAAGATTCACATGTAAAGCTCTCGTTTGTGATGTTTTGTCTCTTCCAGCGCTCTGATCACTGTTACAAGTTTGGCACAAAGTAATGCATTAGACCTTTAACGTCCCTTGGGTACTAAATGCAACCTCCCCATTTTGAATATTTGATGGTGGGTTGGTTTTAAAAAATCTCCCACACGTGTGTTTTCCCCCATGATAGTTTATCAATTCCATTATCATTTAACTAAGTAGAGTGCCCTAGAATTGCCTAAGCTTCCTGAGGAGTTAAAGATAACCATCATCAATAAATATTTATTGAGGACCCTCTTTATGGTTAAGAGACTGTGCCAGACGCTGTACAAAATTGGATTACAGCCCCACAGCCGCTGCCCATAGGGGCTTGCAATCTAATTACAGATGACCAGAGGAGATAAGCACGGATGACAAGCTCTGGCTAGGCAATCACGTACTGTTCACCTAAGACAGAGAGAGAGGGAAAGGGGAGAGAGAGAAAGAAGAGAGAAAAGATAGTGCATTTTATTTGGTTAAAAAGATGACCCTCCCCACTTCTTCTCTTTCTATCCTTTGTGTTTAATGTAATCTGAGTATAGGAAACTAATTCGGATTTGGGTGAATGTTGTTATCAATGAGGTCTTATCCAGGAATGATTAAATCATAGCCACACATCATCATTTTTCTTGTCTTCTCCCTCCTTGTCTTCTCCGGGCGTCACTCAATGCCATGTGGGCAGAAACAGGTAATCTCCAAAAAATAGCCTCTTTAGAAGGAACAGTGCTTAGGGCCTTTGATATGTTTTGTTGTTTGTTTTTAGGGTTTTTAATTTGTTTTATTTTAGAGGGAGAGAGAGCACAAGAGAGGGAGAGAGAGCACAAGAGAGGGAGAGGGGGAGGGAAAGAGAGAGGAATCTTAAGCAGGCCCCATGCTCAGCACGGAGCCCAATGAGGGGCTCAGTCCCACAACAGTGGGATCATGATCTGAGCTGAAATCAAGAGTCAGATATTCAACCAATGAGACTACCCAGGGGCCCAAATATGATTTTTCAAAAGGCCTTTGATATGTTCTGAATCACCAAGGACGTAGGGAGGGTCAGCCTAGAAACAGAATGATGAAGAAGGGTTAGCAAATACCCACCTATGTTTTATATCAAGAGTTCTCAAGAAGGGGCTCCTGCACCAGCATCATCTGGGCGTTTGTTAGAAATGCCAGTGAGAGTGTCTAGTGCGACCCCGCCACCTGGGCTTCAGCTAGCCCTGCAAGCAACTGGGTACCCTCCCTAGGAGATTCTCTGCTACGTATACTCGGTGATCACAGTGGTTTTGAGACAATTTTGTTGCTACCCCTATTTGTTGTCAGCTGTATAAAAACCCAAAGCAGAGACACCCCGAGATTGTTGTCTGACTGGAGTTGAAAAGATGTCACCATAATTTCAAGATAAATGGGACTTATGACTTTAAGAAGAAATGACTGGAGAAATTGGAAGAGAGAGAGAGAGAGAGAGAGAGAGAGAGAGGACAAGCGGGCTTTCTGAAAGGACTTGTTCCTGACTTAGGCTCAGTTTGCTTCAGAAAAATCTGCAGGTAAACACAGGAGCAGAGGCCTCTGCTGGTCGTGACAGTGTCATTTTGGCTTCTGCCAGGGACTTCATAATACGTAACAGCCACTGCAAGTGTATTGTCCCCAGTGACCGATGATATCCATTCACCGATGAAGACATCATGAGTGACAGTGATCTCAGATGGAGGAAAGGATGGCCGGCCAGTACCTGATGCCAGGAATCACAAAATTGGAGGTCTCCGCCTTAGCAAAAGCAGAGATGACAGGCAGCAGGTAAACAAGACCATCTGGGAGAAAAGGGAAGCCTAACATCCCTCCAGTGAACAGGAAATGCTGTGACGTGTGGTCCTTATACACTGTGCAGGTGTGGGACTCAGTCATCCAAAGAATGCGAATGCAAGGGCCAGCGAGATATTTGGGGGGGCAGGTCAAGAGAGGGCCAACAACTTTTGCATGCCTCGTCTCATTTAACACTCGCATTTAGGGAAGTTAACTGATTGCCTCAAGTTCCCTGTAGCTTGTCAACATGGGAGCCAAGACTGGAGCTCAGGTGTGTTTGACTGCACCCCCTCTAGAATGCTCACATGGATAAAGTCCCCACCGCATGTGGAGCCCTGAGTCAAGGGCTATAAGTTCTTTCTTCACTAAATCTCAGGATGGCTCTCTTTTTGGTAGTGACTGTCACCTCCAATGTAGGAACCAGGCTGAGGGAGAGAGGAAGCAGTTTCATCAGCAGGAATGGGGGTCCTGGAACACAGCCCTGGAGCTCCCACCATCCACTCTGGTTTGGTGGGGACGTCAGGCCTCTGGTCGATGTAAAAGCAACGTTGGATCTCAGTAATGGGGAAATCACATGGGTGCGAGTGAAGACACTCTCTGGTAACAGCCTTGGGCCATGCTCTGATTGTTTTTCGGGGGAGACCTTATGTTATTCTAAGTAAGTTTCTGGAGTCCAGAGAAGGACCCTGCCTTTAGTGTCTCACGGGGATGACGATGACGGAGAAGAGAATAACATGGGGAAGAAACTCTTCCTTTCTAGGCAGCGGGTGTTTATAGAGCCCAGGCCTGCTCTCTCCAGAATCACCAAAGTAGCTGCTTCCAATAAAGAGAAGAACCAACCAACTCACTAGGACAGAAGATGGAAAAGCCTCTGGATTTAGGGTCTCAAGAACTCCTCTTCCTGGAAGGGACTTGCTCCAAATTAGAAGCATCTCCAGAGACCTCTATGACTTAAGAATGACCGAGCCAACTGGGGGCTCCGATATTTTTGATTCCTCATTTTTCAAGGACAATTCTTTAGGCGAAGGTAAGCCCTTCTAGAAACATAGGACTTGAAGGTAAATAGGGCATTCTATTAAGAGTTAACTAAAAAAAAAAGAATATGTGTATTTAATTTCAATTTAGATTCATAGGGGCATATTATTATACATTGGTATTTCTGGATGCTCAACAAACATTTAATTTTCAAGTGAATTTACAAGCTTCTCCCCCCCCCAATGTTTTATATAAAGCAGTTAAAAAAAAAAAACTAACTCATTTAGCCATAATGTGCACATATATATTCTTTGAAAAAAATTTTTTTAATGTTTTTTATTTATTTGAGAGAGAGAGAGACAGAGTGAGCAGGGGAGGGTCAGAGAGAGAGGGAGATACAGAATCCGAAGCAGGCTCCAGGCTCTGAGCCAGTTGTCAGCACTGAGCCGGACATGGGGCTTAAACCCACTAACCGCAAGATTATGACCTGAGCCGAAGTTGGACACTTAACCAACTGAGCCTCCCAGGTGCCCCATATTCTTTGACATAATTGTGTCTATATGTCACACAGCTATCCATTTATAGAATTAATTATACTTTTACAGATTTAAGTAATACAAATATAATATTTATAGACTTATTAATATTAAACACTCACATCTATGTGTAGCATTGATATTGAAATGACTGCAAAAGAAAACATTAGATACCTTGTTTTCAGCTTGCGCTTTGTTATGAATCAGGGAGTCCCATTTTAAAGATTTGTTTGCTTTGAAATCCTCAGGAAAGTTATCAATTACTATAGTGCATTGGTTTCCTTGATAAAGAATGATGCCACTTAAAGAAATACTGGGTCATTACAGCCTAATGACAAGCATAATTAGGGATGTCTGTCTCCAAATTTCACAAGAATAGAGAAAAAGTTGTTCGCCTGACCCACATCATGCTACCCCATGGAGTAATTTAAGCCCGGGCTGAATCGGGGCAGGGACAGGTGTAATTGGGCTGCTGTCTGCTCCTTCCAGCCTTGCAATTACCATAATAAGATCGACTACAGAGAGGTCAGAAGCTAACGGCCAGTTTGGCTGTGGCCTTCTAAGACTGTCATCGGTCGGAGAACAAGGCGTCCATTCGGTCAGAAGGCACAGCTAAATAGATGCTGTAATTGGCCCTAGTGACAGGAATGTCTGCCGGAAGACAGCGGAAACAGGCAGCAGCATTGAAAGATGAGGAGCAAAGATGCAGTAATGTGGGATGAATGACCTCAGTGAATTTATAATTATATCATAAATGGGCTGGGGAGGGGGGCATCGGAGGGTGGGTGACTATTTGAAAAATATTGTGCATTTACTGTGAGTTCGCTTAAAACTAATCCAAACACATGGCCATTACCAGTTCTCTCGACTGGTCCAAAGTGTCCAGGTCATTGAGCCTCTCTCCAGGGAAGAGGAAGCTCTCCCAGTCAATCTGCAGTGTGTCCAGGAATAATGAAGTTTCCTAACCAACGACCATAGGAAAGTGGACTTTGGAACGGGATTCACGAGGAGGAGTCCCTTTAAGCACAGGCTATCTCATTTCTTCTGAAAGCAAATATTGTGGACACAGGTTACGGGGCGATCCATTCTCTCAGTACACATATTATGCTCAAGGATGAGATCACGTGACCTTACCCCTCTTTCTTTCTGCTTTGGATCTGCAGGCTCTTCCTAGGCTCTGAAAGCAAGAGCCCATCAATACCTCCTGCTGCCTCCATCCTTTTCTGTGTAGGTCTGTGCACATCTGTCACCTTGGGCTCAGTCCCTCGTGTGAATTAAAAGCTTAAAGAATTCTTTACTGATGCTTCTCTGCCATCCTTTCCCCCTGAGTATGAGTTCCAATTCAACAAGAACTTTCTTCAAGGGGCTCCTTTTTGATAACTTTCTTTTGTTTTATTTTTCTTTAAAGTTTATTTATTTATTTTGAGAGAGAGAGAGATTGAGAGAGAGAGAGAGAGAGAGAGCACATGCATAGGGAAGGGCAGAGAGAGGGAGAAGAGAATCCTAAGCAGACAGCCACGCTATCAGCATGGAGCCAGACCTGGGGCTCAAACACAGGACCTGTGAGATCATGACCTGAGCCGGGATCAAGAGTCAGACACTAAATTGAGCCACCCAGGAGCCCCATAACTTTCTAATGCTGAACAGTAGTTGCATTTCAGCGGCAATCTTCAACAATGCACTCCAGTGGCATTCCTAGGAGTCATGTAGCGTAATGTAGTAATGTGTTTTGGAGGCAAAGTACCACATGTACTGGAAAAAAGGAAATTGGGCAGAGAAAGTAGAGGCTCTAGTTACTCTGACTGTTGGCCTATAGAACATAGAAATGGCCTCATCTCCTACAGCATGCGCGCTCTGTTCCCCTAGGCATTTTACATATGCATTGCTTTAATAGCCCCTGAAGAAATGACTGTTGAATGGAACAATGAACAACATAAAGAGATCTCTAAATACAGAAGGACTCTTATGCATTAATAGTGGGTGACCATTGTTGAATGTCGCTAAAATCTTTTCTGGAAAAATTGTATTTCCTTATCTAGCTGTGTATCGATGTATCTATCAATGTTCGATGTATCTATCTTTCTATCATCTATCATAAATATAAAGGAATAAAGAAGAAGCATTTAGTCCAGCCAGGTGCAGCCAGGTGTAGGAGTGTGTGTGGAAGTGAGAGAGAGAAAAGATATGCCTGATTCGGGTTGGAATTTCTGGAAGAATTGAAAACTTGAGAATAGGCACAAAGTCAACTCGTTAGGCAAATGGGAAGAGGAGAAGTGGTGGAAGATGATGTTGAAGAAGATGGAAAGTGGTTGCGTATTGAAATGGATTGAAATTGTAACCAAACACTTCACTTCCAGGATGCTGTCTGATGATTCAAAGATGGGAGTATCTGGTCAGATCTATGTTTGTGGTAGGTGTACCATTGGCAGGCTCAGAAAAAAAAAAAAAGAAAAAGAAAAAAACCCCAGGAAACAGGAACCCTAGTTAATTCTGAATTTCAGATAACAAAGAATAACACTTTGGCACAAAACGGACTTATTCTAAAATGTTATTTGTTCTTTATCCGAAATTCAACTATAATCGGGCTTCCATCATTTTAGTTTATACCCCCATTCAGGTGACAGTGTGGGTGATGGGTTTGTAGTCAAGGAAACCAGTTAGATGGGGCAATGAGTGGGTTGAACTGAGGCAGGGCCTCCAGAATACAAGAGGAAGCTGAAGCGACTTCCCAAAGGACCCAGCAAGGCAGAGCCAGATTTGATCCCAGCTCTCTCAACTTGAAACCCCTGCTTTGATCCCCAGCAGTCCACACCCCCACAGCTGTAGCATTCACCCCCAGTTTCTTCAATACATTTGCAGACTTGAATTGATCTGAATATTGTATCATTATGATTATGCAAAATCACATCATCGGATACAAATCAACCTCAAAGACTGGCTTTCCCAGTAAGGTTATCCCATCTGGATCAATCAGTGGCCACCCCTTGCTCCAGGTCAACCCAGGTTACTTCTCTTAGCAACTGTGCTATAGGCATAGTAGATTTTGTAAGGGGCCTGCTTCGCCCAGGGACAAATTGGAGGAAGTTGGAAGGATTTGAAGGTGACGATTCACTATGGTTTTTTCTTCTCTCCATTGCTAATGGAGAAAATCCTTATTGACTTACTCCTTTTAAAAAGTTTGGGGGCCCCTGGGTGGCTCAGTCAGTTAAGCATCCGACTTTGGCTCAGGTCATGATCTCACGGTTCGTGGCTTTGAGTCCTGCATCAGGCTCTGTGCTGACAGCTCAGAGCCTGGAGCCCGCTTCAGATTCTGTATTTCCCTCTCTCTCTGCTCCTCTCCCGCTCACACTCTGTCTGTCTCTCAAAAATAAACAGTAAAAACAAAATTATAAAAAAACTTTGTATTTGCATATAGCTGACATACAACGTTATGTTAATGTCAGGTGGACAACAGAGTGATTCAGCTTTTCTATGTATTATGTTATACTCATTACAAATGTGATAGCCCATTTACTTATCACATCTACCATAGGAAGAAGGTTTTATTATTATCTTTAATTTATAGAGGAGGAATCTGAAACACAGGTAATATCCCCAGGTAAGTAAATTGGGGTGCTGCAGAGTAGGATGGTCAACGAAGCCTCTGCTGATCTATCCCCAAAGTGTCTGGCTGTCTAAAGATGGAATTGAGAAATGTTTAGGATCATTAAAAGTTAGCTCTAAGCTTTAAAGTTATTGTGGGAACAGATCTCAAAAGTATAGAGACACAGATACAACTTGGGAAAGAATTTCTTATTAGCTGTGTGAGTTTGAGAAGTTTACTTAAACACAGGGGTTATAAAATGGGAAAAACCCTTCTGCGCAGGCTTTTTATGAGGAGAGCATGTTTTTTATAAACCAAGAGTCTTCATAAATTTTGTTATAAACATAGTTTTGGGATTATATTTTTAACTTGATGGTAATTTTCTGCATATGAGCCAAATAGCATAATCACAATTTGAAATATTTAGTTCTATTAAATATTCAGTTATTACAAGGTAATTAAGATGATTCACGATTGATTTAGTAAAAAGATTTTATTATATAGCATTTTATTATACAACATTTTCAGCCCTATTTTTTTCTAATATACTTTTATTATACTTTTTAGAAAGTGGAACTTGTCTTAAGGTTCATCTCCCTTGGACTGCATCCAAAGGGATTTAGTTCTTGAGTACAAAAATGATGTTATTAAATGTACTCGTCACTACCTAAGGTGTCCCTCGTCATGCACCCAGGACAGGACAACATAAAGCCTCCAGTGTTATAGAGTCTTGATCTCACTCTCCTTGATAATAAGAGATAGTAACTAGATAAATGTAATAGATTCCACAAAAATAATCAGATGAAAGATACATGTACATGGAATGACCAGATTGGCCAAGCTAAACGTACAGTGATTAACTGACTCATCCAACTCATTCAGACTACTGATGTTCCCAACTTTTGAGCAACGCAGCAGCATAGCAGAAACTGAAGCTGCTTATGGTGAAAATACAGAAAACTTAAATCTTATTTCAAGCATCTTTACCTCTCCACACCTCTTTTGTATTCTAAAGCCCTAATCACTCAAAAGATCTTCAATAAACGCATGCTCTGTTTTGTTCTGAAGTAACTACAAATGCTTCTGAGTTAGGAAAAACAACAAAAATACTACTTCTTCAGAAAGAAAACCCTTCCTTTTTGTTCTCTGGGAAGTATACAGTTGCTTGAAAGCAAGATTTTATAGCAGATTAAGAGAGGGCCCAAGTCCTTTTACCAGTTTGTCTGCAAGTTCACAAGAGTCAAAGAAATCAAAGAAATGAGGCAAACCCTCCATCGTTGTTTTATGACGTCTGAAAGTACAGCTGTAGACCTTAGGGCAGGAGCCTGGCAGATCCTCATTATTTTCAGCTTGGTTGCAAACACGGGTAATTTAATAAAGCAGTTTGTTTCTAGTTTTCCTGGACCATACAGCCCCTCTCCCTTCCCTTCCCTGTACAAATTCAGAGGCCGGCCCCAGGTCAAATTCGGAGGACAAGTCCCTGTAATATAAATATGCATCACTGTTCAGTGTTAAGAATGGAGGGTGAGATCCATGATCCTGGCCCGTGGCTTTTTTACTTCTTTGTTTTTGGAGAGAATGTTGATTGAAGCCTTTAAAAGCATTTTAGGTTGGCACGCTTTCAATTTCTCAGCCCAGGTGGCAATTATCTGGAGAAAAGTAGTTGATTGCCTCAATAGAAGACTTTCATCTGGGTTTGCCAAGGCATTTTTATTATAATGAATTAATTACCTTTACTAAAGTTGTAGGTAGAATCCCATTTTTATGGTACTTAATGGATGGGTTATGTTACGCAACTGGGAAGCTCAGTGGCATAATCCAGGGATGCTTGTAGCGGTCATCAACAGTAGTGTCCAGGGGTCCAGAGCAGATGTTCCGATCACCAGCTTGAATGTTTGAAGACCAGTTAAAGACAAAGACAGACTGAAAGCAGTCACGTAAATAATTTACCATCACCCCAATTCTCCCCACTTCTATAGCCCAAAACTATATGAGGAAACTTGCTCTACCTTTAGACATAGATGTGGAACCCCACGATAACTCTATATTGGGGAAGGGTGCCTGGGTGGCTCAGTTGGTTAAGTACGTGAATCTTGATTTCAACTCAGGTCATGATCTCATGGTTCATGGGATTGAGCCCCGAGTTGGGCCCTGTGCTTACAGTGTGGAGCCTGTCTGAGATTCTCTCTCTGCCCCTCCCCTGCTCTCTCTCTCAAAATAAATAAACATTAAAAAATCTATATTGGCAAAATCTGGATACAACTCCGTGTTTTTCCAAATTGCTGTAATCTGTCTTATATTTAATACGTTTGTTCTGAGTATTCAGATGTTTTGATAAATTCTTCAGTAGCTACAGATGGACTATTGTGGATATTTAAAAAGAAAGACTCAGATTTTAAATGTTTTATGATGACTTTAAGAACTCATTTGTCTTTCCTAGTTAGGGCCGGATCAAAAGGAGTTTGCATTTCTGGATAGATACAACCGACAGAAGGAAAGTTGGCATGTTAGGAGATAAGGTCAGGATTAGAAACTAACGTTTAGGTAATTAATACTGGATTAATTACTTCAGCCATTGTGTGAGGTAGGTGCTGACTGGAGTTTTCTTGCCTTGCACTCCAGGGCATTAGGGGCACTTCATGCCTACAGGCTGCCACGTGGGGTGCTATGAATTGGAGAATCTCCATCATTGATTCACTTCTGTTTAATGTCTGAAAATGAGAAAAAATGAGATGGTGATGCTGAATGTAAAAAAAAAATCCTAAGGGAAACATATATTACTTGCAAAAATAGTTTATAAATGGGAAACGTGAAATGCTAAATCTGTTTAATAACAAAATTCAGTATCTCTTCTAGAAAGTTAAATATAGTTATTTTTTAATTTAAAAAAATTTTTACGTGTTTATTTTTGATAGAGAGAGAGAGGCAGAGCGCAAGTCGGGGAGGAGCAGGGTGGGGGGGAGACGTAGAATCCGAAGTAGACTCCAGGCTCCGAGCTGTCAGCATAGAGCCCAATGCGGGGCTTGAACTCACAATCTGTGGGGTTATGACCTGAGCCGAGGTTGGACACTCAATGAACTGAACCACCCAGGAGTCCCAAAAGTTAAATATAATTATGAATACATTCATTGTGAGGAAATACATTTGATGCATTTCCAGTGATTATGACAATTCTTCATCAGAAGGCAGGAGTCATTATTAATCTAAAGAAGGGTATGGATGTTGACATTCTATTTCCCTTAAGGAGCCTTTGGAAATTCTCATCATTTGAAGGCCTAGTTATCAATTGTCTTATGGGGACCACAAACTTATCAGTTTTTCCCCCAGCTTTTTACCCGGGCCTGCGGACAAAGATCTTACCTCTTGATCTGATGGTTTTTTTGATTAACAGTTCAATGGGTCACGTTTCCTGGTTTCAATTTTAATATAATCTTTATTATTTATGGTTCATAACTTCCTTTAACAATTTTAGTTTAACCCAGCAGTAGCACTGCTAGGAATTTACCCAAGGGATACAGGAGTGCTGAGGCATAGGGGCACATGTACCCCAATGTTCATAGCAGCACTCTCAACAATAGCCAAAACATGGAAAGAGCCTAAGTGTCCATCAACGGACGAATGGATCAGGAAGATGTGGTTTATCTATACGATGGAATACTACATGGCAATGAGAAAGAATGAAATCTGGCCATGTATAGCAACATGGATGGAACTAGAGGGTGTTATGCTGAGCGAAATAAGTCAGGCAGAGAAGGACAAATATCGTATGTTTTCACTTATAGGTGGAACAGGAGGAACTTAAGGAGGACCATGGGCGAGGAGAAGGGGAGAAATAGTGGGGGAGAGGGAGGGAGGCAAACCATGAGAGACTCTTGAATGCTGAGAAAAACTGAGGGGGGGGGGGAGGGGGGGAAGGGGGGTGATGGGCATGGAGGAGGGCACTTGTGGGGATGAGCACTGGGTGTTATATGGAAACCAACTTGACAATAAACTATTTAAGAAATTCTTTAGTTTAGCCTTTAGTGCAGGCTAGCCATTAGGCAATTTGTTCATTTATTTATTAACTTACCCCAAATAAATATCAAATGGTATGGTCAATGAAGACAATTTTTGGTCTTGTCAGCACACTGACCTAGGATGTAATATGGGAGACCTAGTTGATTGTGGGAGAGAAACCAGCATGGTCAAAAGGGAAGAGAAGTGCCTTGAACTCAAGAGTCCTGGATATCTGGAGGCCTGGCTCTGAGACTGATTGTTTGAGTGACTCCAAAGCAATCATTAAACATGCTGGCTTCGTGTGTTTGAAAATACAGTTGCACTAGCACCTCACTCACAATAGGTGCTGAATGAATGAATGTTGCATACAGCTTCCTTTTGTCTCTAAACTTCCCTAATTCTATGACTATTATGATCATATGATTATTATAATTCATAGATTATTATGATCGTGATTATTGAGATCAAAATCTCAGGAATAGAATAAATTGTTGGGTCCACAATTTCAACATTGATCAACGTTTCCTCCAATGGCAAAGTCCAGGGGAAAGAAACCAGAAAAATCAGGTGTGTGAGTCAAGAAGGCCATTCATCAGAACAAAATCTTTTCCTATGGTATACTCATGTATTTCCTTCAGATGACTTATAAATGTGGCTGACCAGTACAGAAAGGAGTCATCTCTCTCTGGTTGACCTTCAGTCCAGTCATAGCTGAAACTCTTAGTGTGATTAGGTTATGTAGTTTGTAACCACTTTTCAATTTTTTTTTTTTTGCATAAAATCTGGCACGGACAGCAACTTTGCTTAGTTGGTTGATGGCTATTTTCTGGTTTTATTGATCTGGAGTTGGCCCAAGACCTCCCTGGTGGACCACATATTTGGTTTCTGAATTAAAACAGGAAATACCGAAGCAGATGAAAATGGAACAGCAACAAAGTGGTATTTTCCAAACATGAGCACAATATGGGTGTAAAGTGGAGGGGATTTCCATGACCAGAAACATTCTTCGTTTCTCTAACTCCAGAACAATTGTTTTCCCAATCTGGAATTGTGATATTCCATTGCCAGGCATTGCTGAAAGGTGAGCTAGAGATAAAGACACACCTGAGGAAGGAATAAAGCCAGAGGTTCGCACCCAGGCAAGGGGCACGGTGCACTTGAAGACAGTCCAGGTGTGTGATGGGGCTTGATGTTCATCTTTTTGTTTTGTTTTATTTTTAAAGAATACCTCAACAGGGCCAAATATCTGTGGCTTCCTTGCTGGGCTCAGTACAGGGATTTGACTGATAATCTTCCCTCTGGATTAGACTTGAAGCCTGAGCCCAGCATTTGGGGGTAAATTTTGCAATCCCGTCTTTACATCACCAGTGAAGGACTGTTCTCAGCAGATACTCAGTAAGCCAAATCGTGTCCCTGCATCGCATATATAACTGGCTTGGACATTCTTTACGGCATTTTGTGCTATGGAATTTGCCATTCCAGAAAGAGTGCAGATGACTACTTTTTGCAAAAGATTTTGTCATCCGGGAAACTTTACCTGAAGTCTTAGGATTTAGCAGGTGAAATAAATAGAAATGGTTTCCTCTGTTTAAAATATATGATTAGATGTTTTGGTAAGAAATAAAGAGATTTATTCTGAGAACCATGGCCCACGACAGTGTGGTTCCTCATTGACCATGTTTTTGTGAAACATTATATCTCCTCTATAAACATGACCTAATAAAGATTTTTTTTAAAAAATGTTAACTTCATTGGCAGAATTGAGGAATAATTTATTTATTATATTCCAAGGGGAATATTTCCATAGATGCTTTAGTTCAAACACCTTGTAGTTAAGGTAAATGATACCTTTATTTATCGATAACTTACTTCTTTACCCCAACAGAATAACTGGGTTGAATGGCCTCTTTGTGGTATTTTATATAATAAGTGACAGAAATGATGTCTTCATGGAGAAATTGGCACGAGGTTAATCTTGTGTTTTTCACGTGCCAGTTGACTTCCTTTTTTGGGCAGACAAGTCTCATAAATGCTACTTCGTTCATATGCAGAATGTAAGAGATGTGAGATGCACAGAGCCAGAGAGTTATTCAGATTTCATTTGGCCTTTTGATAAATTAATGGAATGAAATCATGTATGTGAATGCCCCTTTGATAAGTATGCAGTTCTAAGTAAATGTATGGTATTACTTATTACTGTAACTTTTCCGCTATGGAGTACAGCATGTTCCCCAAGTCAGCCCCCTGAGCCGATCTTTTTCATGATAACTCTATCTAGAAAAGCATTGGCTTCTTCGTTTCCTGGTCTTTAGTCATACACTGAGTAGACTTTGTAGCAAATTTAATGTAATCATTGGCCCAAGTCTAGACAAGGAAATGTACTTTAGCAGCCCTAAAGAGATAATTACTGTGGATAGCTTGTTATTAAATTAATATTGAAATAAGACATGCCTTTTTAGATGGCATAATTCTAAGACAAGGCACCTGCCTTGCCCTTATAAATGAGAAATGCCTTAGGTTAGACCTATTCCTGACAATCAAGTATACTTTCTCCAAATATAATGAGATATGATTCCAGATGCCACTGGGTTCTATCACTGGATGAAACCAACAAGCTCAGCCTTGCTTCGTTTGAGTCTATGTAGTTCTGTGTCTATGGCTTTAGAAAGAAGATCAGCAAAGTCTGTATTATTCAAGAGAAAAAATGTCTATGATGAAAAGTCCCACTGCTGTTCTTTAGTTCATAATTTCATTAACACTTAAGGACATTTACCACAAAGAAATAATTCTATGTATGTCTTGGAATAAGCAGAGTTGAAAAAATTTGATTAGTGCTGCAAGTATTAACATCAAAAAATATATAAACGCCTCAAAATGGATTAAAGATCTAAATGTGAGACCTGAAACCATAAAAATCCTAGAAGAGAGCACAGGCAGTAATGTCTCTGACATCAGCCATAGCCACAGTTTTCTAAATATATCTCCCAAAGCAAAGGAAACAAAGGCAAAAATAAACTACTGGGAGTACATCAAAATAAAAAGCTGCACAGCGAAGGAAACAACCAATAAAACTAAAAGGCAACCTATAGAATGGGAGAAGATATTTGCAAATGACATCTCTGATAAAGGGTTAGTATCCAAAAAAATGTAAAGAACTTCTATAACTAAATACCCCCATAACAAATAATCCATTTAAAAAATGAGTTGAAGACCTGAACAGACATTTCTCCAAAGAAGAAATACAGATGGTCAACAGGTACATAAAAAGAAGCACATGACTCATCATCAGGGAAATACAAATCAAAGCCATGATGAGATTTCACCTCACTCTTGTCTGAAAGGCTAAAATAAAAAACACAAGAAACGAGTGTCGGTGAGAATGTGGTAAAAAAGGAACCCTTATGCAGTGTTGGTGGGAATGCAAACTTGTGCAGCTACTGAGAGAAAAGTGTGGAGTTTCCTTAAAAAGTAAAAATTAGAACTACTCTATGATCCAGCGATTGCACTTTTGTGTATTTACCCAAAGAATACAAAAACACTAATTCAAAGGAATACATGCATACCCATGTTTATAGCAGCGTTATTTACAATAGCCAAGATATGGAAGCAGCCTCTGTCCATCGATACACAGACACACACACACACACACACACACACACACACACAGGAATATTATTCAGTCATAAAGAAGAACGAAATCTTGCCATTGCAATGACATGGATGGAGCTAGAGAGTATAATGCTAAGTGAAAAAGTCAGGCAGAGAAAGACACATACCATATGACTTCATTCTTGTGGAACTTAAGAAATAAAACAAATGAGCAAAGGATTAAAAAAAGAGAGAGGCAAACCAAGAAATAGACGCTTTTTAAAAATGTTTTTATTTATTTTTGAGAGAGAGAGAGAGCGAGCATGAGCAGGGGAGGGGCAGAGAAGAAAGCTCTGATGACAGCTCAGAGCCTGATATGGGGCTTGAACTCATGGACCATGAGATCATGACCTTAGCCGAAGTCAGATGCCTAACCGACTGGGCCACCCAGGTGCTCCAACAGACTCTTAACTATAGAAAATAAACTGCTGGTTACCAGAGAGTAGAGGCGGGAGTATGGGTTAAACAGGTGATAGCGATTAAGGAATGCACTTGTTGTGATGGACACGGGGTGATGTATGCGAGTGTTAAGTCACTATATTGTACACCCAAAGCTAATATAACACTGTATGTTTACTACACTGGAATTTATACATATATATTCCAATTTTGTTCCTCCCATATCCCTCAAAGTGAAAAGTAAAAAGCAGATGTATTTCATCTTTTTGTTTGTGTGTCTCTTGAATGTCAAGGAGCAAACATTTATTTGGAACCCATAGAAGCATAGGTCCTACCTATAAGAAAATACCCATGTCCTCAAGTAATTTGGTTTGGGGAGGGGGGGAATAGGACCTATAAAGACATATAAAACAAAATATGGCAAGGGTTATAATTAGTTTCATCCTGAGGTGTTAATCTGCATGCCCCTGATGGGAAATTAGATCAGGCCACTTGAGACTATACATGTGTTCTTTTTTTTTTAAAACATAATTTATTGTCAAATTGGCTGACATACAGTGTGTATAGTGTGCTCTTGGTTTTGGGAGTGGGGAAGGGGAAAATAATCTAAGCATGTCTGCTGGGAAAAATAATAAAGAAAATATTTTTCCCTTTTGTTCAGGTCACAGGATAAAGAGGCTTAAAATAGAAGGGGTAGAAAAGTCTGCTTTTTTCCCCATCAGGGAAAAAAAATCCCCATTGTCCGTTCTCATCTGTTGCTTTAGTATCACTCACTAGACCAGAAGCTTGATGATATCAGAGTATACATTTCTTTCCTCCGTTCTTACCACTCTGAGCCCTGTTTGCACGCACAGTTCACCGGGCCAGTCATACCGTCCTGCCCTTCTCCCTCTCAGTCCCCATCTAGAAAACTCCTATTCCGTCGTTAGAACCTATCTTCCACATCTATTGCATCTCAGAGTAGGGTTAGTGGTTTCCTCTATGTCTTCTAAACACTTCTATGTTTGTCTGTGCCTACCTTTATTATAATACAGATAGAAATGGGTTATAATTAAGAATATGAAGAGCTCATCTGAATAGATTTTCTAGAACTTGCTATTGAGATAGTAGCCTTTTATTTTTGATATTTATTATTATTATTTTTAAAGTTTATTTACTTTGAGAGAGAGGGAGAGAGTGTGAGCAGGGCAGGGGCAGAGAGAGGGAAAGAGAGAATCCCAAGCGAGCTCCATGCTGTCAGCTTGGAGCCCAATGCCAGTCTCCATCTCAGAAATGGTGATTGTGACTTGAGCCATAACCAAGAGTCTGAGCCACCCAGACATTCCAGAGATGTTAATCTTTCATTTATTTTTTTTAAAAGAATTACTACCTCCCTTGTTTTAGAAATAAAAATATATTTTGGTTCATTATTTTAAGAAATTCAAGAAGTAGAAAATAAACAACAACAAATCACTGCAAATCCCACCACCTTGAATCAAGCAGCATTGACTTTTAAAGGTTATTTGTTCCTTTTGAGAGAGAGAAAGAGAGAGAGAGCATGTGCATGCATGCATGGGCTGGGTGCGGGGCAGACAGAGAGTGAGAGAGTCTCAAGCAGGCTCCACACTGTCTGCACAGAGCCCGATGTGGGGCTCGAACACATGGATGCGGGGCTTGAACACATGAACCGTGAGATCATGAGCTGAGCAGAAACCAAGAGTTGGCCGCTTACCCCAGAGCCACCCAGGAGCCCTAAGCAGAATTCACTTTTAATGAACATTATTTCAGACATCCCTCTGCAACCGGGGAAAGAGGTGTTGCAGAACAGAATATAAATGTTACACACCTTGGCGAAGGAAGATAAGTAGATCAACAGATAGGTAAAAATAGTTTTATACTAATGGGATCATCATCTGCCCGCTATTCTCAAAACAGCTTTTAATTTTACTTTAATTGAATTGGATAAAGAATTTCCTAAAAGTCAAATTTGTTTCACAAGGGATATTACTGCCTCAACTGTCATTTAAGATATGAAAACATTGACTAAAAATAAACACAACAAAAGCTGAAGAGCTGTGATATTCTGAAATTACCTGTTTCAATTTCGAAGCATTATCAATTGACCATTTTCCCTAAAAGCCTTCACAATTTTGTGGCTTATATGACTTTTATGACCTTGATTGCTATTATGTATATATACAAATATACATATGTTTGTATTTTGCTCAGCAATAACAGTGTTCCCAGGTGTTTAATTATCAAGCATTTTTTTTTCTTTTGTTTTAAACTTTCAAATTTCATTTTGTGTTTCTTGGGTTCCTTGTTTGATTGACTGTTCGTGGTAAGCAGTGTTTTATCAAGTTGTTTTGCTTCTATGCAAAAGGGCTCAAAAGTACTCCGTGCTGACGATTTATGTTTGGGCGTATCTGCATTACCATTAGATTTGAGAGGCAGTTTGGTTCCATTCTCTCCTTTGCCCTCAACCTCTTTTGCCCTCAGGCCGCCCAGGTGCTGCTCCATTGTCTTACACCAAACACAGGGAGTAAAGGTAGTTAAGGAATGGGACCTCTCCTTACTCCTTTATCCCTCCCTCCATTAACATTCAAATCTGGTGGTGATTGGCTTTTTCTTTCCAGGCAAGTTTTGCAAATCATCTGGGATGGTAGTTGTTTCTATGTGTAAAGGGGTTAGGGAGAAATGGGCACACTGGCAAAAAAAAAATAAAAGGTTTTTAAAAATCGATTTAGGGTTGATAAGGAGAATTAATCTAGCTTTTGTGGTGTACATTCATAGTATCAGCACTGATTGTCAGTCAGTGCGGAGCCTGATGTGGGGCTCAAACTCATGAACCATGAGATCATGACCTGAGCTGAAATCAAAAGAGTCAGATGCTTAACCAACTGAGCCATGTAGGTGCCCTTAATTTTTTGGTCTTAAACCAAACCTTAAGGTTATTCCAGAGGAGAGTCTTCTCCTATGACATCCTTATATCTAGAAGGGTTTCAATTCTTCTGTGATCTATGCAAATAAAAAGAGTAGTGCATGCTGAGGTCAGTGCCAAACAAGAGATTGGTTGCCATCTTACTGAGTGACATGGGGAGACTGTTTTGTGGGGAGTCTCACATTGCTGCATTGGCTTAGTATTCCCACCCAATAGTTTTCTATTTCCTCTATTTTAATGGGCAATTTTCTTTTGTAAAAAATATGCTAAATAGTATTTATGTGCAGTTGATTTGATTTTTGACAATACATTGCTATTTTTCCCATGTGCATCTCCATGGTAGGATGGGAAGACATGATGTCACCGGTCCAGGAGCAAGGCCTCAGTTAGATATGCCTATTTGTTAGACTAATTAATAGTATGGTTTTCCATGTAGAAACTGCAACTTCACTTAAATAACTAACTACAAGCAGTGTTAACGTAAACATTATGATGTCTACTTGTGATTACACTTTAGAATACAATTTGAAGACATAAATACAATTAGATGCATTTATACAAATACAGTGTAGATGCTACTAACCTCCCCACAGATTTACACCCCATGCTGAGCCCTGATAAGCAGCCCAGACCCTCCCTCTCTTCAGGGATGTTAGTGTCCTTTTCTGCCCTGGGAATGTGGTAGGAGAAGATCCTCAAGATCTACTCAATTAGGCTGCGTGAACTTCAAACTCTGTGGAATTGAAGCATGTGCGTTGTTACTCTTCTAGAAAGAAGGCTCTTTGTGCAAATTGACCCAATCCCAACTCTCCTCTCCCCTTGCTCTGATTGGTCAACATTACCTAGTGAAGAAACATATTCTATTATACTTTTTCTTCCCAATAATGGGCATCCACTTCCCTCATGTCTGCATTCCTAAGAGAGGCAACTTAAGTCATTCTTCAAGTGTGTTCTCCACCAAGCTTTCTACCTGTAGAAAGAAAAACCTACCAGTTTCTCTCGATTAAAAAAATTCTTTATATAAAAAATCAAGGCATGTTTTAAAGTTAGAGTTGAATTTAAAGACAATTTAATTCAAGGCCCTACTTTTACAGATACTGAGTCTGAGTTCCAGAGGTAAGTCACATTATCACAGAGCAAATTAGGAGAACTAGAGCCAGAATCTGGGCGCCCGCTGGTGCCTTGTCACATGATCAAGTTTTTGTTTTTTGTTTTTTTTGTGTGTTTTTTTTCTCTGCATGGTCAGATGTGGTCAAATGGAATGTCTCCTTCAGTTTCTGGCAAGAGCCACTATGAACTATCACTAGCTTTAGCAATGGGGACTTTTTTGTTCTATAGTTACATACATACAAAAATGCAAGATTGGGCATGCAGATAAACCTTTTGTGTGTATAATTAATAATTAATAAAGTGTGCATAATTCACACTTGAGTTTCTGTATCTCATTAGAGGTAGTTGTCTCACCTTTAACTAGAGAAGACAAGCTTTATTTTTGTAGCGCTTTGCCCTATTATGTTCAACAATAATAATTCACAGTGACAGATGTAATCCACCAAACTCATTATTTTCAACCCTGATCCATTTATTTTGCATTACCAATACAGTTTTGATGCCTATCGTTCCCTGGACTGGAGTGCTTGATGAAATGTTTTATTGCAATATGTCAGAGTCTAAATAATTAACAGCAAAAATAGGGCTGAAGCCTTCCAAACTCACGGTGTGTATTATAAAATCGTATGTAATGCACCCTGTACTCCCAAGAACATGTCCTAGAGATGTGGTTTTGATAAAATGATTACATTTGGGGAAAGAAGAATGGAATATATCTCCTATATCTCCTATAGCAGGCCACATCTCTTCAAAGATTAAATAAACACACACACACACACACACACACACACACATATACATATATATTACTCAATCTATCAAAGAGAAAAGTAAACAGGATTCAAGCCTGTTTTCTTTTGCAAAGCTAAAAATCTCCCAAATCTATTGTGAAAAACCCCAGCCACAATTTAACACATTGCACTACGAAAAGAGTGTACTTTCTTTTCTTGATTTATATTTGGTCGCAATCCTCGAGTGGTACACAGGGATATTGTCGTGTGGTAGGCAGCGTAGAGCTATGTGACTTTCCTTGACTTTAAAGGAATCACAGGGAAGTTTGAATTGCAACTAGTCAACCTTGAAGGGAGAGAAACTAAATGAAACACCTGTTTTTCTGATTACTGTACCACAAGGCCTTTTAATTAGTTTGTGGAAATAGAAGTTTTAGTTATTGAAGCATATGGTTATTTTCCTCCAAGAAAATGGACATGTGACTACACATCATTAATTTGTGATTATTATTAAAATAAGAATGTAATTTGAAAGATTGTACATTAATAGATATATTTTCCAGACTAGAAAAGAGCTGGAGAATAAGGCAAGAGGAAAATCCACATAAAAATGTCAATCTTTTATATCAGCACCATGGATTGGCCTCCATGGTGCTTAGAATATTTATTTTCGCAAAAGAACTTCAGTTGGAAATGAATACAAATATTGATCATGACTCTATGGATATTTATTCTTTTAATAGCATCTCATTCCTCTTCCTCAAGTACTCAGAGAGCAATAAATCAGCGTGGGAAACAAAGGCCTCAAAAATGGGAATGGCCAAGATAAATACAGTTTTAACACATTCCCTCCATATTGTTTTCCTCATACAGAAGCGGGGGTTTCTCTCCAGTGTGTTTTAGTATTTACTGTAGGAGTTTGAAAATCCTACTGGGCCTTTGGGAAATTCTTCCACTCAGCTAGATGTCATCGTCAGGTCATCATAAGACCCTCAAGGTCTTAATGTGATTGTATGGGAAAGAGAACCAATGTGGCTTCTTTGTCATTTGTTCATAATCACCTCTGAAACGAGGCTGTTAGAATGATGCTTCTGCTGGGGCCACTGGATATCAGACTCTGTTGCTTCACGGGCATTTGCGCTCAGGAATCCCAGAGTTTAGATGCAAAGTGAGAGAGATAGTAGCAACTTTGTGATCATGTGTTATATTGTATTTTTCCCCAGTGACTCCCTGCTTTGGGCATAGAAGGCATTTGATAAGTATATGAGGTTGGAGTTTTTCTCTGGGAGAGGCTTCTATTGAATTACTGCTTAGCATCCAATGAAATGAGCACATATAACATGGCAGACGTGTAATAATTTAAGTGGAAGAAGAATTGCAAACGAGACGAGCTTTACGGTTAATAAAATCATGAGAAACTACACATAAACTACAAGCATTAACAGCGGCAGAAATGACTCAACTGTTGTGAAATTTGCATTTCTCTCATTGTTTATATCTAAATATGAAACATACCTGGCAACGGCATGAGACAGGACATGCCTTCTCCTTTTTCCATATTATTTACCCCGTGTGTTTGGCCAAAAGTGCTGATTACAAAATATGACTGCAATTGGAGAGCATGGCAATGTGGATTTCCACACCTATGGCATAAGGCTTGGTTTGTTTTGATTAAAGAAATAATTGTGATCCAATTTCATAATGTTGATCACAATTTCATCACCTGTGCCTGGAAGGAGAGGAAAATATATGAGGGGTATAGCGAAGTGCAAACTCATTAAAGACTGTCTGTAAGAAATTATGATCATTACATTTAAAGTGAAGGTGTGGTATTGTGTTTAATTAAACAAAGTTTTACAAAGTGTTTTATGAAGTTTGCTTGGATTGTGCAAACTTAGACAAGGTGCTGTATTAAAACTTATATTCAATGAACTATTTTGAGAACATATAATTTGGGAAGCAGATAGGTAAATTATCATGAAAAAATGTCCTTGCATAATATTTTGCTTAGTGAAAGTCTTATTCCAAGAATGTGAGATACAGGTTGCCTGTTCAATTCCTTTTTTTTTTTTTTTTAATGTTTATTTATTTTTGAGAGAGAGAGAGAGAGAGTGCCAATGGAGGAGGGGTGAGAGACCCAGAATTCGAAGCAAGCTCCCGGCTCGGAGCCTTCAGCACAGAGCCCAGTGTGGGGCTGGAACTCATAAGCTGTGAGATCATGACCTGAGCTCAAGTCCAAAGCTTAACTGACTGAGCCACTCAGACGCCACGCCTATTCAATTCTTGAATGTCAAAATCTACATAGTTTTTCATAAGCTGTTTACGAAGGAAATAAGAAATATTCTAACCTATTTTTCCTTGGCTACAAAATAGATCCTTGGAAGATAGCAAACATTTCAGCAGCAAGTTCTTGATTTTTTTAATGTTATTACACCTACGCCCATTCTCACATAATATTCTTAAAAGCTAGTAAACAAACGAGTCCTAGGAAAACATTACCAAACTTTAACCAACTGTGCTTTCCTCAATCTCTCTTCCCTCATTGTTTCAGTGGACCTCTCAGTCAGATGATGCTGAGGATGTGGTGGAGGAAGCCAGATACCCTCTTGCTGTTAATCTAAATGTTGGGCTTGAAAAATATTCCCAAGTACTTGGGGGAAGAATTAATTGACCAGCACGGTTTTAGGCAGAATCTGCATCCAATTTTGACCCAGGGCCTGTCATTTGAGTTTTGCTGAGAACTATATTTTTAGAGAGATAATTCAGTTTGTCAGTTGTATGACAGATTTCATTCTTTTCTGGTCATTTAGGCTAGAGGGAGGTATTCATTTTGAGTAGATATAGAGAAAGTCTGGGAAATACACATTTAAATTTTAACTTAAGAAATCTCAAGTGAATGTTTTAATACAAATATTTTAATATAAACTTTATGTTTAAAAGACATAAGTTACTGAGGTCAGTTCTCAATATGTTCACATACCGCAAAGCAGCATCCCAGGACAAGAGGCTTGGAGAGGAAGAAGAGAATGAGGATTATTAGCAGGGATGTACAGGGAGAGGCCACATGACATACAAACATAACATGTTATGCCCCACGCACAGTGTTAATGAGCTGTGAGGTCAGTATTGGAGATGGAGGGATCAGTAAGGCATGGAGTTGAGCACATGGACCCTCATATGTGGTTGATGGGACATGGAGTGGTAAACTTATGCCAATTGGTAAGTGTCATGGTACAGTAGGACCTAATGATGAATTCGAAATAGATGAAGACAACTGGTAGGTTACAGAAGTTCAGAGTTAGAAGTTCCAAGCTCGAACACCCAGCTAAGGGTCTTCATGGAAGATTTCTGGGAGAGAGTTGAGTCTGAATGGGTCTATAAAGAGGAATCTATTGCAACGGGCTGGGTAGAGGATGTTGATACATAAAGATGCAATTCTCGGAAAGAGAGCAAACATTGGTAGATTAGCGGCGCATAATTACATTGCATAGCGTTAGGAGGCATTGCAGCTTGTGGAACATTTCATGTGTGATATCTCATATAATTCTTAGTGCAGCTCAGTGAAATAAGGTGGGACAGTTGCTACTATGCAGTTGTACAGATGTGCAAACTGCAGTTCAGCTGGAGCTGAATCTCAAACACATGCACTCGACACTTTCCGGCTGACAGCAATAGCAAAGGTGTTGGGTGGATGGGCTTACATGGGAAGAGCCAGCAGAACAGCAAAGCAGCCCCAGCTCATACAAAAATAGGACAAAAATAACTTTTTTAAAAGCCCAAGCATAATCCGAAATAATTCATGAACTTATGGTAACGACTAGTGAAAAGAGAAACTTCCTTTAGCAATTATTTAAACCTAAAGCTAGGAGGAAATGCACCAGAAAGATTGGGGGGCGGGGGGAAGGCAAAGAGAAAAAGAAGCATGGCCAAAACAAAACGAAAGAGTGAAGAACGGTGAAACCTATCAAGGCATAGCTGAGTTGTATGCTCTTGGCCTTCTCTTCCCTTTACGGCCCCTTGGAGATAATTGTTCACCTGTTGTTCAGTGACCGCCATTCACTGCAAAGCGGAACACGACCTCTGTGCATTTTACTAGGGACGTGTGTGACCTTGCTACCTGGAGATGTGTCACCCAGCACGAGGCCATCTTTCCAATAGGTCAACAAAAATAAATCATTTAAACAGAGCGTCCTCTTCTTTGAGGCCAATTTGTCCCTAGACATGAGTTCGCCTATCTCAGAACAACATACAGAGAGGAAAGAGTTTCAAATGAATGCAAGTATGTTCAATCCATAATCAAATGAAAATGTTTCGGGTCGGGTGCCGGAACGTATTCCTGAATGAGACTTTCTTCAGCACCTAAATTTGGCCATCTGGCATCCTATTTTAGGAATTATTCAAGTGTTTGAATTGAAGGATTTGCCTTTTAATGAGGAAATCATAATTTTATTGTAAATATGGAACACGTTGTCCTTGACTCTGAATGTGCTAACTTCAGAGGATGAAAGAAGTGACATCATTAGCCACCCGCTGTACAACCAGCAGTGAAGAGAGAAATTGTCAAGCAAAAAAGGAGTATTGTCCTAGAATACTGGTCATGTTGCAATGAAAAATACTCCCCCCTCCAAAAAAAGGGTCCAGGCTTGTTATTAAGGGCTGAAGAATGATAAAATATAAGCAGTGTACCAAGGAAATCTCTCAAACTGTTGATTACAGTGGGAAGATTTCTGAAGTTTTGATAAAGGATGTAGTGTTCTTACATTGTTTTTCCATGAAGATTCTAAAGTTTACTCGGAGCACCATTTGCTATTAATTGGATAGTCTGATGGTATCACAAATACTTACTATTAATACTATTTAAAAAGTTAGGATATTTTAAATGCAGTTCAATACTAGCAAAGATAGTTTTAATGAAAACTTCTGCAGGGATATTATTGTATGACTGAGAGTAGTCCTCATTTATTTAGCAGGTAGTATTATTTGACTATTATATGTCAGATATTATTCTAGCTGTTGAGGCTATAATTATGAATAAGAGGAATATAATAATCTCTGCCTTCCTGAAGCTTATAGTCTAGTGAAAGTTATAAAGAAATAAGTGAACAGTTAATACAATATGGTGATGAGGTTCTGCCAGCATTCTTGGAAGATGAGTTCATAAAAATACATGCTTCAGATTAAATTATTTTTAAACAAACTGCTTTGAATGGTTCCAATACTCTATGTGGATTTAAGTTTGAGTAATTTAATAATAAATTAATAAACTTATTATTTATTAATAAATAAGTAGCCACAGAACAACAGGGCATCAGGAGCCTGCCAAGTGAGCCCCACAGAACCAGGGGGAGAAAACGTTTCCTCCTAGACAGTCTCTACAGCGCCCTCTATTGACAAAGCTTAACATAGCGCCAGGTGGCAAAGGAAGAACGTTTAAAGAGCAGTATACATTTTCATCAAACAGGCAAAGAAAAAAAAAGGATGAATTTGGAATTGAGAAGCAGTAAATCAATAGCCCAGTAATATACCATCACTTCTGCCATAATTTGTTGCCCACACAGATGATCTCTGGTACCCTCGGGAAGGGGCCTACATCAGGGTGTGCATACCGGAAGGCGGCCATCATTGGAGGCCATCTTGGAGGCTGGTCACCAGCCACAGTCTACCAGCTAGTACTCCGTAATTCACATCCCTCTCACATGCAGAATACACTTGGATTAGTTTCTTATTACTGTTATCACAGATTCAGTTATCACAGATTACTGTGTTATCACAGATTCGGAAGCCTAAGACAACACAAATTTATCCTACATTTCTGTAGGTCGGAAGTCTACCCTGGGTCCCTAAGATCAGGGTGTCCACAGGAAAAATGTCTTCCTCTCTGAAGACGGTAGGGGGGAAACCCTTTCCTTGCTTATTCATGTTGTTGGCAAATTCGGATTCTTGGACTCACAGGGCCAACGTTCCCTATTCCTTGTTCATCCCCAGATTCTATCGCCACCCAAATTCTCTGCATCACGTTCCTCTTCTTCTGTCTTCAAAGTCAGCAACAGCCCATGCAGCTCTGCTGACTTTGAATTCATTCTGCAACTGTTTGTATTCAAGGAGACAGAGATCATTGGAGACAGCTGTACGCTAAGTCTTGGAAAAAAATATTTTTCTGGTTATTATTCCTCTAAAGAATTGTAAATATTCCTCTAAGGAAACAGCAATCACAAAATTACAGTTGAAATGAGTCTGCCTCCTAGTTTGAAAAATAAATAGCTTGGTTACATGATTTATAATGGGATTTTCATAACTACCCAATAAACGTGATGATACATCCGGCACAAAAAAGACATGTTGTGATGTTAGGGGTTTATAAATACATTATGGAATAAAAATTTTATGAAAAGTATTAATGAATTTAGGAATTAGTTTAGTTAATCTGGCTAATTTAGGCAAACATACTGAATAACTTCTAATTTATTGGCCTGTGAGTTTTAAAGGTTTGCTTTTTCACATACTTAGTTTTAATTTATTACAAGACACTTTCCTGCCAGAAACTACTCTATTTGTATTCCCCCATCATTCACAAGCTACTCCCAATTCAAGCAGCAGAGAGTCTGAGGTTGTAGACTATTTTTCACTTCCATGTTCCTTTTCATATGATTCCATCTAGCAGGTAGGGACCATCACAGTGAGTGAGCTTTAAAAAGCACAGCACATAAGATTCAATTGAATAATGGATTCTATAGGATCACACATAATGGAGTGATGACTGTGTACGGGAAATTGATAGAAAGGAAAAGCTAAAATGTGAGATAAACCATTAAAAAAAACTTTTCTTTAGTTTTTTTTAATTTTTATTAATTTCTAGGAGAGAGAGAGAGAGAGAGACAGCGTGAGCAGGGGAGGGTCAGAGAGAGAGGGAGACACAGACTCTGAAATAGGCTCCAGGCTCTGAGCTGGCAGTCAGCACAGAGCCCGACGCGGGGCTCGAACCCACGAACCGCGAGATCATGACCTAAGCGAAAGTCGGACGCTTAACCGACTAAGCCACCCAGGCGTCCCACCTTTTCTTTAGTTTTAACTTTTATTTTGAGAGAGCGCAAGCGAGGGGGAGGCAGAGAGAGAGGGGTCAGAGGATCTGAGGCAGGCTCTGCACTGACAGCAGTGAGCCCAGTGTGGAGCTTCAACTCACAGATCATGACCCGAGCTGAAGTCAGACACTCAACCTACTGAGGCACCCAGGTGCCCCTTTCATTACTTAAACTACCATCTATATTTTCAATAGTTTCCAAAATATTAGTTAACCTAGAGTATCAGTTATTACTATGTTTTTCAAAGAGTCTGTCTCCTTTGAGAATATTATAAAAGCTATGACTGCTTTACCCCCCAAAATGCACACAGACGTAATTCATGCAATCGGTGAATTGCACGAAGAGGTTCATTTACGGTAATACCTGTTTCGTGGGGATATTATGGTTGAGAGACATTATTTTTCAAGGCCAAAATGTACTAGAACACGACACGATTCTTTAAAGTTAGCCTCTCCTAGAATATTAAACTGGGCAAATTGTGGGATATTAAGTATTTCCTGTTTTGTTGGCCAGACAGCCCAAATTGCTTATTTTCGGGGGCATCTCAGCATGTGGCATTAAGAACATTCCTCCTACACCACCGTACACATATATTTACTAATTATCCAATTCCATGTAGAAGTGAGGCTGGGAGGTTAAGCTAAACTTCTTGTAGAGGTTTTGTGCAACAGTGAAGCCAGAAATTTCCAGAATGCCAGTCCACATTCCTCTCTGTACAGCTTGTCTGATGGGCAGCATGAGAAACCAAAGCAGCAGGGAATAAAATGCCAAAAGTTACTGATCCAGTCATGATGGCATTGGCTTTTTGAGAGAAAATTAGCCCAGGTAAGAAAGTGCATCAAGAAGCACGACAAGCCAGGGCAGATTTTTGCACATTCCAGTGAAAGTTTTCAGGCAGTTCTGTCCACGGATATACCCTTAAAGGATGTGACCCAGGTGAGACTTACCTGCTGAAGGCAACTAATCCACAATGAGCAAATTATCCTTCCCCGCGGGGCAAGCTATGCTGTCAGCCGCTTGCTTCGGAAAGAAAACAATCCCGTATTCCTAGAAGAGGAGGGAGCCAGGGGCTAGCGGAGGCTCGTCTACAAATGGAATTGAAATATAAGCTGAGAGTTGCTCGTTGATTTAGGATGAGAGGGTGTTCCAATTAGGTTACTAAATGCTCCTGACAAGCAACAGATTCTAATAAGGGAACAAGAGTGGCCTCGCACAGAAAGGAATGTAACCAATCTTGGCACCTTAATGTGCCCTAAGGAGACTGTTGGTGGAGGAGAACTGCTAAAATTGGGGCTGATTTGGTTCCGATATGGTGTGGAAGAGCTGAAAAGTAAGAAGTAAAGCACGTGGCCATCAAGACAGAAAATACGTCTTCTTCATTTCCTCCAGCCACTCTTCTCTTTCTGTACATGTGTGCATGGGCCTGCCTACACACACACACACACACACACACACACACACACACACACATTCCTCCCTGATGCACAAACTGCCATACGTTTACGTAGGCTGCACAGAAATGATAGTTTGGGGAGGACGTCAGGAAATGGGACCTCCAGTTACTGACTCCAAAAGAGAATTCAGTGCTTCCGCCGTGGTTATTTCCACTTCTGCCATGTGTGTTTATGGATAACAAGAACTGAAAGTAAACCCCTCGTCACGTCATTTAACATGGGTGCGAGTATATAAGCACGTGGAAGCAGAGGAGGCATGGCTCTACCTCAGAAACTTAGAATGCTGTTTTGTAGCCACAGTCTACATTGTACAATGCGCTACATTGCATCGTAGTGACAAGACATGGAAAACATTGTCAAACGGATAAAAATGCCATTCTTTAGTAAGCACAATCATTGCATTTTTGGCTTATTTATTTTTCGGTAAAGCAGAAGATATAATTTAAAATCAGTATGCTTAAGTCAAATGGATGACAGATAGGGTATCATGATACAGGCGTTAACATTCCAGCCCTGTTTTGACACCGTCAAGCATAAACCACAGATGGCTCAACAGGTAACGTTCAGAATGGCTGACGTTTATATCAACTTTTTACTTCCTGTGTCCTTGGTATAAGCCTTTACCTATCTCAATGATGATATGTCTCTTTCAGAGCAAGTTACAGCAGTCAGAGCGAAAAGCAGGAGAATGAAGCTCACTTGTTAGTATGGGATTACTAAAACAGTGGCTTTGGATAAATGAAATGTTCATTTTTTTTAATGTTCATTTATTCTTGAGGAGGGGGGAGAGAAGACCGAGCGTGAGCGGGGGAGGGGCAGAGAGAGAGGGAGACACAGAATCGGAAGCAGGCTCCAGGCTCCAAGTTGTCAGCACAGAGCCCGATGTGGGGCTTGAACTCACAAACCATGAGATCATGACCTGAGCTAAAGTCAGATGCTTAACTGACCAAGCCACCCAGGTGCCCAATTAATATTCACTTTATCATCAAGGTGCTGGCAGTTTCATGATAGAAAAAAAGCCATAGACCAATTCAGATAGATATAAGCATAGATTTAAATGCGGATAGGGATATGCATATACATGCATAGGGATATGTGCATAGGGCTGTTAAACATGCATCGACTGTTCATATCAAATTGAATTACTTATAATAGCCAGAAGGCTCTTTACAACTTAAACACGAAGAAAAACATATATGTACTATACTTCTACATTTGGCCATGTGATTTTGTGTTCTATTATAATTTGGTACTTTAAAATATAGCAAATCTTAATTCTTTGCTATATTTTTATTGAGCCTTAGAATTAACTGGTTTATCAGCTATAATCTCCTCTAAAATATTGTGGGTTTCCTATGCATCAGATTATAGTCAAATACATTAGAGAAAAGCCATATTTACCAACCTCTTCAAGCCCGGCCCTTCTCTACTTTGGCCTGTGAGTGGGATTGTGTGAGATACCACCCTTAAGAATCTTAGATGCCCTTTTGTCCAGATGAGAGAATCTTTGATTTGCTGACTTCTGTCCACCCGGTCTTTACCGAAGAACTTTCAGCTGCATCCTTGAATTAGTCTTGACCCTAAGGCCAAGTGTTACTGGCAGTCTTGCATTTGTTTGTTTCCTCAAAGCCACTTGTTACTTTGAAGATTTTTGGCTAACTGGAGAGATGTCCCCAGACACTCTATATGTCCATTAAACTTTGATTCAAAAACTCGAAAGTTTCTTTTTTTAGCTTATTTCTCTCTTGCAATACGTTATACATAGTTATAAGACAGCTGGAACCTTCCACATTCCTTCCTGGAATCTCTTTAGCCAGGTCTACAAGTTTTGAGATGCTTTATCCATCTCGTGAGTTACTCAGGTAGCAGCTGCATGAAGTTTCCTGCCACTGCTTAACTGGCTTTTGGATTTTTTCCAGCCTCCAAAGCTGTCTCCTTACTACCTTTCCAGGTTCCACTGAATAGTCAGTCTCCTTGCTGTTTTTCCAGACTCTTTCTACTCCCCTCCTGCGGACAAATGCTCATGTGTTGGGTTTCATTACAGGAACATACTGACTGTATGTGTCCATTTCTTCATCAATTTTTTGATATATACAAACACTACTAAATGACTGGCTTAAAACAATAGCTATTTAATTTGCTAATGACTTTGTGAGGTAAGCTTTTGAAAAAGGCCCAGCCAGGGTGGCTTGTGTGTCCCACAGTGCTCGAGGCATCAGTCAGGATGGCGTGGGATTTGCAGCCTGGCTCAGTGGTTAGCTCCTTCTCCCCTTAGTCTCCCAGAAGAGAGCGGATGGGATGACAGGACCCAATGTGGACTCATACGGCGCTGGTCGTTGGCAGCTTTGCCTTGGTTCTTCATGTGGCTTCTTTCTCTTTGTGGTCTTTCCTCATCAAGTAGTCTAATGTGAGATTCTTTCCATGGTGGCTGGTTTCCAAGAAAACAAAAATGAAAGCTGCTTTTACAGATGAGGCTAAAAAGTCATGCAGAATCCTATCTTCTGCATTCTCATGATGGGAGCCACCTCAGGGTTAGCCCAGATTCCAAAGAAGGGATGTAGGCTAGGTTCTTGGTGGGAAGAGGGGCCACACGGACAGTAGTGCTACAGACTGTCGGTGGCCAGCATGGCCAATCTGCTGTGTGGAGCTCTTTAACTTTAGCAGAGACGGTTGTCATCACTGATCATCATACATACACACCACATGCATATATACGTGTGCGTCTATGCTCAAGTTTAACAGCACATGTGTCTATTATCCTCACTCCTTGTACACATAATGTGTGGTAATATGTAACTAGTATGTATGTCATAGTCCTGGATATCGCTCCCCACATGTGGCCTGTGGGAGAAATGGAATTTTTAATTTTTAATTTTTATAAATTGAAATTTACATTTAAAAATTAGTCATTTTAGATATTGGGACTTTTTAAGGTATGTATGGAATAATCTAGGTGATTCAGCTCTTGCATCTAAATTTCATGGCATCTAAACCCAGATCACAAATTTCCAATGAGGGGCACCTGGGTGACTCAGTTGGTGAAGTGTCTGACTCTTGATCTCGGCTGAGGTCATGATCTCACAGTTTGTGAGATTCAGCCCTGTGTCAGTCCCTGCACTGACAGCATGGAGCTTGGTTGGCATTCTTTCTCTCCCTCCTTCTGAGCACCTCCCTCCCTCTCTCAAACTAAATAAGTAAACTTAAAAAGATTTTCGATGATAATTCACCTTCCAAATTGAGTTGGGCTCTAGGTGGCTACTAGAAATTTGAAACTACCTATGTGGCCTGTATTTTATTTCTTTCTTTTTAGATGATCAGAGGGTGGGCTTTTCTGGAGGTGAGAAGTAGGTTATAGAGATTCAGTGATGACTGTACAGTCAGAATAGAGGAGAGCTGTTTAAGACGGAGAATACATAGGAATGTTAGAGATATTGTAAAGCTGAAACCAAATATTACATTTAGAAAAGGATGCATTGGGGATAAAACTTGTTTGGGAAACTATTTTATTGTAATGGAGTGTCTTGAAGCTACAAAAAAACACTACTTGTCTATTAAATGCATTTTCTTTCTTTCTTTCTTGAGAGAGAGGAGAGAGAGAGAGAGAGAGCAAGTGAGCTGGGAGGGCCAGAGAGGGAGGGAAAGAATATTAAACAGGCTCGTTCCCCATTGCAGATTCTGATACAGGGCTCAATCTCATGACCGTGAGATTTCTTTCTTTCTTTTCTGTTTTACTAGCTGTTATAGAAAACATTTCCATTTAAAGGCACTACCTCAGTTAAATATTTTATACAAATGTCAGGGCAGTTGCTAAAGTATGTTGATAGGATTTTCCAATACTTAGGTGTCTAAAAAACTTCAAAGTTTATCCCAAAAATAAAATATTAAAAGAAAGTGCTTGGTATAAAACTAGTCCTTTATTTATTAAAAAAAATTTTTTTTTAATGTTTTATTTATTTCTGAGAGAGACAGAGACAGGGTGAGCAGGGGAGGGGCAGAGAGAGGAGGAGATACAGAATCTGAAGCAGGCTCCAGGCTCTGAGCTGTCAGCACAGAGCCTGATGTGGGGCTTGAACCCATGAACCATGAAATCATGAAATCATGACCTGAGCCAAAGTCGGATGCTTAACTGACTGAGCCACCCAGGCACCCCTAAAACTAGTCCTTTAAGCCAAAGAAAATTTTACAGTCTATTTTTTTTTTATATTTCTAAGTGATTTTGGCCTTTATGGTTAGTTAAATTTTCTTTATCTTCGGCCTCTACATTATTTTAAAAATATATTACAATGACTTCAAATGCCAAACCTCTAGAATGAAAATAAATAACTCTGAGAGCATGCCCTCCTCTAACAAGAGTGGTCCATCACTCTTGGATATAGACCGATATATCAGTAACTGATATAGAAAAGCATTGTTAAATATTTGTTATAATGTAGTTTTTTTAAAAGAATACATTGTTTGAAATCACACTGTATCTTTCAGATCCAGAGATAAATAAAATAATCACTTGGCCTTTCTGTAGTGGATTTATAGGGGTGGGGAAAAGTGTTTCAAAACGAGTAAGTGGAAGGAAGGTAGTAAATATATATACAGTAAAACCTTGGATTGCAAGGAACTTGTTCTCTGAGTGTTCCGCAAGACGAGCAAACATTTCTAATAAATTTTAACTTGATAAATGAGCGATGTCTTGCAATATGAGTATATGAGTAGTATGTGACAATGAACTTCACATGATCACAACTGAGTCAATGGTTCTTTCTCTCTCTCTGTGGCATTGTGGGTGATCATCTCCCATGCTTGGATGCTGGTCCCAGGCCATGGAAATTGGCAGAAATCAGTGATTTTTCAGAGTGTTGGAAGGTGCCCACAACTGGCACTAGTGTATTTTTTGTTACTTAAAAGGCATCTATGGACAGTCCTTTCCTTTTCCATACAAGAGTAAGGTTATCCTTCATTCTAGGTAGGCTGCCTGCAGATATAGACCCTTTCTTCTGCTGCCTTATTGCCAGCCACATTATACAAGGTAGATGACAAGAGTTTATGAATACTGTAGTGTAGTCAACATCCGTGTGAGCGTACACAATGGCTCTCTTGCAGAAAAAGATTCCACTGAGCCAATAGATAGCAGTGATTCTGTTAGCGATAGCGCAAGTCATGCTACACAGTAGCCCTCTCTCCTATCTCCCTCACACCAGCCACGAAGGTTTTCATAGGTAAGTGCAGGTCAGTTGGTTTATTTCTCTTGACATTTGCATTTCCTTCCTTAGTTTGTATTATATTACAGTACTATGGTCATTTTTATATGAATATTTTGGCTTGTGGAACAAATCATCTAAGTTTCCATTATTTCTTATGGGGAAATTTGCTTTGATATGCAAGTGCTTTGGATTACAAGCATGTTTCCAGAACGAATTATGCTCGTAAACCAAGGTTTTACTATACTTGACTTCTTCTTCCTCCCCTCCCCCTCTCCTCCCCCTCCATTCTCCCTCTCTGTCCTCCCCCCCCACTCCTCCTTCTCCTTCTCCACCTTCTTCTATTTTGTGTTTTGAAACATTTTCCCACATGTCTTTTGGTTGTGGAAAACCTGGACATTTTTGAGGGGTTAATGAAGGTAGTTGGGGGTCTTCTGTTTTCAAAGACACTATGATTCAATAGCTCCTGATGAGTTATTTAGCATCACCTAGCTTCTTTTGTATTAAAAATTTGCAACTACATGGATGGAACTAGAGCATACTATGTAAGCAAAATTAGTCAGTCAGAGAAAAACAAATACCATATGACCTCATTCATATGAGGAATTTAAGATGAACATAAGGGAAGAGAAGCAAAAATAATATAAAAACAGGGAAGGGGACAAAATACAAGAGACTCTTAAATACAATTAACAAACTGAGGGTTGCAGGAAGGGTTGTGGGAGGGGGGATGGGCTAAATGTGTAAGGGGCATTAGGGAGGACACTTGTTGGGATGGACACTGGGTGCTATACATAGGGGATGAATCACTGGAATCTATTCCTGCAATCATTGTTGCACTATATGTTAACTAACTTGGATGTAAATTAAAAAATAAATAAGTAAATAAAATAAAAAGTGCCAACCAAAAAAATACTTTGGCTTAAATATTTGTATGTCTCAATATAAAAACAAAAATTAAGCAGACAAAAAGATAGGATTAAGAATTGTCGGAACTGTCCAGATAGTTGAGTCAGGGATATCATTTCTTTGGCTTTTGAAAATTTTGGCATTTCGATGGAAAATGATTTGTGTGGAAACGAGAATGATTTCATTAATTGCTTCGGGTCTCCACTTCACTGCCCCACACCTCGAATTTCAGTGAAAGTGGATGGAGTGTCGACATTGAAAGAGATATGTAAACCTTGTGCTCAAGTCAGGATCTGCCCGATGCACAGAACAGTTCTCTGACAAGAAGAGAAATTTTTCTAAAGACTTCTGGGCTACAGTAGTTATTAAAGTCCACGTTTACGTGACGTTATTTTAAAATGTTTTTACTTTTAATGTTTATTTATTTAATGTTTATTTTTAAGAGAGCACGCGGGGTGGGGGGACAGAGACAGGATCCGATGTGGGCTCTGCGAGGCAGCATTGAGCCGGATGTGGGGCTTGAGCTCAGGAACCGTGAGATCAGGCCCTGAGCAGAAGTTGGACGCTCAACCAACTGAGCCACCCAGGTGCGCCAAGTTCATGTGACTTTAAAAAACAACCTACATAATTTCCTCTGCTTTTACTTAGTTATGAAGCAGTAGTAGCATTTATATGTAAAAGAATATTTATCCAAGGCAATTACAAGGAATATCTCTGAACATGAAGTTCAATAGCAAAGTGAAATGAAGTCGTAGACAGTATTCCATGAATACGCATATCTTATAAAGTGGGGGCACCTACGTGGCTCGGTTGGGCATTTGACTCTTGATCTCAGCTCAGGCCTTGATCTCAGGGTCTTGGGTTCAAGCCCCAAACTGGGCTCTGCATGAGCATGAAGCCTACTTAAAAAAAAAGAAAAAGAAAAAGAAAAGAAATGGTATAAGGAAAATATCTTTACAATTGATATATAAAATATTTTTAAAGTTGTATAGTTCATAGTACACTAACTATTTAAACAATGGTAATCCAGAATACAGTTTGAGGCAATGTCACTTACCTAAATTTTCTTTCTTTTTTAAATGAACTATAGTTGACATACAATGTTGTATTAGTTTCAGGTATACAGCACAGTGGTTTGACAATTCTATACATCATGCAACACTCACCATAGTAGATGAGTTGTTCCAGTATTATCCAGTATATATCTTATGCCATACTTTTCATCCCTGTGATTTATCTATCTTGTAACTGAAAGTTTTTACCTCTTAATTCTGTTTACCTATTTCATTTACATCCCACCCCCTCCCTTCTAGCAATCAGTTTGTTCTCTATATTTATGAATCTGTGTCTGCTTTTCTTGGTTCATTTGTTTTGTTGTTAAGATTCCACATATAGGTGGAAATATTTGGTATTAGTTTTCTGTCAGACTTATTTCAATTAGCATAATTTCCTCTTGGTCCATGCATGTTGTTGCAAATGACAAGATTTCATTATTTTTTATGGTGGAGCAATATTCCATTGTGTATGGGTGTGTGTGTGTGTGTGTGTGTGTGTGTGTGTGCAATTTTATCCATTCACCTGTGAATGGACACTTGGGTTGCTTCAATATGTTGACTATTGTAAATAATGCTGCAATAAACATAGGGGTGTGTGTCTGTCTGTATATATATATATATATATATATATATATATATATTTAAATTAGTGTTTTTCTTTTCTTTGGACAAATACCCAGAAATGAAATTGTTGGATCATATATTGTTCTATTTTTTACTTTTTGGAGGAAACTCCACACTTTTTCTCAAAGTGGCTGTACCAGTTTGCCTTCCCACCAACAGTGCATAAGAGTTCTTTTTTCTCTACATCTTTGCCAACGCTTAGTATTTCCTGGTTTGATACCAGCCATTCTGACTGGTGAGAGGTGGTATATCATTGTGGTTTAGATGTGTATTTTCCTGATAATTAGAGGTGTTAACCATCTTTTCATGTGTCTGTTGGCCATTGATTCACTTTCCTGAATTTTCATTTGAACTAGAATGTCCCAATTCCTAATCTTAAACTGGAGAAATGAGAATCAGTTTCATGGGCTGTGATGTTGTTAATAATTTACATTAATATATAACTATATACATAATATGTATAATATATAAAAATATATAAACTATGTAGTTTATATTTAAATATTTGCAGTGTATTTTAGCATATATTATCTCATTTAACTTTATATATCCATTCCAATTGGCTCACAGTCAAAATGTTCTAATCGATTACTGATATTATTACTTAGAACCATAAAAATTGTTCTAGAATACTGTGAATGACAAGCATGTATGTTCCTGGCATATTTAAATCATTATCATAGTTAATCAATCAGGGAAAGGGCCATCTAAAACTAAAGAATATGCTAAGATTCTACAAAGGTCCCTGGCTTCACTTCATCAAAATTCATAAAAATTCCTTCTACAATCCCATCCATGGTTAGCACTCTCTATCAGAACCTAGAATACAACTCCTTCGGAGAGATACCAAAGTCATCCCTTTCACCGTGAATCACCTCCAGTCAAGGAGAAAAAGCGCTCCGGGCTCTAGGAGACTTTCGGAAAGCTAAAGGATCAGGAAATGTTGGAAAAAACATTATCATGGTAGAAAACAGTGATAATTTTATAAATATCAGTCAGGTTTCTCCTTACCATAATTTTTCCACTGGTGAATACATAATTGTATGCTGAATGCTCTCCCAAACGTAGAAGACAAAGTACGGCATATTCAAAGGACAGTTGATTGGGGATAGGGCACAGGTTATCATTTTCAATTTTATTATTGTGCATAGTTTCTTTATTTTTAATGAAACTATTTTATGTTTTTGCTATTTTCCTCTGCATCCTATTGCCTATAGGAAAATTCCCTACACAGAATATCAGAGAATAAAAAAAAATGTATTACAAGTTTCCAAATGAAATCTGGCCACAAAAGGAAAATAATTGGAAGGTAGTTTTTCTTCTTTCAGCAGGGCTAAAGATTTCCCAGGTAGGGAAGAAGGGAGACTGTAAAGGGAAAAGGATTGAGACAGATGCTTGGCTTTTGATACGGGCTTTTGTGCTTATGCCTCTCTGCTCAGCCAAGTTCACGATGGGCAAAGGAGTAAATACCAGAATTCCATGTGTGTTAGAGTCCCTCAGAGAAACAGAACCAGACAGACAGAGTAGACTTACTATGGGAATTGGTTCTCACATGACTACAGAGGCTGATATATGCCAGTGGTATAATTCTCCAGGAACCAAGAGCTCTTGTGTCCCAGGAGAGGAGAAGACAGATACTCCACCTACAGAAGAGAGAAAGTGAATTTGCCACTCTTCTGCCTCTTCTGTCCTATTCGGGCCGTCAGTGGACTGGATGCTGATACCCACCCACAATGGTGAGGACAGATCTTCTTTCCTCAGGTCACCACTTCAAATGCTCATCTCCTCTGGAAACCCTCACAGAAATGCCCAGAAGTAATGTTTATCAGCGATTTGGGCATCCTTAAGCTCAGTCAAAACGACGCAGAAATTAACTGTCACACCATGATACACTTGAGGACCTGAAAGGAGAAAGGGTCTTTGTGCCCTTTCTGGATGAGCACCAGGAGACCAGGAGGACCCCAGAATGAAACCAAACTGCGTTGAGTGTGTTTGAGATAGAGTGGTCTGAAATCTCAAGGGCCCCCAGGATGGGATCAGAGATTAGAAGTATCACACCCTCAAGCCTGAGAATAGCACCCGAGGTAGAAAACGATCTTGTATGGCCTCAGTACATATCCCACAGACCCAAAGCGGCAGGGAGTTTAAATTAAGTGGTCTGGGGTCCCCAGGAGTCTCAGAGTCAGCAAGAAGAGGAGAGAAGTCTCTACTCCAAGGCAATGGGATGCCTGCTTGAATATATAAGTATTCCAAAAATTCTTTTTTGAGCTTTGAGTGTGATTTTTTTTTTGTAGTCCAGTCTAATTCATTCATTCATGGAGAGTTGTGTCTTTTAATCTTGTATCTCCTGGGATCATTTGTCATACTTTAGTGCAGGAGAAATGCCAAAGAGCCACTCCCTCTTTTCTTCTTTCCTAACAGAGCCTCAATTTTGTTCAAGTCTCAGGTCACCTGGGCAGGATCCCTACCCAGCCCCAGGAGGTCAGTCAGTTTCAGCAGGCTTTGATAGTGGTTCTCAAACTGTGGTTCCCACAGCCAGCAGTGGCATTTCACAACGCCAATTCTGGAGCGTCATCTCAGACTTACTGAGCAACCCAAGGTGTGAAGCTCAACAGTTTGGTTGTAATAAGTCTCCAGGCTACTGTCATGCAAGTTCAAATGGAAGAATCACTCACTGGTCTAAGGTAATCGCGATCGCGATAACTCCATTCTCCCCATCCATGATTGGTGATGGATACACATAGGACACAATTCATTAGCTGAAACATTTTCCTTATTGTTCAAGGTGGCTGCGCCAGGTTTTCTGTGAACTATAGCCAACAACATGGTAATTGTTACACCTGATCAAGGAAGGACCTCTAAGGCTGTTGTTCAGTCTTCCCTTCAGTCAGGTGTAATTTTAGGGAAGTTATTGCAGTTCTCAAGAGCACTTGTATTTTAGATCTTCTATTTGTGGATGAAATGCACTTGCTCTGTTGTAGGAATTGGAAGCATCAGGATAGGGAAGGGGGTGGTTATACTGCTGTGATTGCAGGTGTACCTGTGTGTGGGAGCGTGGCGAGGGGTGACTTGTAGATGGCCCTTCAGGACGTTCTGGGGCCATATCTTAGACTACGCATTTTCAAGGACGAATCCCGTATCTAGGGCTCAAGCACAAGTTTGTGTTCCCAATGCACAAAACTGCTTGTAATGCTTCATATTGAAAATAGAAAAGATAAATCTAGTTGTTTGAAAAATCATTTTCCCTATTGTTTGGACAGAAAGAGGGCACAACAAAAGCACATTGAAGGTTAACACCTTTCTGGGAAGAAAACATTTTGTGAGCCATCTTCCTATATCATGGGAGTCAAATGAGGCGCCCCATTCTACTGATGTAGGGCAGACTGAGAAGGACCACCCACTGATGGGAAGAGAAACGTTTCCCCCCTCCACCCTGCATGGGTGAGCAAGACAGGACTGGTGGCAAGTGGTGTTTTCCCTCAGCCTCGGGCAGGGGAGAGGGTGAACACTCAGAAGGACTTGACTCCCCTGAGGTCTCTGACAGCACAACATAATTTATAAAATAATTAGGCATAGGTTTTGGCTGGTATCAGGGGTACATAAGCCTGTCAGCTGTCAAAAAAGGAACAGTTTTTCATCAGTTAACTAAAGAATCATCTGATTTTCTAGACAGTGCATGGGCATGCGTACATCCAGAAGGTGTGCCCGTGTGCCCTACTCTCCTACTGGGCAGGGAGCACAGCGGGGCCCGTGGTCCCCAGAAACTGTCCTGACAAAAGGCATGGTTTGACCCATGTTGTTCATTACACATGCCAGTCAAGGGTCAATTAGGGGCTTACTTTGTGAGCACATCATTCCTTTCCCCAACTTCAGTCTAATCCTTGGATAAACTGAAGAGTTGATGCAAATGGCCCAGGAGAGATTGAGAGTTCTGTAACCACCCTTAAAGGATCATATAGCCTTGACAGAACTTGCAGATGACCTCAAATAAAGGTCTTATTTCCCGCAGCCCCCTCCTCCCCGCCGCCCCTGCTTAATACTTTCATCATGTGTTTTGTGGCAGTACTGTGGATTACTGTTGTTTAAATAGTTAGTGTACTATGAACTATACGACTGTAAAGATACTTTATACATCAGTTGTAAAAATATTTTCCTTATGTCATTTCTTTTTTTAAAAAAATTTAATGTTTATTTATTTTTGAGAGAGAGAGAGAGATACAGTATGACTAAGAGTGAGGCAGAGAGAGAGGGAGACAGAGAATCTGAAGCAGGCTCCAGGCTCCAAGCTGTCAGCACAGAGCCTGATGAGAGTCTTGAACTCATAAACCATGAGATTGTGACCTGAGCCAAAGTCAGCCACTTAACCAACTGAGCCATTCAGATGCCCCTTCTCTCTCTCTCTTTCTCTCCCTCCCTCTCTCTGTCTCTGTCTCTGTCTCTGTCTCTCTCTCTCCTAAGTAGGCTCATGCCCGGAGCCCAACATGGGGTGTGAATCCAAGACCTGAGATCAACACCTGAGCTGAGATCAGGAGTCAGATGCCCAAACAACTGAGCCACCCAGGCGCCCCCTGCCCCCACCTTAGATCACTCCTTAAAGCAGAAGGATATGCATATTCATTTACAAGATATGCATATTCATGGAATATTGTGTAATATATCATTTCACTTTGCTAATGAACTTCACTTCCAGATATATTCTTTGTAGTTGCCAAAAATAAATACTCTTTAACATATGCATGCTACTACTGCATTGGTAAATAAATTGGTAAATGGTTGGTAATGAATAAGCTGAACCCAAGTTTTTCCAAAGCTGATACTACACGTGGTGATACTGGTTGGTGGGGAGCAGAGGGAAAGAGTGGAAAAGAAAACTAGTTAGTTTATTTGCTGTGGTGAAGAAAAAGAAACATGTCAAGTTGATTGACGTTCTATACATTCAACAAACTAATTGAATTTATCAGTTTTAACAAGACGTCTGACATACTAAGAAACCTGACAATGTGAGGTTGACTAATTTCCTCCATGATGGTAAATCTAAAAGATGCTTGTATACAAAGTGCAAATGTCAAGGGAAAGTTACAACTGGCCTCTTTTGTTCAGTGTCAAATTCCGCTCCATGTGACTTCATGGTGATTTCAGAATAAGTGACCTTGAGCTAAGTCAACCGGATACAATATTAGAGCAATCCAAGTACTGTGAATATCAGAACACTTGAACAAAAATAATAAGTTCCAGCTTCCACTGTTCAGGAACAATAGTAACACAGGAGGCATCTGAACATTTTCTAAGCAATTTAAGAAGAAAAACAATGACTTCTAACATTTATTTTTTCACATTCTAAATATTTCATGTTAATGTAGGTCTAGATATGAATGTTTAGATCCTACAGTAGTATGGAACATTCGGGTGGGCTGCAATGTTGTCAGATCAACACTTAATAAAGTGTTTCTTAAACTTCTCATGGATGCTATGCCCTGTAAGGGACACAAATCATGTAAGTCATCATCCTTACTTCCCCAGATTATGTAAATTAGGTGTGTGTGTGTGTGTGTGTGTGTGTGTCTGTGTGTGTGTCTGTGTCAAAGAGGGTATAACTCGAACGTAGGGAAGTACAAATGGTATGCCCAGAGCTTCAGTTGGTTGGTGGAAGGAGTGGCAGTTTCTTTGTACCCGTGGGGTTTTCATGGGTAGGATGTTCATAAGCAGAGCAACTTTCCCTTAACACATAAACACGTGTCAAATTGCTTACTGGGTTCGCTAAGTTCGCTGAAAAGAAGCCAATAGCATCATGAGTTCTGTATGATTTCACATGATGATGACGACGATGAGGATGGCGGTGGGGGAGGTGGAGGTGGCAGCAGTACAGTGGCTGTGTTTTTGTTTTGAGACTTACACTGATGCCCCAGGGACTCTTCCAAGTACTGTATGTACAAACTCGTTTACTCCTCACAAAAATCCTTGTTGACACACAAGACCGAGAGAGTTTTAGTAACTCGTCACAGAGATAATAATTCAAGTCCATCCTCTGGCTCATATCTACTCAGATCGGATTCTTTTTTAAGTTGCGTGAAAATCCCTCAACTCTGTAAAACATTTTTTTAAAATTTAAAAGTCAACTGTATATTCAGGCATTTTTCATGGGTAGATAAGGAAAACTATTCATAAATTCCTTATGGTAGGCTCAGCGTGGGAAGTACTCTATTGTATCGTGAAAAATTTTGAAATTAATTGAAAACACTTACGATCCATGGACTATTTTAAATACCCTGTACAAAATATCCCAGATTATTTGTAGTGTCTTTTAGGAATAATAATAATCACAATAATGAAATTATGGACACGCCCCCTCTCCCATGCCTTTTCTTCCAACATTGCTAAGTTGATTTCCACTGGGGTTTCTCTCCCCTATCCCAGAGCGAGAGACTAATTTTGACTCTGGCTCCTTTATCTGACCCCAGTGACAAAGTAAACAGTGGAAGAAGTTTTTAAATATAATGAAATCTTGTTCCAATGTAAGAGAGCCCATGTGCTTTAAGAAGAAAAGCAGGCTCTTTAACTCTAAAGTTTGTATTGCAAAGGAACAATTTTACAGTAGTATCATACTGAATAACGGGCAATAAGCCTAATTGAATTACAGTCATTATGGGTTGAAAGAGGAACAGTGAGTAACTTGTTTTACCAAATGCTATGCAATTTACTCCATGTCTATTTAGACTTGATGTATAGACCCAGGTCAATTACTAGGATTCTTCAGTGGCTCACAGCCTCCTCCTTGAGGAAAGGGTGTGCTCTGGAAATAGGGGCTTGTTCTGGGGAAGCAACTATTGAACCAGTCTCTGGCAGTAACATATGTTACTCCTAAATAGTCATATTCACCAATTGCCATCCAACTGACCCGTGAAACAAGGTATATGTTTACTATGAACATTTCTCTCTGTAGAAGCATATTTTAAGGCGTGTTCCTTTATTTTGAAAGATACACTTTAAGTGAAAAGGGAAGAAAGAACAAGACCCCTGGGTATACAAGCACCTTTCCCTCCAAAATTAAAAAAACAAGTCATTGGGGCGCCTGGGTGGCCCAGTCGGTGTAGCGTCTGACTCTGGATTTTGGCTCCCGTTATGATCTCACAGTTTGTGGCTTCAAGCCCCGCTTTGGGCTCTGCACTGACAGCCGGGAGCCTGCTTGGAATCATCTCTCTCCCTTTCTCTCTCTGCTCCTCTGTTGCTCATGCTGACTCTCTCTCTCTTAAAATAAATAAATAAACAGTAAAGAAACCATTTATGGAACCTAGCAAAGTAGAATGCTCCAGAAGAGGCTGAAGTTAGAATTTTACAGGCTGCAAATGAAATGTACCAAAGAAAAAAAATTCAAAAGTACCAACTGCACAGCACCTAATATTACGCATCACTTTATGCATTCTGTTACAGGATACATGGTAATGGAAATAGCCAAACAGCTGATCAACATACGAAAACATCTAATTTTTAAAACTTTTCTACAGTAAACCAGATAACTATTTGATTGATGTTTATTTATTTTCTTATTTGTTTATTTGTATTTTTCTAAATTGTGTTGGCATCAAACAGTTTTCCCAAATCAGCCCAGCCCGCCTTCAAGGTACAGAGCTGCCTCCCTTGAAGCTCATTTGCAAGTCGGTGGGTGTTCAACACCAAGAACACACTCTCCCGGAGAAGCAGTACGGTCCATGGGAGATTGCTCTTCAGGATGGCCCGTGGAAGTTAGAATGAGATGTGCTTGATGAGAAAATGGAAATTCAGTAATGACTGATTTTGATCCGGTTTTAGCTGCGGATCCCTCCAATCCCAGGTTCTAGATTCTTTGGGGTCCTTGCTAAGCGTCTCTGCATGTACAGCGTGGAATCACCTGAACCCTGGCTGAAGGGGGCTGAAGATGACATCAGGGGAAGAGCTCTTTGGAGGGTGGAGAAGCTGAGGGCAGGGTAAGGACGGAACACACCAGCTGAGGCTCTGCCGAGGTCACGGCTCAGGGCTGGCCAAGCCGTTCTGGGGTCCGGGGAGGAGGGGAAATGTGCATCCCCACATTCCTTTATGAAAACACCTTCTCAGATTCTGAAGCCAGTAGAAACAGGAACCTCAGCTCTCCAGTACAAAATCATGACTATAGAAAGCCTGTGCTGCCCTGTCTCTCTGCCATTTGTCATATCTCATCATCCCACTGCCAGGGTCACTGTGGCCTCTTCGTGAGCCCAGGGCCGAATGGAAATGATTGTTCTCTTTGCACAAGAATGCAGGAGAATAAAACAAACACCGATGCGTCTTCATTCTAAAATTTGATATTTTGTTCATTGTGGATTTTTTGCATTCATTTATATTTAATATATTGCATTTCAATATTGCTCATCTTGATGACTGACTATTTTGGGCATCCTTTTAAATCATGTGCCTCAGGGGAGTTCCTGCCTCATCTTGTCTTCGTCGGGCCCTGCCACAATTTATGTGGGGGTGGGGCCCAAGTCAGAGACAGTCCACATTCGGAAATGTTCTGAGATCTTCAGTATCAATCACGTTATAAAAAATTAAGAAGGAGGACGGGAGCGCCTGGGTGGCTCTGTTGGTTGAGCTTCTGACTCTTGATTTTGGCAAAATGATAATAAAGAGGAGGAAGAAGAGGAAAGGAAAGAGGAGGGAGAGAAGGGGAGGAAAGGTAAACTTTCCAAAGAATTGTATTACTTTAAAAGTCACTGGAATCAAGTGGAGGTTTCAGTTAAGCAAGTCAATGATGTAACCAAATCCCCCCAAGATGGCTGACAGGGCAGGATTTAACTCAGTGCTTCTGAGGTGTCTTTAATGTAATTCATTTCTAAAACAAAATTATGCTCTGAGGAAAGGTAGCACATGTACAAAGTAGAATTAGACATGACCAAAAGCCTTGGCTATGCCTTTTGACTGTGACCTGGAAATGTCAGTCCCCGCAGCATGAGCTGTTTAAAACTCATGGTGAGAAATCAGAACAAGTAGATATTTTGCCACATCCAATTGTGCCCTTGCAGAATTAAGCCATCGGGACAAAAAAAGAAATACAGTGGTTTTTAAAAAATGTTATGTTTCTCATAATCAGCAAAAGGTACTTCCGAAGTTCTGATTGCACAAGGCGAGATTGTAAGTGCTACACCAAATTCATTGCGTCCAATCTCTCCCAGTGAATGTAGAGACAGGCACCCATGTGATCCAACAGAACAACTTAGTGATTGGTTTACAAGCAAGCAACTAATCAAAAGCCTAATGCCTGTGATGTGAAAGAAACAAAAACAGTATACACGACCTACACGTAGTGGCCACAAGTCTTGGACTTCTTGGAAGGAGTCCAGTGTTCAAATTTTATGTTCCATTGTCTCCAGGGTTGGCTCATACATCAAGATGCCCAAGTGAGGCCATATCGGCAATGCTAGCTTACCTCCGTGCCTATTCGGAGGCATTCTAGGAAGGATACTTTGCTTCCTCAAGCATCTTCCCACATTCTCCATCTGCCAAAGGTCAAGGTGGCAATACTTCCATCTCGGGACTCCCAGGAGGATCTAATTTATGCCTGGCCGTGGCAGATAGTCCATGTTCACCAGCTATCTTTTTCTAGAAGCCAAATGCTTCCAGACTAAGATCAGGAACCAACTTGGTCTTGGAAGGAAATGCAGTGTCAAGGTAACTGAGCATGGAAAAATAAATACATTGAAAACAACTCTTGTGTCATCAAAATCTCGGAAGTTGGAACTGAGCTGAAGAGCTGCACAGTCCCCAAAGAGGGCCTGTCCTCTAAAGGTCACTTCATACGTGGCCACATTGGAAAATGGTTGAGAAAGAAGGCCCCGAGGGTGGCCGGGATGCAGCAAGGGACAGAACCAAAATTTTTTGAGCTCCCACAGTGGAGGACTGCCACCGGTAGGATTTCAGAAGTGCCACGGAATCATGGCTACTTCTTCCCATCTTCCCCCTTCTGAATGGGAATGTCCATCAAGGTTATCCTGTCATCACTGCACTACAGCTGTTGGGGTGTGAGTATGTGGGGAAAATGTGTCCGTTTTAGTCCACGCATCTCCAGATCATAAAGAGTCACATCGAATTTTGATGAAGATTCCACTGAGTACTATCGAGACTTTGAGTCATGTGCAGGGTCAGGCCAGGAGTTGGGATTACCTATTGTGGGGAGATGGGTGTGTTTTCCGTGTAGGAAGAAGGGAGCAAAGAGTAAGCAATGAAGTCAAGATCATTTCTTGTTCAGCCACAGAGCCACATGCTGCCCACATTTCATCACTTCCTTTGTAATTAGGTTGAGGCACCTGACTCGTCCTGGCCAATGGACTGGGAAAGGAAGAGATGACTCGCAGGCAAGAAAGAGCCAGTGTGACTCCTCCATCTCTCTCCTTCCCTGTCACCGACCTTGGATGCTCCATGGTCTAGACCATGCAGCTACAAGGTGCATGCCTTTACATGAGTGAGAAACAGCTCTCTGAAATTCTTTAACAAGGGCACATTCTTTCATTTTAAGAGAAGAGATAAGGTTTAGAACACAAATACACCTATAAGAGGGAATGCAGTTTGTTCTATCAGAAACGAAGTCAGATTATTTCTTGATATCAGGTTTTGTTCCTGAAAGGACAGTAGCTGTTTTTAAATGAGGAGAGAAAAAGTAGAGGAAACACCAGAGAAGAAAAACAAAAAGGAAGCTGAATGTGTTGATGGGGAATTAGGACTCATGTTGCCTGTGTAGCTGGGCTTTGGACTGGCCCCGAATGTGGGAGTGAGGGGGAAAATGTCCTAATTGGACTTTCTATAATTGGAAAGGAGAAGAGCTATCATATACACAACTGTCCTACATCTGAATCGGGCTCTTTTAAGAGGACGATCTCAAAGAGTTTTGTAAATTGGGCACTGTACTGAAGATCCCAACATTCGCCTGACTAATCCTATCGTGCTGTTTGAAATACAAAGAGGAAGCTTCTAACGTTTTGTAGAAAAAATAAAAAAGATAAACATCACTCCAAAATTAAAATAATTCAGGTGTAGGAAAGTGAAACATAGCCTCATTCAGAGAATAGTGTTTACGTTTCATCGGTCTGTAAAAACAAACCTGACAAATGTATAACTTTGGAATCACTTAGGATATGGGCAGTTATTTTAGTATTATGCATAATGAAAGTTTAGTTGTATAAAATTGGATATAGTGAAGTGTTAAGATATTTCACCAGGATTAAGCTAATCCTTCTCTAACACAAGGGAAAATAGTTGCCAATAAACTCTCTATTTTTAACAGCCACTTGAGAGAGACAAGATGAGACTTATAAAAATCCCTTTCAAGAAGTTTTCCAGTACAATAACAGTTTACACCCAACACATACATAAATACATTTCAAAAACTTTGCCTTTGCCAAGTTACAAAGTCTGACTTGTCAGACTTACATCATGTTTTTAAAAGCATGTTTGAAATGAAGCTTGTCATACATCAGACTTCAGTGAGTCTAGAAAGGACTGTCCTTTTTTGGGAAACTGAATGGCTTCGTTCCCTTTGAGTTTTTCAAAGAATGATTTTAGTAGCAAAATGCTACACGTGGAATGAGAAGCAATGCATTTTGTTGCATTTTTTTTTTTGGTAATACACTGTTTTTACTTATTTCCTGTATAAATGGGCCTCCCCCTAGCCTCTATAATGTTGGTATCAGAACACAGAGATAAATGCATGATAGAGAAAATGGTTTGAAACTGAGCCCTTCAATTTGGACTTTCTATGTTACAGTGTCGGGCCCGTGGGTCAAGAACTGGTGTGATCATCGCAGAAGAATCTGAATCTGGATTTCAAGATTTGCTCATGGGACAGAGCATTTAAATGAATGGTGGGGGTAAATGGTGATGGTGGGAAGGGCAGAGACTAGGCCACTCTGTGAGCCTGATAGCAAGGATCAATTTGGGATAAAGTTGTATTCTCTGCATGTGTGTTCTGCTGACATGTTATGTGATTTAGAAAGATGGGCTCTGGGATCAAAATGCATGGGATCACATCCCTGCCGATCAATTCAGAATGCTATGACCTGGGGGCGCCTGGGTGGCTCAGTCAGTCCATGAGTTTGAGCCCTTGGATCAGGCTCTGTGCCGACAGCTCAGAGCCTGGAGCCTGCTTCAGATTCTGTGTCTCCCTCTCTGCCCCTCCCCTCTTCACACTCTGTCTCTCTCTTTCTCTCTCAAAAATAAGTTACCATTAAAAAAATTTAGAATAGTATGATCTTGGGGTATGTGTCCAAACCTCCCTGATTTTGTTTCTTCATATTTTTTATAATCTCCTAAATATTTTCCTTATAGAACTTATCACGACTTGTGATTATGTTCTAGCTGTGAACACGCAAGTATTGCTTATCATTCCTATTGCAGCGAAAGCTGATGACGGTGAGTCCTGTCTGTGTGTAGCTTGCCATAGCTCTTGCTTTGTGTCCGCACTTTGTTGGCACTCCGTAGAAGCTGGTTAAATAAAGGAATGAGTGAATGAATGAGTGAGATTTTCTGATATATCCATCTTTGCAGTAGGATATACCTAACATCAGGGTGATCTTACTAGGTATGGCCCCGGGCTGACCAAGTGAGCTTTCTAAAATACAGTGTTTCCAGAAATTAAATTCGAACTGTTCTTTGCCTAAAACTTCGTCCTATTTGAATGGACAGTGCTAAGCTTTACTTTTGTAATTCCTTTTCCTCTGGTTCAGAAGCTGAGCAGCACCCTTCTGTCTACACATTCTCCTTATGAGTGGACTCATAGACACAATCCAATCCATCTACTATCTCTTGCTGGCTTGGAATTCCTTCTATCTTTTTAATATGGCTTTAAGTATTTTAGTTGGATTGATTAACTTTTAATTTTAAAGCTTCTCAAATTCCAGTTCCTATTACTTAAGAGGTAGAAGTAGGTGTTTCAATGTGTCTCCTGCATGCCAAAAATACTAGTGCATCTGTCTTTATTAGATCATAGAGCACTCTGTAGCGATAAATACAATACTTGAGTCTAATGGCATCAATAATGTATACAGTTGTACTAGGGCTTTACGAATGAGAATTAAAGGTAGGTTTGTTTTACAAAAAGAGAAACAATTTTATTTACAGATCATATTTCTGATAAGATAAATGACAAGTGTCTAGATATTATAACCCTACACTAGATATTATAAAAACTAAAAGAAATCTAAATTGAGACTGGTTGAAGTCTCTTAAACTAGCAACAAAGGGATGGCCTGACCCATATATTCAATTGTTTCTTCCTCTGTCATCTGCTTTCCAACATCTACCTTCTAATTCTTTTTTAGGGGGACGAGGGGGTGACACAGGGAAGAGATGGAGACAGTGGGAGAGAAAGGGAGGCCGAACTTTCCTAAAGCAGGTGCGATGAGATGAGACTGAGCCTGGTGGTCACAAGCACACAGGTCAGCTGACATGTGATGGTAGACACGTGCGGTCCCGCCGTAGAAGGTAGGCCTTAGGTGCTCACGGGGACAGTAGAGCTTGACTTCTTAGCTTCCTGCCCGGCCTCTGCTGCGGGACCACAAGGAAACCACTGGATCTCCTCCTCTGTGCTTCAAAACCCAGAGCCAGCGTGCCCTTTGCACTGATACTGTTTCCCCTGAGGGGCGTGCACACCACTCCTGGAAGTAATGCCGGGTCCATGCATAGAGTGACTGGAGCAAGCCCCTGTTCCATCTCGCTGCTCCAAAAATCCATTTAATATACTGTCTTCAGATAGAGGATGTATCAGATATTAAGCTGATAAGAACAGATATTACACTTCATCTTGAGCAAAAGACGGGGTAATGATTATCTTCCAATTCTTAATCCCAAATGCAAACACATCAACCTTAGATTACAAACTCTATGAAGTACACATGTATGAGCATGCTTCACTATCTCAAGACCTCCTCTGTCTGATAGATATTTCTGGATCATCAACTTCTTAACCTTTACTAGTAAGCATATTAGGCAAATGAGATGATAGAAACTCCCTGAATTCTGGTTTATCTTTGCAACATATTTGTAACAGATGTGGTTGCAGACCCTTTCACAATGCCTAAATTAGCCACGACGACTGTCACCCTAAGTTGTTCGGGGGTGGGTTTTTAAAACAAATCAGTTGAAATTGCAAAATGATTCTCCAGTGTTGAAGGTCTGTGGACTTAGTATGGAATTTCTCTGTATAGACAAAGATTTTCCAATTTCATTAAAAAAGAAGGTATCGGGGAGTCTTCACTTTGACAGTCTCAAAGTGCCTCTTAGAAAATGATATTTGTAAGTGTGACTTTGACCTTAGGACCTTCCTGTCTGGAGTTCTGCTTTTGTTTATAGTCAAGTAAGCTCCAAGCAGAATAACTTGTTGCTGATAACTGTATATTCTGGACAAAACATAAAGAACTAACTATGCGACGGCACTGGAAGGAAGCCCAAAGCAGGCAGATCCAGGAAGCAGGTTGATACAGGGAGAAGGGAACAGTGTGTGTGAGCTTCCTTTTCTTACAGCTTCGAGACTGTGGGCCGTCTCCAGTCTACATTCTGCTTGGGTTACAATTGAGTGGAAACCCACAGAGGTCCCGGCTGGAGGAATGAGTTTAGAGTTTTCAGCAACCAGAGCTGCTGGAAAATGAGAAGGAAAAGGAGAGAGCCAGATTTTGGTGTACAACCTTAGAGTTCGTTGTCTTGACTAATAGAGAACTCTGGCACAATGAAAATCTACGGGGAAAATGTGCTGCAGCAAAATAGAGCTACAGATTATAAATCAGTATAATTCAATCTACACACTGATGATGGTCTAATAGCTAAAATACATTGTACTTCATATGCTGAGAGAAATTCAATCCTCTTTTCTCAAAATACAAAGGATGTATATACATTAAAGACTTTAGGAACAGACTTCTGATTCTATAACTATAATTAATCCTTTTCCACCTGGTAGAGCAATATGGAGACACCATCTTTTAGGGGATGGTCTTGCCAATGTAATGACTAGTAAACTGTTGTTGCATAAGACTTTAAGAAGGAGATATTTCTGGGGTGCCTGGGTGGCTTAGTCGGTTAAGCATCTGCCTTTCGCTTAGGTCATGATCTCGCGGTTCGTCGGTTCGAGCCCCGCGTCGAGCTCTGTGCTGACTGCCAGCTCGGAGACTGGAGCCTGTTTCAGTCTGTGACTCCCTCTCTCTCTGACCCTCCCCTGCTCATGCTGTGTGTCTCTCTCTCTCTCCTAGAAATAAATAAATAAACAAACAAACAAATAAAAACATTAAAAAAAGAAGGAGATATTTCTTTAAATAATCCATGACTTTTGTCTTTGTATGTCTAATATCAACACATTGATGATTTGGGTTGAGAAACTCTATTGAATTTCTATCATGACTTCTCTCATGGGTCTTGAATTTTTCTTCCACTCACTGATTTGTCCAAAGAATTCATCAGATGGTACCCATCTCTGTGATGCTACTCTGCTTCCTAACTTGATTTAATTACACTTCTTTCAAAGCTTCTCTGTTTCTCACATCACTTGGGGATTTATGTCTCTGGTTAATATACAAGTCACCCTCCTCCATCAGGTGGCTGGCACCCACAGGGAGATTTATCCAGGTTGAGTACATAATAAATACTTAATAATTGTTAAATGAATGAATGAACAGATACATCATTAAATTTCCTACAAAAAAAAGCAGGTCATGTTAAAGAGGCTAGAAAGGAAATTGTTTCGCTGGTCAGAATTTTCTCTGCTAGATGCAGGTATCAGATTTAGCTTGAAGGCAGTCTATCGGAAGAGACTTGGAGGATTTCTTTCCTCCTTGTCTTTGGAATACCAGGCTTCTGGACTTCAGGGAAACAACAAAACTCCAAGTTTCCCATCTTGCTGAGGGAGACACAACAGGCTGAAGGCAGAGATTGGCGTTTAAGTTCTGGTTCTGCTGCTTATCCACCGAACCTTCTGCAAATGTCTGACCCTTGCGGAGGCTGTCTCCTAGGTCTGTGAAGAGAATGGATTGCTCTGGGGACTAAGAGGGACAAAAATGGAGCACTTCTAATCAAATAATACATGGGGCACAGTAATAATTATAACAGTCTTGTTGAGTTTTCCTATGGGTTAGGCTCTTACGCATATCATTTCAGAGAATGCCCACAGCTGGTAGGTACTATCTTTAAATTCACTTTACAGAAAAAAACAAAGACTTAAAGAGTGGTTCTTTGCCAGCCAGATTCCTGTAATTGGACTGCAAAGTCTGGGCCCATCACTATTTTTCCATGCCACCTCCTTACAAGGTAAGCAGGAGTCGGAAGTAGTTATCACCAACATCATCATCACAGTTTTTCAGTATCTTATTTATGAAAGAGTTGAGCGTCACTGATTTCTGGTTTAAAAGAGGACTATAATCAGCTTCACAGCATTTGGGAGACTGGGGATTGGAAATGTTTGAAGTTGTCATTAAGCAAAAGTTTGTCCAGATCTCTCAGTGATGACACAGCTTCATAAAGTTGAAAAAACCTGAATGTCCACCATACACAAATCAGAGGATTGTTTTGTTTTTCCCAAAGAACTATTGTCTAAACTGCCTGCTAGCTCCACAACCTAAGAATTTGTGTCTGTGTGTGTCATAAAGATGTTTAGAATATGCTTACATCAATCAAGATAAATGTTCCTTGGAGTTAACTATATTTAGAACATGGCTTGTTTTTAAGATCTCATCAAAAACCAAAACCAAAACAAACAAACTCACACACACACACACACACACACACCCCAAAAAAAGACTGCCCAAAAAAGTGTTAACCACATGACACCGTCAACTTGGAAACCTCAGGGGTTGAGTCAATGATGGTAATATTTGAGATAGTCAATGATGGTAATATTTAAGATCTTGGCTCCAGGATGTCTAGTTGTATCTGATAGACTGGATACCCCCATAAAGGGCTGCCCTCCCACTTCACCTCTGCTTGGTAAATGCATATAAAAAAGGATATCCTGAAAAGCTACATTTTTTAGAGACATTACCCTTCACAGGCTTTAAGGATTGCCTGGTAGAAGACAAGCTCATGCCCTTTAACTCCACCTCCATGCTCGAAGGTTGGATCCATCAATTTTCTCTTTCCATAAATATGTCTAAGCTGTCTCTTGAACTAATTTATGTTTCTGTTCTTATTTGGCAATTTACTTTCCTGGTTGAACATCCCAAACAAACAAAAACAGCATTTCTGGAAAGTCTCCCCTATCCTTATTTTATTATTATCTCTTAAAGTTTGCGTCACAGATCTAAATATTTTGTACTTCTTTATCAAATGAGCCAATGCCTTCTTAAGTTTGAACATGCCATGGTGGGAGCATTTCCTGTCATCATTAAAAGCTCAGTGAGATTGTGTTTTAGTGCTTTTCAGGTGTTAGATGTAGAAATTGAAAATATTGAGATTAGGAAGAGCCTTAGGTTTCTAAAAACAAATACTATGAGCTAAAAATCATTAAGAGCTCAAGATTATGGTACTGTTTTCAAATATAGAAGGAAGTTCTAGACTGGTTTCTAAGTGGTGGGTTTCTATTTTAATTACATTTGTGAGTACCTTCTCCTGAACCCTATTTATTAAATTTGCACTATTATTTATATACTATACAGGCTCAGGTAAGCCAGGCAGGTAAAATAATTTCCAAATTTTAATCTTGCAATTTGCATCTGACATGTTGAAAATGTGAGTAAATGAAGCAGCGTTTCATAGCTCTGGTTTCTATGTCTGCAGCATGAGTTCGCTGCACTATGGATAAGCCTTAATAGATTGTTAAGAAGAGAGTGAATAGACGTTGTTGGACTATTGCAAACAGTAGAAGGAATATCCCTAAGCTTCCTCTCTAAGGTATTTTATTTTATTTGGCTACAGAAGAATTATTTCAGACGTTGTTAGATTTAAAATGTTAACCTCCATATCTTAAGGCTAAAAACTGTAATGTATCTGGCAGTCTTGTGAGTGAAAGGGTATTTCTTCTTTTCTAAAAATGTTTATTTTGAGAGAAAGAGAGAGAGAGCAAGAGAGAAGCAGAGAGAGAGGGGGAGGGAGAGAGAATCCCAAGCAGGCTGCATACTGTCAGCACACAGCCCAATGTGGGGCTTGAATTTACAAACTGTGACATCATGAGCTGAGCTAAAGTCAAAGAGTGGGATGCTTAAACAACTGAGCCACCCAGGGGCACCCAAAAAGGGTGTTTCTTTATGTCTCCCCCGAGTCTGACTGAAATTGTGAGGAAAGCCAGACTTCCAAATGCGAAAGCCTATGAGGCAATACGATGGGTCAGGTTTTCTAAAACAGTGGCTACCCGATTTGAAATGTCCAGGAACTGGACACCTGTACCCTTAACCCCCCCCCCCAACCATTTCTTGGGTCCACCCTTTTTCCTGATTGTCTTACTCAATAACTTAGGAGCTGTACATCTTTGGCTGCTGTTGACTGGTCCAGTGACGGACCTCTGACGTTAGCTGGGCCAATTAGACTCTTTCCTTTGGGTTTTCCCAGCTGGTACCAATGAAAAGAATCCATTCTTTGCTAGTAGTAGTAGCTAAATGGTGTACAATTCACAGGTTGTTAGTGGCTGTAGTGGATAGACTTTATATAATATTATTAAGTCTAGGTGCATCATGTGGTCATATAATCCCTTACCACTGAGTGTGAGCAGGATCTGTGACTTGCTTCTAACCCATGGAATATGGTAAAGATGATGGGTTCTACTCTGGAGATTATAGTATAATATGAGTCCATCTTGGGCTGCTTGGCATGCTCGATAGAAGTTGGCTACTCGCAACGTACTGATTTAGGCAGGTGGATTAGAATCTCTCCCTAGTTTAAGCTGATGTTTTCATGTCAAGTACAGGCTAAAGTTAAAAGTAACCATACAAAAATCATTGGCTCTACCCTTTTGACTTAATTTTGTTTCGTCTTGTGAATTTTGGTCATTTAAGTGTAAGAATCATGGGAAGCCCCTAGCCTCTTTTCTTTCTTGTTTTTCAGATCTATTTTCTAAATTTTAGTCTGAATATAGTTCACCTCAATTATCAAAATGCTTACGTCCTTGCCATCAGTAAATAGCAGCAGTTCTTTGGTTTAAAAAGTCCTAAATGTCTTTCCCAGTCTCCTCATACACAGCAGGTAACAGAAATATTGTGAAACACAAAGTCATCATATTAACATAAACTATGAGAATTTCGTTTGACTCTACAAAATTACTTAATAATATCATGGGCTTGTAGTTAATTTTATGGTTGTTATTCCTTTCATTCCTGGACATAATAGCGTTGCTCAGCTGGCCCTTTCTTGTCTCTCTTCTGCCCAAAATGCTAGAAGTTGGCTTCTCATAGGGATATTGGTTCAGGTGTCCTAATATCAATGTTTTTCTAGAAAGACAAGTCTTAATGGAAAACAAAGAAACAAATCAACAAAACCTCATCCTGAATTGTACTGCATAGAGCATATCCGTGAGGCCGGCATAGGACTGGGTGGAATGGGGTAGAGAGGCCTTCTCAAGCGCACTCTGCATTTGGTTACGCTTTCTGTTGTGAGGTTTGGTCTTAAAAACAACGAGAAAGACACGATTGTTAAAGATGATCATCATGTATTGACTTAAGTATTCATTTGAAGACTCTTTACTTAAATATTTTAAACATAGATATACGAAGCACACACTTAATAAATAGTATTGGATGATAAACAAATTAGAGTCTGGAAATTTGTAGAAGAATTGAAATTCATGATGCACACAGATGTTTCTATGTGGAGCCTTTTCCTTTCTTCAGTCAAGAAATACCTCTCTCCTGTGTGCTGTCAAGAAAGTCCTTATCACACAACAGATCAGTGAGATCAGTAGATGCTTTGATTCGTAATAGCATCTGTATTGTTCCTATCAGATCACTGCAGACATGTTTTATTCTCATTTTATAGATGCAGAGCTAAATATAACACCAGAGACAGAGTTACTCAGGACAGATCACCCTCCCATAATGGTTCCCGGGCACCACATATCTCTTAGTGGGTGCTTCCAGAACGAAAGTTTCCATGAGCAAATCAGCGCGGCAAATGCTCTTCATGGACAGTAATAACAAACCGTAGCATATGGTAAAAGTCTCTGAGAAGCTCTAATATAGAAAATCAGGCAAGGAAAGCACAGAGAATGGAGAGAGAGTGAAAGGGAAAAACTGCTTTCAAATTAAACGATCAAACTTCATTGTCCAAGGTAGACTTTTCCCCAGCATACTTCCTGATATTCTTTGGTCCCTGCCAGCAAACTTGCCCTCCCCACCCCATCTCCAAAGCTTTTCTCTGGAAAGCAACATGAGAAGCCAGACCGCGGGTCGTTCATCAACAAAAACCAGCGTCCACTGGGGTCACGCTCTGTGCCAGTCACTGTGGTAGGTACCAGATGTTTGGCATCGGGCTGGAACAATGGCTCCTGCCTGCCCTCCATGAGGAGAGATTAGTTGAGAAATAAACAAGCAGTTGCAATGAAATATGATATAAATGGCAATCAGAGAAAGATAAAAGATGTTAACAGCGGACATCAGCGGGGAGTAACATAAGATGACTTGGGAGGGGGCGTGGAAGGCTTCTTGGAGGAGGAATTAAGGAAGATGATTTAATCTAAAACCTGAGTGGTAGGTTTCTCTTATTAAAGAGCGATTTCATTGTAGGACAGAAGGCCTAGAAGGGGATCCTTTCAGTGTGGCTGTTGGATAAGCCTTGGACAGGCCTTGATGGATCTTTTATTTTCTTTTAATGAATCAGTTTATTGTTTTTTAAAAATTTTTGAAATGTTTATTTATTTTTGAGAGAGAGAGAGAGACAGGGAGACAGAGACTGAGACCGTGCCGGTGCACGAGTGGGGGAGGGGCAGAGAGGGAACACAAAATCCAAAACAGGCTCATGGCTCTGAGCTGTCAGCATAGAGCCCAATATAGGGCTTGAACTCACGACCTGTGAGATCATGAGCTGAGCCGAAGCCAGAGGCCCAACGGACTGCTCCCCCAGGCGCCCTAAGTTATTGTTATTGTAATGGTTCCATTTTATCGTAAAATTTTTTACAAACCTTTTTAAAATCTCGCTTCACTTAAGTGAAATGATAGGTGGCAGCGTTCAGGAATATCAAAGGCAGGGATGCCCACATTTCCATCTGACTTTTGCTAGACTTGAGAGTATTATATGACTGTTCATTTAGCAGCAGTCTCTAAATAAGAAAATATTGCAACACATGCTTGAGGTTTTTTTCAATTAAATTTTAAATGAATGCAGAAATCTGTGCGCTTACTCCCTTTAAATGGTTTAAATTTTAACGATACATTTTGCATTGTGCAATAAAGAACCAGCTGTAAATGCAATGAATATTTGTTTATGATGTCTTGGTGGTAATTGGGTTTAGGAAGGCATGCAAAGAGCAGTTTTCTTCAAATGACTTATTGGAAATGTAAACAGAGGACAAGTCTCCTTTCTACAGGTAAGCTTCCTTTCTTCAATCCCAGCCGTGGTATTAGGAATAAATTGCAGCTCAGATTTAATACCGAGCATAAAAGACCCTTGTCCCAGATGCATGGACATAACTTATAATTACTATACTATGTAAAGTATGCTATTACTATTTGACTTACATTTGCTATAATTACTGGGTATTATTCTTCAAGTAGCTAGGAATAAATGATCATTAACAGATGATGTCCTGTGTAATTCTGATATACGATAACCAGCACAAATTTATTCTTCCCTCTGGAGGTAAAATGCTTAGCTTATAATAATTTGAGAATGGGGGGGGGGGGGGACTAGAACCTGCTTCCTGAAAATGTTTTGCTGCTTCTAGAAAATTCCGCGAGTTTATTTTCCTTTACCATTTTTTTAAAACCAGTGTGTGTTTCTCTAGTTAAGAATCATGATCCATCAGAACCTACTTCGCCCCAACTGTGGTTCGACCGTTTTTTTTTTTTCTTTTATTGCTGTAGGAAGAGAATCACAGGATGACACACAATTGTCTTTAAGGTTAGAGATTCCATACAACTGGGATGCTTTTTTTTCCAGTGACTGAGTTTTCACCTTCAAATCCCAGAGGTCATACAAAGGTAATGTTTTCCTTAAAACATACCTATTAAAGTGACCTAAGCCTTAACATAAACAAAATCTTTTAGAATGCAGACATCCGAAAAATCCAGGATTTCAGTCCTGACTCCCATGTTTGAATATGAAAAGGGGGACAAGGCGTAATGAATTCCTCCTGAAGCAAGACTCCTAACCTTAATTTGAATGAAGTAACACGATGAAATCGCGCCTGCCTCCACACATCCTTAGCTTAGATTTTCTTCTTTTAATGGAAAAAGAAATCACTTGTCAACCATAAATACTAACTCTTATCGATGATTCTCTCTTTCCATGTATGTGACGTATTCCAACTGTGTTGACTAGTAGGTCATTAAAAAGGGGAGAAAAAATCCCAGCCTTCCATGGCCTAAACTTTGCCCACCATATTATCACAGGGGTACCTTTTCCGACAATTTGACTCAGTTATGAAAGTTTGTGAATGCGTGTTGTCTTAAGATACGATTAACATAGATAAGGAAGGAGGACAGAAACGAACATTTATTAAACGCTTACTATGTGTTGAGTGCCTTTATAGAAATAGCTTTACTATTAGTCACTTTGTTTTTCAGAAGAAAGTTTAGGAAGCCAGCACCCTTAGTCTTATTTCTTATGTGACTTGTGGTTTCCTGAACTTTGCAAGGTTCTTGCAATCCACCTTGTAAATTCGCTGAAAGGCTGTTTGTCTCTCATGCTGGAACTGCCCGGACATGATGGACACGGGACCGTAAAAGCTAGATGGCCTGATTCATCGCAGGCTCTCTGAGAGGCAGAACTGGTGCAGCCAGTTTCTGGATAGGAGACCAACTGAGTGAGAAGTGGAGTTCACTGAATGCTACCACTTAAATTAATTCCGCTGTTCTTCTATAGTAAAGGATTTCATTCCGCAAACAGGGGCTGTGGCTCTGAAGACATGTGGGAGAGACCTCCGGTGTAAGGAAATATCACAATTAGCTATTCTCATGCCACTTGAAGGAAGGGCAACAAAGTATGCGGGGGAGATTGTTTTCATTCCTGTTCTTTCTTTAGCCTTCCCTTTTTTCCATTTTTAAATTGAAGTGTAACTAACAGACAGTGTTATGTTAGTTTCAGGCGTGCAATATAACGATTCAACAATTCTTTACATTACTCAGTGCTCACCCCTGTTCCTTTATTTAAAAAAAATTGTTTTGGTCATAAAAAATGCACATTTTTTAGAAAACATAGACATATAAATAAGACAATAAAGATGAAATGTAGTGCTGCCGCCAGGAAGTAACTACGTTCATTTAGCTATCACTATAAATAGGCATTTAGAATTGGAATACTATCGTATGTATTTTGAAAATTGGAGATCGTAATGCAAGCAGGACAGACTAAGAAACCTACTTTGCCTGAATCTCTCTTAGGTTTTTATTCCCATTGTAATTAGAGAAGGCTAAAATTTGGCCTGGCCAGCTATGTGGCCCTGGGGGGAAAGATGTGTTTGTTTGTTTGTGAGGCATCACTGGGAATATCTCCCGGTGCTCTTAAATATACTTGACAACTTGATTTTTCATGGCCGCTTAGGGTTTAGTCCTATGGACATAACGCGGTTTATTTAAACAGCCCCGTGTTATTGGATGGTTAGGTTGGAAACAGTTGCTGCTGTTGTTGGGACTGTAAGTAATGCTTCAGTGAACACGTGTGGAAACTCAGAGCAGCGTCCTGGTGTGGTTTGCTGCTGTGCCATAGGGTCCTGACTTAGGAACGCTCAGGAAACATGTTTTGAATGAGTTCGTAGTTTTTTTTTCCTGAATCTCTTCTTATTTGTTTGATAAAGATCTCTAGAAATGGAATGACAGGGTCAAAGTTAATACACTTCGATGAGATTCCACACAGGGGACTGCATTTCACCTCCCCATGAGCATCACTGGGAATCCATAGAAAGTGGGACTTCTTGTTACTGAGCTATTGATTACATGGAAGTATAGACATCGTACAATATAAACATGACCTCGAGGTCCTCTGTACAACAGTGGGACCCTCCTGATCTTCCATTTCTACCTGCCAGACCAAACCAATTCAATGTCTTCTTCCCTTTTAAAGATGTTCTTCACTAAGTTTTAAAAATTTCTCCTCTTGAATTGCTCAAAACTCTTAGTAATGGTAACGCTATGTTTCCCTTTCAATATATTATGTAGCTGTGCTATTCTTTTTCTGTGTGTGTGTGTGTGTGTGTGTGTGTGTGTTGGGGGTAATTTGGCCAGCATTTTGGGTAGCAGTATCTTATTTCTTCAACAAGACTGCAGTCACTGAAGACGGAAATTACGTGAATTGAGAACACATCTGATAAGGTTCTAATACCTGATGACTCTGATTCTGTGCAAGTGACTTAGCTCCCAGTCTCCTCAACTGTCAGTGGGATTAATGATATTATCCTCTCACGAATACTGTAAGGATTAAATGGGAAGATGTATGCAAGTGCTTGACACACAGTCGAGCACATATTAGGTGCTCAATAAATTTCGGTTCTGTTATAATCTTGACCTTGCCTGGAAGTGCGTAGACATCATGTTGGAGAGTATTGCATGACTCAGTGAACTGGAAATATGGCCTGTGGGGTCAGCTAGTGTCCCGTCGGGACCAAATAAACAAATGGGAAGAGAGTGATATAACCTCTCAGGGTACTTACGTTCCTACCTCTAGGATGTGCACTATCAGCACTGACACTCTACACTATGCTTCTTTTAAGTGCCTCAGGAGCAATCTGTAGTCAGAACAATAAAAGCAAGCAAACAAACAGGACAGTGTTTTCAGGTAAGTTCCTCGAAGCATCTCTGGATGTACACCTCCAATCAAAGCACCTGCCCGAACCCAAAGCTCGATGGAGGCTTGTAAGCATTCCCTCACGGGGGGAGAAAATCGTGTTGGAAATTCACCTGGCCTTCTTTTAAATACCACTGGTAAGAGCATATTGACTCACTTAGTATTCTGATGGCACTCGGTGCTTAACTCTGTTTGCCAAGATCCCTTTTGATGAAACATTTGGGAAAGATTGATTAGACACGAGAATCCTGTTTTCTTGGCTCTTGCTGTCAATGTGTACTACCACTCCAGAAACACAGCCTCTTTAAAAAGCTCACTTAGCTTGGGTCCCTGTCCCAGCCGAGTTACAGAAGCCCAAAATGTGACCTTGAAAGCCACATAGCCTTATCGAGAAAGAACTATAATTCTGGTCCTAGAGATTCGTCAGTGATACTTGGGAGGTGGGAGGTTTTGTTTTGTTTTGTTGACAAAATAAAACAAGTGGTGGTTTGGAAGTCTTCAAAAATTGCATTTTAATCACAAAAAAGTAATTTTCAGAAAAAGCTACAAAAGGCTGTGGCAACAAAAATGATAGGAAACAAGGGATAGAAAAATAAGGAAAGCATCTCGAGGCAAGTTTTTAAAATTTAAGATCCATATGATGAAAAAGATTTAGAAGTCAAACCTTGCATTTTACATTTTTATATTTTGCTTTATAGCAAGAACAAAAAACGACCTAGAAAAAGCTTCCATGTGAGATTGATTTTTCCCATTAGTGTCAAGTAATTATTTTCCGGTGGAAAATTTGTGAATGGACAGAAGGGGTAGGCGTGTGTCCAATTTCCATGTGATGGAGCATCTGCTAAAGCTTCTAAGAGGGGCACCTGGGTAGGTCAGTCGGCTGAGTGTCCAATTTCAGCTCAGGTCATGATCTCATGGTTCGTGGGTTTGAGTCCCCTGTCAGGCTCTGTGCTGACAGCATAGAGCATGCTTGACATTCTCTCTTTGTCCCTCTCTCTTTGCCACTCCCCTGCTCATGCTCTCTCTCAAAAATGAATAAACATTTAAAAAAAAACCCTCTAAGACCCACATTTAGGGAGTTGCTGACAACCTGCTGGGAGAAAGCCCAAGTGGGTCTCTGAGATGCAGCATTAGGAGTAGATCACCTCTCCAGCAATACCCTTACTTCCTCCATTCCTCTTCCATTTTCTTTCCTTTTTCTTTTTATTGGCAAAGTAGCATCACAAAGATAAACCCAAATTAGTTAGGGACAGAGTTGGGAATAATTTTTACCTGAGAGAAGAGGATGCAGAATGGCAGGAAAAATTTAAACTTACTGGTTTTTCTTTTTCCTCTCCTCTCCCACTTCTCCCCTCCTCCCCTCCCCTCCTCTCCTCTCCTCTCCCCACTTCTCCTCTCCTCTCCTCTCCTCCCCTCCCCTCCCCTCTCCTCTCTCCTCCTCTCCTCCTCTCTCCTCCTCTCCTCCTCTCTCCTCCTCTCCCCTCCTCTCTCCTCCTCTCCCCTCCCCTCTCCTCTCCCCTCCCCTCCTCTCCTCTCCTTTTTTCTTTTCAATATATAGGCTAGTTGTTGTTGATGAAGGCTGTTTTCTTGCAGGGAATTCTTTATAGAAAAATAAAACATCAACTTGACGTGACAGTGAAACCAGTCTCAAAATCGTTGCCACACTGTCAGGTAGAAAAGGAAACTGCTCTGGGAGGGGGAGCTAAGACCAATTTGGAGAAGACTCAGAATGACATGGATGCCGAACGTACCAGAGACTTTTCATGCTTGTGGGCCTGGTTGGTTCTCAGGGCCCTTCCTAAACGGCAGTGATGACAAGCACACGTCACTGTCCTTTGCACTGGAGTTAGTGTCATTCCATAAGCATGCAGAATACAGCACACAGAACATGCTGCACGGTCTCACTGAGCCTTGCATGTCGGACACAGCCCCTCTCTTTCCGTGTACGGCCAAGCTTAAAGTTCTAGGTACTGGAGTGTTAAAAGCAGCCTTGACAATTACTGCACTCCAGAGTTTGCCACCATGTCATGACGATACACTGGAAGGACCCTGCATTCCCTTTGGTGTTTCTTGGGAGAACTTGAGCGTAGTGATTCTGTTCTTCAGGTACTTTTTGGGGGATAAAGTTCAGGCCAATAGAGGCAAGTATACTGATAGCAAAAAACAACTAACAGAGAACTCATCTGAACTCTCTGAAAACCTGTCTGTCTTGGAGTTTCATGGGTGGAGGCTAGAACCCCTTCCCTGCCGCCCAACTGGGCAATCTTAGGCAGGTCACTGAAGGCTCCAAACCTGTTCCCTTTTCTGTAAAATGAAGACAGTGATGGATTCTTGAAGAGTTGTCGTAAGGAGTGAATGAAATTACTTGAGACGTAAGGCATGCGCTTCCCTGAGTGCCAAGGAAACAAAGGACGTTCAGAAAGATGGCAATTACTACCATCTCCAAACAGTCATCTTTTCTCAATGTTAGATGGGCCCTTGAATTGTGGGGTCTCAGAAAACGTGTTCTTGTTCCCTTAATTATGTCAAGGTTTCAGGAAATGGGGTGTCTTTGTCTTCTTTAGACCATAAAAAAATCCTATCATGACCATCAGAGCCTGCTGCCATTTTTCTACATTTTGAACACGAGGACTTTGCTTTTGTAGAAGCTGCACTTTTGTGGAGTTGGCTGGGCATGGCATCCTTGGGGAGTGAATGCATGGTGTTCAGAAAAGACACAGCCACTGCTATGGTTACTGAAGCCACCTGCGCAGTATGTATCAGAAGCGTTTCTGCAAATTCAGCATGCAGGATCAGAAGACCTGAGAATCACAAAGTATGCTTTTTGGGGAATCCTCAAATTGCAAATAATGTCTAGAGAGACTAGACTCTGCCAGAAACAAATTGAAATGGCATTCTTCTGAAACATCAGGGAGATTGTCTTATACAGAAGAAACCATCCAGGGAAATCTACCGAGCCTTTGGTGAGAAAGCAGAAAGAGGGGACGCCCAGCAGAAAACTCCCATTTGGCTTTTGCTAAGTTGGAGACATTGACTCATAGTCCAACTCTTGCCTTTTTATAGTACACTTCCTAACTTATATTTTTTTTTTTTTAAAAATGTAATAAAAACACAGCATCTTATATTCATGGGCTTAACTATTGTTATTATTTTGTAAATACATAGGATTTGTTCATACTTTGTAAGACACTGAATTAATTTTCCATTCTTTCTCCATCACCTTCCTCTTAGGCTTGTTAATCCTTTTGACTTTGATTATTGTAAACATTCATAAAATTAACATTTTAAGTGGCCATTTTTTATAAGTATCTGTTTAGTTTACAACTGCAAATAAAGCTTAGGAAAAATCTTTCTAATAGCTGCTATTATTTTTTACAGGGTAGAAATAATGTCGCTTACATTTGTAGTGACATCAAGTCAATGGTATTTATTTTCTCTGGACCAGGGGCCAGAGGAAAATGAAACTGCCCTTTCTGCCATTTCCTATGGAATTAAGTTCAATCTATCTATCTATCTATCAGCTTTCAATTTATCTAATTTTTCTGCCTATCTGTTCCTCCTTGCTTACAGAGCACTGTGTATTCCTCATATGCAGGGACTATGTTCTAAATGTTTTCATGTCCGAAAAAATAAGCACAATATTTGGTTCCTGATCTAGGTGGAAATCAGCATGTGAGTGAATTTCCTGGCCCTGACTAAACGATGTGCTTGCTGGAGACGGTGAACGAGTAGTATTCTTCCCATTGCTGGTGTCTAGCATAACATCTGATACATAGTAGGTCCAGAAAGTGCATTTGTGTTAAATAAGCAAGTGAACACACTCAAAAGATAAAAGCTAAGCATTGAACTTCACTGTCTACCTTTGGCAACTATCGGACTCCTTAATGTGTTACATGTTGGCTTTGAATCTTTCAATGGGACGGAAGTGATTCAGCTACTCCTAGTTTTTCCCTTTTGTGACAATTGTCTCCAGGAACTAGTCTAAGAGTGGGTGATGTGATGCCGGGGTTGGGAGACCAACAGGTATCTATATGCTTGAGTTGATTTCTGAGTTGGATTTTATTGTTGTTACTCAGACTAAAGGGAGGAGGATTTGGGACTGGCATTTGGGAACAACCTAGAAACAAAACTTTTAAAATGCGATATACTATCTGGTCTTGTGTGCATTTTCTTGTCAAAAATAAATTGAGTATCAGAGTAAGGGTTTATTTCTGGTTTCCCGAGTCTACTCCATTGATCCACATGCTAATCTTTTATGCTTGTACCACTCTGTCTTGAAAATTTTAGCGGTGTGGTGAATTTGGGACTAAGGAAGTATGAGTTCCTCACTGAATTTTTCCTTTAAAATTATTTATTTATGTGTCTTGGGTACGTGGGTTCCTTCAATTTCCATATAATTTTAGAATCAGTGCATCAATTTCTACGAGATCTGGAATCTTGACCTGGATTCCACGGAATCTGTATATCAACTCAGAGGAGCATTGCCATGGCAACAAGAGGGCGTTTTCAAATCCACGAAATCCGGGTGTCTTTCCACTTATTTAGGTCTTTGTAAGTTTATTTCAGCTGCATTTTGTAGTTACAATATGGAAATCCTGCACTTCTTTTGTTAAATCTATTTCCAAGTACCTAATTCTTTTTGTTGCTATTATAAATTGAGCTGTTTTCTTAGTTTTTGTTTCCAGATTGTTCATTGATGGTGTAGAGACATATAGTTGATTTCTGCATATTGATCTTGCATTGTAACCTTGCTGAGTTATCAGCTCTAACAGTTTTGAGTGGATTCTTTAGAATTCTCTACATACATAATATATACAGAAATGTGCAAACAGACATTTTACCACTTCCTTTCCAATCTGCATCCTTTTCAGTTAATGGTTTTTGTCTATTTGCTAGAATTTTGAAAGTATTTTGGATGCTGAAAAGTATTCAGACTTCTTTCTTGGGAAACATTAAACACCTTATTTATCTGTTTGTTTATTTGAAAGGTAAGAAATGCTATCTTAATTTAAATGTCTTCCAGTCCTGAAGAGTATTCATTTTCATATGCTAAGTGGACATTTGTCTTTCTTTAACAAATTCCTTTTTGTATCATTTATCCATATGTGCATTGTTTTCTTTAAATTAATTTGTTGGAATCTCTATCTTAAGGATAATAGTCCTGGGGTGGTGAAATAAATTACACATGCATTTACTCCATTGTCATTTCATTTGTGCTGTTTTTCTGATACCTAGGTGTATTTCTTATGGGTCTATATATCATACATGCCAGTCCTTTGATTTTCATATTCAGCTTCTGGTGTCAGACCTGGGGAGACCTCCTCTACCTGGGGATATACCACAATTCACCCTCTTACAGTGTCCTTTTGTAAATACACTATTTTTAAGAACACACACTTGAATGCTAACAAAGTGTTTTAGATACTTGAGTCTGTAAGTCTTTCCGAGAAGCAGAGCAGACTCGCACTGTTAAGTGAAAGCGGGTTGTCAGGTGACTTCCGAGGCTGGGTTTCCCTGCAGCATCTATTCCTGGGCAAGAGCCGAGAAGGGTCCCCCAAATGGAGTTTCAGCAATTTGCCTCGCGGTCAATTCCCTCTGAGACAATGCCACCTTTGCTGACTCTAATCACAAATACAATCCAATTAAAAGCTATTATGTTAATGTGAATAGAGAGGGAGATAAAACAAGACAGTGAAATGTTTCATTTAGGCTCAAATGAGTTGATTTCTCAGAGCATAAAGAATCCCCGTTAGATTCCCTGCTGCAGAGACACAAGAAACATGCAAACCAAGCTACTGATTAAAATCTGGGAAAAAGAGATAAAAGGTTTATCGGTGTGACAAGGGCTGGTTGATGGACTACTAGATGACGCATTTGCGTGTTTGCTTTAAAACCTTTTGGCTTCTGTCACACATGGGCTTTGGAAAAACTGCCCTTTCCTGTAGACTCATAGAGCGCTTATCTGGAAAGCAAAATTGATGTCCAGTGCCTTGAAAATGACAGCATCATTTCTCTGTGTTCATATCACTTTGTATATTTGATGAAGGTGGCCTAAAGGAGAAAGTTACAGGAATAAAGGAAGTCGACTCCTTTCCTAGGATCAAATGATGTAATATTATCTGTGAGCATAAAAATCTGCACTGAAGAATAAAAAAAATTGGACGCTAGAAGTTTACATTCTTTGGTTGCTCTCAATTTTAGATCATATAGCTATTGGGTCGGGAGAAACATCAAGGTTTTTAATAACTAACATCGAAGGGAAGACGTTAACATCGATTATATTAATTCTTAGGTAATTCAGTTTTGGGTCTGTATCTCATTCTAATCCCATATAAGATTACAATTTCCAGTAAGTTAATGAAATAGATTTGTCATGTGAAATCTATTTTATTATGCTATCATTTAAAAAATACTTTCCCTTTGTTTTTAATCTTCTTGACTGCTCTTCTGAGTAAGATACTGTAAATATCCTAAGAAACCGTAAGTATGGTAGTTTAGCTGGGGACTACAGTTGTAGTCCAAATCCATTATGCCTCATTTTGATGTGAAATAGAGGCACCAGGCATAGGTCTAGAAGGCCAGAATACGACCCTGACGCTCCCTTGGTTCCCATGAGGCCACACGACTCAGTTCTAGACAGTACAATGTTAGAGGCAATGAGATACACCTCTTTGGGATCAGTTGCCTCCATATATATATAAAGCCCATCATTTGATCTTGCCTTTCTCTATAGACATAGGAGTGTAAGCCAAATATTGAAGAGAAAAACCAGGAAGAGGCAGCCTCAGATTTGAAGGGGACTGAGGGCACTTGGAGTTGCATTCATAGTATTCATCAGTAATGACAGCTTTGCCAGAGTTTGCTGGGGAAGGCGTCAGTGGCAAGATCAGGTCTGCTGCTCCCTATCGGAAATTTCTACCCATCTTCTGCTTTTGACTTAAGTTTAATGATACCAACTCGCTTCCATTAAGGTTTTCACTGCACACCTTAGAGTTTGTTTTACTAGCCTATAGATGATGTAATGTAAATCTTCTGTGCTGAAAGGGGTCATTGGTAGAAAATGCACGACAAGGCAGAGGTGGATCTAGCTTATGTCCAACCTACTAAATAGTCATCTGGAACATTCATCTTCAGCACACTTAATGTATTTGGTATCCGTGTTTGCCATGGGGCGTTCAGGTCTGGGGGCTGGCCAAAGGCACGTTTAGTGAAGGATAGTGACAGCCAGGGGAAAGCCCACTGGGTAATTCTGGTTTACACTGAAGTTCATTTACTCGCTCACTCACTGACTCACTCATTCATTCAAAAATATTTATTGAGCCAGAAATATATAGCAAATATATCTTTGCTAGACACTGCATAGTGATAATAAATTATAAGTTCAATGTCACTGCACTCAAGTTGCTGCAAATCAGGTAAAGAAAATGTCTCCACTACTAGATGGAATTTCTAAGGGCCATAAAGGCTGTATAAAAAGGAGCTAAAGAGGTTTGGAAAAGTTGAGGCTGGTGCTTGGTATATATGGAAATAAGTGGTAATATCTACACCGAAGAGGTTCTCAACACATTGTTGAAGGGCAAGGAGGATACTATCAGCATATGTATCGTCTTCCTCCCATCCCCACTGTGCTGCTCAAATCTGGAAAAGCATCTTTCAAGCTTATTAAACATTAACCTCCGAAGTAGTCCAAAAGAGCACAGCATTTTATTCGGTACGTGAAAAGAAAAATAGGGCCAGGGAAATATCTAACTTTGCCTTGTTTTATAATATTCCTTTATTACAATAGGTAGTTAATATCCGTCATTCATAATATCAACATAGACTGCATGAACCATATTCTAGGGTGCTTGCACATGCTATGTGTGCCACGTGTGGTGGCATTCTGTGCCAGAGCACTGTGGCACTCCACACCGGGCACGTTACTAACTGACGGGGACTGAGGAACCATTACCGTTTCAGAGCCACATGCCAAGCCAGGTTTGGGGATGCTTCAGAAGAATGTGATCCAGGTAAAAATACAGCTTCTGGGGATGCTACTAATCACATAATAACAGAGCATAGGAAGTTTTAAAGGCACAATGCAATACTTACAAATTGCCTCACGAAAGGCCAATATCTTTTGGGATTCAGGCCACTGTTTTAACAAGCTGGGGCGGCTGTGCATGCCTAGCGCCCTGCCACAGAGTGCTAATCCGCCCCGCCACTGAAGGGATGTGCACTTTAGTGACTGCTATCAAAGTGGGAAGGTACCCTGTTACCTGGAGGTTATCTTTATGTAGTTTTCTCTGCACTGCCAGGGGGTGGGGAACTGGCCGATTCCCTAGAAGTCAGGTGTGGAAGGAAAGAAGTGAGGGCCCAAACTACCAGCTCAGGAGTGTCCAATATACCGGATGGCAGTGCAAAGGAAAGCTAAACACAGGGCATGTGAAGAAGGAAGTCTATAGCGTCTCCAATTTCCACCGTGTGCTTAGGGCAGGGGAAGAGCAGCTAAGAGCCATCGCAGGTGATGCATGTTATATAATTGAAGACGATGAGCTGGTGTGTGTCCCAATCACCTAACTTTAACTTTTGGGTTCATTCCTAGACCTTGCTGAGGGCATCTACTATAAAGTCGTGGAGTACTAGATCTGGAACTGTCCAGCGTGCCTGGCATCATTTACTGAAGAGATTGTCTTTTCTCTATTGTATATTCTTGTCTCTTTTGTTGTAGATTAATTGACTATATCAACATGGGTTTATTTCTGGGCTCTCTAATCTTTCCCACTGATCTATTTTTGTGCCAGTACCTTCTATATAATCCAGTAATTCCACTATTAGATATTTACCCAAAGAAAACAAAAACAGTAATCCAAAAACACATATGCACTCTTATTCTTATAGCAGCATTATTTATAAGAGCCAAGATAGGGAAGCAGCCCAAGTGTTCCTCAATAGGTGAATGGATAAAGAAGATGTGGTGTGTATATATCTGATGGAATATTACTTGGCCATAAGAAAGAATGAGATCTTGCCATTTGCAACAATATGGATGGATCTAGAGGGTATAAGGCTAAGTGCAATAAGTCAGCCAGATAAAGACTAAGACCATATTATTTCATTTACATATGGAATCTAAGAAGCAAACAAATGAAAAAACAACAAACAAAAAAACAGACTCTTAAATTCAGAGAACAAACTGGTAGCTCCATAGGGAAGGTGGGCTGGGGAATGGGTGAAACAGATAAAGGATGAAGAGGCACAAATTTCTGGCACTCCTGAGTGGCTCAGTCAGGGGAGTGTCCTACTTTGGCTCAGGTCATGATCTCGCGGTTGGCGGGTTTGAGCCCCACATCAGCCTCACTGCTGTCAGCCTGTCAGTGCAAAGTCTGCTTCAGATCCTCTGTTCCCCTCTCTCTGCCCCTCCCCTGCTTGCGCTCTCCCCAGAATAAATAAATATTTAAAAATATAAAAAAAAAAAAAAGAGGCACAAGCAGTTATAAAATAAATATGTCACGGAAATGAAAAGTACAGTAAGGGAATACAGTCAATATTATTACAGTAACATTGTATGGTGACAGACGTGACAACTTCTTGCGGCAAGCACTAAGTAATATACAGAATTGTTGAATCAATATGTTGAACACCTGAAACTAACAGAACATCGTATGTTAATTATACTTTAAGAAATTGGATCTGGAAGAGGCATTGGAGGTCTCCTGGAGCAAAGGGTCGGTAAGTCCTTTTACTGCAGTCTATCCTGTCTTTGTTCATGAGAAATTTGGAAGCTCTCCAGGATCATGTGGGAGCTTCGGGAAGCATAAGGACTCACCCCTGCGCAGTGCTTGGTAGCCTCACAGAATCCATGTTGGTCCCTGTTCTTCTGTGGCCACACCGCACAGGCGGGGAGGGTTTCTGTGAGATGGCATCCCCTCCACACCTGCTTCCTTCAGAGACCCTCCTGGGAACTGAGGCACAGACAGATTTCAGCTTGGTCCCAGAGCTCTTGGGAAGCCTACGATTTGCTTCTCTTAGGTGGAGGACCCGCTGGGGAAGGGGTGGGTCATAGAACTTTCTCAGTCACTTCACCAGATGGCTCCTTGCTGTCTCTGTATCTCCTCGGATCACGGAATAATTACCATGGCGAGGGCAGAAAAACTGGCTTTTCTACCATCAAATATAGTTCCCACATCTATTATTTACAGCATAAACTTCAGCTTTTATACTACAATAAATTCGGGATTTTTTTTTAATTCAGAAGACTCACTCTCAAATTATTGTTCCTGCCCTGAGTGTTTGAATGCCCACTTTGACACTTAAGAGCTGAGAATGGACTTCCTTTCTGCCATTGCCTGAGACAGGAAGTCCAGGAAGCCTTGACCAGAATGGAGAGAGCAGAAACACATAGGTTCATATTTTAAAGTCTTATCTACCAGAATTTATTGTGTCATATAAATGGGTAGAATACATACTCCCTTCTCCATAGAGAAGATATAATGGCTCTTGGGGGAAAGGCAGGGAAGGAATGCAGGTTGGAAGGACTCAGGTCCCAGGTGGATCAACTGTTTTCCTGCACTGCTTGTCATTTATTCCCTCCGGATCTGTTTTCTACTGCTGTATAACAAGGCCCCATGATTGCAGCAGCTTGAAACACAAAGTTATTACTTCACGGTTTCCACTGGCCGAGAGTCTGGGTTCTGCTTAGGTGAGTCCTCTCCCCAGGGTCTGACACTGGGAAATCAGGGTAGCAGCCTGGGCATGTGGAGTATGTGGAGCTTAGACTCCTCTTCCACGCCCACTGATTGCTGGCAAAATTCGACTCCTTGTGGCTTGATGACTGATACTCAGCAATTAGAGTTCATCCATAATCCCTGCCGTGTACATGGCCCCCTCCACAATATGGCAGCTGGATATTCAGGCTGGCATCTGCTGCTTCATATCTTTCTGACTCCTTCTATATTGGCCATATAGATTCTCTTTTAAAAGGCTCCCTGCTTAGGTCAGGCCCACCCAAGATAATCTCCCTTTGGATTAACACAAAATCAACAGTTGAGGGACTTTAATTATACCTGAAAAGACCCCTTCCGTTTGCCACATAACACATGGATTGTGAAAGTTATGATGGTTAATTTTATGTGTCAATTTGACTGGGTCCAAGGGATGCCCAGATAGCTGGTACAACATTATTTCTGGGTGTGACTTTGGGAGTGTTTCTGGAAGAATAGCATTGGAATTGGTAGACTAGGTAAGGAATATTTGCCTGCACCGACGTGGGGGGGAGGGGGTAGCATCATCCAATCTGCTGAGCACCTAAACAGAAAAGGCAAGGCAAGGTGAGATTCTCTCTTTCAAGAGCTGGGATGTCCATCTTCTGCCTCTTAGACCTCAGACATCCTGATTCTCGGGCCTTTAGACTCTGGGACTTAGATCATTGGCACCATTGGTCCTTAAGCTTTCGACTCAGACTGAATGATACTGGCTTTCCTCATCCTCCAGCTGCAGATGGTGGGACATCGCGGGGGCCATAGCCATGTGAGCCACCTCCAGTCATCTCTACCTCTATCTAGATTATCTATCTATTATAATCTCTCTTTTTGGTTCTGTTCTCTGGATGCTGTAATGCAGGAGTTCTCTATCATCTTACTCGGACGTCCTGTCCATGCTACAGGGCAGGAGATTTACAGGGTGTGTGTATCAGGGGCAGAAATCTTGAAGGCTGTCTTGGAATTCTGCTGATCACACCATCCCAAGTCCTATCCTTTCTGATGACAGGTTAGCTCTGTACTTCATTCTCCTCTCCAAATCTACCCTTCTCACAGCTCGGCAGAAGGAGCTGTATAAAAAACTCCTCACAACATACACTGTAAGCTGATTCTTGGTCATGTATGTTCCCTGTTATAGAAAAGAACTGTGATAAAATGAGAGAAAGCACATGCCTGCACTTGGGAACACCTGTTCATGAGAACAGAGAAAAGACCGTCTTTAGCTAAATGCCGGACTTAGACATCAAAAGGGAAAAAGGAACTATAGCTTACTTGAGCCCGGACACACTAGAGGATAAAATAATTTTGCACATGATCTTGTTTTATTTCACATGGATCCTTGCCTTGAGTTTAGTTATCATGACATTTTACCTTTATCTGTTCCTTTCCATGGTGACGCAGCAAATGACAGCATGTCAGAAAGTCAACCTGGTAACCACATTGAGAGGTCAAGCTCTTGACATTATTCAAAGTTCATGACCGATCCTCAGCAAGTTTCCCAGGAGAAACCTCCTGAACTCATGAAACTAATTCTTGAGAAATGTAAATGTTTTGTAAAATAGTTTTGGATTGTGTCATGGTTGTCCATGGCTCATGAAATTCATCCAGCATGGCTATTTTATAACATTCGCGGCTTCACCTGTTTCTGACTAAAATGGTTTGGGATGGTGTCACGGAGGGACCTGAGACCTCTTAAAGCTGGGAAAACAATACATTCTCATAGAGTTGAGTGTATGGTTAGATGAGATTAACTTTAACTTTCTTCAGAGACCAAACACTTGATCTAGAATTATGCCCTTGCAGATACAAAACTGTTTGATCCTGAAAGAAGGTATGGTTGTATTGTGATGCTAAGCTATCTGGTGTGAGAAAAAGAAAATCAGGTAATTGTCTGTTGAATAACCTATTTACTTAGTATCAAATGCCGAAAATATTGCAAGATATCTTTATTTGCATCTATATCTGTATCTATCTATAGACCTAAAATGTCTTGTAGAAAAGCTTGGGTTGCCGTTTGGACAGCAACTAGCAGTTTCTTTGGGACCAAGATTTCCAGGAAAATAATGGCTCCTAATGCTCACATGCGGTCTCTCAAACATATTTTTTCCTTTATCAGCAAAGTACATGATCACTGCCAGCAAAAGTACTCTTTGCTGCCAAGGTAAGTTCAACAAATGTAACTACTCTGCTCATTCTTTCCTTGGAGATTATGCTGGCGGTGAAATATATGAAGGTAACATCTATTAATTCTCCAGCCTTAAAATAGTCAATTACCTGCTTCCAAGATTAATACGTTTCTTTTTTTCAATGGGAAAGAACTTGGATTTTGTGACTGGGTCTGGCTGACATGGAAACAAAATAAAGTATCACAGAAGATCCCAGCCCTCTGAATACAACATGTTTGTCTTTGTTAATGAGAACGGTGGCCTTGACATTACCTAAAACCTGGATCAATGTCTAGACAGCTCTTTCTCTGGCCTGGCACAGTTCTCAAAATTGTCACCATCAGAGTTATGAACTCGGAGTTTTAAAGATTTCTAAAGTTCCTTCTAACACCCATGAAGGGGAGTGGACCAATATTTTTCAAGATACTACATTTATCTACGTCTTTAGATTCATAAAATGTTTGCTTATTATAAAAGCAATATCTGCTCAAGACAAAATTTTCAAATAGTGAGATGCAAAATAAAAATTATGTTCCTGGGGTGCCTGGGTGGCTCAGTCAATTAAGGGTCAGACTCTTGATTTCAGCTCAAGTCACGATCCCGCTGTTGTGAGATCGAGCCCCGTGTTAGGCTTTGTGGGTGGGGCCTGTTTGGGATTCTCCCTCTCCATCTCTCTCTGCTCCCCCCTCTCAAAATAAATAAATAAACAGTAAAAAGAATGATGTCTGTCCCACTATCCAGAAGTGTGTGTCTTTGAAGAAATTAGGATTTCTTTTTCTCTCTCTCTTTTTCTCTCTCCCCCTCTCTAACTCACACAAACACCACACACATGAATAAGATTATATTTTTAGAAGTCAAAACTCATTGAATAAGTTGTGCTTATTTACATTTGAATGTTTCACCAAATTAGATGCGACTCAATACTAGCGCTTCTCAATTTTGTTCTATCCTGGTATAGAATATATATGTATTTGGTACAAAAAAGAAAAATCACCTGAAGATATCATCTTCACGTTGAAGCATTACAAAGCAAAATTTTAACACCTCAAAGGTAAACAGCACACACTGTTTAGTTCTCAAACCATCAAATCACTTAATCATCTCCTCCTGTTTACAAATGCTATCAGTACTTGTGGTTTGCAAAAATCTTCAGAAGGTGATTATTTTGTTGCCCCATTTCTTAAAGATTTCCAACTGGTTTTGAACCAAATGCAACCAGAATTTCGATGACTCATTTACAAAAGGCTCAATGTCATTGTTGAACACTTAGGTTGATTTATAAAATGGTTCTTCAAAGACGAAAACATGTTAAAAATCCTTTGGTGGTGGCAGCAAAAAAGACTGAGTCACACCCATTCTAAATTATGTGCGTGTGTGTGTGTGTGTGTGTGTGTTCAAGATCAGCTTCATCAGAAAAATATTACTGTAGGATATATGTATTTGCTGATTTTAAGAGAAATAGCTTATGTTTCGTTTGGTAGAATATCATTGGTCTATAGTTTTCTTACTAGTAAGAGCATTGCTGTTACCATGATTCTACACTCCACCCAAATCTGTATTTACATCATCTTAAAAACAAAAACCCGATCTTTAGTGTTGAAATTTTTAACTGAATTTAGGATATCATTTATAACAATATCCAATTTGGTGCCATAAATAAAACAAATTTCCATCTATAAGTGGGATGAAAACTGAAAATAATTTTGGAAGTAACTTATTTAAGACACATGAAATTGACACAAAGCTTTTTAAAAAAAAAATATTTCTTTTGAGAAAGACACACAGAGCTAGAGCAGGGGAGGGGCAGAAGGAAGGATAGAGAGAATCCCAAGCAGGTTCAGCACTGTCAGCTTGGAGTCGGATGGGGAGGCTTGAATCCCTGAACCGTGAGATGCCGACCTGAGCCGAAATCAAGCGTCAGACACTTAACCAACTGAGTGACCCAGGTGCCCAACCTTTTGTCGTTTACTTTTTACAAATGTATTTTTAGTTTTTTGCAAACAGAGCCCAAATATTAATAGTTAGCATGTTTAGATGTGTATGAGAAATTGTGGAATTCAAAATAATCAAAATTAATTTAGAAAAATAGTCATTTGATCTAAATGAAAGTAGGGATGATCTACTTATTATGACAGTTATGAGAGTCAATAAATTTCACCACTCCTCTTCTTAAAGCTAGTTTGAATTGTATTTTAATCATTCAAGGCCAACAGAATCCTGTCTAATATCAGCTATTTTGATGTTCAGTAAATTCTTAAACAACACAGGTTTGAACTCTGTGTGTCCACTTATACTGGGATGTATTTTTATGTTTGTTTATTTATTTTGAGAGAGAGAGCGTGCGTGAGCTAGAGACAGGCAGAAAGAGGAGGAGAGACAGACAATCCCAAGGAGGCTCTGTGCTGTCAGTGTAGAGCCAGACCCGGGGCTTGATCTCACAAACCGTGAGATCATGACCTGAGCTGGAATCAGGAGTCAGAGTCTCAACTGACTGGGCCACCCAGGTGCCCCTATACTGGGATTTTTAAAGTCAATACAGTATAGTACTCTAAATGTATTTTCTTTTTCTTATAATTTTCTTTTTTTTTTTTTAATGTTTTATTTATTTCTAGCAGAGAGAGAGAGCAGGGGAGGGTCAGAGAGAGAGGGAGTCACAGACTGAAGCAGGCTCCAGGCTCTGAGCTGGCAGTTAGCACAGAGCCCGATGCGGGGCTCGAACCCATGAACCGCGAGATGATGACCTAAGCGAAAGTCGGACGCTTAACTGACTAAGCCACCCAGGCGCCCCTATTCATTTTTTAAAGTAATCTCTACATCCAAAATGGGGCTCAAATGCATGACCCTGAGATCAAGAGTGGCATTCTGTACTGACTGGGCCAGCTAGTGCCTCAGAGAATACATTTTTTAAAAACAGCTGAATTGAGGTNGGACGCTTAACCGACTAAGCCACCCGGGCGCCCCTCTTTTTCTTATAATTTTCTTAATAACCTTTTCCCTAGCTTACTTTATTGTAAGAATACAATATATAATATACACAACACAAAATTGTAACAAGTTGTTACAGTGACAGATATTTTTAAAATGTCATTGCTATATTTCTGTGATATTTTAGATATGGAAATTTTGGAAGCAACATACGTGTTGTAAGAAAGGAAATCATTCCATAAATTATAGTACCTCCAAAGACCAGACTACGAAATCTCATTTTTCAGGAGAAAAATGAATAAGACAGCAACAATATTTAATGAAACTTTAAGTGGAAAGAATCAGGTCTGAAATGTGTAAGTACCTTTGATTCTAATGAGAAATATACATCATTATGTTAAGAGCCCATCTCTGAAAAATGAGATTATGGGTGATTTTTGTTTTTGTGGTTACCGTTTTGATATATTCCACATTTCCCACAACAGTAAGAAAAACACATCTTTATAAATTATCTCATGGAATCATACTAAATGTCTCTAAGGAAGAGTATTTAATGACCTTCTTCAGAGCTCATTCTAAATGCTTTATGATGCTTCTAATCTTGCGGGGAGGAGACAACAGAAAAGTCCAGAATATCTTTAAATGCAAAATGAAGTGACACACAGACCATGCTGAGGATTAATCTGGCTAAAAATGGTTACACGGTTACTGTCTGAGTTACTTAGCATTTTGCTAGTCAAAGAGCGACTCAGGGACCAGAGGCACTGCCTCACCTGGGGGTGGGGGAGGAGGGGTGGCGTAGGGTGGGGTTGGTGTGTGGGGGGGTGTTAGAGATGCTGAAACTCTGGTCCCACCTTAGCCTTTCTAAGGGCTAGAATCTACATTGTACCAAGATCCCCAGGGGATTGGTGAAACCTTACAGCTGGGGACACTGATAGAAAACTTCTGGTTATGTGAATTTTGGTTGGTTTGTTTTACACTGCCCTTGGGGATGCAGTGTTGGGGCAGGCGCTGTAAGTCAAGGCGGTTTTGTTTTCTCATATCCATTACTGAAGATTAAAAAAAAAAGTTTGGTGATCATTTCTCAACTTTTTTTCCAGGTTAAGAGCTATGCCCAATCAAATCTTCATAATTTTTTTTTAAATGTTTTATTTATTTCTAGGAGAGAGAGAGAGAGACAGCGTGAGCAGAGGAGGGTCAGGGAGAGAGGCAGTCACAGACTGAAACAGGCGCCAGGCTCTGAGCTGGCAGTCAGCACAGAGCCCGACGCGGGGCTTGAACCCACGAACCACGAGATCATGACCCAAGCGAAAGTCGGACGCTTAACCGACTAAGCCACCCAGGTGCCCCCAAATCTTTATAATTTTGGATTACACAGCCTGCAATGTTACTGGAGAAGACTCTTGTCTTCTTCAGTGTTCTTTCCAAAATGTCTTTCTCCTTTTAGTTTTATTGTACTAAATTGAAAAAAATAAATAAACAAAAAAACTTCAATGAAGGCAAAGCAAAGCAACAAAGCTGATTGCAACATTTCTTTGCTTCTAAGTGGCTGTGCGGGCGAGTCACGGAGGCTGAAATTCCTGCTGCGCTGTCTTCATGGTTTTGTTTGTAGCGAGGCACGCCTGCTTTGTTTTTTCGTTTTGTGTTATTTTGTTTTTGCCCCAACCTGAACACCGGGTTATACGGGCAGTTGGCATCGCAGCTAATTACCCCCCGATTTGGCCGAGGATGTGAGTTGAGGAATAAATCAAGGTGTTGATGGTTCAGTTCATGCCCCTCCTGGTTATTAGATGTGTGTCACTGAGCAAAGTTCTGATCAAAGCCGGTGGCGAGGCAGCGAGGGGTCACGGAGCGCGCCCAGGCCTAATTGCTGGGCTGCGTACTAAAGGAAGTTTGTAATAAAAGGCCATTAACGACCAGCCTTTCCGATCAGTGAAGCAAAAATACAGAGAAATTGTGTATCAACTGACAATTTGAAGGCAAAGCCTTAATGTAAATGTTTTCCCCCCTCTTTCCATTCCTTGCTTGAGAGGAAAAAGAAAATCACAGGACATGCAATCAATCTATACTATACTATCGTTAGATAGTACAGAATTCACAAAATGTACTTTTAGAGGGTAAAGGGAAAATTTACTGTTCTCTCTGAATCATTAAAGTTTTCTTCTCTGAAGCATTGTATACAATTCACCTAGTTCATTTTTGTAACACATGGGTTTGTTAAGGAAAGCTTGTTGCTGTACAAAATGCATTTATTACTGCAGAAACGTATTCTGGTAAATCAGCTCTCACAAAGCGTTTATAACGTATGAAATATCTCCACAAGAACTCTCTCCTGCTTTTCTCATCAACAGCTTTCCTTCCACTGATACCCTTTCCATTCTGTTGGGAGAAGCAGCAGACAGAGTCTTTGTGTCACAGTTATCAAATGCAAGGGTCACTTGACATCACGGCTCTAAACTCTACTCCTTATGTGGGCAGCGGAATTCTCGAACAGCACCGCTCCCCGGGCTGCCTGATTCAACGTTGGCCGTCATTTTGCCCTTTGACATAAGTGAATAATGATCCAAGTTATAACTGACTCGTTGGTTAACCTTATTAAACAAATGACCCAAATTATACTTGTTATTTTCCTCTCAATGTTTATTAGCGAATTATAATGGAGTATGTGCAATGGATTAAAATTACAGGCCCTCTTCCTAAAAACAAACAAACACTCAAAAGCCCATGCATACCAAGTTTTGTTTTCCAAGTTAGGGCTTCCTGGTCTGACCTCATAAAGCTCTTCTGAGAATATCTAGTGGATGCATGAACCACAGGCAAACAGCCACTCAGTTAAAGGTTAAAGGGAATTTGGACTTGAGACTCTGAGACAGGGACCTACAGATATATTTTCCTGTTCCTAAAGCTGCATTTTTGATGACTCGGTTTTTGACACTTATTATCACTTAAAAATCAGTGATCAACATGTAGTGATTTTTATCTACCTTAACACATAGTCTCTTCCACCAGAACATCATGGGATTTGGGCATGGGTACAATTACCACCATCTAACAAACTTGAATGTTGTGCCTTAACTACAATCCTAGTCTGATTTCAACGAGATGATTTATGACAGGACATTTAATCAATGACACCTGTTTCCTAAAATTTAAAGCACGGTTAAGTAGCAAAAGCAGTTTTATGTAGCTACATACACAGGATGCTGTATAACCAGAAACACTTCTTTCTCCCTTTCTGCATTAATTTTTCTTTGTTCTTGTTAGTTTTGAGCACTTATATGACAACATATTGGTGGATGTACTGAAAGATTATTTTCTAACTTGGAAATAAGCTGCATTCTCACCAAGTGAGACTCTGTAGAAGGTAAGGAACTTTCTATCTAATGGATACACTGGAATATCACTAAACAGACATATAAAATGTAATGTGTGTAACTGCTTCAAAAGATGTTCTTATTAATAGAGAGATCAATCAAACTAATCCTGCTGGTACCTCGTCTCCTGTCTTATTTTCGACTTTCCCTACTTGTCTTCCCCCAATCTCAACTTAGAAAGATAAACAAAAAAAGCACAAAAAAGGAAATTAGAAAATGATCTTATCTTTGGCCTTTCTTAAGTGTTTTACTCATCTCTTATATGAATACTGTGCACGTTTAAACATTTGTATAAATGAATGAATCTCACTTTGATCCAGGAAGCATTTCTGGTGACAGGGTAAAGATGTCTGGTTTTTCAAAGAACTAGGATATAGATTTTTGTGTAAGATGTTCTTTTGTAAAAACTATTGGCGGCTAATTCAATTTTTCTTTTTTTAGCTTAGGTTAGCCAACTACAGTACATGGAGTGCTTGAATTTGGCCAGAGCATCACTGTTTAGTGGCACCTAACTAACCACTGTTTATTCACCCAAGAAGACAACAGGGACAGAAATAACTATGAATTTCATTTTCATTCTTACTCTCACCAGGTGCTGTGATCATCACTTCCATTCTATTACTAAAGCATGAGCTTGAGCACATTTGAACACATTTGCATAGAGCATCCACTCAATAATTATGTATTAGTTCTGCCAGGGATAGAGAATCCAGATCAAAATTTCCTCATATTATCTTCCTTCTAGTTTATGTCTACATGATTCTTTTTAAAAAAATTTTTAACATTATATTTATTTCTGAAAGAGAGAGAGAATCTCTCAGCGTGAGCAGATGAGGGTCAGAGAGAGAGGGTGACACAGAATCTGAAGCAGGCTCCAGGCTCTGAGCTGCCTGTCAGCACAGAGCCCGACATGGGGCTTGAACCTCCAAACCGTGAGATCATGACCTGAGCCGAAGTTGGACGCTTAACCGACTAAGCCACCCAGGCACCCCTATGTCTACATGATTCTTAGGACAAAATGTAATATGTGGATATGTACTTGGCTGTGTTGGGAAGTGGGAAATCAGGAGCGAGTCTTTAATCTCTGTTGAGCAGGACCTACATTGAGTAAGAATCTATGCCTACCCTATGAATTTTGGAGGATTACCAAGATGCTGGCCAAAGCAGGAATTTAGTGTCTGACCTACTCCTTGGTTATTTGTAGAAATATGCTCATTGTCCTTTCTGGAAAGGACATACCTTTATTCTCATCTTCTTTAGTGGTGTGTCTCATCTCTTATAGCAAAAGGAATTTAAGAGAATATTCTTTTGAGAGAGGTGGAATTTGTGATGTAAAATAAATTCCAACAGAGTCAGAGGTTAGGCATCTGTATCTAATTGACATAAAGACTCTGTCAACCAATGACTGAAAATGAGATTTGAATTCCAAGTCATGAGGCAAGTTTTGATTCTTTTAAAAGATGTCAAAAATGGCCCCATTATACATTTTATACTTTTCAAATACAGAACATTGACATGCCTAAAGGGATAAATTTATCAACTCTAGTTAGGCCTTTTATTAACCAAACACGTATTAAACTCAAAATATATTACTTTTTTTTCAGTTTTGTTAGCAAATAATGGTCTTGGGATAGGGAAATGAAAGTCATTAAATGGTGGCAACCAAACTTGCAAGCCAGCAATATATGTTTTCCCTTTTTCCAGCTCGTTCACTTGCAGATCATCATTATTGATCTGTGATGACCAGGAACACTTTGCCTGGGGCCACAGGAAGCAACGTGGAATGGGTCAAGATTACTGGAGCTGTACTGAGCAGGCTTCAGACAGGGGCTCGGCCCTTTACTAGCTCTATAATTTTGGACGAGACATTTAAATTCAGTAGGTCTTGCTTCTTTCAACTAAAAAATGGACCTAAATCACAGCACCTCGCAGGGTTGTCGTGAACATCAGAAATAGTTTGTGTGGCTTACAGCATTAGTCATGATCTATTAATGATAGCCATCTCTACTATCGTTATGTTTAGGATTTAGGAAATGTCCCTTTAGAGGCCCACTAAACACCTTTTTGGAAAATAATATATTGGATCAAACCAGTGCCCTTGTTTCAATGGCTTTCGAATTTAAAACTCTTTAAGAATAATTTTTAAAAATAAAAGATAATGTTTTGGGGGGTTTCTATTTATTGGTTGTATTGAGGTTTTTGTTTTGCTGTTTAATTTTTGTGTTTAACTACTATGAGTTAAGTTTTTATAATTTCTTTAAAGTAAATAACTGCACACATGGTGAGATGAAAAAAACAAGTCCCCGTTTGAAGGGCAAGTGAGTAAGATTGTAAACAAGGCTGGGAGTGGACCTAGAGATCACAATCTCCGTTTGACTCTTTCACAGGCAACTTACAAGAAGCTTACATTATTGAGGAAACCAACCAGGTGAAAAATAGCCTCTTGAAGCTCTCTCAAAAGGGAAGGACAGAGTGTAAGCAGCGGAGGGGCCGAGAGAGAAGGAGACACAGAATTCCAGAATCTGAAGCAGGCTCCAGGCTCTGAGCTGTCTGTACAGAGCCTGATGCAGGGCTCGAACTCACAGACGGTGAGATCATGACCTGAGCCAAAGTCGAATGCTTAACTAACTGAGCCACCCACACAATCCGAGAGCATTTCATTTTAAATAAAAAATTCACTTCATGGGTTTAAATGAACACATATGTAAGGGTTTGAAAGGAAGAAAAGAGAACAACGTGGGCAGGTTCCTGCTGCTATTGCAAGCCATTTTGCAGCTTCTAGAAGTTTTCAATGTTCTGTTGTTATAATTCTCAACTAAATAACTCAAGAAAGGCATTTTCCCAGAGATGAATATCTATTCTTGAAGCATTACAGTATATTATTCTCATATTCTCTGTTAGAGAATTATAAAATGCTCTAAAGTAACACAAATAAATAACTTTGTGTGTACCATGATTTTCATTTTATAGTTAACAGCTGTTGCTATTATCTCCTGAATATTCAATCGAACTGTTTGTGTGTGTTTTAAATTTTTTTAAACGTTTTATTAATTTCTGAGAGAGAGAGAGAGAGAGAGAGCATGAGCAGGGGAGGAGCAGAGAGAGAGGGAGACAGAATCTGAAACAGGCTCCAGGCTCCGAGCTGTCAGCACAGAGCCCGACTCGGGGCTCGAACCCATGAACCGTGAGATCATGACCTGAACTGAAGTTGGACGCTTAACTGACACGCCCCATGTGTGTGTTTTAAATGTCAGTTGGCTATGAGCATAGCATGGTTTGTGGGAAGGTATGGTGGGTAGAACAAGACATTTAATTCAGGTTTAGGACGGGCTTAATTCAGCACCTGCTGCAGAAACGCAAAGTAACTAAAAAAGAAAAGAAAACGAATCAGAAAACAGTTTTACAAACTGAATGAACGCAGGCTAGGAGCAGGCAGAGCACTGGTAACTGTTGGTTAAGAGAACTAAGAAACATTTCTGAGAGGTTCCTCAGAGAGCATTATTCCTTAGGCATCGGGACCTTCAAAAGGCAAGATGCTTTTCCATTCTTCACTGCAGGCAAAGTGCTATGGAAACGGCAGAAACAATCTTTCTTCTTCATTGTCCAAGAGAACGGAGACGGGGCCCTGGGCGGATGTGAGGGGACGCGGGGGGAACTTAACAAGCCAGTCGAAGAAGGGAGAATGAGGTAAGAAGAGGTAAGCTCAGGGGGAAAATGAGATACTGCCTCACACTTCTCATTTTAGTTCAGAAAGGACTGATCTGGATTCTGCTTCCCATGACATACTCTCCTATCCCTGCAATTTGCCCGTCAGGGGCTCCAAATTGAAGGTAGTTTTTGCATCTGTCCTTTGCAATGTCTCACTGTGGAGGAGTCAAAGGGTAAAAATTTATCCCAAAGTCAGAGTTTGTTTTTTTTACTTTAAGTTTAATTATTTATTTTGAGAGGGAGAGAGTCAGGGAGGGAGAGAGAGAGCGAGCGAGTGAGCGAGCAGTGGAAGGGGAAGAGAGATCTGATGAAGGAGAATCCCAAGAAGGCTCTGCACTGTTAGCAAGGAGCCTGATGCAGGGCTTGAACTCATGAACTATGAGATCATGACCTGAGCTGAAATCAAGAGGCAGATGCTTAACTGACTGAGCCCCCCAGGCGCTCCCGAAGTCAGAGTTTTAACAAACATTTCTGTCTGGCAACCTGGTAACAGCAGAAATGACAAGTGGCAAGAAGGGCTTCCAGTGCCCCCCTCGCCCCCCCTCCTGTCTTGGGGCATCTGTGATTATTTTTAGAGCAATAACTATGTAGCAAAACTAAAAGATGTGTATGGTTAAATTAGTGATTAAGTTTACGTTCTATGACTAGCGCTTTCTGTGGCCAATTTTACGATGCTTCTTTTTTTTTTTTCTTTTTTTTAATCAGGGCTTAGAAACAATGGAATGTCTTGAGATTTACAGTAACAATTAAGCATGTTAAAGTAATATAGGGCTGTAACCTGACTTTTTATTAGTGAATAACGTCTGTTATTCACTCTGTGTAGCATCTCTGGGTTTTAGTTTATCATCTGTAAAGTGGGAATAATATTCAGTTTATGGAGACGTTGTAAGGAGTCATGAGATAAGCAAAGTATCTATCTTAATTTCTGGCATCGGGTAGGTAGACAATAAATTGTACTAATTGTCAACACTGAGTGCATGGTGAGTGGTTTTCCCCATTCATCTTTGTACTTAGAAATAAAATCATTTAATTGGGAATAATGGATGCTCTATCTGGATGTAGTCTGGAAGCTTGTCTCTAACAGAGCATGATCTGATTCTAAATTGCACAATTTTTAAAAAATGGAAGAAAAACAGCTTCGAGGGAAGTAAATACAGTCTGCTGCTGATGTTCATGGTTGGCCGTTTATTTAGCAGTGATGCAGGCCTAAAGAAGGGTCTGTACCATTGTTCAACCTCAAAGTATATGCAAAACAAGACAGAGTTTAATAAGCGGAAAATGGAGTCTAGAAACCATTTTGAAAAAACAATAACAAAAAAGGACAACTGTCCAGGAGCACAAAGGCTGGGTCCTTAATCCAACAGGAAACAAAATCCAGTTCAAATTTTTCTAGTGCCCAAAGGTAAAAAAAAGCACATTGATGGACCAACTCTCTTCCAAAAAAATAACTAAGCATGATGGTTATTTTGGGAAGCAGTCAGAGAAGTTCTCTCTGAAATACCTGACCGCTGCATTGAGCTCCAGCTACAAACTCCTTCTGCTCTTCTCTCCTGTAGGAACGTCAGATGGCATTTAGCCGAGATGTCTACACGTTACAAGCACATGGAGGGTCAAGTGTGATGCCGCCTTCCATTATTTTCCCCTGTTACCGGAATGCCGCACTCTCAGGAAGGGAATACACCACAGAACTCCCCCTGCCCCAGCTTTGAGCCATGAGCTAAGACTTCGAAAACCTCTCCCCCATTTCACATCTCTCGGTGGTTCCTATTCACAATCACTTGGTAGAGGGTCTTCCAGGCAACAGATCGCCAAAAACATGTGTTGAAATGAATACAGAATGTGAGGAAAATGCCTAGGAAAATAATTCAGAGCTACTTAAAAATATTTGTGTTAATGTGGCCTCAGGAATTACAGGTTCTCATAGTGATAGAATTTTCCCTTCCATAGCTCAGACCCAAGACTAAGGGAAGCGAGTGTGAATTTTAGAAGCTGTGGCACCTTGAGCAAACTCCTTAAATTTGCTAACTCCAGTTTCTTCATCTATATGAAGCCTGAAAAATAATATTACCTATGTCATGGAGTTATTGTAGGGATTAAATGTGATAATTTATGTAAAATGCTTAACATAGCACCTAGCACCTAGTAAATGGGCAAATAAATATTATTTCTATTATAATTGAATGTTTGATAAGCAAATGATTAAGACTGTCAGTGAAATCATCTTTACTAGATTGGACTAACCATTTATGATTTTAGACCAAATAAATATTACAAAAATGCAAAGGGTAACATGTTAATCAAATAAATCTTTGTATAGAAACAGACTGTTTTTCATTATATGTTAACTAACTTAAATTAAAAAAAAAGAAACAGACTGTTTTTATTAAGATCTTATATCCTCAGCTGTGGAAAGAGGGTTTGGATTCAATAATCACCAAGGAGCAAACATTTAATTTCTACAGAGTATTGGGGGCACTTGGGTGGCTCTGTCGGTTACGCTTCTGACTTCGGCTCAGGTCATGATCTCACGGTCTGTGGGTTTGAGTCCTGTGTCGGGCTCTGTGCTGACGGTTCAGAGCCTAGACCCTGCTTCAGATTCTCTCTGAGAATTAAAATTTTTTAAAAAATTTAAATTCTATAGAGTATTGATTCTTACTCCATTAAGAAATATTTATTTATAATGACATTCAAATTAGATACCTGATTCCTTACTTAAATTTATCACTGACCTAAATTTTATTACTGATCCAAAAATGTAAGACAGAGGTGTCTTAATCCAATCTGCAGCCACCTTCTCTGACTAGAGCATAGAGCAGGTACTGGGGACATTTTAAGTTACATTCTAATTACTTTTGCCAACTCTTTCTGAAGTTTGTTTCCATTGAATCTGCCTTCACTCCATTGTTGTAATTTTTCATTTTATGGTAAAACAAGGAAGCAAGAGGAGTAAGATACTGCAGGAAGGACTCAGCAGGGAGACACTGGAACTCTTGATGGAGAAACGACTGTGGGGATTTGCAAATGATTTCTGGACTTGGGTTGTTCAGATGAAGTCAGATACACTTCAGAGAAACGACTGCACTTTGGAGTGTGTATCTGAAAGACAGACAATTTTGGCAGCTTGCCCGTCCCTCTGTCTGATTTTCTCCCGAGCGAGTAAATAAGAATTATGTTCTGTTGCCATTCCAACCACTCTGTTGCCCTCTGTATGCAACCATGGTGTATATACCATGTGAGGCTATGCATGTAAAATTGAATGACAGACATTTGGCTCTTTATGCTTATTTGTTCACTTGGTTATTGTCCATAACACCCAATCTAGACCCTTCGGCCTCTTCCTTAGACCCTCCCTCAATCACCCAACTGATACCCAGATCCTGTATTTGGTTCTTCCTAGCATCGTCTCACTCAGACACCTTGCTGTTCCCAGGGGTCTGCGTGGTTGCCGTAACGAACAGTAGTGTTGTAACTGCCGGTCTGTAGCTGCGGCATACTGACAATAGTTATTGGTTTTGAGGGGAAGAGTTAGTGATTTTCCTTCTACGGCCCCACTGAGGAGGAACAGAGCTGGGCCTTCAACCCAGCTTGAGTTCACAGTTTCTGCCCTAAAACACCCATGGTGGTTGATGCAATGACACACCGAAATCACACAGGGAGAAGGTGCTCGTTACTATGAGATGGAAGTTCGGAAGGAAACACTTGGAAATACACAAACTGAAGGCAAGCTTCTTGGCAGGTAAGCCAACAAAAGAACCTGAGGAGAAACAGGAAGAGACGTGCGATAAAGGTAAAGAGAAAGCAGTGTCATGAACCCCCAAAAGTGAGTGTCAAAGGTTGCAGAAAGGTCATGTTAAATAAGGGGGAAAAAAGTCTACGAGAATGAACAACTGGGTGATTATCAGGAAATTCTGGGAGAGAAGCAGTGGCAGAAGTCAGTGTCTGTAGACGTAAGGAACATGCCGGGCTGAAGATGTGGAAAAGACTCCTTTTGAAGGAAGGAAAAGAGAAAGACAGCTGGAAACAACAGGAACCATGGTCAAGATTTTTATTTCCATTTTTCTGATAGAAAAGAAACTTGAGAACACATACCAATTGTTGAGGAGGAGACAGAAGAGAGGAGGTTGAAGATGAAGACAGGACAATGATGGACAAAAGACTGTAGACATGAAGAGAGAGGAGGAAGACAGATCAAGGACAGGTGTGGAAGAACAGGACTTCCGTGGGCTTAGGGTCTGATGAGGCATCGCCTCTGAATTCCGGAGACAGACCAGCGAGTGAGTGGCTCTCACCTGGCGGTGCCTCTTCTCTCTGACACTGAAATGGAAGTTGTCTATGGAGACTGATGCGGCGTATGAGAATCAGAGGCTGTAGAAGACCAGTGAAAACCCTTCCAGAAAGATTTATGCTTTTTTATTTCCTAATTGAATGTTTTCTTTCCTTATTCATACATTTTGCTTAGAAGGTAGGAAACCAAAGACGCTTGAACAAAACTCAGTGAGTCAATTTCATCTACTAAAAGGCCTTATTGATGGTGCACAGTCAGAATGTGCAGTTGACCTTTGAGCAATGTGGAGACAGGTGCACCAAGCCATACACAGTCCTCCAGAACGTAACTACTTACAGCCTATTGCTGACTGGAAGTCTTGCTGATCACATAAACAGTTGAGTGACATGTATTCTGTATGTTATATGTATATATATCTCATACAGTATATAAAAGATACTATTAAGAAGATCATAACGGAGACAAAATAAATTTACAGAACTCTATTGTAAAAAAAATCCTGTGCACAAGGTTTCTCAAACCTGTGCTGTTCAAGGGCCAACTGTCACTTAGGTGGCCCAGTACATGGCCACTTTCAGGGCTGCAGGTGGGGATCTCAGGACCTCTGAGACCAGCCGGGGCTGTGACCAGGTCTGAAGCAGTGTTGAAGCAGAGAGCATGTCGCACAGGGAAAACAATGCATTGTGTCTCCTAAAGACGGGCATGAGTGAAAACTACAGAGACGGATTACACAATTACACTCCCGTAGTGATTAACAAAGCACCAGTGAATCATTACTCTTGCTTATTTAATCTGGATTCAATCCTGACATTACGTGGATTATGCAACTCTTCCGTAATTTGCCAGCACCCTCCCCTTGTTTAGAAATAGTTATTTAAAATGATAAAATTGGGCCATAGGCCACGTCTGCACATGGTCACACACTCGGTATTTTAATTACAAACCTGCAAGAATGAGTCGATCTCCTGTTCTTTTCAGAAACAAGGGGATGTGAAAAAGGAAGTTTCTCTCCATACTTCAATCCAAGCTATCAAGATTGCATTGAATTATTTCTACTAGAAACCACCTAACGTCGCCATATTAAATTCAAGACACTCTGTTAAACCTGAATTTCAGATCAACCAAGTAGAAGAATGGCTCCAATAGTGCATGAGAGATACTTATACTAAAAATATATTTGTTCTTTATCTCAAATTCAAATTAGAGTGGGCATCCTGGGTCTTTCTTTGTTGAATATTCTTACCCTATAGACCTCATTGCTCACAGACTGGGTTTCATGATTGTCAAACTGCTGTGGAGGGGGGTCTGACCAAAGCAATGGTACCAATTCCTAATAGAACATTCTGCTGATAGAAAAGCACAGCACTTTATTTAGCTAAGATGTGAATCCATCATAGTGGTTTTCCTTCTCAAAAGAGTCCATATGACAGGGCGCCTGGGTGGCTCAGTCGGTTAAGCGTCCACCTTCGGCTCAGGCCATGATCTCATAGTTCGTGGTTTGGAGCCCTGCATCAGGCTCTGCTGACAGCTCAGAGCCTGGAGCTGCTTCGGATTCTGTGTCTCCCTCTCTCTGCCCCTAGCCTGCTCATGCTCACTTTCTCTCTCTCTCAAAAATAAATAAACATTAAAGAAAAGAGTCCACTATAGGTAAAATATCAAACCAGAATATTTTGGATTCCTGTTTTGCTTCTGAGGTTATTACCAGTATTCCTTTGGACCATCGCTAACCCAAGGTATCTGGGAAAATAGATCAAAGGGAGAATTCACAGCAGTCACAACAAACACAATTATCTATTCTGATATTACATCGTATGTTTATTAAGAGGAAGAGTGATCCCTGTGCTCTTTACCTTTCCGCTCAGTAACAGGCTCGCTTTGAAGCGAGTCTGTTCTAGTTCTATTTCCCCTCCTGGTCCCAGGCCACCAGCACGCATGCACGGTCTTGCACCACCAAGGACCTCATGGGAATTTTGACCTGTTGGAACATATTTTTCTTTTCTTTCTTCTCTTTGTCTGTCTCTCTCTCTTTTTATCTTTTATTTTTTTATATTTTTGGTTCACAGTCTAGACCTGAAAGGAATATGCCCCCAGGGGGTTACAAATGCAGGGGATCCCGTTTACCATAACGGGTCCCCGTGACCAGGCCACGGCACTGTTTGCTGCCTCACGTGGGCATGCAGGGCCCTATGGTTCCTAACCGATGATGTGTATCCTCTGTTCTCATCATTCCCTTTCTCGTTCCTTCTTCTGGTTTGATGGAGATCGTGTCCCTTCCCTGACACCCACGCTCCCCCAGACTAAAGCTTTCACCTTCCTCCTCATCCAACACAACACATGCTCTCAGAAAAGGAGAGCATCATCTTCACCCAAGGTGTGAGTACTTAATAAAGCTTCAAAAGGCAATTTATTTTCATACTTTCCCATAACAGGCAGAAGAAGAGAAAGGGACTTGAATTCTGAAGAAGGCCTCAGTTAGAGGTGGAGGGGAAAAAGGAAAGGTAACATCTTTCAGTGACTCAGTAGGCACTATTTGGGGGACTCCACAGTCTTTCTCCACACGAGGTGGGTTCAAACCAAAGGCATGTGTTAGTGAAGACTTAGGTTCAGATGCTTCAATTTCTGGCTTGTTTTACTACTACTTAATTGACCATCTTATGGCTGAGGAATGAAATGCCTGATGATCACATAGATTCTTCTGATATTCAAGCTCTACACACAGCCTATGTTATTAACAGAACACGCTAGACAGGCTTCTGGAACACCCGGGCATGGCTAGTCACACTGAGAAGCATGCAGTTACTCTTAGGGTCACAGAGCTAGAAGACACTTCTCTAATTTACAGAGGAGGAAACCGAGATCCAGAAATGATATGTGACTTGTCTGAAGTCGTATAACGATTTAGTGCCAAAAATGAAAGTAAAATATACTTCCTGATCTTCATGTTTAGGTCTCAGTTTAAAGACTAACTTACTTCACATACACCTAAAAGCTTATTGAAAGGCACAGGCAGATAAAAAGTGATTTTTAAAATAGTAAGGGTAGTGGGGCACCTGGGTAGCTCAGTCAGTTGAGTGTCCGACTTTGGCTCAGGTCATAATCTCATGGTTCACAAGTTCAAGCTCCACATCGGGTTCTATGCTGACAGCTTGGAGCCTGGAGCTTGTTGTGGATTCTGTGTGTCTCTCTCTGCTCTTCCACAGTTCATACTCTGTCTCTCTCTCTCTCTCAAAAATAAATGAAACATTTAAAAAATAAAATAAAATAAAATAGTAAGGTTATGTAAAACTAAAACTTTTTCAAGGAAATAAAATGAAATCCTTTTGAAGAATATTCTAGGTTGGTCGGAAATGCAACTATTTTAACCACTACATTTAACTCCAGATAATTTTACAATTAGAACTTATCTTTGCGCCGAATAAATAACGGCCAAACTTTGCTAATATAGATTAGGGTCCAGGCAATTGGACTTGCATTTAAGGAAATGTCCAGGTTTGTTTTAATTAAGTAGAAATTATTACAAACACTTTTTTCCCCTTTAATTTAGTAATGATTAAGAATGGCATGTTTCTCAGAGCTAAGGAAGGAAGAGCAGGTATGCTGTCTTATGATTAGAGATATAACTAGGAGCCGGAGCGTGTGAGCCTAATTAGAGAATTTTGTAAGGCACTTTGAAGATGAAAAGAAGTATAAAATCCCGAAGAATATTGATATTTCCAGGCTCATTCCCACTTCTGTTTTCTGTGGTCTTAAGAAAAAAAAAGCAACCACTAATCACTAACTTTGAACATGAGAACACAAGGGTATATTGTGCTTTAGCGAGCATGTTTGTTTTCTTTAGTTTTTTATTTTCAGTATGAATTTAATAGGCATACCAAAAAGAGACAGAAGAACTTGGGTACCTTTAAAAATGTAATATAGTTGATTTTTATTACAGATGCTTTTATCTGGACAATCCCAGCTAAATTTCATTTTGCTGAAATATATATCTGATATATATATATATATATATATATATATACCTGATATACATGTTTAATATTTAATATATATTTAATTATATGTATATTTACTATAATATATAAATCAATATATATTTAATATCAATATATTCACTATTTAGTATATATTTAATATTGGCAGTCCTCTCTTTTTGCCATATTTCTTGACCTGACTCTTAAAGTTTGGTGTTTCAAAGAATTATATGATTATTTATTAAAAATACAGACTTCTGAGCTCCTAACTCAAAGGTTCTGATTCAGTGGCTCTGAAAAACCCCAGGAACCTGCTGAAAAAGAAGGATCTTGGGGGGATTCTAATCCGGGTGTTGCAAATACCTCAGTCTGAGAAATAACTTGCTAGACACACACGCAAAAGTTAATAAAGCAACTATGTGGCTTCCAGTGTAACCCAATGTGCTCTGTTGTCTTCAGCTGGTTTGACACTGGAGGTGTTAAGGTCTTAATGTTTGAAGAAAGACAAGGTGATGGTTACTATTGGTATTCAGTCAAATGGTGAAGAGTTTTCGGTTTTGTTTTTTTAAATTCAAAGCAGTTTTATGGTTTGTTTTTTAATGTTTATTTATTTGCTTTGAGAGAGAGCACAGCAGAGGAAGGGCCAGAGAGAGGGGGAGAGACTGAACCCCAAGAAGGCTCCATGCTGAGTGCAGAGCCCGACTGGAGGCTCCATCCCACAACCTTGAGATCATGACCTGAGCTGAAATCAAGAGTCAAATGCTCAACCAACTGAACAACTCAGGAATCCTGGTGAAAAGGTTTTATGAAAGGAATTGTTCCAGAAAAAGGCATTTTTTCCCCCTTAAAATTTCCAAGCAATTAAAAAGCATTTACATTCTTGGGGTGCTTGGGTGGCTCAGTCGGTTAACTGTCTGACTCAATTTCGGCTCACGTCACGAATTCACAGTTTGCTAGTTCAAGTCCTGCATCAGTCTCTGTGTTGATGGCATGGAACCTGGTTAGGATTCTCTCTTTCCCTCTCCCTCTCTCTCTGCCCACTCTCTCTCTCACAAAATAAAAAACAAAGTTTTTTAAAAAAGAATTTACATTCCTTTAAACCTGCATAGACAGACACTTCAACCATGTGAAGACATTTTAATATTATCTTATATTTCTTACTCAGACTTGACGTATTTCTGAAGACCTTAAGTTAGCCAATCTGACGTCCATGTGTGACAGGAAAAAAACCTCATCTTCAGACTCTACCAACTCTGTCTCAGAGGACTTCCATTTTTTTCAAAGGAGTGATCCAGAAATTCGTATGAAGGAAACAATTTAAGTAGATGCTTTCTTTTGGAAATAAATGTTTCAGAGATCATATCCTGTTGGTAGAGAGTCAATAGCCTTGATGCATAAAGTTCGTAACTCCTCAGTGAGTTGCAGAAGATGTGCAATGCACTAATTCTCCAGGATTGGAAACTTGCTTAGATAGTCTAAGTGGAGATTCATTTCAGAGACAAGCGTGTCCCTGAGATTACAGCGCACCCAATGCGAGAATTGAGAAGTGTGGCCTTGACAACCCACACAGAAAGCAAGTTTGCCTTCCCACCTGGTGTTCCGGTGCACTCTCGCCAGAACAGCCTGCGCATATGGCATGTGATCTTGCCAAGAGCAGAAGTGGGTGTCAAAGACTTCTCAGTGAAGCAGGGAATTGTGGCGCTACTTCAAGGGGTGAGGAGAGCAATGAGCTCTGAGGAGCGGAGGGAAGGAACGCCTCGCCAGGTTAGTGCAGACTGTGCTTATGATGCGGAGGTGACTGAATCCAGAGCATGGGACATGTAGAGATGGGAACGTGCTGGGCTGCAGGAACGGGGGGAGGGGGGATCTATGGAGATCACGATAACAAGGACGCACTGTAATGGTTTCCAAAATGTTGTACACAACCTGATAAACCAAGGACTTCGTTTTGCAATTCTGGTGACAGAAATACAAAAATTTAAAAAGCTTTCTGGTGGGGCGTGTGTGTGTGTGTGTGTGTGTGTGAATGTGTGTGTGTGTGTGAATGCGTGTGTACATGCATTTTGCGGGGCGGCAGTGTATGCATGTGGAGCGTGTGTGTGGGAAAGAGAGAACTGTTCTGGCCACACGGCGCTGTGCTATGGGTGGGTCAGGAAACACTACCCTGTACAGAACTCTGTTCCTGGCTTTCCTTAGTAGAAAGTGCGAATAGTAGTAGAAGGTTCGGGGACCATGGAGCAATAAAATATAAGAGAAAGTAAGCTGGGAAAAATATTGTGTAATAGGAAATACATTCCCTCATCTGTCAACTCCTTGGGGACAGGTCACCACCACCACCACCACCACCACAACAACGATAACAACGGCAAAAACAGCCACAACAAATAGCATCACTCTTCCCTGAGGAGATGCCAGTTTGATAGAGAGCGTTCCCAAACTCCTAGCAGGGACAGAACCTCTTCAGAAAACAAACTTGACTGCATATAATCAGCTCAAATTAGCTTCTTCCTTAGTCATGGATTAGAGAAGCGGGCCGAGTAGATGAAAACAACTGCGTGTCACGTGTTCTCTCTCACCGCCTGTGGTTTCTGACCATGACAGTATCATCTAGTTCACTGAAGTTGCCTCCTCTTTCCCTATCTTCTGAGGCTTGGCCAGAAGGGGAAGGTAAGTCAGGGGTGAAAGCTGAGAGGCTCTACGCTTGTGCCAGAAACGTAGCAGCGGCCAATGGTTTTTGATCATTTTCTATGTCGGGGCTTCTGTTTCTAGGCTTCGTTGGGACTCCTAGGTAAGGATATTCTATGCAGCATGTAATTGACAGCAAGTCACTGTGTGTAGTCATCCCACCAACAGGAAGTGAAAACAAAAATCAATCCAATCTGAAAGGGGAAAAAAAAAAGAAATATAACCAAAAAGTCACCTTGCATTCTGAATGGTGTATGGGGTTAGTGAGATGTTTTCCTGGCCAAGAGCTGGGTGGCACAGACAGTCATCATAGATCATACGACTTTGGGACATCATATGCTGTATTTTGGAAGTCTTAAATTTGGAATTTACGATCACTGAATGTGTAAAAAAGGGGAGCTCTCCCAAGTGCCCTATTTCGATTTTTTTGTTTGTTTCAAATTTTTGGGAAACTTTTATAGAACCTTTATTGCCAAAGATAAAACTTTCTTCTCTGTCTGCTGGTTGTGTTTTGACTTCCAGCAACTGTCATCTGAAGCACCTGTCTTCCCATGGAAACCACTCGGCCGTCTACCTCAAGTTCATCCTGAGACTGATATTCTGTTTCCTAGGGGGGGGTACTCTGCCCCTCGCTGTGTCTGTTAAGATTAGGTTTGGCTCCATAGTAACAGAGACCCAAGGATAGTGGATTAAAACACATTAAGGTTTATTTCTTATGCAAGAGAAGTCCAGAAAAGGTAAGGGTATAAGTGCTTGCAAAGAAGTAACTGTTGTATAGGTAGAAATTTAAAACTCTTAAAAAAATAGATAGAAGAAAAACAGCCATTTGAAGGTATTGGAGGGGCGCCTGGAGGGCTTAGTCGGTTAAGGGTCAGAGTCTTGGTTTCAACTCAGGTCATGATCTCGTTGGATCAAGCCCCACGTTGGGCTCTGCACTGACAGACAGCACAGAATCTGCTTGGGATTCTCTCTCTCCCTCTCTCTGCCCCTCCCCTGCTCATGCTCTATCTCTCTCCAAAGGAATTAAATAAACTAAAAAAAATGGATTTGAAGGTATTGGAAAGAGACTCAAGGCAAGCAGAAGCTTGAGGAGATTCAAATTTTAAAAGCATAAAGCTATGAGATAGAACATATGTATAGAGCATTTGTCCTGAAGGCACTCTCTATTCCTTAGGCAGCAGTAACTAGAGCTCAATCAGCAAGTGCAGTCTTACTGATTTGAGATGTCTAGAGGTTAGAGTTCAAGACTTCTATAAATGTGTGAAAATAAAGGGAGGAAATTGTAAATAGAAGAGAAACACAGAGGGCAGGCCCTCCAAAATCAGCATCCAAATCCTCAGCAAATCTTTGGCTGACACTGTGTATTCATCAAGAGAAGGCAGGGACATGAATAAACAAAACAGCTGGGAAGAATGAAAGAACTGAGCAGAGATCTCAGTTCTTGCCCACTATGGGGGAGACTGAGTTTGGCATCTGAGTCTTGGAATGGCTTAGTAAATACCTCACAAAGCACTGGAATTCCTAAAGAGCTATGTCTTAAGAATTATGAATATCTTAGGACTAAGAGACTCCTACTAGAAGATGAATAAAACCATACAGAGCCATAAGAACAAAGTTAAAACCATTCTTCCATAAGTACATGATGACCAGCCAGAGATCTGATTGCCCACAAGATCAAAAATTAACACTTTTCTGAGGAACTGACCGAATCCCTAGAATTCAGAGTTTCTAAAAAGTATCCTGTACAATTTCCAGCATAAAATTAAAATTATTTGACAGGTGGAGAAACAGGAAAACACAATCCATATTCAAGGGAAAAATCAGTCAAAAGAAATAGACTCAAGAAGATCAAGATGTTAGGTTCAGCCAGTCAGAATTAAAGTAAAAATGATCACAATGAATGAACAGATGATGGCTCTCACAGAAACATTAAAAAAAAACTATAAAAAATGAAATAAAAATTCTAAAAGTGAAAAGTAAAATACTTAGAAATACAGATTCATTGGCTGGGTTTAACAGCCCTGGGAAATTCATCTGAACAATTGCTTCCAGGGTTGAGATTCAAGGACCAAATAATGCTCTTTGCCTTTAGTTTTTTTTTAATGCTAGTTATCCTGACTTTTTATTTGTTGAGTCTCAATTGTTTTACTCAAGTTTCCTTACTAGGCATATTTCTGAATAACTGCACATAATATAAAATCATATATTAAATTATACATTAACTTATATTAAAGACACCTTTATGGACTTTCCATAATGTTTAAGAAATGAAGTTGGGTAGAAGAAAACTTAACATATAACAGCTGTGGTTGTAAGAAAGTGACTACTGTCATTGTCAGTGTACATTTACATTTTACTAATTTTTCTAATCATTATTCACAAGGAAATTTAATATTTTGTAGTTCACTGTGTGCAAAAACAGAGTGTAAAGTCAGTCAATATAGTATTATGTTCTGATAGGGTAATCACAACTGTAGCACTAGCTGAATCTAAGAATATAGAAACCTGCTCATTTGAGACAAAGATTTAAGATCAGGCGGTATAGACATGGTAGGAAAACACTTTTTACAAGCATTTTTATGTGAATATAAAGAAAATTTCTGGATGTGTTGTATTTCATGTTTGTAAGCAGAAATAGCACCACCTTACTTCTTTTCTCAAGGATGTGCAGACTGCAGCCTGATCCTTTAGCAGCAGAGGACTCTTCAGGTCTGAGATATCTTATAAATGTGACTCTTTGTTTGTAGATATTGGCATTAGAGAAGCAAAAGAAATGAAAGAAAAGTCTGAGGCCCTAATCATAACACTGATGTCAACTGGGTACTAGAATTAATAAACAGGACAATCATTTCCGCATTTTAAGGAGAAAGGACACAAAGCATTCCAAAGACTGACTGAAGAGGATGTCAAATCACATGATTTAATACTACCTCTAAAAACAAAAGCATTAGTAATAAGTGGCCAGATAGTCAACAATTTGAACTTTAATTTCAGTACTGTTAATAACTAACTGCACGACGTGGGGCAACAACTTTAACCTTTTTGCCCTTCTGTCTTCCCATCTATAAAATAACGCAGGTAGGTTTTTTAGATCACTTCCAAGTCCTTCCAATGTTCTTTGATTCTGGGAATTTTCAGGAAAGTGGTAATTTTCCAAGCGTGGTTTCTGGATAAGAGTTAGTGCTCTCTTTCTGTTTGATTCATGTAAAAATTACTTAAGGAGGTTTTCAATCTACATCCTAAGCAATGAAGGTAGACTGAATTCATTCTCTAGTCATGCTGCTGGCTAGCTATAAATTCAACAAGCCTGTAGTGGGTTGCTTCAGCAAAAATGTAGAGTAGATAATTAAGATGAATGCTTAAAGTTCTCAGGCTGCACAGAATTCAAGTTCAGCTTAATGCAAAAAGCTTTGATATTCATGCCTCACCTTTAGGCTGATATTCTCTCTGTATCTCTGTGGAAACACCTTAATTCATAAGCACAGGTGAAACTGACACTTAGTAGGTTAGCATGATGTGATTTTGAATAGGGGATGACATAATGTGGTTTACAGAGAACAAAACAAAACAAAACAAAAAACATCTTAGGCTCTAATTCCAGCCCTTATTAACTTTGCAACCTTGGATTTTTATTTACTTCTCTGTAAAATGAGGGACCTGAATCCACTCAGTTTAGTCTCTTCAGTTCTAATATTATGTCCCATTTCAATTTAATTGTAAGTTTGGCAATATTTCCTTTGTGGTCATTTGAAATAAAAATTATGGTTCAAATAACTAGTATTTTGTGAGTACTACATAAAAACACTCATTCACAAAGAACACAAAAGTGGGGTACATTCCAAAGGGTTTGGGATAGTTTCCCCAAGATTTAAATTTAGCAAGCGACTTGAGCTTGTACACTCCAAACACCTGAGCTGACATCAATATCTCCTGGGAAGTGTTTGATTCCTATTTCTATATGATGATTTTTATTGTATCCATGAAATTTCTTTTTGAGGTGTGTCCATTATTGCAAAATAACCTGATTAACCTGGGGAACTTCAGTATCCACTGAGGCATAGTATATTTTAGGATTAAGTTACACTAGTACTTAAATAAGTTAGTTAGTTAGTTAGTAGTTTAAGCTAGTATCTAAATAAATCAATTAGTTCTTAAAATTATTTAAATGGCATTTTCCACATAATTACTTTTGGGGGTTCACATTTTCATGAAATATTATAAAAAACAGAGAGCTTCCTAAGAGTTAATAGGTTATATTTGGATGGGTGTATAATGTCTTCTTTGCTAAGCACTGTATAAAGTACCATCTCAAATACTCTATTACTTTTCCTAGGTACAGATATATAGGTGGAAAAGCAACTTCATTTACTTTAAAGACATGGGGGCAGAATCTCTAGGGTAAATAATTAGATCCTTGTAATTAAACTCGTTTTGAGCTGTTGTTGGTCATGGTGTTTTAACTTCAAACCCTTTACCTGCATTACTCAGGAATGACTCACTTGGATGCAATGCGGGAGTCAACTGTGCCGTTGCAACATTGCGTTGTGGAAGTTCGTTCATGGGGCGTCATTAAGCAAGTTGAGAAAATGTAATTTGCAGGTGAACAATGGTCTCTCGGGTGGATATGAGCGTGTCTGGAGGTCACACTGGGATTTTCCACTTTACCACCTTGGAATTTTCCAACATGTTCTTTTTTTTTGCCTTTAAAAAAGTAACTTGCCTATTTCAAGCCTCGATGTTCTATACTGAGTAAAGAAAGAAACAAATGTTCTCTAAATACCATGATGACCTAAGTGGTAGGAAGCCTGGGCTAGAAATTCCTCGTGCAGAATCTAAGCGATATCCTTATTCTAACACTTGAAATGATATACCCTCAGGTGCGTGCGCACACGCGCACACACACACACATATACACGTAGTGATATATATGCAATATATATAGTGATATATATGTCTGTGTGTGTGTATGTAGAGTTCCAATTATATATATGTAGTTCCAATTCCTGGGATAAAGCATTCTAGGAGCCTGACTGCTTGCCTATCTTGCTGAAAACATGCTGAAGCAATATTTTAATATTTTTCCGAAGTGTCTCAATCATTTGACAAGAAAGTATAGAACACTCTGGTCAAAAGATAAACACTGCAGATGGCTTATAACTTGAGGTCATGCAGAAACTGAATTTTAGTTTTAATGGTTGTTTGGGAGCTTGGGGGACATCAGACAAATCTCAGGGCCCTTTCAATTGGGAAAAGTTAAAAAGAGTCCTCCTCAAGTTGGCACTCAAAGGGTACGCTCTCAATTTACTGAACTAGAAAAAAACCCTAACACTCTTTCCACCACTAGTTCTCAAATGAAGAGCACTGCATCAAAATGTGGGCTAGGAGGAAAAATATCTTCCTTAAGAATTCATGACTGCAGGGGCACCTAGGTGGCTCAGTCAGTTAAGCATCCGACTTCAGCTCAGGTCGTGATCTTGTGGTTTGTGAGTTCGAGCCCCACATCAGGCTCTATGCTGACAGCTCAGAGCCTGGAGCCTGCTTTGGATTCTGTGTCTCCCTCTCTCTCTGCTCATCCCCCACTCGTGCTCTGTCTCCTTCTCTCTCTCAAAAAATAAATAAACATTAAAACAAAATTAAAAAAAATAATTCATGACTACAAGCCACCACCCACACCACAGGTTTGCAACACACATCTATACTATAGTTTGGTGGTCAAAAAAAAAAAAAAAAAGAAAGAAAAGAAAAAAAAGAAAAAGAAAACAAAACAAAAAGCCTCAAATGGTCTTGGGTTTACACTGTCCCGAGTTCCTTGGAAAAGTAAGTACAATCTTCTCTGGAGAAACACGCAACTTCATCCCAAGCCTCAAAGAATTCATAGATAAATTCTGAGAAACGAATTTTCAGGCAAAAATTATGACCTCCTTCTATCCAACCTTCTCAAAGGCACCGTATGCAGGGGACAACAATTAAAGAAAGAGAAAAACTATATGCAGAAAGATGTCAGAATAGGAGAATTCCAGAATTCCATAATATAAACTAAACATATATAATGTAATTAAAAAACAAAAGGGGCCTTGCTGTGTCAGTGCCAAGTGGCACTAGTAAAAATTGGGAGTCGGAACAATGACCGAGCAAGTCTTACAAAGAACCAAACAGGACTTCAAGAAATGCACAATATAGTAACTGATATGAAACACTTAATGAAAATATTTGATAGAAAGTTATTTTACACTGCTCAACCAGACAGACTTGGAAGACTCTCCTTCTCTCTACCATTTTTGACTTGAATGAACCACTGTCCTGTAGGACTGGAATCAAAGGAGCTGGATGATTTGACCTGCAAACTTCCGACCAATCCGACACAAGAGGCAGGAGCAGTCTTTACAATGATGCCTTGTCCCCACTTCCCTCCCTGGACTTCTCTGAGCCTCTGTTTGGGGGCAAGGGGAGCTGTTCAGAGACACCTCCTGAGTAGTTCAGCAGACAGACCTGCTGAATGACTGGCTGTCCCACTCTGCAGCATCTAATGACTTCACCTCCAGAAAAGTGATGCATCATCTTATTGTTTTCCATCCTTCCTTGCCTCACCTTGTTTCCCCTTACTCTTCTTTCTTTCTTCCTTCCTTCCTTCCTTCCTTCCTTCCTTCCTTCCTTCCTTCCTTCCTTCCTTCCCTCCTTCCCTCCTTCCTTCTTATGATTATTTATTTATTGAGAGGGAGAGAGAGAGAACATGGGCATGCATGAATGGGGGTTGGGCAGAGAGAGAGAATCCCAAGCTGGCTCAGCGCTATCAGCACAGAGCCTGATGCAGTGCTCAATCCCATGACCATGAGATCATTACCTAAGCTGAAATGAAGAGTTGGAAACAACAGACTGAGCCACCCAGGGATCTGTCTATTCTGGGGTGTTGTCTCCTAATTAAAGCATGACTACTTAACACATGTTCCAAATTCAGGCTCTCTCACTAGGGCACGGGGACAAAGACACCATTGAATCTTAGACCAGAGTAAAAAATAAAAACACACCCAGATGCATCAAAGTAAAATTCTAGACACCAAAGGCAAGGAAAAAAAATCTTGAAAACAACCAGGGACAAATGATGGATTTGACAATTGCAACAGCAACTGAGTTCTCAAAAGAAATAAAGACAGAAGGAAGTAAATTTAATGTGCAATGTTCTGAGAGTACATAACCAAAAATTGGGGAATATATTCCAAGAAAAAGGACAAATTGAAACTTTTAAAATACATGAAAACACAGAGAAAGAGAGAGCGAGCACGAGAGAGAGCCATAAACAAACCTCATTAGAGAAAATTCCTGTTTATTTCTAACAGAAGGAAAATGATCCCAAATGGAGCATTTGTGATACAAGAAGGAATAAAAAGAAAACAAACTGAGAAATATTCAGGTAAGTCTAGAATGATATTGACTTCTTAAAATAATAATACCAGTGGCATGAGAAATAAAAATAATACAAGTACTAAAATACACAATGACTCTATCATATTCATAAGGAATGTTCCAAATTGGACAAAGTATGGGATTTAAAAGTTTGGAAAAGAGGGTAAAGGTGGCGATTGGGGGTAAAAATGTCTAAGTGGCCAGGTTACACACAGAGGAACCGCTAAAAATGACTACAGCTTTCCTATCTGAAATCCATGAGCAAGAAAGTATGTTTAAAATGCTGAAACCATTGAAAAGAAACTGTCAGCCAAGAATTATTTATCAAAAATGAATTTTTAGGTGTGCCTTGGTGGCTCAGTTGGTTAAGCATCAGACTTAGTTTCCGCTCAGGTCATGATCTTGGATTTGTGAGTTTGAGCCCCACATTGGACTCTGTGCTGGCAGCTCATGGAGCCTGCTTGGGGTTCTCTCTCTCCTTCTCCCTCGGCCCTTCCCCCATTTGCACTGTCTCTGTCTCTCTCAGAATAAATAAACTTGAAAAAAAATTTAAAAAATTTAAAAAACCAAATTAAAAATAAAATTTTTAAATTTATTTATTTATTTTGAGGGACACAGAGACAGCACAAGTGGGGGAGGGGCAGAGAGAGGGAGAGAGAGAATCCTAAGCAGGGTCTGCAGTGTCAGCCTAGAGCCTGATGTGGGGCTTGAATTCACAAATCCAAGGTTATGACCTGAGCTGAAACCAAGAGTCAGATACTTAACCAACTGAGCCACCCAGGTGCCCCTGAGGTTCTTACGTTCAATATGAAGTAACAATATATTTTTGGAAGACACATATGGTAAATTTGACAATAACCACGAAAACAGTAAAAGAGAGTTAGAGTTAATAATCCAACCAGGTAGAAGCCCTCATTTAGTATTCTTGCTACGGTAATACATTATGTTATTCAGCTTACTACAGTCCACACTCTCCTTGGCTCCTCCTCCAAATGTAATCCATCCTAACAAGCAAAATACAGCCACCTAATGCAATATCCCTAAAACTCTCAGTCCACTGCAGTATAAAACTCAAGCCCCAAATCTCATCTGGGTCTCATCAGCTCAAAAGTCCCAAATCTCATCATCGAAATCATCTAGACTAGGGATGGTAAGACTTTGGGTGTCATCCATTCTAGGGAAAAAGCTTCTGTCCACCTGTGACCTGTGACACTAGAAAATAAGTGGGCTTCCCCCTAAATAAAGTACTGGGCTAGCCATAGGATAACAGTTAAAGACATTCTGATTCCGAAAGGGAGCCCATTAAACAAAAAAGGGTGCCACTCACTGGTCTCGAGCAATTTGGGAATCCGACTGGGAACAGTCCTTTAGATTTCAAGAGCTGGGAATTACCTTCTGTAGTCTGAGGATCTGCCTCGGGCACACAGTTCTACACTTGGAGTCATCCTTCACTTTGGAATGAAAGGCAGAGCGTACTGGAAGCCGGGTTGTTTTTATTAGCTTGTTTCCTGCCTGTAGAATTTAGGGAGTCTGATTTTTTTTGTTTTCATTTTGTCTTCTTTCTGTGTCTTTCAATGTATCCAGGCTGGGTGTCTACTGACATACATTCACCAATCCTCATGGGTTTCCTGTGTGTGTCATAGGAATTCACTAGTCCTAGACAACAGGTTCCCCCATGGTTCTTTCCTGGGTAATCCCATCTCTCCTCTTAGCTTCTGCTTGGATGGCTGCAGGGATCCACTGACACGCCTCCTCTCTTAAATCTCACGCCTCTGTGCCACTGAATATTCGGAACTTTCCATCAGGGTCAATGCACCAGCAATGGTTATTCGGTGACACTCCTGGCTTTCTCACCGGAGCACGCATGTTTTATAGCAAATCTCCTAATTTAGAATCTTTTATAACCTGAAGGCTGAGAATTTCCCAAATCATCAAGTCTTGGCTTCTTTAAAAAATGTTTTTTAATGTTTATTTATTTGTGAGAGAGACAGAGCATGAGCAGGAGAGGTACAGAGAGAGAGGGAGACACATAATCTGAGGTAGGCTCCAGGCTCCAGGCTCTGAGCTGTCTTCACAGAGCCTGATGTGGGGCTCAACCACGAACCATGAGATTATGACCTGAGCTGAAGTTGGCCGCCCAACTGACTGAGCAACCTAGGCGCCTTAAGCCTTGGCTTCTTTTGCTTAAAGGTTCTCCCCTCAATTTTTTTTCTTTCCTCTCACATTTTGCTATAGGCAGCAGTTAATAAACCAATCTATGCCTTCAACATTAGGTTTGGAGCTTTCATTCAGCTAAATATCAAAATTCATCGCTTGCTAGTTGTTGGCTTTCTGCATAACTACAGGACACAGTTCAGCTAAGGCTTCTGACACTATATAACAAGGACTCTCTTTCTTCCATTTTCCCAGACATGTTTCTCATTTCCATGTGCGCCCTCAGGAGCAATGCTTTAATATACACACTCCTACCAGCAGTCTACCATGAGTTAGGTATTCTCTAAGACGACAGCAGTTTTCTCCGGTGTGCTCGTCTCCTTCTGAGACCTCACCAAACATTCTTTAGCATCCATATTTCTACCAGCTGTCTGTTCAAGAAGAAGCCAATTTAGGCTTCTTCTGTATCATGTGTCTCCAAATCCCTTCAACCTTTGCCCATTATCCAATTCCAAAGACACTTCCAAATGTTTAGGTATGTGTGGTGGCCACGCCCCACTTCCAGCTACCCACATCTGTATTCATTTTGGGTTGCTCTTGTAACATGTTACTACATGGTTTAAAGTAACAGAAATGTACTCTCTTTTCATCAGAAAGAGAAGCCTTTGGGTCAGAAGCCCAAAATGAGTACTGCGGAGATAAATTCAAGTTTCTGACAGGACTCATTCCTTTGAGAGATTCTGGGGGGACATCTCTTTCCTTGAGTTTTCAGCTTCTGGTGACTGACTGCATTCCTTGGCTTTTGGTTCCTTCCTATTCTCCCCCCAACATCTTGCTTCAAACATCACATCTTCTACTACTACTGGCTGTAATCCTCCTGTGTCCCTCTCATCAGAAACCTTGTAACTCTATCGGGGCCATTTGGATAATCCAGGAGTATGTCTCCATCATAATTCCCTTCATTTACTCACATCTGCAAATTCCTTTTTACCACGTCATGTGGCATATTAGTGGGTCCTGGGCATGAAGATGTGGACATTTTTGGAGTGCCTTCATTCACTCCACCATAGTAGATAAAACTAAATACTAAAAAACACTCAATTTGAAAAACACTCCAGGGAAGGAGTGAAGAATGAGGCAAATACAAAACAAACAGAAAAGTATAGCCTCCAAGTCAAACATTTCCAGAATCACATTATCAGACAATGGTCTAGACTCCAAATTTAGGGCGGAGAATATCAGATTGGTTAAAAAACAAACAAAAACACAAGACTCAATCATGTCCTCGCTGAAGGAAACAAGCTTTAAATAAAAATAAAAATAAAATACACTAAGAGCAAAAGGGCAGAAAAAAGATACATCATGCAGAAACAAATCATGCAGAGTCTGGAATCCCTATATTGGTAATAGAAAACGAGTCTTCATCATGAAGTATCTCTGTTTATGCCCAGTAACACACTTTTTCTTGGATCAAGATACAATAATCCCAAGTATGCATATTATTGATAACCGAGCTTTAAAACCAAACACAAAGAGAGAAATCTTTAAAGCATAAAGAAGAAAAAGACCTAGTATCTTCAGAGAAGGGCTACTTATACTGATAGCTGACATTTCAATTTAAATGCCTAAAGCCAGAAGAAAATGGAATAAATACTAAAATGATGAAGTTTATAACTGCTAACACAGAATTCCATATGAAGTGTAAATATTCTTCAGAAGTGGAGAAAAGAATCAGAGAAATCATTTCCAGTAAGCCTGCACTGTATCTCTATTTGTATCTGTGCCTTTATCTCTGGCCTTCTTCAGAAAAGGAAAAAGATCCCAGATGGAAATACGAAAATCTAGGAGGATAAGGGTAAACATAGGAATCAAAAAAAGAACCAAATCAAGAATGGCTAATTAATACAGGAGGGAAAAACTCACTCTAGTTAGTCATCAAAGCAATGACAATTAAAACTAAATCAGTTCATTTAAATTAAAAAAAAAAATTAAAAGTCAGAGAGTATCACATTCTGGTGAAGGTGTGGATCACTAGAATGCCTGATCTGTTGGTGGGCATGTAAAGTACATTTTTTTGGAAAAAAAATTTTTGACATTATTAACAAACTTGAATATAACCCAATTTTTCTCTTAAGTGCACTTAAAGACATAAACAAAAGTTTATAGCAGAACTTTTTAGCAGTAGAAAACTAGAAACAACTAAAATATGCACAGCAGTAGATTAGAAAAATTAACTGGATTGTATTCATACAATGGGATACTACATATGGAGGAAATTAGGAAAGCTTATAAATTTAATCACATGGGTAAATCCCGAAAACCATTAAAAAAAGGCATGTTAATTTTTGTCCAAAGCCTGTTTAAAGAAATATATTCAATTTAACTAAAGTTAGAAAATGTGCAAAACCTAGTAACATGGCCATCCGTACCAATGGCATTTTGCTTCCATACTTTACCTTAACTTCCTAATTTCTCCCTGGAAAATAGATGTATCTTAGTTTATTCTGCCTCACCTAGCCCTGTTTACAACCAATGATGACCTCAGCAGAAATCTTTTGTAAGTTTAATGCACAGCTCAGATATGGGATAACACGGAATTATGTGAAGGATTCCAAGCAGTGACTTAAGCATTGAGGTTCACAGTTCTGTGCTCTTAGAGTTTCTCAATCTTAGCACTATTGATATTTGTGTTGGGATAATTCTTTGTTTGGGCAGATTATTCTGTGCAAGTAGGATATTTATCAGTAACATTTCTGGCCTCTATCCTTTAGATACTAATCTCCAGACATTGTTAAATGTCCTTGGGCAGGTGGAGGGTGGCAGAAAATTGTCCATGGTTGAGAACCGTGCTTTTATGTGATACCTCTCACTGCTACTCCTGGTGGAAGATTCCATTTTAAAAATGAACATTCTTTGGAATTTCTTTAAGTGTGCCAGAGATATGGGTGTGGGAAAGACTTGTTGTGTTAGCAACATTTACATTATAGAAGGCTTTGGAAGGCTTCCAAGAAGTTGGACAGTCTTTGAAGTACTGCACAGACTTTTCCTTTGGTCAAGCCTGGTCACCTGAGGAGGAAAAGCTTATCTAGTGTACCTTTAAGATATTCAGAGCTTACCTATATTCCTAATGTGTCAGACAGGTCATCAAAACTGCATGGGACAGGATCCAGTCCTAGGAACACTTTATTCCATTTTCTGACTCAATATCTGTCATCTCGTGCAGACTTCAGAGCTAATGCTTCCTGATTCCAAATTCAAATTTCTCATTGACATTAATACCCTCATGGTCTAGGACAGTGTTTTTTATTTTTTAACTCCCCTCCCTCCTCCCTCCCTCCCTCTCTTCCTTCCTTCTTCCTTGTTTCTCTCTTCCTGCCCCATTGTCATTGTCTCCTTCTCCTCCTCTGCCTCTTTCCCTTCTCCTCCCACACTCTTCTCTCCATCTCTTTCTCTTTTTCTCACTTCCTTTTTCACAAATCCTTCTTTAAATTGATAGAGTATATATGTCTCTCAAAATGTAAAAGAAAAGGTGGAATATTCAGTCCCTGGTCAGCTCCTCGCAAATGATCTTCCACGGTGGTCCCTGAAGTAATTTTGAAAAATATTTTTGGTGTGTGACTATTAGATACACTGGCATTGGAAAGAGCTCTATGGTACCGACTTTGAAATCACAGACATAGGAGAAATGAAACCTCAGGAGAAATGAATATATACATAAGATACATAGACATAGGAGAAATCTCAAGAATGTTAAAAATGAATGAGAGAAACAGGGTTCTTCTCAGTCAGGAAAATGCAGGACAGAGGTAAATTTATTTATGTACAAAAAGGCATTTAATAAATCAATGAAAATAGAATTTTCAACAGTCTAGTATCTCATTTACATAATCTATTTTTTTTTTTACAAATTTTTATTTAAATTCAAGTTAACATGTAGTGTAGGATTGGTTTCAGGAGTAGAATTTGTGATTTATCACTAACCTATAAGTCCCAGTGCTCATCCTACAAGCGCCCTCCTTGATGCCCATCATCCATTTAGCCCATCCCTCCTGCCAAACCCCTCCAGCAACCCTCAGTTTGTGCTGTACAGTTAAGAGTCTTTTATGTTTGTTTCCCTCCCTGTTATTATCTTATTTTATTTTTCCTTCCCTTTCCTCTGTTAATCTGTTTTGTTTCTTAAACTTCATGTAAGAGTGAAATCATATGATATTTGTCTTCCTCTGACTGACTTATTTCACTTAGTATAATACCCTCTAGTTCCATCCATGTCATTGCAAATGGCAAGATTTCTTTTTGATGGCTGAGTTATATTCCATTGCGCACGTGTACACACACACACACACACATATGATATTTGTCTTCCTCTGACTGACTTATTTCACTTAGTATAATACCCTCTAGTTCCATCCATGTCATTGCAAATGGCAAGATTTCTTTTTGATGGCTGAGTTATATTCCATTGCGCACGTGTACACACACACACACACACACACACACACCACATCTTCTTTATCCATTCATCAGTCAATGGACATTTGGGATCCTTCCATAATTTGGCTATTTTTGATAGTGCTGCTATAAACATCGGGGTGCATGTGTCCCTCTGAATCAGTATTTTTGTATCCTTTGGAAAAATATCTAGTAATGCATTGCTGAGTCATAGGGTAGTTCTATTTTTTAACTTTTTGAGGAACCTCTGTACTGTTTTCCAGAGTGGCCGCATCAGTTTGCATTCCCACCAATGTTATGAGGGTTCCCCTTTCTTTTCATCCTCACCAACATCTGTTGTTTCCTGAGTTGTTAATTGTAGCCATTCTGACAGGTATGAGGTGGTATCTCACTGTTGTTTTGATTTGTATTTCCCCGATGATGAGTAATGTTGAGCATTTCTTCATGTGTCTGTTGGCCATCTGGATGTCTTCTTTGAGAAATATCTGTCCATATCTTCGGCCCATTTCTTAAGTGGATTATTTATTTTTTGGGTGTTGAGTTTTATAGGTTTTTTAATAGACTTTGGATACTAGCCCTTTATCCAATAGGTTATTTGCAAATATCTCCTCCCATTCCATAGGTTGCCTACACAACCACTTATTCTTAGAATTAACCAGGGAGGACCATTTATTACAAAAAGTCAGTGTTGTGCTTTGGAAAGAGCTTATTACCAAAATATCAGCTTTGGCTTAAATTAACCCTTATGCTATGGCCATAGGAGAATCAACCAACTGTCTCAGTGTATTTGTTCCAAATTGGAACTAAGCCCCATGGCCCACCTCTGAGAGCAGTTCAGAAAATTTCATGAGGTCACATATTGAAGTCATTTATAAAGTACTGTCCCATAGAGTATAGAGTAGAAAAGATTTTGTCAAACTCTCCTTGTATCTACTCTACGAATTCTAAGAAAGACAGTGCTTGAGTCCCTCTCTCTCTCTCTCTTTTTTGAGAATGTATTAAAAATGAAAGTTTAAAGTTGTACTATCTTTAGAATGTATGAACTCCCCTTTCTACATAGAGCATCAAGCTCAAAGCAAATGTAGAGCTTTTACATTTGTAAAATGTACTTTGCAGTAACAGTAGCCCAGATTTGAATCAAGCCCTTCTTTAGTTTTGCTCTGGCGCTAATCTGCCGCCTTGTGACATGCCTGGGGTCCCTCTTGAGCTGGTGGAAACCGGCAGGCTTCTCTGCAGATGATTTATAAATGTATAGCAGCTGCTCTGAAACTAGGGCAACTGGTATCTCTGGCTTCATCTGTTTAGTACTTCAGACTTGGTCCTGATGTTACTGTTCACGTATTAAAGATTGGCTGTGAGCCTTCCGAATGTCAATGTATGCGGATCGATGGCCTTAGGTCCTTAACCATAAATGTTAATGCTAAAAGTGATGATTTTTTTTGTGACTAGATACACTGAAATTGAAAACAGCAGGAAGGTATAAACAAGATATGTTTACTTTTCTTTTTTTTTCTTTGAGACTGAGAAGGTTTGAAATGCAAATGGAGAAGATGAAGGCAACATTACAGGTTGAAATGATGTAAACTTGACTTTCCTAAGTCTTGAAATAGTTCCTCTTTGGTTAGATGAATCTGATCTCTTCTGAAAATAATGCTCAGGGGAATTTAGAACTACATAAATGTGTTTTCAACAAAATAAGTTCTCAACACTTTTGATTTTCAAATGGTTTCAGATGAAGTTGTTGAAAGATCATATTCTTTTTTATGTGAAATATTGACTATTTCATTAAAGACTAGGAGATAGAATGTAGAATTTTTTTCTGTTGAAACTTACTATTGTTTATTGTTTATTTAGACTTATAAAAGTCTAAATGTGTGTGAATGTTCCCAAAGGATTTATAAACCTCCAGATGCAAGAAATGCTATTACATGGAAGACTTTTTTTCCCCTTTTCTATATACCAGATACATCAAGTAATATCTGCCTTTGTGTGGTCTGTGCTCTGACAGACTGCTGCTAAGAACTACAGTACCTTGACCATTCTTATAAAAGCCAATGAAAAAAGACGTATATTCCCACTTGATTTTTCCTCTAATTTTAAAAAATTCCTTAACAGATGGAGGTAAGGAAGTCTTTTATGATATGATGTTCAACTGGCAATATTCATAGGAATTTAGGAAAAAGACAATTTATGATATTTTTAAACTGTGGCTCTATCTTCCTAAGTTGTCTTACACTTCAAATTGGCAACAATCGCATATAAAAAAAGGAATAAAACCTGAAAAGAGTATCTAAGGTTTTTCCAATGTGAACATTTCAAAGTATTGGAATTGCCCCTCAGTAGAATACCTGGTTTTTATTATATTACTCTGAGCCTAACAAAAAATAAATAAAGTGGGAATGGCATCGTAAACATGTAAGATTTAAATTCTTTCTAGTTTGTTTTAACCATTTAGGTATGAGGTCATCTAGGGGCCAAAGTCAGGAAATTCCTGGCTAAATGCCCGCACAACATGCCTTCATTCGATGCAGTTTTGAAGCTGTTTTGTCAACATTCACTGATGATAAATTATATCGCTTTTAAAACAAGTATAACCTATCAGTCGTCTCCACTATTTGTCATAAAATTAACATGAATTATTTTATTTTTATTTTTCCACTGTATTATTGATTCATTCAAATTTCTCTTCATAGTGAGTTGTTCACTGAAAGACAGTTTTTCTGAAATGAGACTCAACATATTCTAAGTTGTGGCAGAATAATCTGTTTATCCCTTTTAGAGGTTGAAATCAGTCATTATAATTCTCCGATCACTGACAACATTCTTATGAACTAAGCTTACTGTAGGATTGTTTTCCTTGAAGTCAGATATATTTGTTGATGTTTGCAAATGCTTTCTGTTTCTCAGATTAGTGAGCAGATTCACCACCCCAGAAAGTCCAGCTTTTTTCAATTGTAGGTGAGGCGATTTCCATCATTCATATAGTTTCTTTCATTTAATTGAATATAGAGTTCTTTGCTTTCCTAATATTGGGAATGAATTTTTAAGGTGCCATATGGCCACATGCTCAGTCTATACAGAAGCTCTTTATCACATAACTGTGTAGGATCAGATTCTAGTCTGGAAATTAGCTCGATGCCCTGAAAGTCTTGGAGTGTTAGGGTTGGGGAGGTCTGGAAATGTCACTCTGGTACAGAGATCATGAAGCCAATGCCAGACCAGCTGGGAGCTTTATGTGGGAGTTGGAAGGTAAGAAAACAGGAAGGGCTCAAAAGGGGTTCAAGCCCAGTGAGCACTCTTCATATTCAACCATGGAGAGCATCTTTGTTGATTAGCTCAGTCCACCAGCCACCAGTGTGATGCTTGGGATTCCTATCTGGCTGGATTATTCATCATGTAGGAAATTTGGGCCCGGAGGACAGAAATGACATGCCCAGGTTCATACTATTACTTACAGTAAGACTCATAGGAGTCTTCCTGTTCACAACTGATGTTTAGAAAGCTGAGTAGTATCACACTCATATACTGCAGATGCATTATGTCTTGTGGCACCGTGTGGGTGCTGCAAGAGACAGGCCATCTACTTATCTTAAATATAAAAATGAATGGGGTAGCAGGTATTGAGTCAGTAAATGAAGTAGTCCTCAAGGCCCAGTGGGATTTCCCTTTGGCGAGATGGAGGCATATAGTGGGTTTTCTCAATTTCACAAATATAGACTGTTATCTATTTAAATGAAAACAATGCATAGTTACTAAATTGGTTTAGAGAGCAAGAGTCTATTCTGTCATATAAATCAGATGTGATTTGTTGTAATGGGTAACATTTAGGAGATCTGAATTGATATCTTGTTTCCTGCACAGAAGTTTCACGCACTTTTAGAAATTCACAAAAGTATGTAAATATGTATTAAAATGTCACCAACCATTTTTATTGATTTCTGAAGGTAACACCTTATGCTATGGGAGTCATTAGATCTTGCACAAAATCTAAAGTATTAACCAAATAATGCTTGTATATACTTCATGTTACAAAATGCATCCTCAGTGTACATATTCATATAAGCCATTTATCTGAAGGCCTTGTTTTTGCTTTAAAAATAAGACTCCCAAACTCTCAATTGAGAAAAATAAAATCTCTAAAGGAAATGTAACTGTTAACTTTCTACAGAGGTTAAAAGAAAATGAAAAGCTGTGATCACCTGGCAAGAAACTGCATAGAACACTCACTTTGATGAAACTTTATGAACCTGAAAGACTGGCTTCCTTACCTCAGTTTGCTCATAAACAAACCTCCGGGAATAAGAAGAGTGATGAGTTTATGTTGTAATTGATCGAGGATCTGATAAGTCATGAAACAGATTCTGTAAACTGCACACATTCAGGATTTCATACATAGTGTAAAAGAAAGAAGACCATCTTATAGGTTGCCCTGTCCTTCAGATATTTGCATAGGCCATAATGTGAATTACTTACACTTTCACAATTAAATTAAAAATGAATAATTTCTAGAATGCACACTGCAAAACCTACGTAGAGAATAAGGTATGCAGGGGCGTCTGGGTGGCTTAGTCGGTTAAGCATCTGACTTTCGCTTAGGTCATGATCTCGCGGTGTGGGTCCGAGCCCCGCATCGGGCTCTGTGCTGACTGCCAGCTCAGAGCCTGGAGCCTGTTTCAGAGTCTGTATCTACCTCTCTCTCTGACCCTCCCCTGCTCACACACTCTCTCTCTCTCCTAGAAATAAATAAAACATTAAAAAAATTAAAAAAAAAAAAGAAAATAAGGTATGCAAATGTCAAACTGAACTTGCTCCAGATGCTCCCATGTCCCATTTGTTGTCACATAATTGTATATCCTAAGATTGGCTCAAAACAAACAAACAAACAGCCAAACAATCCATTTCAATAAAGGAAGCTTTTTAGAGTAAGGTTGGTTTCTAGAAGACTAGAAATCAACTGAGTAAATTGAAGAGTCCTGAGTTGAAGAAAGACCTCTATCAGCACATCCACACAGTTATGGTAAAATGTAACCAGTCTACTGCTACTATCACTTGGTGTTTTACTTTTCCAGCCCATCCAAAATCGATCTGTCGGGTGGATTTTTCTCAGTGATGTGAATAAACTTAGACAAGTCTTGAGGATCTTTCTCCTTCCACCTAAAACCTTTGAACCAAATTATGTGTGTGTGAAAGGCAGTGGCTTTCCCTTTGAAACAGGAAATACATTTACAGCACCCCGTGTAGCACCTGCTTATAACGAGGGTTCACTATTTAAGAATTAATAATACTGATGTTATCTCTATATTGTTTTACTTCTAACATTGGATGGTAGAAAAGAGAGACCTAGAGAAAGCTTACATTGAAGCCCAAATTTCCAGAAATGCTTTTTTTCTTATACAGTTCCACTTCCATAGAGTTTTTATGTAAAAGTACTTAATCTTATTATATCATTTTGTACTTCAAATGCAACCACCAAAGATGTTCACGTTCCTAAAACTTCTTAAAACTAACTACAAATTAGCACAGTCTCACAACTGCAGAACTGAAAATAAAGTTCCATCAGTTGAAATAAGCTTCTGGTATGGACAAGTACAAATGATCCTCAATAGTCTAACCTGGCCAGGCTCTGCCCCTCAATTCTCACACTGCTGATAGAGCAGCACTGATAAACAGTGCTGATGATGTAAAACAGTGCTGATGATGTAAAATAGTAAATGTGTGCAATTATGCATTTTCCTAACCTTTCAGTATGCTCCATTTAATTTATCATAGATACATCAAAACCCCAATGACATAAAACATACAGTCCAATTATTTCAGATGTAAATGTGGATGAATATTAAAAAACTATTCAGTTAGTTGTAATTTTCTGTTTCATGGTGTTTTGGTATTACACTACATATCTAAAGTAAATTACATTTTTTCAATGATATTGCTCCCAATAGCCACAAATTCATTAGAAATGTATTTTAGTTAGGGGAAAAAACATGTATTTTAATTAAAAAATATTTATATTAGAGCTTGACCAAAATATATGTTCAGAGCTAAGTCCAAGAAATCTCTTATGTATTAGAAATAGGAAATTAGACCTTGCAAAATAACCAGTGTGTCAATAAAAAAGGGATACCATTTAGTTTAGCCTTACAAATTACAAGATTTATATAGTACTTAACCCTATCATACCTAACGTGCTAAATAATTAAACATATATTTTGGACCCCAGATATCTGACAGAATGTGTCTGTAAAGAAACGTGTTTTTAAGTCAGAGTATTTACTAAGTTGTCCTTCCCTTATCGGTCCCGCATCACATTTAATGTGCTTCTTGCTTCACTGAATAACATCCAAAGCAACAAAGCCATTGAAAAGCGTTTCACTTCCTTTGCTGGTGAGGTGAGAGTGACCTCATCAGCTTCAGAACAGGAAACTGGATAGTTCTAAAATCAGCTGTTTCCAGGAGAGGAGAAAAATCAATTTTTTGGTCACTACCTGATCATTCCTTTTTTTTTTTTTTTTTTTAATCTATCTTTCATTTGTACTTTTTGAAACTGATAGATCTGACAAGGGCTCTGGGATTTTCAGTAGTATGTCTATTTCACAAGAAATAATAAGTCATGGGAAAACACAATGATTAATATTTATGAGTAAGAATTGTGTTTGCTTTTCCGGTTTTTCAGTTGCAACAAAAAGGTATGCCCCATGGAAAATAGGTCTTCTTGAGCTATAAAATTCTTTATGCCAATCTTAACATGTTCAGAGTTTCTCATAATCTGTAAAAAGAAGCTTGTATCTGTTCAAAGGAAGAGAGTCTGTGAATTTTGCCTGTACCCACTATGTAATGTTACATTGGATGAGTAGCTGGGGAAACAGAAACCCACAATGTGCAAATGACAGAGGAGCGGTCACAACACTGAGCAACACACATCTTTCCAAAACATAAAAGTGTTCTTCCCTTCCCCTCCCCCACCTTCCACGACAACCACATAGTGAAAATTCTCTCCGAAATATTAATTTAATCTCTGACATTGAAAAAAAAATGGCATTACTTATTTACTTATGGATTTTTTTTAAACGTAAAATAAGAATTAAATGCCATCTTGCTGGCTTCTTTGTTAATAAAATCAACAGTAGATTCTCTCCCAGTCTGATCAGTTCAGTGCCCAACTCTTGAAGCTGTTGCGAATGAAGCTTGATTTTTACACGGACTTTGTCTTAGCTAGCACATAGGCAGAGCCGTTACGTAAAAGTCATAATTCTAAATTCCACTTCTCTACAAACAGCAAGTCAATGAGTTGATTTCCACATCTTGAAACAGAAACTGGTTTCTAAACCGTCAGCTGTCCTTGAAATGCCAGTTGCTCTGAACAATAATAGAAGCAGGCTTCTTCCCCAATATTTGGGCTTGGGAAGTATCTAGGCTCTTTTATGCTTCTGCAGTCACCGGGGAGCAAGACTCCTGCTCTCCACCCAACTCCTGAAAGAGAGATTCCTGAGGACTTCTTTGCTCAAGTGAGTTTTTATTTTCAAGAGGACGTGCTTTAGGCAACAAGTGACATCTTAGAGATAACCAAAGACACTCAGTATTTTGGAGAGATTTGGAAGAGCCATATGACAGTACCTGCAATGGAAGCTGTGGATGCAAAAGTGGAGAATGGCAGGCAGCTCCTGGATGATTCTGGATCCCTGCCTACAAAACAATGTTGTTAATTTGACTCTCAGATGGTCTCAGACACAGGGAAACCAGGGCGTGCTTCTTCGGGGCAGAAGGAGCTCACGCGTCTTCATTCCCTGGGCAGCTTGGAGAAGTCTGCAACTTAGGGAAAGTCACTTCTGTTTATGCCCATGTGTAGGTGTCATTGGCGTGTATGTGGAAGAGGAATAACGGCCCCGTTTGAATATCACTTTGAAACCTCGTGGTGGAGAGGCGTGGAGTAGAATCACATTACTATGATGGAGTTTTTGGCAAATGTACTGTAAACTATCATAAATAAGTCACCCTGTGCAGGGACACAAATAAATCTGCTTCCACAGAAAACTGCTCTCTGTATTTATTAAGATGCAATTCCCCATTATATTAAATTTCACGTTGGGAAGCTTTTCTTTCAAGTCTGGAACTTGGTTAACTATGTTGCCCTTTGCTTCTGACAAGGCCACAGTTATTTATTTTCATGTCTGGCCTGTGAAACACATCACAGATATAAAAATTAATTCTGTGTACTGTCTGTGTGCAATAATTATAGTGTAGAAATCAAAAACCCAGGGGACTAAAAAGGTGTTCGTGTTTAAAAAAAATTTCCTTAACATTTATTTATTTTTGAAAGACAGAGACAGCGCAAGCAGGGGAGGGGCAGAGAGAGAGACGGAGACACAGAATCCAAAGCAGCCTCCAGGCTCTGAGCTGTCAGCACAGAGCCTGATGTAGGCTTGAACCCCTGATCCGTGAGATCATGACCTGAGCTGAAGTCGGACACAACCAACTGAGCCACCCAGGTGCCCCAAAAGCTGTTAATGTTTTAAAACTACAATCCTTTTCTCTTATAAAGAAATTGTTTGTGTTGATTAGATTTGTTCTACCATATTTGCCTGAGAATTTTCATAATTAAACAGAAAATAAATAAATACATTTTTGTATAATTGCATATGTTTATAGTAATTTCTCACATTTAAATGGTGAAAATATAAGCTATATTATATTAAATGTATTATGAATTCATGGTTTACATGTATTTTCATTAAATATTAATTGAAATATAATAGGTATGGAAATGCTTTAAAAATCACTGTGTGCAGAAATTCTTTAAATGATTTGTGTCAAGAAGCTCAGCTTGAGCCCTGGAAAATTATTTCTATTTTTCTTTTTATTTGTTTTTGTCTTTCTTTCTTAGAGTGAATTGTATTATTCTTACTACTTATCAGAGATATCAAAGATGTTCATTTTCGTTAATAGTTGTGCCCTTAACTATTCATGAATAACGTGAATTCAGGTATTTACATCTTCAAGGATTTGATGATTGTTTTTCTACGATGAGGTGATTACTTCAAAGGTAAAACATGTGTGAAGCTAATCTTGGGTATGATTTCTAATTTTCTCTAAGTCAATATTTCTTATTAAGCAGTAATTCTTTTTCAATTCCTCACTGTAAAAATACAGCTTTTTTTCCTTTTTTTCACTTTTAATGATTTTTTTTCCAAGCAAAATTCTACTCTGCAGTGCTAATAAAAACTAAGTCTTACTTATTGGGTGTTTACTGAGTATTTATTGGTTACTATGCTAAGTAGCTTACATACGGTAGCTCAGTGAATCCTCGCATTAAATCTACTAGGCATTTGTTACACTAATTTAAGTGTTTAGGAAACTAAGGCATTGAGAATTTAAATAATGGGTCCAAGATTATATAGCTAACGTGTTGAAAACGGATTTTAACGCCTTTGTCTGACTCGATAGTGCACAGTTAAATCAATAGTTCTATATAGGATGACATTACACATGTGCCTGGCAGAAGTTCTACAAGGGAATATTCCAACTACCTTAAATAATCACAGAAGCACTTCTGCAGTGAATAATTTGATGTTTCTAGAACATCTGATGGTAGAACAATGGATATTCCTTGGCAAGGAAGGAAAATTTGGAATTCCTTTGCCAAAATGAGTATTTTAATGAGGATGAAGTATTTTACATCCAGTTAATAGTTTCTAGAGATAAATGATACTTTTTAAAATTTCCCCCACTGTATCTGCAATGAATATATTCAGTAATTCGTGGTAGAGACATGGGGAGAGAATCCTTGAGGTAAGTTGCGTACACGGCGATCCACGCCAAGTACTCAAGCCAGAATGTCAACACACAGCTCAGGTGAGATTTCGGGTCATAGATGCTCCTGTTCTGTAGATGTTGGATGCCACTAAGAATGAATGGTTCAAAGTGATCAAATTCATCTGAAGATTGCGTTACAGAGCATCTCACTCTATCTATTCTTCCAGCCTCAGTTTAGCTTCCCTTCAATTCATCCTCCATACTGTGTTCAGCCAGAATTTCTATTAACCATTTGTACTTTTGTTTTAAATCCTTTACTTGTTTCTAACTGATTTGAGCATAAAGTGGAGGCTTACAGAGAGTGTTTAATATTCTGGTGTCGGTACACTGCGCTAACCAAATCTCTCGTTGTATTTGTACAAACTGTCTAAGCCAACTCTTCTATTTGCCGTTTTGAATGTCTTTTTCTCTGTGTCTTCCCTTTGTCTGGGATAAGCTTGTTTCCTATAGCAATTCCTTTAAGATCTATGTAAGAGTCATGTCCTTCTGAGATGTCCTTTGGCTGAGTTCAGTGTCCCCTTCTGAGCATTCCATGGGAATTCCTTAACATTTTGGGCATATTTGTAATATATATGTAGCATACAACATTATGATTATTGTTTTATATCTCTGTCTCTTCTAGAATATCTTGATATTTTTGAGGGCTGGAACTCAGTTCTGATATTAGCTGAACTCTGAGAAATGTGCTCAACACCGTGATTCCACAAGTGCTTAATATACACCACAAATGTCCAGTAGGCACAAAAATAGACCATTGATGTAATGTATTCTTTAAAGCAGGTCCGATCATTTTCTTTTTTCCCTGCCTTATACAATTTTCTCTTCTTCATCATGTTATGCATTAGATTCCCAGACCATATTCATATTATAAGTGAAAGTTTGTACTCTTTTAGCAAATCTCTTCCTATTTCCCCCAGTTTCAATATGTAGCAATTTCCCAATAAATATTTGATTTTTGTGTAGTATGTATTTTCATGGGAGACAACAAAAAGTGTAAAAACCAAATAACTTTCTGCAGGAATAAAAGTGAAATCTTTAAATTATCTGTCATTTGTTCCTTAACATGTACAAAACAATTTGAACAGATATCAGTGTATGGAAGTCTACATGATTCTGTGCTGTATTAACATACACCAAACACATGTATTAGGAACCATTTTCTCCAACCTGAGTTTTACTTATAGTCACTTATTCTATTTTCCTTTTACAGGTAAAAAGTCAAGTTTAACATAAAGGCATGATCCACACGTTTACTAGGTGTCTCCCTCATGTGACACATTGCTTCGGAAGCTGCTGCCTTCATATAAATGGCCTTCATATAAAATGACCTGTTCCATATTTTATTATGAAATTGACAGACACTCTGCTCTTTTAGTAAATGTTGTATTTGTAGGGGGAGGGCTTCCTTCAAAAATTTTAGTGGTTAATGTCTAATCTATTAATTCCCCCAGCATGACAGCAGCAAACAAGTTTTTAAGGGCTTCCTGAGTATAAAATCTGGACCCAAATCTTTAGCTATATAATTTCATCAGCAGGAAGTGCCTTTTTGCAGACCTTACTGCTGGTCTGATAAAACCACTGATTTTGCTGCTGTTGATAAACTCCCTACATTAAAGTCTTCAACCTTCAACAATTTTCAATTCCAAGCAAAACCTAACAATTTTATTTTCTGTGTGCTTCTCATTTACCCAGAGTAATATGCTGTCCTTTCCCACAGCATATCAGGTTAGTTCAGCTCACGATGGTGAGAAAAATTTCCTAAGGTTCATTTTCCAGAACACTAGCTGCTTAACATTGACTGGATTGAAACTCTTCATTCCCCAAACTAATAATGAAGGCGCCTTTACATTTTCATCCATGGTGGAACCAGACCGATAGCTAACTTGTAGTCAAACTTTCTCTCTAGTCTGTGGCTTTTCAGTAAAGGCTACTCTGTAAAGCTCTCCTAGGGCTTTAAGCACAAAAAGCTGAAAAATAACAAAGAGGAGCACCCTAAGAGAAGCACCTTACCTAGGCAATCAATGACCACAGGACAGCTGCAGAAGGTGGATGCTAATATCAAGTGAGATCAGGATTGGGATGGACTAGAAAATTTTGAGTTTAATTTCTGAAATCAGAGTCAGCTGCCAGAACAACTCTGGGGCAAATCAAATGCAAAAGAAACTGAGGCCAGGTTACCATATTTCAGATACACCAGGAATCCAGTGCAATTTTAATTGGGATGGGAAGAGATCTGTGTACATCTCTTTCTATTTACTAACAGACATTTCTATAGAGCAGGCCAGTACCAAAATACTTCTAGACAGGTTAAGACAGCAATCCACTTAGCTTCTGTGGGTCAGAGTATCCTGTAGATGAAAAATTGGGGGTGGCTGAGCGTGTCGGGGGCAGTGGTGGTGGTGATAATGTCCACGAGTCTCAATGTCAGAGGCTCATAGGCACCCTGTATCACGTGCAGGGAACCCCCATAAATGAGTGTGGGGTGGCCACGTGTGCAAATGGACAGCACAGCCATTTGCCTCTACCTCCAAACTAAAGACTTATTTTGGAATAGAATGTGTGAGGGGGCATTTTGGTTGAGTTTCAAGAAGCCCGCCTTAAAGAGCAGAGACGTGTTGGGGCCCAATGTTTCTTCAGACTGGGAAAGGCTGATTGGCCTGGTCATTGGCTTAGATGCCTGTGACAGGAGCATATTTGAGCAGACGTTCTGACAGCATTTACATAAACATCCCCTTTGCAGTCAGTTTGGTTCTTTTAGTTCAGACTGGGGTGGGGGGTATGAGGTCAGCAATTAGCTTGGTGAAGGTGTCCACAATCACTGACCCTTTTGTTCCTAAGCCTGGTGACTCACACAGACCTCCACACATGGCCTCTCACACCCAGCAGTCACTTCAGCTAGAATCAGAGCAATTTTCTAGAGCTTTTGACCAGCCACAGAGCACGAATGCTTCAGCTTTTGTGTGTTTGTTTCACGTTTCCTTCGAACTCTCAAACCGTGTTGAGGTGACAGTGAAATTACACAGTGAAAAGGGACCGTGTAATAACCAGGGTTGAAGAACCCAAACTGTACACCAGTACAGCTGGTTAAAGACATGAGTATTTCAATTTTAGGGATCAACATTTTATTCCAAAAAGGAAAACCTCTGTATGTGAAGCCCTAGAGAAAAAAAGGAATCAGCTGTCAAATGGTGTGGCTCCAAGCAACCATGTATACAGTCTTGTGACTCTGTGAAAATTTTCTTAGATTTAATTTTTTTTAATGGAGCTAATAACATCTGACTCATCCCCAATTTTTAAGAGTGAAAAGAGGAAACGATGTGCAAATGTTTGTCTTTACATTTAAAAAGGCATTCTTTCTGTTCATTTATCAAATAAATGTAGCAGTAAGGTGAACATACAGAAGAAATAGAAATCATCTTTCTTCTACTACTCCCACACACAAAGCACTCCCTTGTTATCATTCTCTTCTAGCCCTTCGCCAGTAGCATATAACGTCCCCTCCAGGGACTTTTACACCGTGCCCTTCTGATGACATGTTTCCAATCGCCTCTACTAAAATATGACTTTGCAGAGCCAGTGAGAAGTCCACTCTCTTCCACCTAAATTTGGGAACTTCCACAACATTGAACCAAAGGCTAGTTCTTCCACAATTTACCACATATTCCTTTGACTTTTTTTTTTTTTTTTAAATCTGGGTAGCCATCTTCAATTGTTATTAGATGCTAAACAAATAAAGACCAGAAACCTGGGCAGTGTAGGTATTAATGTTTCCTTAAGGGGAAATAACATACAATTTTATTTTATTTTTCATTAAAAAAAAAAAAGTTTCTAGAGTATAATGCTGTCTTTTTAAATGTTACAGAAAGAAATAAACAGTAAGTTTCCATGTTAAGGGCTACTCCTAAATTTCTTTTCTTTTTAATGTTTATTTATTTTGAGAAAGAGAGAGAGGCAGAGAGAGAAGGAAGGGAGAGAGAATCCCAAGCAGGGTCCACACTGCCAGTGCAGAGCCTGATGCCAGACTTGATCTGAAGAACCATGAGCTGAAATCAAGTCAGAATGAGGCTCAACCAACTGAGCCACCCAGGCGTCCCTACTCCTAAATTTCTTGAACAACATTTATTTGTTTTTGAAAATCTGCCATTATTGCCTAAGGACAAATTATATTACATGCTTCACAAAAATTCAGTTCCATGTTATAGCAAAATGAAATCTCTTGGAAACTCACAGTATATATTTGCCAGATCCCAAAGCAAAAGTAATCATAACAAAAGCCACCAGATCTAAAAACAAAAAGTGCAGCTTTCATTAGACAACTCTAGCACAGTATTGCTTGGTTCTCTTCTAGACAAGGGGTAGAGTGGCCAGGAGCCCAGCGAGGTTGCTCTCTTGTGGACAATGAAAGGTAAGCAGAGAAACAAATTCCTTTTCCACAGACAAGGAAATGGAGATCCAGAGAGATAGGGAAATTTGCCTGCTGCTGGAGTATTTTAAAGGTAAAAAGAGAAGTCAAATATGTGATTGCACACCCTGTTTGTGTGTTTGCTTTTTCTAAACAATTCTGCTTTAGCTATGGGCACATGATTTTCCTTATAATTGGGACATGGATCGATCGGTTTATCTCTATAGCCATATATAGCTACTTTAATTTTAAAAGGCATAAAAATAAAAACGTGGATTATTTTCTTTTATGGAAGAAGAAATGAGTATAAAGATGGCAGGAAGGATTCAGGTTTGATATAGGAAGATGCTTTGAGGGGGAAACTGACTAGTGCTCAAGGAAGCAGCTAAGTTCCTTCAAGAAAAGATGATTTAAACACATTTTCCGAGGTACTTTAAATGAATGTAGGGTAAAGATGGCAAATGGAGAAGATGACTTTCCAAGGCCTTTTCGGGGCAGATACGTTTAATCGTGAATATTCATCACAAATTGTTTCCTTGAAACACAGGTAAAGACACGTCTACTTCTCCACCCAAGGACTGTTGTGTCAGTGAAACAAGTACGAAACAATAATTTTTCAGAAGTACGTAGAATGTTACACTGTATATTACAGCATGCACGTAGAAATGAGGTATTTTCTTGTTTAGGGCTGGGGTAAAACAAATAATTCATAGCAATTATTTCAAAATATGGGAAATCTAAGTACCTGACGGCTTACTAGCACCATCAAAGGGTTTTACAATTCATTGAATAAAAATCCTAAGTTGACTTTTAGACAGTCGGTTGCCCTTGCATTTTTTCCAAGTTCAGTTATTGTTGAGCTTACTCCAGTTATCTCCTTTTGCCAAGTACAGACAGCAAAATTTAAAGCCACAGCATATAGAAAAATAGATTTGAAGCTTAGCCAGGACCCTTTGGATATTTCTAGAAAAATAAATACAAACTTTATTTTAGTTGGGAGGAGGGAGCAGGGGAGGCATACATAAAAGATAAGTAAATGCATTTTCATGACAACTATAATAGGCTGATGGAGAAACAGTCTTTGGGATTTCAGAAGTTAGAAAGAGATGCAACTATGTCCCTTTCCTCTTACCTACCATCTTTTCTTTAAAAAGGGAGTGAAAAATGAAAGAAGCAGAAATTTCCCTGGAGTTCAAGGAGATGAACATCTAGAAAAAATTAATGTCATTTGTGATGTTTTCCCTAGGAATCCCTTGGAGAGTAGCGTGGCTGTTTCCATAAAGTTGACTGAAAGTGTTCTTGGTACAGTTGGGCTTTTCTTAACACTGGACACATTTGTCTATACTACTTTGGTTTCCCCTTAAGGTTTTTGAAAAAGACTGGAAGAATAGACAAACACAGAACACCTTCTCAATTTTTGGATAAAATTTCACTTAATGCAATCGTGGTGCCAGTGCTATGGATAGGAAGGTCCGGTTCAAAATAATGTTTATATAACATGGCTGCCTGGCTTTGAGATTTTTAAAATTCTTTCCTGAGAGCTTCAGTCACTCAGTATTCACTCATCCAAAACCCTTTATATTCTCAAATATCTCAGTCATTTTCACTGTAAGAGCCAAGCACTGAGTAGAAGGAGAAAATAAAATAAATGTAGCTATCTCCAAGTTCTTTACTTTCTCTTTCATTCTTAAAGAGTAAAGTGGAGATATACTTTAACACAATAGCTCTGGTACTCCAAAATATATAGCTTTTAATCTCAGACTATCAAATAAAACCATGGAGTTTGGTGCCTTGGAAATCATAATTTCTTTTCTCTTTCTCCTTCCTTCCTTCCTTCCTTCCTTTCTTCCTTCCTTCCTTCCTTCCTTCCTTCCTTCCTTCCTTCCTTCCTTCCTTCCTTCCTTCCTTCACTAGGAAAGACTTTGACTTCATCTGTATCTTGTCACTGAAGAAATTAAGACTCATAGCCCTCATGTTATTTATTTTATCCACAATTGGGTAGAACAAGAATGCAGTCATTCCTATTTCAAGTTCAATGCTTTCTGCACTACGTGATGCTACCATTCTGTTTAACTAGACGTTCAGATCTGGCCCGGAGTCATAAATATGAACATTTCTTGTCACCGAGATGTTCAACAAGCAATGTAAAATGAGTTGTATTCTTCCAAGGTATTGATTGCATTCTGAAAATCATTCAATTGATAAAAATTAGCAGTTTTAGATGAGTGGATGAGTATCATGGAGGGAGGATTGAAGCTAATTAATGAGGAATTCTGGGAAGTCGTGTTCTTCCTTTCCCGTTGGATGGTTAGACATTAAACCTTGGAGTTGTCAAATGAGTAACACCTTTGCATCAGTATTAAATTCACACACAAAGAAAATTAATTACAGGAAAGCTGTCTCAAACCCACTTTGTCAGCTCTCTCGACAGGAAATTCTCACTTAGGCAGGAAAAGTCAAGTACCGCTGTCTTAAAATATCCTTGTTTTTATAAGCCTGCTCTCTCTCTCTCTCTTTTTGCTTGTGAAGGAGAGATGATGCTGTAGAAGCTTTTATTTTGTTTTGGATTACAGGGAGACAAATACATCTGTCTGAAAGATTAAGGTTTAGTGAAACAACAAACCAGGTCTTGAGCTAATTCCCATTAGAATGTCATCAAGTGGTGTCCCCACGAATTCAAATTGTAAGAACTTGAAATGTTCTGCTTAGCACTGAACTCATACTCATACGATCTCTGGACTCTGGAAAGTCATGTGTTTCTTATCTTAGAAAATGGTTAGCAAGGCAGCACCTATGTCCCAACTAAGAGTAGGGAAACGATAATTAGCTAGAGTCACCCTGGCTCATCTAATTTCCATTTAGAGGCTTTTATTATAAGATAATTCCACTTAACTTGTCCTTTTCAAACAACTACATTGAGACATTTTATTCTTAAACTCTAATTACTTGAAGAAAGTTCTTGAGTTTGTATAAATACAGATCATAAGTGTTGATTAAGATATGCTGTTTGGAGGGTTTTGATAACCTTGGAAATGGTATCTGTGGCAGTAAGTCCCAAGTTCCTTCCTGTAGATCTTCATAATTTTCTAGGAATAATGCACTCAAAATCTCTGTAATTACCTCATAATGTATTCTGTATTACACAACTCACTCAATTTTCCAAGGTGGGCATTATGTTGTTCCGCATTTATTCCTGGGAGTTGAAGACATTGACCATGGCTCCTATAGGTTGCTAAGTGAAAAGGGGATGCATTACTCTCACATTTTAAAAACCTACCACCACTCAGACTTTTGTCGGAAATGTAGTTATTGTTTTGGAAAATCTCCATGCATACTTAGGTCTTAGTAAAACAATGCCAACGAATGGTCTTGACTGGGCATAAGTTAATGGTAATTAATATTTGAAAGCTGTTTCAGATAGCAAATTTGGGGTTTAACCTGTGATTAATACTGTTAAGTCAGTGGATCTCACCACGTTTTCTACCATTCATCCCCCCAAAAAATCATTTAGATTTTGGAAGCAGCTCTTGCTTAAACCCATTATACTATCCAATAACTATGGTGATAAAAGTTAGACTGGCAAGAGTATAATAAATTAAAGAACACAGATATAAATTTATAATGTTTGCAGGTTAAATTTTAAGGTCATATGCAACTTCATGTTAACACACACAAAATAATAAGAATATGTTGAATAATTCATAAAATAATTGAGTTGTCATTTTGCAAATGAGTAATATACAAAGTTAAAGATTAAAAACCAGTCAAAAATTATTTTTTATATATTAATATTTTCCTGGTAAAGTATTATGCATTTGAAAAGGATAACATATTGTCTTTTACCACTCAGCAATAATTTCCTTCACCAAATATTTATTGAGTGCAGATCTATGTAAGCATGATGAATGGGATATAAAAAAGACCACTCAGGAGCCTCAAGCAGAGTAAAGAAGGTAACTGGACAGGAAAGGTATAGATGATGAGTTCCATTTTCCAGAATACGTGCCCCTGGTGTGTAGAGAAATATCTTCTAGTGTAACACATATACAAATAAAAGATAAAATCTATGAAACATCTTTTTCATAGCATGAATGAGGAAGAAGGAAGTAAGAGAGGTAACCGTAGATAAAAAGAGAAAGTACAGTGCTCCAAAGGTAAAGTAGTGTTGAGCTGGGTTTGGCTTGAAAGATATTTCAGGTGTCTGGGTGGCTCAGTCAGTTAAGTGTCTGACTCTGACTCTTAATTTTGGCTCAGGTTATGATCTCACACTTGTGAGATTGAGCCCTTGTAAGGCTCTGTGCTGGGTGTGAAGCCTGCTTGGGATTCTCTTTTTCTCAAAACTTTTTTTAACAAGTTCAAAAAAAAAAAAAAAAAAAGAAAGACATGTTGATTTCTGGTGGGCTTTGGGCTGAGTTTTAAGGGGTCATGTATGTAAATGACAGAAGAGAAAGCTCATGTTCCAGACAAGGTGAGAGCTGAAATCAGAAAGCCCTCCATTAAATAAGGACACTCCATTAAATGTGTGATGAACTCATAGGGTAAGCAAGAAAAATGTACCCATTAAGGAAGAGCTATGTGGATCAATCACTGTCCAGACAAGAGTAGAAAAATCCTCCCCTGAAATTTGCCAATTTTAAGCCCATAGTCATAGCTGTGGGTGAAAGTCAGACTATTTGCATGACCTGCAGAATAGCAAGTGGAAATTCAATTTAGTATGGCCAGCTTGGAAGCATCCCAAGGGCCTGGAAGAAGTAAACACAAGTCTCTCCGGTGATATATATTTTAAAGTAGGCCTCAAATTACTTCTGATAAAATTCCAAGGAAATTAACTTCCATTGGAAAAATTATTAAGTACATATGAAAATGAGATTTTGTGAGCATCAGTAGGTACCACAATCTTAACCATTAGATCTGCAAATATTTCCAACATTGAAACAATAACATATAGAATACAAAATAATTTTGTTTAGCTAAATAAAGAAACGAAAGAAAGGGTTGAAAATAAAATATCATAAACAAGAGACCTAAACCTTTTCCAAACAAATCTGAAAAGATATCAAACTGAACACATGGATATGAAAAATATATTAAATGAAATTGAATAAATTGGTGACTGGATTTCTGTTTCCTAAAATGCAGCAGACCAGGTTATTTGGACCAACCTTGACACTGAAAATAATTTCAAATGGTCGATAAAAATATTTTTTAAATCTTAACTTCCATGTAGTAAGAAATTACTGGGTTAAAATCTAGAGGAATCCAGAGATGTAAACAGAGCCCTCAAGTTACCTCACCCCTTAAATCATTTGATAATTTTGGAAAAGATGGACCTTATGGGTATGGAATGAATAAGTTAAAGCCCGGAACTACTAGGAGATTCTTGTCATATGGCTGGAACCCCCATATAGCTACAAATTTGGAAAACATATGAGTCACAAATCTAATCTCAGGGTCACAAAGAAAGTCATTTTTTCATTAAACATAACAGAAAGAAAAAAAAAATAACACTTCCTAATCCTTGTGCACATTTTTAATCCAAATTTGTCTCACTTGAGTGGTCCAAAAAAAAAAATTCAACTATAGCTTACATTGTTCCCTGATTGGTGAAGTTCCTATGTGCCTGACCAAAGGAAATGTAGCCATTTGTGGAAGACGGCATTTACTTTCATTGTAGGTTTCATAGAAACCTCCCAAATAATTTTTCAAGGACAGTGAGAGCACACAATCAATAAATATAAGTATACAAGAACATCTGAAACCATGGCAATGAATTATCAGGTTAAGAAAACAAAACAAGACAGAGAGCCTCAATGGACCTTTAAAGATGTCAAATGTTAGAAATATCAAATAAAGATTGAAAAACAACTATTCTTACTATGTCTAAAAACTTTAAAATATCAGTATATAATAAGCAACTCTAAAGTGACAGCATTTTTGAAAAACAACAGAATAGATTTTTTAGAAATAAAAATTTAATAACTGAAATTAAAAACTCAGTGTATGGGATTAATTCCCCATTAAATAGCCAAAGAAAGAATCAATGAACTTGAATCTGTTAAGAAGATATTATTCAAATTTAGTGTGGACAGACAAAAAGAAAAAAGAAATAGTGAGATATTATGAAACATGAAGTGTAAGGAGAACAGTTTTACAAGAGATTTAATTGGAATCCTCTAAGGAGAGCAGAAAGGTGATGTGTTTTTTTTTTTCTTAGATAATGGTAAGAATTTTCCATAAATGAGTCACAGTTTAAAGAAGTCAAGCAAATCCCAATACATACATGCATATGTATATACATGCACATATAAATAGTTACATAAATAAATTCATACATGGTAAATACACAAAATTAAATAAATACAAGAAATTCTCACCTAGACAGAGCATAGTGATACTGAATCCAGGACTGGGGGTAGGACTGGGATTGCATTATTCCTACAGGTAAAGGAATAACTTGTTTCTCATATTAACAATAAAGCCAAAAGATAGTGAAGTAGTATCCTCTGAGTCTTGAAAGAAAATAAATTTAAGCTTAGATTTCTATACCCAGCTAAACTATCTTTCAAGACTAAGAATGAAATGAAGTCAGGAGGGAAAGTGGAAACTGCCCATTCTCTTAAAACTGAGACCTGCAACTGGAACAGTTTCCATTGCATGCCACTGTTCAGAGTAAGTCACAAGGCCAGTCTAGATTCTAGGAGAGAGAAGATAGACTCCACTTCTTGATGTACACAGCAGCATTTGAAAATAGGTAAGGATAGCACTGGCAGTGACCTTTTCCAGAGGCTATCTCCATAAGATAAATAACCCCTCTTGATCATTATGATAATGACAAATCACAAGGAAAAAAGTGTGCAAAAAACAATCAACATACAAAATTAGACCTAAGCCAATTTCAATTAATAGTAGGATGGTTAATGGGGCACCTGACAGGCTCAGTTGGTTGAGGGACTGACTTGATTTCAGCTTAGGTCATGGGACTGAGCTGAATTGGGCTTTGTCTTTAGTGTAGAGCCTGCTTAAGATTCTCTCTCTTTCTCTCTCTCTCTCTCAAACAAAACAAAACAAAACAGTAGGGTAGTTAAATACTGTTTATGAGTGAAATATCATAGAGCAGTGAAAATAAATAACCCAAAACCATACTCAACAACATGCATACACTTTAAGTGCAATGTTAAGGAAAAGAAGCCAGATATAAAAGAATGCAAACTGTTACCTACCATTTATATGCAGTTCAAAAACAATCTAATTAAATGATGTATTGTTTACAAATATGTAGGGAAATTATAAAAAATGCAAGGGAATGATTAAGCCAAATTTCAGAAGAGTGCAGCAGAAGGTGAACGAGAGAGAAATGTGGAGTTCAGTTCCTTAATCTGTGTGTGGGCACATAAATGTTTATTTTGTTTGATTATTACTATTTAAAATCGCATGTGTGTTGTATGCATCCAGTTGTGTATATCATACATATTGGTCAAGGGAAAAGATAAAATTATGGTATGAAACCATCAAGTTTTGGGTGGAAATGGAGAACAGAGACACTCAGCTAGTTCTGGTCAAAGTGGAAGTTGGTGTCATCCCATTTCAGAACAATTTGTTAATATTTAGTGTAGTTGACTGTGCAAACTGACTCTGACCCTGAAATTTAGCAGAGTCTCCCACTCAGGTGCAAAAGGACATATAAACAATGGCGCTTAATGCAGCACTGTTTATAATACTAAGATCCCAATTAGAAGGGAAATGAATTTTAAAAGTTGGCATAGTCATACAATTGTATGTAAGTTAAAATTATTCAGCTAGAGTTTATACCTCAACTGGGGAAAGAAAAATTAAGCAGTAAAAAATTCCAGAATGATATAGAGAGTATGATATCAATTAAGTAATTCTTAAAACACATAAAATATATAAATATACAAAATACTTCTATAGAATGCTTATATCTGAATATGAATGAATTAAATATATAAAAGCATGCACAACAACTTTATAATAATGGTTAGCTCTTTGAAAATCCCTGTCTCAGAAACCTCAAATTATAGCTTCCAGCTTACATGGAGCTTTTATTTCAATGTCAGGGATCGTTAAAATAGTATATCTGTGCAATCAGGGATGAAGTATTAAGAGGATATAGGTAACCTTGGAGTTGGGGGAGACTGTTGATACAATGTGCGGGATGATCAAGAAAGGGAAGCAAAGATACACTGTATCTTTCAGTGTTGTCTCTGCCTTCTTATATGTGGCAAGATGGTAAGTAAGAAGTCTAAGAAGAGGAAATCTATTTGAGGACTTTGTCCATAGTCTTTGACAAAGTTACTAAAATACTGCAATCATACTATATTCTTGTATAATGTTTGATTCTTTCAAAAGCAGTTTAACATGTATTATTAACTCTATGTAGAACATGGGCAGGCAGGCAGTGTTTTTCTATTACCGTTAGGAAACTGAGGACCCCCAAAGTTTAATGACTTATCCAAGGTAATACAACTAGCGAGTGATACAGTTCCAGGTGGAATTCCTTTCTCTCTTAGAGCTGCAGTGTTTTTTATTTGACAATCCTCCCTCCCCAACTCTGTTAGCCTAGTTTTCAATTTGAAGAAATTACCCTAGGGGTGCCTGGCTGGCTTTGTCAGTAGTGCGCATGACTCTCCATGTCAGGGTTATGAGTTTGAGCCCCCTTTTGGGGGTGGAGGTTACTCAGAAATCAGTAAATAAATAGACTCTTTAGAAAACACACGAAAAACCAAAAAGAGCACCACATACCTTTTTATCTAACGCAGTTTACTTTTACATTCAGGAAAAGTGTGAATGGGAAGGAAATAAGGTCATGCATTCTACTGATATCAGAATGTAGCTAAGGAGGTTCATAAATCAAGCTGGCAGTGAATCTTCAGCAGTGCATAAACTTGGGAGTGAGTAAAATACTGTTTACTTTGCTTAGCTGCTGATACCTGCCGGGAATTCTGTAGAGCGGTGTGGCCTGTGTCATGGCACACCTGTAAAGTGCCAGATCAAAAAGCAGGAGCTGTTTGATCTTCATTATTCCAGGCAAAAGCCCACTTTACACACCCCTGCTTGAAGCCTAGACGTCCTGAGAAAATAAGTCTCTCTTAAAACCCAACCCCTTGATCTCTTTCGGAGATCAAGCTTTTGGCCTCATGTTCTTGAAGTTTTATATTATAATTATATTCATTGTGATTTAATAAATACTATACTGGTACACAAGGCCATAGGGAGACAAGCTCTTTGACAGCCATACTGAGCTTAAAGCTAGTCTGGCAAGTACACAGTTTATACGGTTTTTTAAACTATGAGCTAGAGGCACCGCAGGGCTCAGTTGGTTGAGTGTCCAACTCCAACTTCAGCTCAGGTCATGATCTCATGGTTCATGGGCTTGAGCCCTGTGTTAGTCTCTGTGCTGACAGCTCAGAATCTGGAGCCTGCTAAGGATTCTGTGTCCCCCTCCCTCACTGTCCCTCCCTCGCTCATGCTCTATGTCTCAAAAATAAGTAAAACATTAAAAAAAAAAAACACCTGTGAGCTATATTTCCTTACTCAGTTATATAGATGAAGATACCAAAGACACTTTTCATAGAAGGCTTTGTGGAACAGGTTCCAGTATAAAAGTAATCAGATGGGAAGAGGAGGACCACCCTCATCTCAGCAATCTTAGAAACACTCTGTAGATGGCCTTTATTATTACACATATTTAGAGCTAGAATTTTCAAGGGTTTACAGCTGGGCTACATAACTCAAGGAAGCTCCTCTCAGGAATTTTAGGGATTCCTTTCTACTTCTTACCTCTGGAACCTCGTACTCACTTTTGTCACATTCTCCTATCAAGAATTCTTTCAAGGATGAGGGAAAGGAATGAGGAAATGGATGGGTGAGGTGAGAAAGTAATGCAGGAAGTTTGGGGACTCTTAGTTGATGTACGAGTAGTGACATAACTTTCCAGCTCAGAGTTAAATTCTAAAATTCAATACACTGGACTCAGATCTCGGCTCCTCTCTGTATGTCTTATGGGACATTTCACAACTTGGTTTGCTTAGTTCTCCATTAATTCAACTGTAAAATGGGGACAGGAAGACCATTTACTTTACAGAGATGCCGCCAACATTGAAAAGCATCATTCGGGGAACAAATAGCAATGCTCCTGATACATAGAAAGCATTAAATAATCATTCTTTTGCATTCATTAATTTTTAAAATATAATTTACTGTCAAATTAGCTACCATACAGTGTGGATAGTGTGCTCTTGGTTTTGGGGGTAGATTCCCGTGGTTCATCACTCACATACAACACCCAGTGCTCATCCCAACAAGTGCCCTCCATTCCTTTTTAATGCAAATTGTGTTAATTGTGTTTGAATAGGGGCACCCTCTCACTTCATCACAAAATGCCTCCTTTCTCTCCTTCCTCTCCATTTTTAGGATACTGATTCAACATTAACCTGTAAGGAGACACTGCCTGGTTATGGGAACGGACTCTAGTAAGGGCAAGAATAATGTCAATCATAACCAAGGCTGTAAAACATTAGTGTTGAAAATGGTATTTAGGAAGCTCATAATCATTGCTCTACTTCTTTCTATCATCTGAGGAAATGTTTTATGATCAGGTGAACAGAAGGGTGTGAACCAGCAGCAGCCCTGTAACTTTGAAGCTCGATACTTTTGAGACTCACTTATTCCCACAATGCCTGACCACACCCTTACACCCTAACAATGCCACACCTTCAGTTTCCAAATGGAAAATTTCCATTATGAAATGTGAGCATTGCTTAAACTTAAACTTCGGGGCATTCTCCTTGGGAAACACATGTTTAATTGCATCTTTTCCACCACCAATTTTGAGAAAGTCATCTAGTTGTTTTTCCCTTTTAGTTCAGTTTCTCCTTAGCATACATTCATCTCCTCATGTCTCTAAATAGTCCATCACGGTTAAGAAAGCTTGAGAGGAGCATTTAAAGAATCAAGAGTGTTGCAGTTTGAAGAACAGAAATGATGAATCTATAAGTATTTACCATTGTTGATTACTCTGACCATGAGGAGAGGGATTCTCTGCCTCGGATTCTCTTGTAATCAACAGAGTAGGTAAAAGTGACGCTATGTGACTTAGGAGGTTACGTGAGAAGCGATCTGATGGCTTCTGCCTGGCCTCTTGGGCTATTGCTCTGCAGAACCTGGCTGCCATGCCCTGAGAAGCCAAAGCTGTATGGAGATGCTCAGGTTCACAACTCTTAAGTGAACAGCTGGCATCAACTGCCAGCCAGGTGAGTGAGGATTCCACGTTGGTCATCTGGTCCCATTGGGCCTTCAGATTCCTGCAGCCCCAGCAGACCTCTGGCAACAACTTCCCAAGAGACCCAAGCAATAACCACCCACTCACGTTATGAGTAAATAAAATGTTTTCTTTTAAAATGCTCATCAAATTAAGGCACACAATTTGGCACACTTTAGGAAATTTGGAGGTGTGCAGCCATCCACCACATCCCTATTATAGAACATTTCCATCACCTCATAAAGATCCCTCATGCCACTCACTGGGTGTAAAAATTTGTTCTCTCCCTCAGGCAAAAGCAACCAATAATCGACTTTCTGTCTTTACAGATTTACGTTTTCTGTGCATTTCATATTAATGAAATCATACAACACGGAGTCTTTTGACTATGACTCATTTCACGTAAAATAATGTTTTTAAGTTCATCCGTGTCGGACCAGTGCTCATCTAATCTGGAGGCCTGAAGAGCCACCACTGAGGTGGCCCAAAGAATGGACTCTTGCCCAAAACTGTAACAGCAATCCTGCCTCAGTTTCTGGCCTACTGAACTGCCCTGAATTTTCACTTGCCAGTTGTATTAGCCAATTCTTTAAAATAAATCTTTCTGTGTGTGTCTGTATATCCTATTGGCTCCATTTCTCTAGAAATAGCTATAGTTTTCATAGATTCCTTTGAGGAGATTGAGGAAGTTCCTTTATATCCCTAAGGGTTTTGTTTTTTTTTTTTTTTTGGTATGGTTTTTATTTTTATTTTTTGGATTTGGTGTTGCTGTTGTTTTTTAGTTTTCCAGGAATTGGTGTTAGAAACCATCAAACAATTTTTCTTTGTCTGTTGAGATGATTGTGTAATATTTGTCCCTTCTTCTATTAATGCTGTGAATCCTACTACATTAATTTTTGCATGGTAAATCAGCCTTGCATTCCTGGGATAAATCCCACCTCTATAATGCTTTATATACGTTGCTTTATATATGTTTAGTTTGCTAATATTTTGTTGATGATTTTTTATATCTGTGTTCATGAGGGATTATTGTTCTGTAGTTTTACTTTTTGTGTGCGTCTATCTGGCTTTAGTATCAGGATACCACGTGCTACATAGAATGAGTTGGGAAAAGGGGGGTGTGGGTGACTCAGTCGGTTAAGCATCTGAGTTCAGCTCAGGCCATGATCTCATAGTTCATGAGTTCAAGCCCCACACTGGGCTCTGTGCTGACAGCTCAGAGCCTGGAGCCTGCTTTGGATTTTGTGTCTCCCTCTCTCTCTGTTCCTCTCCTGCTCCCACTCTCTCTCTCTCAAAAACAAAGATTAAAATACATATATATATACATATATATGTATGTATATATATATGTACGTACATATATATATATTTTAGAAAGAATGAGTTAGGAAGTGTTCTAACATACTCTATTTTTCTGAAAGTGTGTCTGAAATACTGATATTATTCTTTAAATTGGTAGATTTCACCAGTGAGGTCATTTTCTTGTGGGTAGGTTTTCCATTCTAATTTTTTTACCCCTTATCAGTTTATTCAGATTATCTGTTTCCTCTTTTTTATTTTTTTAAGTTTATTTATTTATTTAGAGAGAGAGAGAGAAGGAGGGGAACAGAGAGAGGGCAAGAGAGAGAACCGAAAGCCTGTATCTTCCACTCCCCTTCGCCCACTGTGGGTAATTTGTTACATAGAAACAGATAAAATGAAATAGTGGGTTCTTACTAAGTTACTATGGTGAACATTTCAAATCCCTGTTTTCAAGGACAAAGCGCACACCAAAGAAAAGTAATAAAGTCAGAGGAGAAAACAGCTAATGTGATTAATAATGTAAACTTCTGTTTCTCAGAGGAAAAACTCATATTCCCAAAGGCTATGCCACTTATGTATTTGAGGTGCTGTCACAGCACATCTGCATGACCCTTGCATGTGATTCTACATAAAGATCCAAGGACTAATGTGTCCTTTATGATGTCATTCTCTAGAATTGATACATTGAAATATATTTTATTTTTTTAAAGTTTATTTTTTTATTTTGAGAGAGTGAGAGAGGGGAGGGGCAGAGAGAGAGAGGGAGAGAGAGAACCTCAAGCAGGCTCTGCACTGTCAGCACAGAGCCTGACAGGGGGCTCGATCTCACACATCATGGCATCATGACCTGACCCAAGATCAACCTGTTCACTTAACCAACTCTTTAGGGTGCCACCCAGATGCCCCTGAAATATACTTATTTTTATTATTATATTTATTGTGTTTCTTTAACTATAATGTTATAGTCAGCTAATTATATTATTATATAGGTATTGGTAATTGGTAAATGATTACATTATACCATATATAAATTTTATTTAGTAAAGAAAGAATTTTATGACATTTATTAATTTTTTAGATGATTTATTTTTGAGAGAGAGACAGAGACAGACAGACAGAGAAAGAGAGTGAGGGAGGGGCAGAGAGAGAGGGAGAAAGAGAATCCCAAGCAGGCTCTGCACTGTCAGCACAGAGCCTGATGCAGGGATCAAACTCACAAACTGTTAGATCATGACCTGGGCTGAATGAAGTCAGAGGCTTGACTGACTGAGCCACCCAGGTGCTCCAAGACATTTATTATTAAAAGGGGTATTGAAGTCATAGTGTTGAGAATTGCCGGAGTAAATAATCGCTGATAAGGCTCCCTATGTTAAGATAATATTAAATTTGCTAAAATCTGCTAAACCAATTTCCCTTAGATGCTTGATTAATATAACCCTGCAGTATAATAAGCAACTTCAAGGAATTTGTTTAGGTTCTGCCTTGTGTCTCTGACCTATTTCCTGTTTTAGGTATTGGTTAGTTTCTGTGTTGATCCTCGGCACAACTTAGAGATAAAAGCGGTGATACTAATTGTTAAGCCAGCTTCAGGTGGCTTAATGAAACTACTACTTATAATACATCTTATGTCTAAACACAAATAACGAAGAATATATATTCTGTGTGTGTGTGAGCACGTGTGTGCACGTGTGTCTGGTCTGTGTCTCTATTTAAAATTCCCCCCAAATTTTGAGTTTTGTTATTTGTCTCCTTAATTTTTGTTATTTGGCTTAATTTGTTTAATAATAACAATAAAAGAATACATTCACATTTAATGCTGCATAGGGTTTCTCTTCTGTTGTTTTTAAGTACACTTATTATACACCAGGTACTGCTCTAGAAACTGGGTTCCAATGAATACGGCATGTATTAGACTGGTCTGTGTCAGGAAACAGAAGCCCACTTGGATTGTTCAACCACGGAGACTTAAAGCACCATTGTTTAAACTTTATTTGTTTATTTTGAGAGAGAGAGCAAGTGAGCAGGGAAGAGGTAAAGAGAGAGGGAGAGAGAGAGAATCCCAAGCAGGCTCCGCACTGGCAGCACAGAGCCCAATGCCAGACTCTAACTCACCAACCATGAGAACATGACCTGAACCCAAGCCAGGAGTCAGACGCTCAGTGGACAGAGCCACCAAGTGCCTCTTAAAGCACTATTCAAAATGGGGAATGGGTTTAAGAGGTGTTGAAGGCCCTGTGACTAGTAACAAGGAAAGCATTACTACCCAAGATCTAGCGGGGTGAGGGGAGAAAATACTTACCACAACCCCATTAAAGCCAGATCTGTGGAGAGTGGACTGCCCTGCAGGAAACTGTAGTTATCAGAACTAAGGCCCAAAGTACAGTGAGAATAGGACAGAAATACACTGGCGACAACTTCCTTTCCATTTCTTACTTGCTGTTTGTGCCCCCCGTGGTCGAAGCCCAAGCCCAAGGACCCAGGTGTGCATCTGTGAGGGTGAGCCTGGTCTGGGCTCGGAGCAGGGCCAGAAGAAAGGGGGGATGGTTGTGAGGGCACCAGATGGGAAGCGAGGGCATAACGTCAATAAGCCTTCGAGGAATTGATACTTGTGAATGTGCAGAGAGGTACGTGGGCCCTGGGAATACAATATGGTAATGGGCATGATGAAAGACACCTCACAGTGCCAGGGACACACAGGAAGAGAGATCTATCCCAAAGGAGGGGTCTTCACTGAAGAAATACTTCTCAGTACAGTGTTTGATTTCTGACTCATATTCATATAGGCCAAGAAAGATGGGGAGCAGGGCATTTGAGGCAGTGAGACATTTGGGGTCCATCATGGTAATTATGTAAATATCAACCCCAAAACACTTATTTAAAGATCTATTAAATATCAAACCCTGTGGCAGGAACTAGGGATTTAAGACACGATTTTTATTTTCAAAGGATTTCCATCATTTTTATATTCCAGAGTGTAAGATGTCTGACTCAAAGAAATATAGAATTAAATGCTACCTATTTTTATTACAATGTACTACTTGTTTTACCGTGTTTATACCAGAGTTTCCAAAGGGTATTCTGAAGAACACCACTTCATATATAAGTATATGAGTGTTTCTCAAGAAATAGGCTTTGTAATCAGACATATTAGAGAGAGGCTGGGTTACATAAAGTTAATCAGGTACCTTTACAGCATGATTTCTTGTTTTTTTGGTTTTTGTTTTTGTTTTTTTTTTTTTTTGCAATGTTGCCCATAACTCCTGAGGCTACTCTAGAAAGTTTAGCATCTTCCAAATCCATTTGAGCATAGAAACCATTTACTGAGAAGCGTCTCCTGGTTCTAGTGTTCTGAGGAACACACTCACCAAGATGTGGCAGCTGTCTTTCCCAAATTAAGAAAATAATAATTCAACTATAAGATGATTTAAATTAGTAAAAAAAATAACACTATTTAAAGGATGAGAATAAAGAGATCTAATCTCTCAATTTATGTTTTCTGTTTATGTGAACCAAGAGTCACTCATTTTCAGGGCACCTGGTTCGCTCAGTGGTTGAACTTTTGACTCTTGATTTTGGCTCAAGATGCGATTCCAGGGTTGTGGGATTGAGCCCGATGTTGGACTACTCACTGAGTGTGAAGCCTGCTTGAGATTCTCTCTCTCTCTTTCTCTGTCCCTCTGCCCTATTTGTGCCCTATTTCTCTCTAAAAAAAAAAGTTTTCATTTTCATTTCTATGCATCATGATTTTCTTTTCTATTATATTTTTCAAGGCTTTATGTTCTTTCAAGAACTGGAAGACAGACCTGAAGCAAGGGGGAAAGCCACCTGCAGAGACAAGGAGTGTGATATGGGGCTTTCTACTTGCATGTCATTTTCTTTGTTTTTATTTAATTTTTAATGTTTTATTTATTTCTGAGAGAGAGAGAGAGAGCGCGTGAGCAGGGGAGGGTCAGAGAGAGAGGGAGACACAGAATCTGAAACAGGCTCCCGGCTCTGAGCTAGATGTCAGCACAGATCTCGACACGGGGCTCAAACCCATGACCATGAGATCATGACCCAAGCCGAAGTTGGATGCTCAACCAACTGAGCCACCCAGGTGCCCCCTTTCATGTCATTTTCAATGGCAGCTGCCACCCTAGCAGAAAAAGCACCAACAAAAGTTAGAGGAATTATTATTTATTATTTATTGTTATTATTATTATGGTCTTCAAATGCTATGTATCTATTTTCAAGTTTGGGATTCACCAGGAGTGACTACCATTGTTTTCTAGTTTTCGAAGTAATAAGAGTTCACTGTGTGTTGGGGCGCCTGGGTGGCTTAGTCGGTTAAGCGTCCGACTTTCGCTTAGGTCATGATCTCGCGGTTCGTGGGTTCGAGCCCCGCATCGGGCTCTGTGCTGACTGCCAGCTCAGAGCCTGGAGCCTGTTTCAGTCTGTGACTCCCTCTCTCTCTGACCCTCCCCTGCTCACGCTGTCTCTCTCTCTCTACTAGAAATAAATAAAAAATATTAAAAAAAAAAAAAAAAAAGAGTTCACTGTGTGTAGATCCTGGATCCAGCATCATGTAAAGCAGTCCAAGGAGCTAAATGCAAGGAGCAGAACTACCAGCATTAGAAGATCCAGGTTGTTTGTTCTATCCAATAAACTCTCAAAGATGTATCCTTCTCTATTTGTATTGTGTAGGTTTTCTATTTGATAAAGTGCGGTATTTAAAGTGCAGTCCTTTAAGTATGCAATGCATTTCCTTATTTGATACACCAAGCTTTTTCCTGTCCCCAATGTCCTTGGTATGGAGAAAGAGCAAAGGAGTGAAAAGATGGATGTATTTCTTTTGGTAAAGTTCAGCTCATACTGCCTGATGGACCAAAGTGTACTCAATTTTGTATGCAATTTTGTGTCTGCCCCACAATCACTGGAGGGAGAGCGTTATGGGTTGATGTAAGTAGACTTCTCCCTCTGATGTTAAAGAAATCAGAGGGAGAGACGGATGGACAACTATACAGTCACATATATTAGCCCACTGTGCTAATATTGTCTTGTTAAGTAAGATTAGAAGATAAAACCCCCTGAACACAAACACTCCATAAAACTGGTCCCTTGTCCTAGACAGCCCTATCAGTAACTTGCTATCCAAGTTATGTCTAGGTCATTTGGGCTTAGCCTTTTATACCAAAAAAAAGGGGGTGGTGGTGGAGGAGGAGATACTGATGGAGGAAGACTAATTTTCCTTACACAGAAGCGCAGAAGGCAAACTGCCTGCTGACTGTAAAATGCTTTCAAATGGCAAGTGCTTCTCCATAAATGTGCATCTTTATTCATTTTTGTGTAAAACAGATCACATCAAAGGAGACAATTATTCGCTGAAACTAGATGTTGCTTTCTTGATCACCTCTAAATTGAAATCCTCCTGTTAGTGGAGGATAGACAGTGGAGAGAAGATGAATCAGACATCTATGGGGCACTAATTCAATCAGAAGGAGAATCATCACTGAGTCTGCGGCTTCAAAACCATTGGGGGTGGGGGTGGGGAAAGGGAAGGGGATCAAAAAGCCAGGCAGTAGACCCGATGGGACAATGACTCTGCATTTCGGTGACAATTCACTTTTGTCAGTTCCTGATTGGTGTGAATCACTCTGACGAAGTCCAGGGTGATAACATCACTGGAAAGGAGCTATGAGGTCTGAAAAGATGACAGAAATGGGAAATCCCTCCGCCTCAGTGTCCCCATCAGAGCACAGATCTCCTCAGCGGTGTCAAGCTGACCTTTACCGAAGGAAGCGTAGGGTGGGATTCTTGTCTCTTTGATTCTTTTTTTCTTGTTTGAGTTACACGAGGGCTCAATAGCTTCCCTACACAGAAGCTGGGTCAGTGAAGTTTCCTCCAAACGATCTCAGTCCCTCTCTGGATGCACAATTATGAGGTGTCCAAAGCCCACTCACCAAGCTTTGTATGAACCAACTAAACTGAACTCTAATCTGTGCTGAACAAAAGGCATGGGACCTCAGATGAAATCAAGTTTTAAACTGGTGACATGAAAGGTAGACTATTTTTCTGCGAATTTGTGGTGGTTTAATTCTTGCACCGCCAGTGAGTTGAGAACTTGGGGAAATGTTCATTCTTTTCGCTGAGACAGTTTGTTTGCATTTGGATCTTTTTTGAAGTCTTGTTTTTAGAACCTGTTATTGAGGTGTGACATACCTATGGAAGAGTGGACAGATCTTAAGGGTACATGCAGCTCCGTGAATTTTTATAGCCATGAACAAGCTGTGTGACCTGCACCCAGATGAAGAAACAGAATTTACTAGAATTCTGGAAGACTCCTCCTTCTTCTTCCCAGTCACTGTTCTCTTCACAGGATAATCGTGATCTGATTTCTGATACTGGATATGTGCATTTGAAATTCATATATAAATGAGTTATGTAGTATGCATTTCTTGTGTCTGGTTTCTTTGGGTTAATATTGTGATTAATCCATATTGTTGTGTTAATTCTCACTGCTGGATCATACTCCACTGCATGAACATACCTCGATTTATATATTAATTCTATTAATTTATTCATTCCCAATTTTTGGCTATCACTAAGAATACCACTGCCAAAAAATTCTTGTACGTGTCTTTTGGTGAATATATACATATCTTAGGACCCTAAGCACACGCTTAGGATCCGAATTGCTGGGACACAGGTTAAATGAATGAAGTGCTATAGTAAATACTGACACAGGCAGGGTGATTTTCCTTTTTGGAATTCAGAGGACAAAAGGCACATTCCCCATTGACTCGAATGCAGGAATTAAACACGGATATAAAGTGAAGTTCACGGTATGTTTCATGGCAGGTTTGTGAGTTTATGCTTTACACGTGTGTCAAACTGCATACCCTGGTGTTTCTCACACTGTTGCAAAAACCAGTTGCTTTTCAAGTCACTGAGTATCTACAGTGCAATGAAGTGTTGCTGGAAGACAGCCTTTGATAGACTTAAATTTGATATTTGGTAGTTGAAGTCTCACTGCTATTCTTTATATACTTTTACTGTTGAAAGTTAGCCTGGAAAGATAATAAGGAGTCTCTAACTAGAAAAGCCTTCCTAGCTTTGGGGACAAAGAAGGAGATGGAGTGGCCCTCAGACGACCCACTTTTGTTGAACTATTCCGGAGGGCTCATGACATGCTTGTAATCAAATCAAATCTAAAGACAACCCCTCATGTCATATCAGAAAAATAATTTCAACTCACATGAAAAAAAATGAAGAGCTAAGGGTAAACTTCCAACATCGAAGGTATATAAGCAGATGGTAGAATTGGGTCGATCAGAAAAGGACGCAAAGCAAAATGGTTTCTATATCCTGGCCTTTTCCAAAATGAAGATTAAATGGTGCTGGAGGACAGGTTTTTGGTGTGCGGAAATTGGGTCCAATACAAGACCTATCGATGTGGATGCAAAGTAAATTGCTAGGTCATGTAGAGTCTTGTAATCACCCAGAAGGATGTCAAAACATATCCAGAAGTGAAACCACTTCTTCTGTGTGAGGAATATAGCACCTGCAGAGACTCTTTACAAACCCCGGGTCTGTAAGGTGTACCCTGCATAATTTATTACACACTATTTGCGGCTTGCAAAGCTCCCATGCACAACTTCAGGAAATGAATAATTTATCAGTCTTTGAAGGATATTCTGGAGCATTTGTAAAGGCAGATGGTAGAACTTGAAGCGTACTATACATAATTTTTCAACAATGGTAGTATAGAATTAAATGGCCATTGACGAAAATAGAGGCATGGGATTCTGAAAGTGTACTTTGGAGGGATTCCCTTCTCCATTTGGTAAAATGGATTTTTATTGGCTATAAAAATATCCACTGCACTTAGAGAGGTTTCCTTAGCAGATGAGTACAACAGTTATATTTGCAGTCCTCTTTTAATAATATTGAATTTAATTGACTTATATTTATTTGATTTATATTCCTACCTAACTCTTCCACGGGCATATGCTGCAAATTGACTTATATTGATTTTTTAATTTATTGCCTTGTTTAAATTGTCTGGAAAAAAGAAAAATATCATTTTTTACATTTAAAAATTTTAGAGAAGAAAATGCTTTTTAAAAAGGGGTAGATTTATCACTGGATGTGCTCATGGTTATGAATGAATAGAATGATCATTTAATTTGAACACATGACAGAAAACATTTATTGTAAGTTGCACAGAGACTTAAGAATATACGCCCATTGAATTTATGATTAAGTATTTTGTTATTTACTGTTAATTGCTAGTAGGTATAAGCTCAACTACAGTCTTTCTACACAATGCATATGTTTTGTTTCTTTAAATAAGATATCGTATTTATTACAAGTAGGTTAAATCATCCCAAATTTGGCAAACGGAGCCTGTTAAAACATTCAGATATGTTGTTTAAAACTGAAAATTTACTGAATCTGTAAGAATTAATTAGGAATGCCACGCCAATACTCTTTGTCCCTCACCAAAAAATAACAAAAAGTAAAACCACTATTATTAGCATTTTAAAATGGTTAACATCTCATTATTCCTAGGAATAAAAATGTGGTAAATATTCAGTTAATAGTAGTACCTAGCTTTTTCATTAAGCCATAAAATTTGCACTGGTTATATTTATATTTGCTGTCATATTGCTAATATTCCCCAAATTCATCTAAATAAATTATTGTAATAACTACCATTTATTGAGCATTTATTAATTTCAAATGCTGTGAGAATACATATACATGTGCGTGCATACAACACAGATATATCAATAAAAATACTGTTGATTTTCAGTTTTAGTTGATAAAGTTTATTTTAAATCTTAGATACGGTTTTCAAACTAAGAATTTGAGGGTTATATTAACTCCTATTCTCATAACATATGTAAGTCAGAACTACAGAAGAGCGTGTTCTAGGATATTATTTTGGTTTTATCTTTAGTTTTATGTGTAATAATAATGAAAGTTACCATTTATTAAATACCTATTATGTTAAGCCTCACACTTGGCATCCCATATACCTTATTAATGATACAAGAGCTTTTCTCTAACTTAACAGTATTTCAGACAGAATGCCTACTGTGTGCCAAGAGCTTTGTTATTTTGGTTATAGCCGTGAATAGTTCTGATAAAGACTCTATTCCCTGGGAGATTGTATTCCCATCAGAGAGACTGAAACAAACACAAACCAAATAAATAATACATAGTAAAGATAGTAGTTAAGTGCCACAAATGATAATAAGTAATAAAATAAATAAAGTAACTCAACAGGCCAAGGAAATAGAGAACGATGGAGAGGTAGCTGTTCTAGAGAGCGGTCAGAGAAGGCGTGTCTGAGGAGGGGAGACACCAGAGCAGAGACCCAAAGGAATGGAGGCAATGAGTTGTGTGAAGATCTGAAGGGGCCCATTCCGTGAAGAGCCTGGAAGCAGCAGGGGCCAGGCATTTTCACACCTAGTCAGGAAGGCTGGGAGAGAGAGACGGTGACAGAGACAGAGTAAGAGAAAACTGCCCTGGCCAAACCTCATAGGTTGCTGGAGCCACTGAAAGGCATTTGAAATTGCTCCGGATGGGATGGCGATCCTTTGGGGGAGCTTTAATCAGAAAAGGGGGTGAGATCTGATCAGCATTTAAAAACAAATACATAAAACTTTAAAAGATACGAAAGTGTTGCATTTTTTTATTGTCAAGATTACTTCTCCTAACATTTTCATTCATCCACTCAAAAAATTTATTGAGCAGAAGGCACAATATGAGTCCCCAGGAAAGGTAAAGAGAAATACACAATACTACCCTCAAATAGCTTCTACCACTCAAGGGTCCTGTTGTGGGACATGATTACCATGTTTACTATTATCGGATTATATGCCAAAGGCTACGGGTGTAGGAAGATAATTTCCCATAGTATAGGGGTGTCCTGGACATTATCGGGGAGGATTCAAAGATGAGAGATCCATGAAGGGTCTTGAAAGATAAGTAGGAGTTAACCCCTCTGTCAAAGGACTAAATGGCCAGGGTGAAGTGTGGTATGTGAGGAGCTAAGGAGAATTCTTCATAGAGAAATGGCATGTGTATACCTAAGGAGGTAAGCTCACAGCCGCCACTCTGGGGATTCTAGATAGTCGGGTTTGGGTGGGAGCATTTGGCTAGTGGTGAGAGATGAGTTGAGAAAGGTAGTCAGTTTCCTGTTACTCAGGGTCTCAGAGTCTTCATTAAACATCTGCACGTTATCCGTTAGTATTAGGCGGTCATTAAAAAGATTTTAAGTGAAGAAGCATCATATTACAATACGCTGCTAAGACAGAAAAGGATTGGGGTGTAGTAAGTAAGGCTTTAGGAAATTGCTGTAGTAATCCAGATGAGAAATGATGAAGGTCTAAACTAGAGTGTTGTAATGGGAATGGAGTCAAAAAAAGAAAAGAAAGGATTCATGAAGGGGTCAACAGGACTTCATTACTGAATAGTTGAGGGGAATGAGGATATCTCTATCTCTGAAATCTAATTAAAATAACTCATCATAACCACTGCGTCATTATCCCGTCTTTCAATAAATACTGCACCTTTAAAATACATATCATACAGGCACCTGGGTGGCTCCATCATTAAGCATACGACTTCAGCTCAGGTCATGATCTCGTGGTCCATGAGTTCGAGCCCCGTGTTGGGCTCTGTGCTGACAGCTCAGAGCCTGGAGCCTGCTTTGGATTCTGTGTCTCCCTCTCTCTCTGCCCCTCCCCGGCTTGCACTCTATCTATATCTCTCTCAAAAATAAATAAAATATTTAAAAAAATACACATTATACTAGCTAATTAACATGATTTTCCAATTGGTGGACTGTAGGAAATTATATGATTAGCTTGTTAAGAATTCGTTAGAATAGCTGGTGTATTTGATGGCTCTTAAATCACACCAAGTACTCTCAACTTCCCCTACGATTAGTGCTGGAGAGGCTTTTGTCTGGGTTAAAATCATGACTATTGGAATACAATTAAATTTGTTGTATGCCTGAGAAGGCTTAGGCTCTATTTTCACTTGGTGGTTTTAAAAAAAATAATTTGCATAGAGCTATTGAAAGAATGATTTTTTTTTTTTTGCCATTTGCATTGAGCAACCTTTATGTGGAAACAATGGGATGTACCTCACTTATTAGACAAATAGGTTCTCATAGTGAGAATTCAGTGGTTACTGATCATTTATCTGTTGGATCCTATGTTTTCTCAGGTATTCTTATTTGAGAACCGCCCTTGTCTCACAAATTTATTCTTTTAGGTTGAAGTATGCAAAACATCAAGTTTTTCATGTTCTGGGGTGGTGGTGGTGAAACGGGACCGTATTCTTATTTACTCAAAACCCCCCGCAAAGTTTCTGAGATGTAAAATACCCTTCTAGTTCACAGAATTTGGCTGATCAAATCTACCATTCTAGGAATGTTTCTCAGATGATCTTACCGGGTGTCTTTTTATTCCTCTAGAAGTTGAGTGAGCGGGTGACTCCACTGAGCACGAGGTCTTACATTTAGTCCTGGCTTTGCCGTTGCTATTGTTGTGTTCTCAGGCAGGAATAGGCAGCTTACATAATACCCACCCAGATGATCATTTGTGGTTTGGTTACTAAACGCATAAAAAATATTAGACCAAGTTTTAAGGATGCTTGTGAACAACAGTTACCCACTTCCTTGTGTTTTTTTTTTTTTTAATTACTACTTTTTCAAGACACAGGGTTTTTGTATCACCATTTGAGATGTTACTGAAAGTATCTTGTATGCACTGTACTTTAAACAGAGGTGTGAATAACAAACTATAAACATGTATTTGGACACTGTGAATCTACATTTATATTTTAGGTGGACACTTGATTAGAACCACCAGTTAGCTGGAAGACTGCAGTGATCTTCTGAAAAATAACTGCAAGTATCACTGCTTGGGTTATAATAACGTTCGGCATTGAGTGGCTGCACTTCTGATTAAATTGTTCGGGATAAAATATGTGCGATTTTGAGAGTTTGTAGGGGGAGTTTTGTCCATTTTTCAACTCTGTTTTCTTCTCATCCCCCATTCCACTCACATAAGCCATCTCCCATAAAGAACTCCCTCAAATTTTGGCTGAAATTCTCAATTTTTCTGAAAAGAAATATGCATGATTATAGTTGGGGTGGAAAATGCAAACATCCTTAAAAGTTAATGTACTGAATTTAATGCACACTAAACAGCCATGTCCTAGAAGAGGTTTGAAAGAGAGTAGTTTCTAATAGTTTTGGTTTACATTCAAATGTGAGATGGAAAGAAAGGGTACAGAACTGAATGCACAAAACGGTGGCCTGCTAGACCACAGGACAAATATATATATATATACATATATATATATTTGCTGTTTATATATATATATATATATATACACATATATATATTTGCTGTTTATATATATATATATATATATATATATATATATACACATATATATATGTATATTTGTTGAGAAGTTAGAGTTCAGGGTTAGGGGGTGACTTTGCAGGACACAGCACCAGAGAGAAGGTTGGTGTACAAAAAGGGACAGTAAGCTTTTAGAGATGTGCAGACTGCCTTTTGAGTCTTTGGCTGTGGGTTCATCCATACATATGTTTAAGGAGATAAAGTAAGGAAAGAATCACTGGAAAGAAAGAGTTGAGACAATCACTGGAGACAGGGTTGGTAATATTTTGTATTCCTGCCAGACACAAGAAGAAGATCTCTGAATACTTTGGAAGATTGCATAGTTCCCTCAGAAGGGTACTGCCTTAATAGTGGTGCCAAATTGCTCCCAGACTCAAGGTTTTACTTGACCTATCTTAGTACAGTTTTAAAACAACGTTGGAAAGAATCAAACTAATTCCAAGTGCTAGAGTTGTATCTCAGCAAAAAGCCCAAAAATAATAATAATAAAAAAAATCCCGGATCCTACCATGTAAAATTCATAGTTTGTAGCATCCAGTAAAAAATTAACAAGCATGCATAAAAACAGAAAATATAAGTGATAACCAAGAGAATAAAAAATAATTAATAGAAACAAAGCCAAAAAGAAAAGAGATGACAATCAATAGACCAGGATATTAAAACAGCAATTATAAATGTACTTCACATGTTCAGGAAAGTAAAGGAAGGAAAGAATATAATGAAGAGCAAAAAGGATATTTAAAAAAGATGCATAGTGAACATCTAAGGGTGAAAAATAGAATATCGGAACTAACAATGAAACTGGACGGGATTGGTAGCAGGGGAAACACGACAGAAGAAATTAGTTGAATGGACGACACAGTAATATGTATCATTCAGTTTTATTTTAAATTTTATTTTAAATGTAATAGAGGAGGAACAAATAAAGCCTGAAAAATAATTCTTCAGTGAATTTTGGGGTAGTGACAAGTAGTCAAAATATATGTATACTTAGAGTTTTAAAAGGAGAAGAAAGAGATAAGGGGATGGAAAAATATTTGAAGAAATGATGGGAAAAATTCAAATTTGATAAAAACCTATACACCCATAAATAAAGGAAACTCAGTAAACTATGAGCAGGAAAAAAAATAAAGAACTGGGCCAAGAGACAAAATCCAATGGTTGAAAACTAGTGATAAACAGAATATGTTAAATTAGGAGAGGAGGGGACACCTCTGTGTTAGTTCTCTATTGCTGTGTAACTAATCACCACAAAGTTAATATCTTAAACCTACTTGTAATCTCATAGTTCGTAGGTTAGAAGTCCAGTCAGGCTCAGATGGGATCTCTGCTTAGGGCTCACAAGGATAAATTCAAGATGGCAGCCCTATCTCTTACCTGGAGGCTCTGAGGAAGGGTGCTCTTTCAAGCCCATTCATGTTTTTTGGTTGGATTTAATTGCTTGTAGTTGTAGGCCTAGGGTTCCTGTTTTCTTGCTGGCTACCAGTGGGCCTGTTCTCTCCTCCTAGGGTTCAGTTGCATTTCTGCTCCTACTTAAAATCTCTGATTTCTAGCAGCAGCTTGAGAAAACTTCCCACTTTTAAATGGTTCCTAGAATTACAGTAGACCCATCCAGGTAATATGCCTTTTGCTCAACTCAAAGTCAGCTGACTGGTAGCCTCAAATGGATCTGAAAATCCCTTTTGCTATATCAGGTAACATGATCATAAGAGTGATGTATCTCTCTGTATTCACAGTCCTGGAGATTAAAGAAGAAAATCTTGGAGAACCGTCTGAGAATCACAAAAACTGATACACTCATTGAGAGCGTTTGGTGACAAAACTTGTATGGAGCGCCTGAAGGATGGACGCTGTGGAGCACAGTCGCATGTGTACAATGGACAGGAGAGAGAGGGCAAGGACACCATTTTAAGCCACATGCATGAGTGAGGCTCAATAGGCCCTGGGTGGAAAGACAGACAGGGTGCGTAGGATGTGGTGTGGCAGATGACCGGTAACAGCAGGTAGTGGCAGAAAACAGTAGCTGAAGAAAGTTCGTCTCAGGGTTTCCGGTACCATTAGGTGACAGATTCCATCAAGATAAGCGATTCCTTTGCCTAGCACAGACCTCGGTGCATAGAAGGCAGGTATTAAATATGTTTGGAATCAAAAAAAAGAAAAAAATGAGCGGAGGTGGACTGGCGGTAAGACAACACACGGAAATGGAAGAATCGTAACAGGAGGTTACTTGATAAATCCAGGAAGGCAGGCGATTAAGTCCAATGTCTGGGACGGCACAGTTTCCTTGGGGGCAGTCTTCGAGGGGAGGAGGCAGGGACGTGACCACAGCGATATCTAGTTGGGCACTACGCTAGGTAGTGTCTACATTCATATACTCCTTTGATTCTCACGATAACTGCATGATATAAACATTCTTTTCCTCCCTCGATGTAGTTGTAGAAAAAAGTAAGTTTTGAACAGCATCAAGAAGCACATTGTCCAAGAGCTCATAGTTATCGATCGAAAGAACGAGGATTCTTGCTGCCTGAACTCCAAACTACGTTTCCTCCTCGTTTGCCCGGTCCTTGGCGGCCATCAGCTGATAAACATATTGATAAACATATCAGACTGCTGATTTGGTCACGGCAATTTTACTGCACGTTTGTGTCAGGCACTATCTGGGAGCTGTTAGTTACTATTTTTCCCATCAAGGGCAACTGAAATGTGATCAGATAACAACTCGCCTTTCCCACTTACTGCATTCAGGTTGCATACGGTTATGGAGAGGCTTCTGTTCCCTTCCTATTCACTGCATCCTGCTGGATCCCACGTGCTGGGAGCACTGGATGCCACAGTTTGAAACACGCCTTCTCATTATACCAGGTTCTGTAGCCCATTCCACAGAATTGCTCCTCTCCACAAGTGCTTCAAGGCAGGACGAACTAGAGGGGAGAATACAGGCAGGATGTGGGGGTCCTGGGGCACAGAGACACTCATGCTGCCTTTTGAGTTCAGTGCGGGCAGGCAGATGGCCTTTTCCCAATGGACAGAGAACCAGCATTACCACATCAAGCCAGATATTCACACTGCGTTCACATTTGCTGGAACAATCACGATGCGAAGTGATGGGGGGTGGGGGACAAGGTTGAGGCTTTAATCATAATAGTGTGTAAGGGAAAGGTCACAACTACTGGGTCTTCTGGATTTTATAAAAATGTCTGGGTTTTGGTTGTAGGAGGAAAAGTTTTACGACCAGGAGGTTTATCATGTGGAGGTGACATGAAATGGAAAGGTTCTTGTGTAGGGAAGTTGGGGCAACATAGGGAGGTCATGAGGACGTGAGAGAGAAATTGTGACACAAAGATCCTTTGTGGGAGGACATGGTGAGAGCTGAGAAAGGCCCTTCAAAATGTAGTCCTCTTTTTTTTTAATGTTTATTTATTTTTGACAGAGAGAGGGAGAGGGAGAGGGAGGGAGGGAGGGAGAGAGAGAGAACGAGCGGGGGAGGGGCAGAGAGAGAGGGAGACTCAGAATCTGAAGCAAGCTCCAAGCTCCAAGCTGTCAGCACAGAGCCTGACGTGGAGCCCAAACTTCTGAACTGTGAGATCATGACCTGAGCCAAGGTCAGACGCTTAACCAACTGAGCTACCTAGGCGCCCCAGTACTCTTCTTATTTGTACTTTCAGAAAAACCTTTTCTTCTTGTTAGCAGTTCTTTATAAAATGAATGGGAATCGTGATACATATTGCTACATCCTGGGTCACTCTTACCGCCCATGTGAGTTTATATCCCACGCGTATTGGCCTATGGTTTTGGAAACTGGAATAAACATGCAGATTGTGAATAAACAAGCACTGTGAATAAATCAGTTTACCTACTGTTTATTGAGGTTAGGAGCCAATGTTAGCCAGAGCTTTTGGTCACACCCAGCCACCTATGAGAGTCAGACCTGCAGGCAGGTGGCTACATTTCTTTTTCAGCTATACCATCTCTAAAGTAACACAGTTATAAAAGGACATGAGCATCAACTCCTCACAAAATGAACCAAACAGATGTGAAACCACAGTAGTCAGCATTGACTTATGGTCTAGAATATCCCTTTCTCTGTTTTTTACTGGTGACTCATGATGAATGGTAACAGATTGATAGGGTTCTGGACGGGACAAGTAGCTGCCTGTAAAATTGAGACGGCATCCATCATACACATACTAATTGATTCATTAATATGAGTTACAGAGGTATTTTTTTTCCCCTTCTCCTTGCTGTGTTTAGACCTGTCGTCACTAACAGAAATAGAATGCCTTGTTTTCAAAAGCTGGGTAGAAATGCCCTTTAAGCACATGCAGGCAGTGTGGAAAATGATAGCAAATATTGTTCCCTCACTTTTATTTTTTAGATAAATAAACTCCAGTAATTCGTCCCTCTTTTTACATATGTAAAAATGTCTTCACGTAAATACATAGGTAAGGTACAAAAGCAGGCACCTTATGGATTTAATGGCTTTCTGCAGTACTGTTTCTAAGTAAAGCAGGTTGTTACGCTTGATACTCTCGAGATTAAGTAATAAACATGCTATTGTTCTTGTTGAAGCCTCCCCTCAGGCATGAAGTACTCTATTTATTGGACACATATTGTATGTTTAGCATGTGTGAGGCCATCAGAGTGACACAGAAGAGGAGAAAGACAAGGTTTTCACCCTCAAATTCTTATGATGTAGATGGAGAGACCAGGGAAACTCATGAAACAATCGCAAGGACTGAAAGAACAATACAAAAGAATGGAATGATAAATTCTGTGTCGAACTAAGGAATGGCAGCAGGCCGATTTCAAGGGTGCCCCGGTGAAGAGGAGAGTGTTGTCTGCGTACAGACCCAGCATGAGCAGACACGGAAATGAGTGCAACACCATCATACCACGGGAACAATGATGAGACCCAGAAGCTGATCTGAATACGGGAATGAGAGCCGTGGAGAAGTTAAAGGCAAGGCAAAAACCCTATACTTTGTAAAAGACAGCTATTTAGCATCTTCCAGATTGGTAGAATAAAAGAGGAAGAAAACCAGGAAATAAACATTCTTTTTGAAAACGAAAATCCCTTCTTGTACCAAGGCAGTTTTACCCTGGCATTACTAATCATATGACAAGTCAAAGTCTAGACACTTCAAGAAATTTTCAGTTTTATCTAAATTGCATGCACACGTTCCTAACTTTTATGTTGATGTGGCAACATACATTCCACTAATCCATCGGAAAGTGACTTATTAGAAACAGGTGAGAGGGATTCTTTTTTCTAAAGTGCAAATTTGATTAGCGTATTAAGAGATTAACATTTACTGCAAAACAAAAGCAATAAGAACTTCAGTATGATCTCTTACCCCCCTCCCCCGCCACAAAACAAGTAAACAGGAAAACCTCTCTTCCTTCTGAATTATATTGAACCTCAGTGCACGTGCTCAAGAAAGTCTTTTTCACTTGGGAATGATTGTCCGGGCATGTGAACAGGTTGCATAGATATTTGTTGCTATTCAATAAGAATTGGGGTAATTATACTGGATGCTGAGCACTGTCTGACTTGTTAAAATATAGCAGCTTAGGGGCACCTGGGTGGCTCAGTCTGTTGAGCGTCCGACTTCTGGTCAGGTCATGATCTCACAGTTCGTGGGTTCGAGCCCTGTGTCCGGCTCTGTGCTGACAGTTAGCTCAGAGCCTGGAGCCTGCTTTGGATTCTGTATCTCCCTTTCTCTCTTACCCTACCCTGCTCATGCTCTCTCTCTCTCTCTCTCTCTCTCTCTCTCTCAGAAAGAAATAAAAACATTTAAAAAAAATATAGTAGCTTAAGGTTACTTTAATAATTATCTTCATATTTTTTGGTAATTATTATGAGGAGAAGGCTAATTAGCTGTTTTGGATACCCAAGCAGAACTTGAACTGGGGCAAACGCAAAATAAAAAAATAATCTCTCATTAGGCCTCAGGCACAGCGATTTGGCTTCAGTGATAAAGTGCAATGGGTAGTTAGGAATGACTGGGAAGAAATCTTATATAATCATCTGTGAAATTTACTCTGCATGATTTACCGACAGACCAAATGTCTATTAAACTCTTTCGATATTGATTTATGTAAAAAAAATTAGGATGAGTCAAATTATTGAGCTTTATGGGAACCAAGAGCAGATGTGAAATCTAAAACAAGAAGAGGATTTTAATAAGATGTACAGACTATGCATCAGGCTTAGGGTTAATACTGGTCTCTGGGCCTGAAGAATTTAAATCAATCCCAAGACATGACAGTAAAAGGTTTATCATGAGTGCGAGTGCTTTTCTTTTCAGAGGCCATTATTCATCCTGTTTGGTGCGCATTATTATGGAAAGATACATCCGCCACTGGGAGGAACCCTCTCTATTGGGGAGGCTGAGTCATTACAATTCATAGTGAAATGCAGTACAATTTCTATTTCCTTGGCAGTACTGAATAGACAGTTTGTGCTACTTGTTGACCATATCCACATCATTGTCATCTTAAAAATAAGAAAAAAAGTCTGTCAAAATCCTAATTTTAAATGTCCCTTTATAGATAGAATACCTTACCAGAAAGAAAGCATTACAAGGAAAGCGTCACAAAAATATTGAGTAGACACATTATAAATGTGAGTATGATTCTTTGTCTTTGAGGGACTTACTGTATATTTAAATAAAGAAGAACAGTTTCATATTGTCTATATATCCATCCATCTATCCGAATATTTATCAATTCACCTATCACTTATTATACAAGTGGTAATAGGTCCCCCAAAGGGGGATTGCACTATAGGACTTACGAGAAAGGAGAGTCTGCTAGAGTCTGGAAGAGTAACTCTTATTCTCAGAGATTACTTGGTTTATTTGGGTCTGAGAGCTCTAAGGAGAACTGAACATAAAAGGTGGAATTCTCAGATTCTTGAATTCCTGCATTCTTGTCTAGCCCTGTCATTTAGTTGTGTGATCTTACACAGGTCACCTAAATTTGCTAAATTTGAACTTGGTCACCCATGAAATGTGAACAATTACAGATTTCTATATCCTACACACCAATGGCCATAGCAACTGTATAAGGTGAGTATTATTATTACAGTTTAAATATTAGGACACCGAGGCTTACAAAGGCTAGGTAATTTCTTCAAACTTACAAAGGCAATCCATGGATTCAAATGCAGGCCTGTGCATTCCACCTCAACCTTGTTTCTTTTTCTACTACGCTGTGCCTGATTTTCCTCCCAGGACTATTCTGAGGATCAAATGAAGTAAACTCCAAAATGCTGCAGACATATGATGTGTGCCTGTACTGCTTGGAAGACTTTCCAGCAGAGCTGGGGGAAGGGCATTCCATCCTGTACAAATCAAATTGAAGAGGCCTAAGGTAACTCATCATATGGTCATTATCATCATAGTGTTCTATCAGGAAAGTGATTACATAAAAAACTACTTTTGGTTTCCACCTTGTTGGTTATGATTTTATTATTTGACAACTTCTGGACTGTCGACTTACCACAAGTATGTTATTTCTCAAATTTCTAGAAATCTTCTTCTAGTTTATCAACAGTGTTGAAGCATCTCCTTGGAAGAGCCTATTTCATAGACCCTGGCTCTCAATACCAAATGCTTTTGAGTTATTTCCTCACCTTCATGAAGTTCCTGGTTAACTTTTAAGATGCTATATCCCTGTGGCCGTAGCTCTGCAGAGGCTGGTGCGTGTCTAAATGCAGACCAGGTCTGCTAATAGCACAGTGTTTACCTCCCGCTGAATCTCAAATCAATCACCGAAGAGTCCAAAAGGAAGGCCAATTGTAAACATTTCTGAAAGGCACTGGTTGCTACCATTTATTTCGGATAAAGGTATTCAGAATTTTAATTTAGTTTCTGCTAGAGTTTAGGAGGGAATAGGGATTTTTTATTCTGGGGTATTGTGTATAAAACTCTTAAATATGAATTTCTTCTTGAGCTGTAAGTTTTCAAACATACCAGAAATGCAATTTTTATTTTTCCATACCTATTCCAGGATTTGTTTGGATTCATTCTAAATGGTCCATTGACAATAAGTAAATGACAGTCCTTTGGTCAGTGGCCTGTATACACCATGCTTTTCTCTACATGTAGATGGGCAGCTGGAAGAAACATTGTTCAGTTAGGGACATCTGCTTAAAGAGGGAAAAGGCCTTTGGTCGCTTTCAGAGAATCCCACTAATGACCTAGTTATGGCGGGTGGGTGACGGCAGGAACGATGGATGTTTCTGTGCAAGCTTAGCTCTACTGGGCTGATCGTAGATATAGGAATGATGAGACAAATCCTGGAGCCAACAGAGCATCGAGCTGAGTGACAGATTCTCTAATTCTGCATGTCACACCTGGTCCACAGTTGGTCTGCCCTTGAATTACAACAAAGGTATACCACCCTCTTAGGAATAAATTTGATTCTTATTTAAAAACAATTAGCTAAGGGCACTTTTGTCTAAACCTTCCCTTCAAAATGGAGTCTTACCGCTTCTAGGCCTTTTGGCTAAGATCTAGTGTAGTATCTGTTCTTATCAGTTTAAAATGGAGTCTTGTTAGAAAGCACAAAGACCACCTAGCAAGCTCTCTCACTCCAGACCAGACTTATAATGCTGGCTAACGGGGACCTTGCACACTTTCCAGTAATGCAAATAGAATGCAGCATTTTTACAGCAAAAATTATACTGTTGTCATCACCTAATTCAAAAAAACAATTGCTTTCAAGGTGATGAAATGTTGCTAAGTCACCAAAGCAATTGGAAAAATTTCATTGAAGTAATTTTTATTCTCTTGAACCCTATGGTCTTAGCTAGCAGTTGTGGTAGAAAAATTTCTCTGTGTAAGGAAGATGGGTCATAAAAACTGCCTTTTCTGAAAAGACTCTCAGTCTTTGTGTGTGTTTCTTATAGTCTGTATTATAAATTGGTGCAGAACTTATGTGACATAATGCTACTTAAAGAGTGTCAGTGTCTTGGTACCTCTTTCTCTCTCTCCCTTTCTGTCCCTGTCTCTCTCTCATCTTTAAGACCACAGGTTGTAAATGAAATTAAATGCAATATAAAATAAATCAGGTTATCTGCAGCTTTTTTTTTTAACAGAAAGAATACTCGCTACATCATTTGTAAAGGGTAAATGGATAAAATATTTAATGAATAGTAATGTCTTTTATTCTGTACTTTTTTTAAAGGTCGTTTTGCTATTCATATAATTTGGTATTTTTAAGTATCCTACTCTGGTAATTTACAGGACGACACTGTTAATAGTTTAGAGGTATTAGAAGTCATTGAGCCCAGCGCCTTTTGCTTACCGAGTAGAAAGACGCCAAACTGATCTTTTCCCAAAGTGACCTGGGAACTTTACAACAGAGTAGATGTGGAGGCTCGTTACTGCGGACATCCTATTTATAATTTCTGGTTGTGTTTGTGTGTTCTACTCTTATATTTAAGGAATGTCTACACTTCTGTTATCTTACTGAAAATTAACACAGCACATCTTCAGAGTACATCTTTCCCCCTTTACTCTTCTTTAATGAGACAGAGGCTCATCATTCAGCTATCATGATGCAACCGTTATTCACCAGTGCTTGACCCCAGAGAATTACGGTGCAGGGCAGCTCACCTGAGAGGTGGTAGGCTGAATCTCTGCCAATTTTGTATCAGTTTCTCTATCCGTTTACTATTAAGTTTGAATTACTGAGTTTGCTGGTGCAAAAATTATTTTCCAGTAGAAAAATCTGACTTCAGTCTGGATTTCATATAAATATTCTCTTTTCCAACTGTTCTCGAAACAGTGTTTTTTTTTTATTAAATTTCTCAATTTTTAGCCAATAAATTCATCACCAGGCAATTTATGACATTATTACTTCTTCAGGTGACTGAACTTTAGGACCCAGATGCACCATTGTTCTGGCCAAGGTCATTGTTTGCAGTGCTGGGAAAAACATTTGCAGATGAGTACATTTTGGGAAACTCTGTATAACATGCAAGTATAAATAAGTTTCCTATGCATGACTCACTCCCATATCTTTGCAGACAGACCGAGGAGAGGAAATAAAAACTCTGCCATTTGGTAATTCTTTTCTTGCAGAGCAGCTTGTTAATAAACAGAAAAGAATTTCAACCTTTGATTTAAATGGGAATAGGTTAAATCAAATGAATAATTGGAGTGCCGTGTTCACATATTAACAGGTATAGACTATTTGATACTTTACAAAATCATTCCTAACATTTAAGCTGGTGAAGCCAATGCTACTACTAATCTGTCAGACAGGTGAGTGCTATTAAGTTGAACCGAAAAGAGCATAAACTGAGGTTTAGAAGGTTTGAAATTTGACTGACGGACACATTTATCATGGTGCTGGTCAAAGATAATGACTCAATCAACACTATTTGATGAAATCACATCCATGTCTTGCTTTCTGAAAATGAAGAGGTGCTTTTTTTGGTAGTTACCCTTCAATTCTCATGCGGGATGTTTATTTATGTCACTCACAGACTAGTCTGAAAATCTTTTAAGGTTTCATCTTTTTTTTCTGGATCTCACAGTCCTACTGATATTTTCAAGATATTGAGGGGCTAAAGGAAGTATATGTTCTGTTCTCAATCATTTAGCTGCTAGGCAACTCTGTAAATTATGAGCCACTTAGTTAATGCTTTTTTTAAAAGTCTATTTATTTATTTTAAGGGGGCATGCAAAGGGAGAGACAGAGCAGGGAAGGGGCAGAGGAAGGGAGAGAGAGAGGGAGAGTCCCAAGAAGGCGCTGTACTGTCAGTGCAGAGCCCAATGTGAGGCTGACCTCACGAACTGTGAGATCATGACCTGAGCCAAAACCCACAGTCGGATGCTTAACTGAGTGAGCCACCCAGGCGTCCCTACATAGTTAATGCTTTTAACGGTAGCTGTTTTCTTCGTAGGAATTCATTCATATAGACTTCACCAAAGGATATGAAAAATATTTCAATACTCAAGACCCACTTTTTTAAGGCAATATTTAATTCATGCTATTTACCAAATTGCATAATGTCTGCTAATTACAGACATAATTTAATCTACATAATTAAATGCAGTATAATTTAAAAAAAAAAGAGTAAAGATAAGAAGCACACATTTCCTACTGTTCCATGTCTACAATGTGTGAAAGCTAATGCATGGGAAGGGACAATGTTTCTGCATCTACAGAACATCACTGTGGGAGAGCGCCCTTTCCTTTCCATTTAAACTGGAAGACACAATTTAAAGAGACGCCAATCCAAGAGCTCACACTTCCTCTTTGAAAAAAATGCTTGACGATGCTCTTTACTTGCTCCCACAAGGCAAAGAACTGAATGTGTAGAAAAGGAGTAGGAAACAAGGTTGTGTAGCTGAGAAGGCAGTAACTGCAAGTCTAGGTGACTAGAATTGAAGTTTTATAGTATCTAATTTTTTTTCAAATATTTTCTTCACAGAATTGTTTCAGTCAGTCGTCACCAAAGCTCTTGAAATTACTACCATGGGATTCTGTTCTCAGATTGACTCAGCTGAAACTTGCAGGTGGATAACTCGGCAAAGATCATCCTTTCTCCTCTTTTCTTCCTCCATTCTTGTTATTTGAGTCACCAATTTGAAATGCACCATTACCACCAAATAACTATTTAGCAGCATACAATCACACAATTGTGTGAAGAGACAAACATAATGAAGGACACCAGGGAAATAGGATCCTTTCTTCAGGGCTCCTATCCTGCACTGAAATGATTGAGAGTTCTGTAGCTTTTGTAACAGAGTATCCTCCTAACAATTACCTGCAACTAATGGTATGCTAAACTGAACAGGAAATCAAGTCTTGGAATGAATAGATCCATTGGTCCAAGTGACAGAGAGCCCAGCACTGTTTTCAAATTGTTTCAAAAGAGCCAATGTTCTCATTATATAATTATAGCTCAACCAAATTAAAGAACTGATACCCTTTCTGATTTCATATTATTGCTTTTTCAATTCAGTATTAATGATGTATCTTATTGCTTGCATTAATGAAGTTGGACATCTAGCATTTATCTACCTTCTCCTGCTGACATTCTTCTGTTTTCTGGCTCACACTGTATTTGTGAGCAAACACTCACATGTAAAACTTAGAGTGGCTGTTCATGTGCTGTATAAAAATCATTCTTAAAATTTGGAATCATTTTCTGTGCATGCTTCTACAAGCAGTACTTTTGATGAATCTTATAAAGGGACCCAAGAAAATGGTAACATTAAGTAATGAAGGTCAAGGACACAAGGAATTCATATCTAAGACATTATTTTTCAGTTAATCAGTTTTTAACCACATTTAGCCTTCAGAAGAATGTTTTTAATTGTATGTTCAGGCGAGATAATTTCCCCTTTCTTTAGATCAGTCGCTGCAATCTTCTGCCACCCTATCTCCAGAGCATATTTTGCCTTGTGAAATGAAATGGAAAATTTGGAAAGTGTGACCCAGAGACCCGTACATTTCCCAATAAATTTGGAATGGTCAAATTTGACAAGTCATCAAAAATAATCATTCCTAGAAAACCCTCCTGTACTGAAATGCAATTCATAATACAACTGCAAAGTAATTCTTTCAGAAATTAGAATTCAGAAAGCTTCTTCAATTCTAGGTAGAAAGATTTTGAGAAATAATCATAAATTATTTTGAGGCATGCTGTTTTTTATTATTTTCCTTGATTTCTCCTGAGATCACTATAAAGAAGACTAGAAATGACATAAAATAGTACAGAAAGCAACTGAGTATCAAGTTACAGGCAATGAGAAGGCTACATAGATTTTGGGGGAAGAGTTTAATAATATTAAATATAATTTCTTAAGACCTTATAAAATCCCATGTATCCATCGACAAAATGATTTATAACATTTTATATATCCATTCTATGGGATGTCATACAGTGATTAAAAAGAACTGAGTCAGATCAATGTGCCTCAAAGCATATTGATAACGTAATAAGAAAAATAGGTTGCAGTACATTACGTAAATAACGATCCATTTTTTAAAAAAATTAGCAGTGCATATGTATGTCTGTAACTGTTTACTCAGTCCTAGGAAAAGGTTTGGAAGGCTAGAACAGACTTTTAATCTTGGCATTTCACTGGCTGTGCTAAGCTGGAGTTTCAGAATTTTGAGAAGTATGTTTTATGTTTAAATTTTTTAAAAGACTTTAGCTGTCAAAATTAAAAACTGTTTCAAACATCTATGTGAAAATGCTTTGGGGAGTGACTGCATCTTCTCTTTAAAGGGTTTAATTACGTCTGGTTAGCAGGCTTTGTAACTTCTGTAGGATTGTTTCTCTACCCAAAAGAATAATAACCTAACTCAAATGGTTGTTGCAGCAATGACTAATATGTAGACTTTCCAGACAATATGCTAAATTCACCATTTGATGCACCTATTTATACTCCAAATACCTAGTGATTGTAGTTAAAGTATTTCTTTTTAAAACATTTTTATTTATTTCTGAGAGACAGAGAGAGACAGAGCACATGCGGGCCAGGGGCAGAGAGTGAGAAGGAGACACTGAATCACAGAATCGGAAGCAGCCTCCAGGCTCTGAGCTGTCAGCACAGAGCCTGATGCAGGGCCGTACCATGAGATCATGACCTGAGCTGAAGTCGGATGCTTAACTGCCTGAACCACCCAGGTGCCCCTAAAGTATTTCTTAAAAGAAAAATGGCAAGTGCCATAACCAGGTGACTGAAAAGTTAACTGTTTCCCTGGATCATGATGGAACTAGAAAGCAAAATGAAGAGTGGGGCTGAGGCCAAGATTTTACCAGATTGGTTTTTATTGCTCGGGCATACTTTGGTGCTTTGAAGTGCTGCTTCCAAAGGAAAATAAAAACTAAGAGCTCTCTATAGAGGAAAGAGGACAGAAACCAGTTTCTTGGTTTAAAGTTGGTGCTAAGGAAGCTCTTCTTGCTTTAGGGGAACTGAAAAACACTGATGCACACATAAATATAGTATGTAGGGTCGTAGGTATAAGAAGACACAGGAAGACAGTATGTCCTGATGACAAGAAACTGAATCTACCTGGTTATAATGAAAATAAGAGTGAAAGTAACAAAGTGAAGAATATCTTGGATATTTGGGTGCTAAACGTGCGTTCCTACGTAACTCTTGAAAGGAAATCTTATTTTTTTTAATGTTTATTTCTGAGAGAGAGAGAGAGAGAGAGAGCAAGAGGAGGAGAGACACAGAGAAGAGGAGACATAGAATCCAAAGTAGGCTCCAGCCTCCGAGCTGTCAGCACAGAATCTGACGCAGGGCTCGAACTCACAAACTACGAGATCATGATCTGAGCCAAAGTCGGATGCTCAACTGACTGAGCCACCCAGGTGCCCCTTAATGGAATTTATGAAACAGATTTACTAAATGATTAAGGAAGTAATATTTAACAAAACTTACTAGATGTTATCCTTAAAGGTAGTTACATAACTTTAAATAGATTTAAAAGATTAAAAATGAATATGCTCAATTAGAGAAATTCACCAGATGAATTTAAAGACTGTAGACTAAAGGAATTAAAAAAATAAGGCTAGAAATGCATAAGGTAGGAAACAAAACAATATTAGAATACATCAAGCAAATCCAACTGTCTTTTTGAATTAAATATATACTGGAAATAAATAAATACATACCATGTTCATTAACGAGAAAACTCCAAATCACAAAGATGGATATTCCAACCAAATTAATTTACAAGTTCAATAATGCTACTGACAGGGGATTTTTTGACATTTAATGAGGTGAGGAAATTCATACAGTCAATGGCTAGGACATCCTTCAAGGAGAATAAAAATTAAGGATGACTTTTTCTAATGACTATCAAGACTTGCTATAATACTGTAATGAATAAAGTGAGATAATGTTGGAATAAGAATAGACAAACAAGCATAAACACCTAGAAACAAGCCTCAGGATATGTGACAAATCCATCTACAATAGAAGTAGAATTACCAATACATTACTGGTCTCTCCTTATACTGTTGTTTGTTCTGACGACTCCTTGATTAGGTAGGAAAACTCATGGACTATTACCCATTCTACCTTCCCATGTCTTAAAAAGTTCTGACTTACCTAAGGCTCAAGAGAGAGTAACAATGATAGAAATTTCCCTTTGGACAAAGAAGAAACCTAGGAGGAGGTGAACTTGACTTCTTGTCTCTGGGCAGTCTGATCCTTATTTGTAAATAGCACAGTGGAGAAAAAAGACAAGAGACCAATTTGTATATCTGTCCTCTCCTTTTCCCTTTTCATTGAAAACAGTGGTCCTCTATCTTCATTGGGATGGATTGACTGTCAAGTGACAAAAATTGGGGATAAGGACCAGTATCAATGAATGAGTAACTTTCTCCCTACCGGTGTTCTCTCCCTTTCAGAGATTCTGAGACAGAGAAGTAAGGGCCCGGAGAAAAGCAATGGCATGGCTAACTCCTTGTTGACACCCCCATACCTTAGGTCCCATGATCGATAAATTGACTGCAAGTTCCCGGTGGTTCAAAATTAACCTTGACTTGCTTTAGAAATCACACTGTAAGAAAACTTCTTTCTGAAACTAATGTTTAATTAATGATTAATTAAGATATTGCTGAGTCTATGGAACAAATCTCCAGCAAAGCTGATGTATTTCTGCACTCACAGCCTTCGTTGCTTAAACCAGAGCTTACATTTTCCAAGGCACTCTTTTGCGAAGCTCCTAAAAAATGTTGTTTAGTGACTAAGTTGTTTCTTAGTACCACTATGGAAAGAAGGAAGATCCCTCAGTACTCAGTGAGTCTCAAGACTCTTAAGCCTTGGGAACTGATGGATTAGATCATTAGGTAAAATGCCTCTATAAGTAAGATTTGCCAAGTTTCTAATGTTACTAATCTTTAACGTACCATAAAAATTGCTGTGGATTTACATGGAGCAATTATTTTGAGTACAAGGAAGAAAACCTCATTACTCAGAGTTATTACTAATAATCACCATCATTAACATTACTGGCAAGAGGGCAGTTATATGGCAAGTTATACTAGGTTAGTACCAGAGACAGAAAACAGAAAAACCCTCCCTGAGGGCCTGTAGTAAGTTTACAATTTGCATAGACAGCCTGTAGTAATGAGCTGTCTGTTAAGAAGGTCTGGGGCACTGTTATGAGTCTCTTCAAAGAGGTGAATCGCCCATGAATTACACAGTTGCCCTCTTTAAGCACCTCTGAGGTTTTAGCTCCGTAAATGCTTTTGCTGCCTTGATGGCTGTTTTTAAGTTAAGTGAAATTTTCATCAACATGGGAAAACTTTGCTAGTTCTCAAGGGAAATGCATTATGAAGAGAGCAAATATAATATAAGAGTTAGCCTCCCTCACCAATATACAAACCAGGGCTTTTTCCTGAAGACTGTACTCTAAGTAAATTTTATTGCTTATAGACATGCTAATCCAAAATCCTTCTGAGAGAGCCCAATATCCAAGAAATGTTGTACCTGGATGGCATTTAAAATGAAGTATGAATTGTACTGTATATTTGCAGGACAATCTGTAATAAAGTTCCGGTCTCTTTCCTGCCTCTCAGGAGACAATACACTCAATTCCAACTATACTTTTTAGAAAGTATATTTTGCCATGGACGCAACTATAAGTTTCCCTCACTGAGATGTGATATGGTATTTTATCATTTAAAAATTTTCTAAAATTCAGGGAAAGCTGAATGCTAAACCTTAAAGGATTTGACACACTGGCTAGCACCTATGACTGATATGTCTGAAGACTTCAATTTTGACATCCTAGCATGTACATGATCAGATGAGAGAAAAGAAATGTACTGAACACAAAGATGTTACACTGAGATTAAAACCACCAAAGGCTAGAGCATACTCTGCACGCGATAACTATCTTTGTAAGAATCCCAAGAAAAGAAATGCCTACGTCAGAAAGATGGGTTTGATAAAATATAAATAAGAGGTTCAACCAATTTGTGGGTTAATTTCAAAGAATTGTACTGTGAGCCGAAAATTATCTAAAATCTCTTACATGTTTGGTAATGCATTTAGGAACACTGATGACATAGAGTTTCTTACTAAAATCATAGGTTATCCAGGCTTTTAAAAATACATTTTACATTCATTTTATTTTAAAGTTATTTTGGTTTTGCTAAAGGGCTGGGATGCTTACATTCTCTTCTTTTCGGATTGGCATTCTTAGAAGATACAACTCAGATAACTGCACCAATTGAAAATGTCTGCCATGTGAGGGCATTTTCCCAGAAAGACATTTAAATAACTATCCTCGTCTTAGAGAGTTTGAGATGAAAAAATACTTATCACATTTCCTCCTCTGATAAAATACCCATAGATTTTCACTGTCTTCATTTTTCTTTAATCCACAAATTTTCATTAGTTCTGCATATTTCCCAGGGTTTAAACAGTGGTTTATCAAATTATTTACCTTCCACTGTTTATATTATCTTAAAATGTTTATTTACATTTCTGCCTTAAAATAGATGTAGCAAAACACAGTGTTTAGAAGCCAATGTGAGCGACCTGTGGTTGAATTCCAGTTTGTAATTTGGCTAGCCAAAAAAATTGGTTTAATACTATTTATCTCGTAAGTTTGATGAAAGGGTATGTTGAAACCATGAGCATAGGCAGGTACTACACACAATAATTTCCAGCAATCATTAGTATCTATAAGAGAATGATTTTCTTTACTAAGATGGTCTAAGGAGGGAATCTTCCCAATTGTGTACCGCGACTTACCTGTTTGCAGGTGTGCCGTGGTGCAGATTCATTCACCTCCCTCTGTACATAGGTTGCGGCATCTGCAGCCCTGGATGACCACCTCTTGTCACAAGCTGCCTTATAATTCACTTTAAATATTGTGTTTTTTCAATTTGTGTCTTCACAGGAAAGTGATGAGAAGCTACTGACTAAAGACTCACAGAAGATTAACTTCTATATTAAAAAGTAGGGTAGAAAATAGGTAGAGAAATAATCACTACTTAAGGATTATTAATCTGCAGAGATACCAGTTTATTCTAAACTCCTAGGTGTCTTGATTTCCCTTGCTACATAAGCCCCTCCTTAGTTTTCTGTCTTAATAATAAACAGTAAACTTGATCAAGATAAGGACTTCAATAAAACCCTTTTCTGGCTGAATCTTTATTGACTGCTTCACTAATTTCTTTTTATATTTTATTTTGTATGATTAACTTTAAAATATTAGAAATAATTCCAACCTAAGATTTTCAGTATTTTGGATGGTAAAAAGCATTATTTAACCTAATTTTTCACCTATCTTCTTAGAAACACTGTGAAATATTTTCTTCTTAGTATCTCAAAAATTATACCATAGCTTTTAGACCTGAGAGACAAAACACTAGAAAAAGAGCTGAATCTGGGGGTTTTAATGCCTGCTCCACATTTCACACAAAGTGTACTATCTAGACCTTGGTGCTTTGGGGAGAGAATGAAACATTCAATGAAACATTGACACAATGAATTTAAAATAACTAAATGTATAACTTGTGGTAAGCTAGAATCATCTGTACTGGAATCTGGTGCATCTGTATTGCTAAAGGTTGAGGAAGAACTAATGAGAAAACAGCCTGAAAATTGGAAAATTGTATCATCATCATCATCATAATCATTACTATTATTTATTTTTATTTTTAACAATAATTGGGAGACCCTGACACTCTAGGCAGATTGTCTCAGTCCATCAGGTATAACGGAGATATTCCTTTGAAGCAGAGCTAGAAACGACCTGGAGTAGAAGCTATTAAATGGCATGATCAGAAAACCAGTCTGCTATCATCATCTTTTTGTGTGAGTGAAAATAATGTTAGAGTTTGAAAAATGAATTATTCATATAATTTCTTTAATTATCATTATTTCAGTGGAAGGTTTATCCATAGTCTCAGGATATCCTTCCTTTAGCTCTTCTGTTTTGGTTTGATGTTTGAGTGGGTTTTTTGTTTGTTTGTTTTGTTTTGTTTGTTTGTTTTTTAGTGAAGCACATATACAAAAGTAGGTAACAAAATTTTTCCATGAAAGCAGTACTGAGGTACAGCCTTCAGCACTTGGAGGATTCTAAAACAAAGTTTTGGAATTCAGATGATAATACCTGTTTCCTTGAGGACATTTTATTCATCAGAGGACTGTATCAGGCATGAAATATATATAGCTGGAGACAAATTACATAAGAAATCATAAGTTGTAATCACAATAGTGTGGGAAATTTCACTCATGTGCAAACATAATTCTAGAAATCTCAAATAGTAGAAAACAGGGAGAATTGCACTGTTTCGCCCCGTCACCAGAAGAAAACTTCACCAAGGAATTGGTTACATCGTGTATTTCCCTTCAGCTCAATTTACATTTATATACTGATTGAAAATTTGTGTGCAAAAGAGCCTTTTCTCTTCATGTGGTCACTGCTAATGCTCGAGCTACTGCATTATACATGTAATGTATTACATATGTAATGTATGACATATGTCTTTACATATGTTTAATGTAAATCACTTTAAGGCAATTAAGACATTTTAAAAAGTGCAAGTGAAAAATCACAAGCCTCCTCCTTAGAACACGCAGGAATCGACCCAAAGACTTTCTCAGTCATCATTTGCTTTCATTTCATTTGCCAAAGCAGCTCTATTTAGGAGCCTTTTCTCATTGTCCCTGTTTCTAAACTTCTCATTTTTCACTTCAATGATCCAGTAGATTTTCTCAAATGTCACTTTATCTAGAAAGTCCTTCTACATGAAAAAGGGCTGAAGGCATTACTTTGAGCAATTCCCATAATTGTTGTTAATCCTATATTTCATTATGATTATTTTTTAAAAAGTATATTTCATTTACAGATCTAGAAAAGTATAGATCCTTCTGTCCTTGCTTTAAGATTCCTTGAATTCCTTCTTAGTCCTTAAATCATCTTGGATTCATTTCTAGTTCTTGATATTTTCGCTGCCCTATGAGAATATTCTGTTCTCATAGGAAGAACAAGGCGGGGGCCGTGTAAAACAGAGAATTTCTCCCCACTGATCAGTTCCTCTTTTTAAGAATGACTAAAATTAAGTTAAACTGGTCACTGCTATGCTCAAAATAAATAGTCGTTACTTCAAATTCTTGTACCATAGTTAAAATAAACATGTGCTTTAGTTTCTCATTAGGAGATTATTTAAGATTGTTTATCTTGTACCTAGAGTTGTTAAAATAATGTCACACAGTGATTAAATTGTGCAAGAGCACAAGGATTAAGGGTCTAATAGCTTTTTAAAGTAATGATGCGTGGTTCATTGTTGCTTACTTGCTGAATACATGCTAGTTTATAATGTTGTATCCGGACTGCTCATGTTCTTGAGCTGTGCATTATGAGATGAACTTCTGAACAATTCCTACTTGTCCATTAACATCCTAGGTTAACAGCTTCCATAACACCCTGTCTATTTCATCACTGGAAAGTCATTTAACCTCCTGCAAGCCAAGTATCCACATCTACAGAAATGAAGATATGAGACAGACCACATCGCTATTGTGGAGTTTAAATTAAGTAGGATGCATTTGTAACATTCTCAGTAGATAAAGAGAAGTCATAAGCAACAGAATAGTTTATAATAAGAGTTTGCTCATTTGTTGTGAAATATCAGGTAGGAGAACAGAAAGGAGAAAAGGAGCAAAATAATCAAGTAGGTAGCAATGTTTGGTGCCTCTGGTCTTCCTTCATCAGGTTTTCATCTTCAGAGGTGCACCTCTAATTCAAATCTCAGTTCTTTTCCCCTGCCTGTACTCTAACCTCATTATGCGCCTTTGGATGAAAGGAAGTGGTCTTAGATTAGTGAGGACATGTATAGAGAGACACCAAATCAGGGTGAGCCTGCCTTCAAAAGACATGACAAGTGTAGCAGAACTGAATACATGTTCAGGGCAGGACGATGGAGACAGGTATGATGAATAAGATATGGGAACAAGATATATAACCTATGAGCTTGGTCATTAATAGTCCTTTCCGGTTTCTATTTTTTTCAACACTGTGGTTTGAGATGCATTAGTGGGTCATGAAATCAACTTAGTTGGTTATAACCAGAACTTTTCATTTCCAATAAAGAAAATAGAATAGAAAATATCATGGGTTGATTTTTTATACTAGCTATTTGTATGTGAGTGTTTACTATTTCAGTTACCCTAGGTTGTTGTAAAATAAATAAATAAAAATATTGAGAACATTCTTAGCTGCATTACTCTTCCTAATGCCAGGCCTTAAAAATACAGGAATATGAAACAATATTTTGGCCAAAGTATGACTCTTGATGCTTTTAAATGTTGATTTTGTATAAGCCACAATCACTCACTGATCTCTCTTCAAATATCTTTTATGGGATCTTATTAATGTTCCTTGCTTCTGCTTCTGAAAATAGGGATGCTATATACTTTATGAAAGTTGGACTTTTAGTAATTTAACCAAGCATGAAATAATATATCATGATTCTATAAAAAGAAAAATCAAAATCAATTTGCTTCAATGGAAAAGGTAGGACCAGGGAAGTTGCTAGGTAGGCATGGTCAGCTAACAGCTGTGGTTTGAGATGAGCACCTTGGATAGCGCCAAAATAAACCAGTGGCTTTGGCCATAGGCAAACAGGTGATTTCATATGTAGATTCACCAGACCTATACTACTTTCAAAGTAGACCCTGATGATCTTAAAGTGGCAGACTCCACTCACATCAGAACTTTGTCTTCAACCCTGGAAGTCTCCTTGGATTTATTTTCTGTCAGTAGTAATCTGTATTTCAGTGAGTAGTAATCCAAATATCTAAAGAGATATTTAGAACGACAGTTGGATAAACAGAGATGCTAGTGTCATCCATTGATTTCTTCGAGTTGGCCTTTGAAAGGTCTCTCTCTCTTGTGAAGCATTATTAGGAATCAAATTCGATTCCCAGATGCTCCCTACCTTCAGAACAGGAACAGCCCACTTATGGTTATGGAATTGTCATAAGTCAGTGACACATAGTATGAAAAAAATAAATTTGAAGTACGTGGAAGAGGTGTGGGGTCTCAGTTCTGTCCATTTCTAACTGTGTAACCTTGAGATAATAACTTAAATTTCCAGATCTCAGCATTCTCAACTATAAACTGGAGCTATTAATATCTGTCCTATTTAATTTATAGACCATTGGTGAAAATGAGATGCTGCATCTAAAAGCATTTAATGCTCAGAAACAGAAAATAGTATCATCTCCTACTCATGCATTTAGAAGCTTTTTTAAATATCTAATTATGGAATTTCAAGGTAAATTAGATTTAGGATTATCAGGTAAAGTGGGGTAATATTTTAAAACTAGACTCTCTAATTCTCCTTTCTTATTTTCCATGGCATCTCCTTCCTAGAAACTTCATAATATTCCAAGTAAGAAACAAGTTATGAGATGATCTCACTTTTACCTTTCCAAAAATTTTTTTAGAAGATTCTGGGACGAATGGTGAATGGAGACTAGGTTTAGGCATTGTTAGCTAGCCATATATCTGATTCTAGAATCCTGTACTACCTGCTCTTGGGTTCACCTTTTAGACTATGCACATGGCTTTTATATTCTTCTTCTCTCCCTAAGCTCATATATGGTCTTTCCTTAACTCCTCTCCCATTTCCAAAGGATGTTATGGCTGGGATCCAGAACTGGTTTTCTTTATGCCCCTCCCATCATTTTCTATTGTCTTTGGAGAACTTCCTTCTAACTACTATAGAAGATGCTGATGGTGTCTATTGTCTAACATAATGTTTTCAGTCCTATATGGCTCACAGAATAAAAGGCTTGTGTGTCCACAGTGTCTCTGTTAATGGCTAGAGCTCTGAGCACTAGGACAAGGTATTCTTTTCATACTTCTTCCCAGACATTTCTCCTTTAGATGAGTAGGTAGTTTCTCTAGTGTGGTTGTCCTTTTTCTATGTCATACCTGATATCCTTAATAGTATCTGGGTTTCAGGGGACCTGGGTGGCTCAGTTGGTTAAGCGTCCGACTTTGGCTCAGATCATGATCTTGTGGTCTGTGAGTCTGAACTCCTCATCTGGTTCTCTACTGTCAGCTCGAAGCCCACTTCAGACCCTCTGTCTCCCTCTCTCTCTGCCTCTCCCCATCCCCCCTCACAAAAATAAACAAACATTTAAAAAATAGTATCTGGGTTTCATTTGTTTTTTTCCTTTTCAGTCTTTTTGGTTTAAATTTTCTTTTTCTTTTTTTAAAATTTTTATCATTTATTTTTGAGAGACAGAGCATGAGCAGGGAAGGGGCAGAGAAAGAGGGAGACACAGGATCTGAAGCAGCTCCAGGATCCGAGCTGTCAGCACAGAGCCCAATGCGGGCTCCAACCCACGAACTGAGATCATGACCTGAGCCGACGTTGGACGCTTAACCAACTGAGCCACCCAGGCACTCCTGGATTAAATTTTCTTAATCAAACGGACAGTATTTGTGTGATTTAATATCTCATGAACCCATGCCTACCTAGAGATGGTCAGTTACAGTTTGTTCTTAGACATTAAGATGCCCATATGAGTCCTATGCAATCCTGGTCTTTGCAAAGACTGTTTTATTATGTTTATTTTAATATTGGACCCCATCCCCAAACTGAAGGGATATGTTTTAGAGATCACTGTTTATAGATCTCTATCTATTCCATAAGTAGGTTCTGGCATTTTCTGATTATTTTTTTAACAAGAGACTTTAAAAATATTCTTTTGCTTCCTTTTATACATAAGCAAGAAGATGTTGAATAATGTTTAAGAAATTGTAACTCTCCCATTTATAAGAGGAATGTGGGGCCTCTGGGCTTATTGCCCATGACAAAGGGCTGGAGAAAACAGCAAGTGGATAGTTTTCTGTCCCTGTAAATGCTAATTTATGGTGGATGAAAGAGAATGCAGAGGACCCAACAGCAGGAGTATGGGATTCATTGTTGCAAATAAAATTGTGTACAGGGAAAACATGATAGAAAATAGCACGAATTCTGATAAGAGATGGAGAGAGATACACTTGGACCTTTTTTTTTTTTTTATGAGTAAACATGGTTTTAGGCCACAGATGTTTCCTATTACAGAACTTCATATTCCACACAGAAAAACAAAGAAATCATCTTCATGGTAGTATTTCAGTCACCTTCTATTTAAATGTCACTTCTATCCCTATGAGTGACTAATCACATGAGGATATATTCCACCCACCCCACCCCCCAGCCCAGTTTCCCTTATTTCTGGTTCTTCTTGGTGTTTAACCTCCAGGAGGGAATTTTCCTTGCATCTTCGGTTGGTGATGGTTGTGTTTGATGGCCACGCCTTGGACTGTCACATCTGCTTTTACTGTACCCATGTGTGATGTCTCCGGTTGCAGTGAGTTCCCTACACTGTGTGATTGGTACTGAGTACGCTAGACAGATTCCTTTGTTATAATTTCGAGATCTCCTTCAGTTGGATGGCACGTTGGGCCCCTCTTGGGCAAGGAGGTGAAATTTGCAGATGCTCACTCCCAGAAGAGGAGAGATGTTCTCTCTTAGCCTTTTTTCTCTTTCCTCCAGTCTGAGATTTCTCTAGTCTCCCTCCTGCAAGCCAGATAAAGTTACATTCTGGGTGGGCAAGTTATTCTATTTTCCTTGTGATTTCCTCTCACATTTTGGGTTATGATGTATACTCTTTAATCCGAGTCTTCCAACATTTAATAGTTCAAATGAAAAGCAAACTTCCGGAATTCAAAAATGTCTTTCCCTCCACCAAGCCATTGGCTGCCTGATCTAATATTCATCCACTATGTAAAGAATTAGTTACTAAGTATTACAACCTCCTGGGATCAAGGACAGCAAGAGAATCTAACGGACTGAGTTATTTTGCAGATGAAACAAAGGTAACAACCATAAAGCTCTAAATAGAGTAAACTTTCTACTCTGACTCTGGTAAACTTTCAATGACGAGTAATATTTTACACTGATACAGTTAGCATTCCCGGGGAGCACCCACAAACAATAGCACAATGGGACTAGTTGGGAAAACAGCTTTAAACTTAAAAGTTACACCTGAGAAAAATGCAGTAAGCCCTTGGCATTTGAAATTATATATGTTTAACCTTTGAAAAGTGAGGGTGTCATATTGTGATTTGCAATGTTGCATAGCTGTGAGTTGGAATGTACCAGTTACCTGACTGTGGGAGAGTGGGTCACTTAGTAATTTTTTTTTTTTTTATTTCTAGAAAAGAGAGAGAGAGACAGCGTGAGCAGGGGAGGGTCAGAGAGAGAGGGAGTCACAGACTGAAACAGGCTCCAGGCTCCGAGCTGGCAGTCAGCACAGAGCCCGACGCGGGGCCCGAACCCACGAACCGCGAGATCATGACCTAAGCGAAAGTCGGACGCTTAACCGACTAAGCCACCCAGGCGCCCCGGGTCACTTAGTAATTAACTGAGCTTGCATTGAGGGATGCCCAACAGCTATACCTCAATACAGCTTTCCGCTTTTTGTTTCTTATGTGTTATTACCTTTGTTACTTTGGGGACTCCCTGAAGCTAACTAGATATATACTTCATGCCCCATGTTAGTATAGTTACATACACCGTTCCTATTGGAATCACTATTTTATTCTGTGACATAGGTATAGACAATTTTCTCCTCTTTGACTCAGTTCAGTAAGATCATAACAGAAAAAAAGGGAAATGTTTTGTTACAGAGCTAAATGGCAATAGAGAAATGCATTGTGATCCTGGGATATAATGTTTTAAATTACTGAAATGAAATTATTATATTAATATATTTCTAAAACAATACCTTTGATCATCCTTAATTTATTATTCTAGATGGCATCTTAAATATGCATTTGTAAGACATGATTATATTTTCCCCAAGTTTGTTTCTGTTATCTTCTCATCCACTGCATTTTTCATAATTAAACTTTTTATTGCATGTTCTTTACCCGGGCATGAAAACAATGTCAGATTATTATACCAAACATTCGATTATAATGTAAGGATTCTTGAATTACGATATATTTAAAATATCATTGCCACTGCCCTTCCAGCCTCTAATTACTTAATCCTGCTTATAGCTATAGGCTGATTTCAACACATAAGCCATAAATAATTGTTTTAGTCTCCATATTCCATGTAGTTAAATCAAAAGGATTTCAGTCACCAAACTGGAACTTTCCATACTGCATATTAGTGTATCACCAACACAGTAGGTTATTAAAAAATAAACTGGCCAATATTGTAACAACACTAAGGTGGCATGACTCGAGAGGTAAGGATCAAATTTGAATAGGTAAAGTAACCTGACTTTCCATTCTTGGAAACTGTCTAATCACTTGGGATTGTGGCGATTTTCCCAGCCCGCTTTGTTTAGGGTACCTGTGCTTTAGACCATCTTACTTGAATCATTTTTTGAAAACTTAATTAAGAGATGTTCATAGAGAAAGGTATATTAACAGTATAACACGTATGTGTAGAGTTTTAAAAAGATTATAGGGGCGCCTGGGCAGCTCAGTCGGTTAAGTGTCTGACTTCGGCTCAGGTCATGATCTTGCAGTTCATGGGTTTGAGCGCTGCATCGGGTTCTGTGCTGGCAGCTCAGAGCCTCGAGCCTGTTTCAGTTTCTGTGTCTCCCTCTCTTTCTGCCCCTCCCCCACTCATGTTCTGTCTCTCTCTGTCTCAAAAATAAGTAAAAACTATTAAAAATTTTAAAAAGATTATAAAATAAAACCACGTGTGTACCATCCAGATTGTGAATTAGAATACTACCGGCACCTTTGCAATCTCTCTGCTTCTCCATGATACGTGTTGCCTCCAATGTCCAGAGCACCACTGGCTTTTGCAAGGTGTGCTTATTATCCTCTACTTTTCTTTAAAATCTTACCATCTATTTGTATATGCCCAAACGATATGTGTTAAAATGACGGGGTGTAAGAGAGAAAAGCAAGAGAAGCCTAGCCACATAAAAGATAATACTAACTTTGTCACATGAAGACTTCCATCAGAAAGCTTAATAAAACTAGGTTGTAGTTGCTCTGAGGCTATAAGAGTGCTTCTGTGGTGGGCAAGGTTATGTGTGAATCTTGGGGGGGTTGGAGAGCAGAGTTTATCAGGCTTGTGCCTCATTCTTAAAATGACTTAAATTTGTGAACCAAATTAATGCAATCCATATGGCCTCCAGATGTTTAATTTGCAGTGGATAGCATGGCAGCACTAGAGATGAGTTTTCATTTCATCTATTTTGGCCTGTCCCTGACGATGGGCAGCCTGTCGAGAGGAGCCCAGCAATTCTGATGCTCCGATGACTCTAGTGATGAATAAAATGATGGCAAATGAGAACCCATTAAATTTCTGAACAGTGATGATTGCTAGGAATTTCTTCTTACTCAGAGCCTAGAGTAAGCTACTTACTCATTTGTTGTGATATATTTTCTGAAGCCACTCTAATTAGTTCCTTATAAACATAACTTTTCACATCTTTGGAAACATCTATCACATATTTTCTGAGTTTTCCTTTATTCCAACCAATCCTATTTTTTCTTAGTAGGTGTATAAGACAATGTCTCATAATAGTGAATATTTGTGAAAATTGCTGTTGAAGATACTGGTTGTTTTTTTTCCTTTTTATTCTTTTTTCTTTTCTTTCTTTTTTGTTTTTTACTCAACATTTTATACAGCTGTAACAACAAAACAAAAACACAAAAGTACACTTTAGATACTTCCATTGTGGAAAATAACAAAAGTGATGAAAAGTCAGAGATACTTGCAAAGCTCTGAAGAATACTGTGGATTTTACTGTTGGACCATCTTGAATACAGTTAGGCAACAATCAGAGAATTATCTTAATTTTCCTAATGTATTTTTTTCCAATTTATCTTAATCTTTCTCATGGATCTCAAATTTCATTTTGTTTCTTTTTCTTGCTTTTTAAAATTTTTTGAAGAACCTCTCCAAGCGGACTCTACTGCAGAACCCCACTATTGAAGACCAAGGGTGGAGCTACTCTAGAAGCAGAGGGAAGACCATGGTCCTATCCTCTGGGCTCTTCTCTATCTCCTGAGGTGCTCAAGGAAATTATGAAACTCAAAATTCTGCATAATGCTACTTTAAGACCATTGATCCAGGGGCGCCTAGGTGGCTCAGTCAGTTGAGTGTTCGACTCTTGATTTCAGTTCAGGTCATGGTCTCATACTGCATGGGACTGAGCCCTGTGTCAGGCTCTACACTGACAGCACAGAGATTGCTTGGGGTTCTCTCTCTCCCTCTCTCTCTGCTCCTCCTCCTTTTATGTGCTTGTGCTTTCTCTCTCAAAATAATAAATACACATTAAACAAGAGAAAGACAAAAAGACCACTAATCTAGTCCATTTTTCTCCCTGTCATTGGAAAGGAGGAGATCTATATAGATGAAAGAGATTTTAGAACAAATTCCTAATTTCATATATGAGAAAAGTGACAGGTAGTAACTGAGTCAGGTTCTCTAGAGAAATAGCACGAAAAGCATAGACAGTGAGAGAGATTATGGGAGTTGTCTCATCATGATTATGGAGGCCAAGAAGCCCCACATATGCCATCTGCAAGCTGGAGATCCAGAAAAGCTGATAGTATAGTTCAGTCCCAGTCTGAAGTCCTGAGTATCAGGGGCTCCAATACTCCAGGACAGAGAAGACAGATGTCCAGCAAAAAAGAAAGGAAATTTCCTTTCTACCTCCC